>NC_141473.1:36112823-36738422 GCF_009769465.1 Tauraco erythrolophus
ATCCGGAGTCTGGGATTGAGCTCCACTCATACGAGACTGCACTTGTGATAAGAGGCTCACACTCTTCAGACACTACCAGGGCTAAAATGTCTCTAGCTTGTTTTGCTTCTGCTCACCTATAGCAAGTATTGACAAACTATGCATTCTAAAGAATCTCTTGATATTTTTGACTGCTATAAAACACTTGCTTGGCATTTTAATTTTCATTCTAGCAACTGCCACTTAGAAGACATATCATGTCTACTGTATCCTTGGGAAATTTGTTACATGGAAATACGTAAAGATAAAGGTCTTTGGTCTTGTTAGAATAATTTTTCTTTAAATAGATAAAATTGCTGAATTCTCAGAAGCAGAGATGTTTCAGCAAGACAAAAAGGCAAATTTATTTTAGAAGAATAGATAAATATAAACAGTTTATATAGTTTGTTATTATCACACTTTTTTCCTCATTTATTCTAAAAATGTAATAAAGTGATCATTCTCTCTTTACTCGATTTCATTGTTTTTTCATTTATAAAATGTGAATTTTTTTTTTATCCTCCTGATGTTTGCTCATTTTAATTTTAGCAGATGAAGAAGCTCTTTTTACTATCTACTTTCTTATCAGATTAGCTTCTTAGATTGTTGCTGCAGGATAGTTAAGGAATGTGGCTTTCATCTGAAATAATTGGCAGATTGCATCAATTCCTGGTTGAGGGAGAAAGTAAGTTCACCATATTGCACATAAATTGCTTGTAGTGTAAAATTCTTTGCCTATATACGTCTTGGTTTAGATATTTCCTTTGTTAATACTTTGATATAGCCGTACTTCCTAGAAGGTAATCAGAATCCACTGGAACTTGATTCCCCATCTATGATTCGCTCACATTGTTGAACGTCTTGCATTCAACAGATGATAAAAGCATTCTTAAAACGTGTTGCAATTTCAAAACCTTTTCTGTGCTTCTTCACTCATCTCTGGTCCCAAATCAAGAACATGTTTTAAATAACAAGTATGAGAGGAGGCCCACAGAATTTAATGAGGCCATTAACAAACCTGAATCGAGGTAATTGCTTAAATACATTCCAGAATGCAGAACTAACAAAATAAAAGGACTATATTAATAGATCATTAAAAAGCAATTAACCTGTTTTTTTTTTTTTCTTCTGGCCTTGAGACCTGTGATTGTGATAGCATGTGTTGTTAATTCTTTGTAACTTAGTTTGAACTCTTCCTTTATGTGCTCTTTCCATATGATTTCATTCAAACATTGCTGAAAAAATGTTTTCGTGATATACGTACTATGATTCATTAGAAGCTGTAATGCTAAGAGAAGTGACTAACTTTGGCGTAGTTTATGGGCAAATTGCTGGCACATATTCTACTTCGTTATGCTGATATATAAGAAAAGGGTAACTGATTTTGCTTCCCTGGAGCTGTTCCAGATACCGATGGAAATGAGGTTAGAACTTAGGGCAAATCATGCCTGACTGATTTGGTGGCCTTCCATGATGGGGTTGTGGAGTTGGTGGATAAGGGGAAGAGCAACTGACATCATCTGCCTGGACTTGTGCAAAGCATTTGACACTGTCCTGCACAATGTCCTTGTCTCTAAATTGGAGAGACGTGGATTTGATGGATGGACCACTCGGTGGATAAGGAATTGGCTGGATGCTCGCACTCAAAGAGTTGCTGTCAACAGCTTGATGTCCAAGTGGAGACCAGTGACGAGTGGTGTTCTGCAGGGGTCATTATTGGGACCAGTGCTGTTTAACATCTTTGTCAGCAACATGGACAGTGGGATCGAGTGCATCCTCAGCAAGTTTGCTGACAACACCAAGCTGTGTGGTATGGTGACACGCTGGAGGGAAGGGATACCATCGAGAGGGACTTGGACAGGCTAGAGAGATGGGCTTGTGCAAACCTCATGAAGTTCAACAAGGCCAAGTCCAAAGTCCTGCACTTGGGTCGGGTCAGTCCTAAGCACAAGTACAGGCTGGGCAGAGAACGGATTGAGAGCAGCCCTGAAGAGGACTTGGGGATATTGATTGATGAGAAGTTCAACATGAGCTGGCAATGCGCGTTGGCAATCCAGAAAGCCAACCGTGTCCTGGGCTGCATCAAAAGCAGCATGGCCAGCAGGTCAAGGGAGGTGATTCTGCGCCTTTACTCTGCTCTCGTGAGACCCCATCTGCAGTACTGTGTCCAGCTCTGGGACCCCAACAAAAGAAGGGCATGGACCTGTTGGAGTTAGTCCAGAGGAGGGCCACAAAGCTGATCCAAGAGCTGGAGCACCTCTCCTCTGAAGACAGGCTGAGAGAGAGTTGGGGTTGTTCAACCTACAGAAGAGGAGGCTCCGGGGACACCTTCTAGCAGCCTTCCAGTATTTAAAGGGGGCTCACAGGAAAGCTGGAGAGGGACTTTTTACAAGAGCATGGAGTGGTAGGACAAGGGACAATGGCTTTAAACTGAAAGAGAGGAGATTTCGATTAGGTACAGGGAAGAGATTTTTCACTTTGAGGGTAGTGAGGTACTGGAACAGGTTTCCCAGAGAAGTTGTGGTTGCCTCATCCCTGGAAGTGTTCAAGGCCAGGTTGGATGACGCTTAGAGCAGCCTGATTTAGGGGAAAGTGTCCCTGCAGTGGTGGAGGGGTTGGAACAAGATGATCTCTAAGGTTCTTTCCAACTCAACCTATTCTATGATCATTGGACCAGCTGGTAATCAATGTTATAGAGGCTGCATGTCTAAAGCCACAGACTTCCTTTCAAATTTGTTAATGCTTTCCTCTGTGCCATCTCTGCTAGAATGCCGAATAGGATGATACAACTCACCTTTTCCTGTACACCCTTATTGTTTGAGAGCCACTCTTACATGATTCTCAGTACTTGTATAGCAAACTTAGGATTGTGGTAAGTTTTACACGGTAGCTTGTCTAAGCGCGATAGAAAACCCATTTCAAGCATCATCAGCCATAACTGATCGTTTCCCACTGAGTCAAATGCTTTAGTGAAGTCAACAAACATGAGAGATTATTACTAAAATGTTTGAAGATGACTGGTCATGGTCCTGAGGTTTGTCTCTTGTGCCTCTTCCAACTGTACGTCATACCAATTCACATTGATATTCTGAGTTGGTTTTTAAATCTCTGAATCCTTTCCAGAATAGTGACCTTGCTTCCGTGCAGTATCCATGAGATTGATTTGTAGTTGTATGCTTCTTCCAGTACTCTTTCTTAGGTCCTGAAACGCACATTGATCTTTTCCAAGAATCTCACTGCCCTCCAGTTTCCCGTAGTTCATGAGTATAGAAAGTAACTTTTCTCCTGCCGCTGTTCAAGAAGCTTTATTGGTGCATCATCCTGTCTTTGAACTTTTCCATTCTTCCTTCTTTCAGCAGCATGTGCTGCTTTAGACTATAATGGTGATGGTTCTGTTTTACCTGCTCAATCAATATCATTCATCTGTTCCTTATCCTTACGTAGTTTCTGACAATATTCTTTCTGTGATTACTTGCTTTTCTTCTGCCTGGATTCTGTCACTTTTGACTGAGTGCCTGTGATGGGAGCTTTTAAGCAACACTAGTGACAGTGCTACAAATATCTTACTTGAGTCAATTGTTATGCCATCTTCTGATTTTTCAGATTTTTAAAATTATTATTGAATTTCTCTAAATTATTGTCTGCTTATATTTTTTTTTTCCTATCTTAAATAACCCTTAGTAGTTTATCTAGGAACCCTCTTTCTTAGTAATATTCTATTCTCACATATTTCAAGAACATTAGTAATATGTTTTACTAAAATTTGGTCTGTTACTTTATGTTTGGATCTTGCTCTTCTTTCAGTTTCAACAGTGCTTAAAACCAGGTTTTAGTATCTGCAGTGTGTGTTCTGTTACATACACAAAGTTGAAACTCAAGAAATCAAGGCGTTCTCTTCCTTTTCCATTCTAACTCTCAAGTACAGCTAATGAATCACAAACTGTACCAGAATAAATTTTCTGTTTGTGCTGTGGTGGTCTCCATCTGACTGACTACGTGCACATGTCCTTCTGATTTCCTGACTGTAGGTTTGGCAATGTCAGGGTATACCTGTTTTGCTTGGACAGACTTTCAATACAGAATTCCACTAGCAGCTAGACCTTCTTTTTACTTTTCTTTTATTCTTGCCTATTTTTTTTCCCCCTTCATTTTTCCCAGCTTTGGCATTCATCACAACAAAATATAAGTCACTCTCCCTTTGAAAATATAACTGTTGAACTCTGGCATTCATTCATAATGCAGAAGTAGCCATGTAGGTTATGATTCCCCCCAGTGGTATAAAATACAACTGTGTTCTAAACCAATGTGTTTAAATTATTTTGATTTAACTCGTGGCCTCAATTCCCAGCATATCCACTATCTGTAATTGTAATTCTTTTATAATTAATGCAATTACTGCAGTGCAAGATGTTTGGAAGTTCCACCTATTAATTTGTTTTCTTAAATCTTGTTGATTTTTATTTTTGCACTAAATAGCCACAATAGCTGGATTTGGCCAAGTTACGTCATAAAAGTGCTTTCTCAAAGTCTAACCCTTCTCTTCCATCACCACCTGCTGATCTCATACTTTAGTGAGAGAAGAAGACTGAGGGGTATCTTGGTCATTCCACTCTGATTTGAGTCTGTCAGGTAAAGCAGTTCAGTCCATCCTAATGGCAAATTAATTTCCTTCACATTGGTAAGCTTATTGGAAAAGACAAAGAAATCTACTTCTGCTTCTGTTGTGAAATCAGAAATTATTTCTCCTATTCATAGGCCTGTTTGGTTTAAAGGATTTCTCCTCCATTAAGAGGGTGTATTCAGCATTGTTGTACTCCAGAACACGTTTTTCTCTGTAGTACTGTTGTACTCCAGGACGTTTTTCTCAGATTTTATAAGTAAGCTGTGTGTTGTAAATACTTAAAATATGCAATTCTATCCATTGTATCACCAGTCAAGCTATTGAGCTAATGATCTCAGCAAAACTTCCTGCATGTGTTCAGCATGGTACTTCTTTCAATATCTTCTAGATCTTATTTTCTCATTTTTAAAGCCAGGATACTCTACGAGTAGGTTACACAAATGGAAGTTTTAAACAGTAGCTTTTTAATAGCAGCAATGGCAATAAAATTATTCCCTGAGTATATGAAAATGGAAAATACATTCTAAACATCTCGGATGTCTAAAAAAAAACAGATGAATGAAATCTCCAGCATTCTGAGAAGAAAGTTTTTTTGTTTGGTCCCTCTCCAGCTTTCCTGTAGGCCCCCTTTAAATACTGGAAGGCTGCTAGAAGGTCTCCCTGGAGCCTTCTCTTCTCCACGCTGAACAACCTCAACTGTCTCAGCCTGTCTTCAGAGGAGAGGTGCTCCAGCCCTTGGATCATCTTCATGGCCCTCCTCTGGACTCACTCCAACAAGTCCACGTCCTTCTTGTGTTGGGGGTCCCAGAGCTGGACACAGTACTGCAGGTGGAGTCTCACCAGAGCAGAGTAAAGGGGCAGAATCACCTCCCTTGACCTGCTGGCCACGCTTCTTTGGATGCAGCCTAGGATACAGTTGGCTTTCTGGGCTGCCAGCGCACATTGCCAGCTCATGTTGAGCTTCTCATCAGCAGCCAACGCCCCCAAGTCCTTCTCCTCAGGGCTGCTCTCAATCCGTTCTCTGCCCAGCCTGTACTTGTGCTTAGGACTGACTCGACCCATGTGCAGGGTATTAATTGTGTATATGAAAGATTAAGTTCAAAAGAAAATATTTTCAGACCATCTTGATGCAGAAAAAATGATGGAAAGTATTTTAAAGGTGTATGGATAGCTTTGCTGGAATTAATGTATGTAGACAAATAGGAGTGTATAGACGTTAACTTAAACTTTTCTAGACATCATTCTGCAGTCTTACGGTCATGGGTAGTCCTGTTTTTCTCAGAGAAAATACTATTAAATGAATATAATTATTTTATCTTGAAACATATTTATTTATCCTCTGATGAAAGGTTTTAAGTACCAGAAATCCAGTCTTATTTTCATAGGTTTTCTGATTTACCACTCCTCTACATTAGAATTTAGCCTTAATGTGTGAAGCAGAGAACCAACATGATTTGGCTTTCCCCAGACACGAGGGACACAAATGAGGAGAACTGAAAGAGCACAGAAGAGCAGAGCATCCTGTATCACTGGGGTTAGCATCATGGATTACAGCAGGTCAAATGAAAAGTGAAATTGTATGTCCTCAATGAATAACTGCCATCTGGCTGACTTTGGATCCAGATGTCACATTTCTTTTTAGCCCGAGAATGCAACAACTGTTTCGAGGTTTACTTGGGGGAAATGCAGGCTGTATGGAGGAGGCAGATGTGAAGTAGACATAAAGATTTTGAAAGTAATTAGAAAAGATTGGATATTCTGTTTTATACTCTGAAGAGATTTGTTCCACCTGGTTTACTGTTATTACAAATGTTGGGAATATCCTTGAAATGTCAAATAAGACAAAAATGTTTATGCCTTTTTACTATATGTGCAAAGTGTTTGGATAAAAGCTCTTGAATGCTTTTTTTTTTTTTTAAATGCAGCTGTCTTTCTATAGAACTGAAAAAACAATAGTTACTAAATGCCACTACACTGATTTGAAGTGTGGTTTGTACTAATTTTTTTACTGTTTACTTGTAGTAGCAGGTACTAGTGATGGTGATGATATATAAATAGGTAGCATTATTTTTTAAAGTCTCTGTTATCTAGCATGATACCTTCTTCTTTCCTAAGTATATTCCATGCTGTATCTGCTCTCTCTTACACTGAGAGCTTTATGCTAACAAGACTCGTGGCAGCAGCTATCTGAGAGAACAAAGACTTCCTTCAAAAGAACCGCCACAGACTGAGACCTGCAGACTAGATCACTGGCTCCAGATAGACTTTAACTTGGAGGGTTTTGAAATTTGGATCTGAATCCAACTTCCGACTTCCTAAATCAGCTTGAGTTCATATTCAATTAGAAAGAGGCTAGTTAAGTATTTATGCATTTAATATTTAAGTGTCACTAACTGATGCTTTTAAGTATCACTAACCCCATGAGATTCTGCCTCTCTTACATATATCAAATTGGTACAGGATTCATACCAGCTTTTAAAATCCAGATTAAACTAATTTCAGTAGTAGAGGGATTGTAATGACGTTTCTGTAGCAGCATTGCAGTCTAGAGGGAAAGGCATGTGTTCTCCTTTAGTCAGCCTGGGGCTAAACCTGGAGGTGTCCCACCATCACTCTGATTGTTTTCATAAATTCTCTCTTAAGTTCTTGGTTATATGTACATCACGCTTTGGGAACATCTATGCAAGAACTGTCGATTGTAGAATTTTTTACTTCAGCCGGATGCACAGGGCAGCTTTCCAAGCTTCCTCCTGCATGCAGCATTTGGTCATTAAATGGGCAGAAAACATCACATGCTTTCTTTTCTGCTGCTGACCGAGCTGGAGGTTCTCTTTTTCTCTCATTGCAGTTGAATCTCATTGCTGAATTTTGCATTCAATTTTTATTGCACAGACTAAGACATCAGAAGGAATGCAAAGGTTAGTCAGAGTCCTGATCCTTGAAGTAGTTATGTCATCTCTTGTCGTGATTTGTGGAAGCTAACCCCATGGTTCCTCTCTCTCTCTCCAACCTTCCCATCTAATTTGCTCTTCTTCTGTGAAACTTCCAAAAAGAACGTCTTTGGCGTGGCTTCTCTTCCCTTGTTTTAGTCTCCCTTGTGTTGAGTATTACCCTATCGCTTCCCTAGGGACTCAGGAGTTGAAATGCACACTTTTTAGAAACAGCAGCATGTTCTTACATTCTATCCTAAAATCTATATGTTAACTTACTGAAGGACATTTTTGGCCATATCCCTTAACAATATTGATACCTAGAAAATTTAAAGATGATTGTATGGAATTAGGCACTACATATTTATTTAGAAAATAATACGTAAACCAGTCCTTGCAGTGAATATGTACTTAATGAAAAATAAAAGTAATGTACTAGCTGTCTGTTTGGCTCCTTTGGATATATAGCAGCTGTTGTTACACATATATCCATTGAATTGTTTGCTTACATTGATTTTGTATGTGGTGAAGAGACCCGGGTAAAATTATTTGGAGCGCTTGACATGCAGAAGCCAGCAGACGTACAAAACCAACTTGTTTGAAGGTTACCATATGGTCTGAACATCCTTTGGCATGTTTTGTAGAGAGTTCAAATCCAGATCACATCGTCAAACTAGTACAACATAGATTTTGAATAAAGGCTTTCCTATTTTATAAATACATAACGTTGCTTTGATAGAGCAGTCAGTGAAATGCGGATAGCTCCAGAGGGCCTTTCTGTGTAGAACTGCTAGAAACAAGGGAGTCAGTGTTTATAATTGCATTATTTGTTATGTTCTCGTACTTTGAAATTGACCTAACCCCCTCAAACATCTAGCCTCCTTGATCTGCTTGACTAGTCACTCATATCTCACTCTTCATTGTCCTGTATCTACCCACAGTTTTACTTACTAGTATCGCTTCCACATGTGGTCGTGTATTAGACTTCGTTTTTCGGTTTTGATATCTATTGTGTATTAAGATCATGGAAACACATAATCATGTTTTTACTTTTCTTCCTATAAAAGTTTTTCATATAATTTTTGTCTTTTGGAACTTACCAATGATCTATAGTATGGTAATGACAGTCACTCATCTGTTGAGAGAACATTGAGCTAGGACGGAAAACCTCAATAATTTTCAGAATCTAGTTCTGTTTTGTGAGCCTTGAACTGCTATCTTGGAATCCACCAAAAAATTAGCGAGTTAGAATGTTTTACTTTATGTAATCAACGCAATAAGAGATATCAGATGAAACAGAGCTGTTTCATGGCCTGTATTTACTATTGGGCATTAATTCCAGTGTTGCTATATTTTTGCTGCCTCATTGGTATCTCCAATGCATTTTTATAAAGACAGACAAAGCCAGAGGATCATACTTTTGGCTTTGCTGAGCCTCAGCGGTCAGTTTGCACTTTCTATAAAGTTAATGCTGAAGCTCCCACTTCCTTTCTGGGTAGGTGGGAAGGTAGACAATTATTCAAATATTAGTCTAGTGTCGATGGTTTTGTTTACATGGAACCTACAGATAAGCAAGACACATTGCAAACAGTATTTCAGTGCTACAGAAAAGAAACTAATAGTGTTTTTTTCTACTCACACAGCTGCCAATTTTGTGTCACTAGTGAGTATGGCTTTAATTACTTGGTATTTTCTTCTTCATTTGATGTGGCATAAAGCAAAATAGCTCAAAGTACATAAATACGTGGTTAGGGGATTTTTAAAAGGCTCATTATGTGGAATACATACACGTATTTTGCTACAACTGAATGCAGTCATGCCTTCAAAGCAGTAAGTCAACCCTTTCATAATCTCATTGACGACTCTTTAATCCAAAGTGTCTTGAATATGTGCTCTGCAGCTGAGCGATACACTATAAATCAAAACTACTTTTTTCTAGCAATGATGCCCTACAATCAAAGTATTTATGGCCTAAGTGGACTAATCTGAGTCTGTGGATTTTCTTAGTGCTGTGAACTTTTCTACCAGAATGTAAACCACTGGAAACATAACTCCAAACCATAGCAGCACTATTACAACATAGACCGCTGCCATGGCATTATTCTTATGAATGTCTCAAGTATAATGTAATATGATTGATTTTAGTGTTAAATATTTGGCTTTGAAATACTGTGACACAAGGTCTAATCTTATAGTTTGGACTGAACAGAGCTTTTAGCAAGCTAATTGAAAATGATATTTTATATTTTTGGATTTTGCTTTAAAATGGCAGTGACTGAAATAAGTAATTCAGGATATCTCTAGTGGCTAGAGGTTCTAAGATGGAACTTGCACTTGAGTTTCGATAATTTGAACCCTTAAAGTATTTTGTTACTTTTTTTTTCCTAATTTGATTATTATTTTTGTGTCAGCGATCAAACACATACACAGTTTTAGAGAACAAGAAATCTACTGTCGGGACTTAGTGAAAGAAAAAATGAAGTTGTTTGGTCTGTATTTTCCATGTTATTTTCACTTTGATTTTTTTTTCAACAAGTAGTTGAATAATCACATGAACTATCCGCCCTCCTATGTGTGACTCTGCCAGAGATATAACTGTAAGAGAGAGAGACACACTAATCAATCTGCTTTGAAGACAGCTCAGAAGTACAGCAGCCAATCCATGCACTAACAATCATATATAAGTCCTATATAAGACTTGATTGTCCCAAGTTCCATGGCTCCAGAGTAGCATCTTACCAAATTTCCCTGAAGCCCTTGGCATTATTGAGAGCAAGTTAAACTTTGACAGCAGAAAAATTCCCTTGTTGCCTTCTGGAGCAGTGAAAAATCTTAAGGGAAACTGGTAAACTTCATAATCTCTCAAAACACAGCTGCCTTAAGTGGAAGTAGTTGTGACATTAAGAAATTTTCTGTGTGAGTATTTGACCTGCTTCTGGAAATAACTGATTGGAAAGCTCTGTACCAGGAGAATATGTTTTGTAGCTGTAGTTTGTGCTCCCAGGCAAGGAGCCTGTGGGAGGTCAGTGGTTCAAGAAGAAGTTTCATACTGTTTCCATTTTGTAGCTATTATATTTAACTTCTTTAAAAATATAAATGGTAAGGAAGTCTAGTCTTTTTTTAGCCTTCAACTTTACTGTATGAATCCATAGCCATGTGCATATAAGCATTCGTACTTGAATACAGAGAAAATAGGAAAAAGTTCCCATTGAGTATGCATTCTCGTTAGAGTATGTCCTACCATTAAAAGTCACAAAGGTTGTAACCTGTTTGCTTTTTAGGGACTCCTTTTGGTATCTTTTTTGCTCCTGCTGGGGGAAGAAGAATGTGGGGCTGGAGAGAAAAGACTTAGTTACATGAGAGGAGCTGCTTTTGACATTGTGACTTAGACTTTGCTTTCAGTTTTAAGATATTTAGTAAGCTGCTAAGCTGAGTTATGACCAGCACAAATTAAATTCTTTAGCTGAGTTTATAACCAACCAACTAGGTTAGCTTATTGTCACCTTTAGTGTTTACAAAGATTGATTAGTCATCGTATTAGTCTTTTGATCTAATTCATTTAATTCAACCAACATTTAGGCTAACCTATTGATGTATTAATTTGAGCTTTATTTGATTTTTGATTTAAATATTAAATTGTGTGATTCTTCATTATAGTGTGTTAGTATTACTCAAATGACTGCATGGTACAATTTCATTTCAATTTCATGTTCAATTTTTTGTTTAAATTTAAAAAACCCAAAAGCCTCACCCACCAACCTGCTGCTTGCTTTTATAAAGCTCAGTGGGTCCAAGTGTTTGAAAAATTGGTTATAAACATAGCTGCCTCTTGGTGATTAGCCTTTGGCTCTTGAAGAGGACCATTCAACATTTTATAAACTAGGAAGAGAGCGCCAAGGAAGAAAAAGTGTTACTAACTTTCTCCATGCAGGAAAATGTCTCGAGAGCAATGAGTTTTAAGAATAAACTTAAGACTTTTCTCTGAGGAGATTATTTATTAAGATGCTTTAAAAACTCAGTATATTTTACGTTTACATACATTGTGTGTAGTTGCTTTCATGTGCGTTTGCCTAATAACTATGATAGGTACTGTGTATTACAATAAATCCCTCCCTTTCTCCTTTCCTAGGGGAAAAAAAAAAAAGGACAAAGGAATCTGTATAACTGCAAAGAAAAATGTCTATTACTAGACTAATTATTGAACCTAATCTCACAGCTGCAGTTTTTGACAGCTAGCATTATCCCTTACTGATGTCCTTTAGCAAAACAGTGTTATCTAGTGCCTCTGAAACAAGTTACCAGTTTCTGCTCTATATAGGTTCGGTATGAAGGTAACCCTTCAGTGTCATTGAGAGCAAAGCACAAGTAAATATGAACAGCTATATTACTTTGAGAACATGAAACATTACTCTTCATTACCTCAACTTTTTCAGCTGTTGCAATTCCTTGTATCCATGCCTTCTGCAAGAACAGCTTAGCCTTACTGTAGTTGCTAGGCATTACTGTTTAAATCATAAAAACTTCCCTATTTAGTCAGACAGAGGGTCATCTGGCTTATAACGTGTGAAACTGCATTAGCAAATTCAAAGGGAATTTTTGTAGAAGCAGGACACGTATAAGGGGATTCTTTGCTGGAAAGTGGGAAGGTATCCCTGAAATAAGTTAATTCTGAACCAGAGATTTGCCCACCCGTTACGTTAATATCTGTGAGATAATCTATTCTTCATTAATATTTCTCCTTTTTAACCCACTTACATTTTTAGTTTCCACAGATTTTTGTGGCAGTAAATTCCAACATTATATGCTGAATAAAAACCCTTCCTTTTGTTTGTTTTGAACCTGTTACTTGGCAAGATTATAATAAAATAGTTTTATAAATATTGTACCATTTATAATATTTGCTATAATAGGAAATGCAAGTAGATATTTTCAAATAGAGATGTCCAAAGTTAGATATCTAAATTCATCTTCGAAACCACTTACATATTGCCTTATCATTTCTTTCAGAAGTGCTGACATTTACTTTGAAAAGTGGTTGGTCAAGTGTTCATTTCAGTTTCTAAAATTACATGTAACAAAACAACTGTAATTCAGTTTTCTTCAGTGGAAAATTAATTTTCACTTTCTTTCTCACCAGGAATAAATATTATTTTTGAAGTTGAGTATGCCCATTTCCTATGATAGGAAAAAATACCAATGAAGCATTTAACTTAAATGATGCTTCATCTGTTAATGGTATTTCTGCCAGTTTTCAATAGCTAATGCTAGTGTTAATGTAACTTGATTTTTGAGCAATTAAGCAACACATTTCATACTGGCAAAAGGATTAATTGGGATCTTTTGTTGGAAAGCCAAAATAATGGCTAACACTCTGTGTCTGTTTGTGAAAAATTCAAATTAAGTTCTGTAGTTTTATTAATTCTCAGGCTGGATACTAAATATCTCAGGCAATTGGTAATGGAATACCATTTCACCTTTGGGTGAAAGCTGTCATTGTAGTCATTGGTAAAAAGCAATAGTGATGGTGATCACTAGAGAGAGAGCCCAAGAACCTAACTGGATGTGAAGGTGGATGAACAGTTCTCTCATCCAACAGTGATGGTTCCAGGCATAGCAGGAGCACACTGGAGAGGAGAAACACGGATGCTTTTGTTCCTATTGTTTGTGATCAACCAGGTTCTAGCATTTTCAAGGAACATTGAATTCACCGCATGAGGTTGAATTGTAAAATTATTGTTTGCTTGAAACCCTGTCACTCTAAATCTGCAGTCTTTTTTGTGTTCAATAACATGGGCATATATAATTAGTCTCCTTTGAAGGCCGTAGTCCATCTGGTCTAAATGTGGTTAGAAAATCAAGTCAACGATGTTCAAAAACTATTTGTCAAGGCCTTGTTTTATCTATTGTGAATGATTGTCACTGTCATGAGTAAAAAGGAAAAAGAAAGAGATTAACTCTGGAACTTACTAAAATATGCTGAATTTGAAACTTGTAGAGTATGTAGTAGGGTAACACTTGAAAACGTTAGCTTCCAGGGTTGACTCACTGGATCATGGAATCATAGAATGGTTTGAGTTGGAAGATACTTAAAGATCATTTAGTTCCAACCCCTCTGCCGTTGCAGGGACACTTTCCCCTAAATCAGATTGCTCTAAACCTCAATCAGCCTGGCCTTGAGCACTTCCAGAGATCAGGCATCCACAACTTCTCTGGGCAACCTGTTTCAGTGCCTCACCACCCTCAGAGTGAAGAATTTCTTCCTTAGATCTAATCTAAATCTCTCCTCTTTCAGTTTAAATCCATTGCCCCTTGTCCTATGTGAAAAGGACATGCCCTTGTGAAAAGTCTCTCTCCAGCTTTCCTGTAGGCCCCCTTTAAATATTGGAAGGCTGCTAGAAGGTGTCCCCGGAGCCTTTTCTTCTGCACGCTGAACAATCCCAACTCTCTCAGCCTGTCTTCAGAGGAGAGGTGCTCCAGCTCTCGGATCATCTTCATGGCCCTCCTCTGGACTCAATCTAACAAGTCCATGTCTTTCTGTTGGGGGTCCCAGAGCTGGACACAGTACTGCATGTGGGGTCTCACAAGAGTAGAGCAGAGGGGCAGAATCAACTCCCTCAACCTGCTGGCCGCGCTTCTTTTGATGCAGCCCAGGATATAGTTGGCTTTCTGGGCTGCCAGCGCACATTGCCAGCTCATGTTGAGCTTCTCATCAGCAGCCAACGCCCCCAAGTCCTTCTCCTCAGGGCTGCTCTCAATCCGTTCTCTGCCCAGCCCGTACTTGTGCTTAGGACTGACCCGACCCATGTGCAGGACTTTGGATTTGCCCTTGTCGAACTTCATGAGGTTCTCACAGGCCCATCTCTCCAGCTTGTCAAGGTCCCTCTGGATGGCATCCCTTCCCTCCAGCATGTCCACACAGCTTGGTGTCGTCAGCAAACTTGCTGAGGGTGCACTCGATCCCACTGTCCATGTCGCTAACAAAGATGTTAAACAGCACCAGTCCCAATACTGACCCCTGCGGAATGCCGCTCATCACTGGTTTCCACTTGGACATCGAGCCGTTGACCGCAACTCTTTGAGTGCGAACATCCAGCCAATTCCTCACCCATAGAGTGGTCCATCCGTCCAATCCATGTCTCTCCAATTTAGAGACAGGGACATCGTGCAGGACAGTGTCAAATGCTTTGCACAGGTCCAGGTAGATGATGTCAGTTACTCTCCCCTTATCCACCAACTCCACAACCCCATCAAAGAAGGACACCAAATCAATCAGGCATGATTTGTCCTTAGTGAAGCCATATTGGCTGTCATCAATCACCTCCTTTTTTGCCATGTGCCGTAACATAGCTTCCAGGAGGATCTGCTTGCTCCATGATGTTACTGGGCACAGAGGTGAGACTGACTGGCTTGTAGTTCCCTGGGTCTTCCTTTTTTCT
Organism: Tauraco erythrolophus; assembly: GCF_009769465.1. Taxonomy (NCBI): domain Eukaryota; kingdom Metazoa; phylum Chordata; class Aves; order Musophagiformes; family Musophagidae; genus Tauraco; species Tauraco erythrolophus. The sequence continues at coordinate 36,127,829 of NC_141473.1, forward strand.
CTTTTAAAAACTGGGGCTGTATTTCCCCTTTTCCAGTCAGTGGGTACTTCACCAGGCTGCCATGACTTTTCAAATCTTATGGATAGTGGCTTACCAGCTTCATCTGCCAGTGCAGGACCCGTGGATGCATCTCATCAGGTTGCATGGACTTGTGCACCTTCAGGTTTCTTAGATGGTCTTGAACCTGATCTCTCTTGCAGTGGGTGGTTCTTCATTCTCCCAGTCCCTGCCGTTGCCTTTTGTGACTTTGGCAGTGTGGCCCAGAGCACTTGCCAGTAAAGACTGAGGCAAAGAAGAAATTGAGTACCTCAGCCTTCCCCATATCCCAAGTAACCAGGTCTCCCGTTTCCTTCTGGAGAGGGCCCACGTTTTCCCTAGATCTCTTTTTATCACTGACCTACCTATAGAAGTTTTTCTTGTTGCCCTTGTTGTCCCTGGCCAGATTAAGTTCTATAAGGGCTTTAGCTTTCCTAACCCTGGTTGCTTAACAATTTCTCTGTATTCCTTCCAGGCTACCTGTCCTTGCTTCCACCCTCTATAGGCCTCCTTTTTGTGTTTGAGTCTGTCCAGGAGCTCCTTGTTCATCCATGCAGGCCTCCTAGCATTTTTGCCTGACTTCCTCTTTGTTGGGATGCACTGCTCCTGAGCTTGGAGGAGATGATCCTTGGATATTAACCAGCCATATTAGATATTAAGTCATCAGCCATTTACAGATATTCAGTCTTTGATCTGATGTACTAATGTGCATTTAAATAGATATTTGATTTTATTGTTTATTTGATTTATATTGCAGTGGGGGTGAGAGGAGGAGAAAGAAGCAGTCAGGCACTAGAGAGAGATGTCGTTCCATTACAGAGATACTTTACATGTATATTAAGAGCCGAAAAGCTGAAAATTTGTATCAGCGATCTGCTCTGGGTAAACACTAGACTAATTGTTCCTTCTTGTTCCAGATACTAGCATTTTATTTTACCTTTTCAATTCCTTACATTCTTTTTCTTTTAAAGTGCCACTTTCCCTACATGGAATGAGAAGAAATTCTCTTCCTGAATTACCTTCTTTAATGTTCCTCCTTAGTTTACTACTTAGGTCTTTTATCAATGGCCCAGAAGTCTGTTGTCTTTCTTTCCTAAGTGATTGCCTAATCTGTTTCCTCCAGTTCCTTCCTGCTGTCCTCTCACCACGGCTTCATGACTTAATGTACTTCTGCATGCCTGCCTTGGCAGCTGCCTAGCTCTTCCCTCCAGAGCTTCCTTACATCATTATCTGTATTTTAGGTCTCGAGTTTGTTGGATTTGGGGGGTTTTATCGTTTGGGAGTTTGTTTCTTTCTTTTATTTCTTCATATTTCCCTTTTATAACCAAGTCTGAACAGTATGTTAAGTTAATCAATGTATGTCCAGAATAAATGTATGCTTCAATATACATATTATGTCTAGAAATGACCAAACATCCAGTAGATTTGCTCAGATTCAATGTTACCCATTTGGAGAGCTAGCTAGCACCTATGCTTGGGAAGAATACAGGTCCTTCCTTGTCCCTCTCTTAATGGTAAGGGAAAAGGTTGCCATTTGAGGTGTGTTTACTTCTCTTGATGGTAGGGAGACAAACTTCCACAGTTATGTACTGGCAGACTTCACTGGGATTCAGTAAATCCAGTGGAGCAATAACTAACTGGCAAAGTTACTAACCAATAGTTACTTAGGTTTTTACCAGTGACTGAAACATATGCAGCCTTTCTGCGTGCATAAGTTGTTCTGGGGTGGAATTCCCTTTGTACATCTTCCACTGCCATTGTTATCCCCACAGATATCCTTCACAGGTGCTTCAGTTACTGTCCTGTGCACACAGAAATCCATGCTGGATTCCGTGCTCAAATGTAGTAAGTTTTGTGAGGACTCCTAACACGTAGGTTGCTCTTGGGGTTTTGTGAGTTGTGTTTTTCATCTCATACCGTTGATTCCCATTTTTATTTCCAGTTAAAGTATTTGAGGTACAGTGAACGTAGTATGTTTAGTGGTGGTGCTTCCAGAATCCGTCGAACTGTTAAAATGCACAGCAGTGCATATGTAAGACAGACTTATGTGCATTATTTCTAGCTTTCTGGAAATACATTTCTATATTTCTGCTTTGCTCTGTGGGTCCATTTATTTAATATATCATGAAATGTTGCAGGAAAATCTAATGCAAGCATTCCGCAACTTCATTACTAATGTATTAATTCTGAGATGTATTAACCTGTTCTTGTACAAGCTTTCAGAGGTAATTTGGCTTTTAGATCTCTTGAAGTTTACACAATTAAAAAAGGAAATTTTCCCAATTAAGTTGATCTTTATATACAGTGCAAGGTTCTGATTTATGTACTGCTTTACTGCCTTAAAATAAATTTAAGTTAACACCTATGGTTATGAAATTTTATTCTTTAGCACAGCTAGTACTAAATATTCAGCAAAATCTTGGGTATCTGCTTTTATCTGTTTTAGAAAACCTAGAATCTTTCTTGTTTTGATATCATTGATTAGCTGGCCATTCCAATTTATAATTACATGGAGTCATGGTAGAACTGTGCTGAAATATTCCACTGTGAGTACTGGTGAAGAAGTTGCTCTGCTAAGTCTTGCTTTATTAAGTAAATAAGGATCTATATTCATGGAAGTACATAACTGGAAGGAAATTACTTCAGTTTCTGTTCTTTAACAATAACTCAGTCAAAGAGGTGAGGTTGAAACTTGGTGTTTGACCTGCTGAATTTCCTTCAATTAAATTTAAAGCATTATTTATCAGGAAGATATGAAAAATCTGAGTGTATTTGGGCTATTTCTGAAGAGATGCCGATGAGTTAGGAGTCAGCTCAACAAGCCATTTTAAATACTCCTCCACAGAGAACATGCAGGGCTAGATTAGGGTTTTGTTTTCCACTAGGTGTCAGGATGCATGAGAGTTAGGCCTTTTTTTTTTTTTCCCCCCCAAATCTGAAGTGACCTTCTTATATTGATCACTTTTGATTTTGGCAAGCTCCACTTGTGCTGCTGTTTTCTATGTTCTTTCTTTATTTCAATTCAATCAATAGTCTAAAAAAGTTTTGAGTAGGGCATGCTTTTTAACAGAAGGGTAGTTATGGAATAGTAATACCTTTCTCCTTGGAAAATCTCCTAAGTGTAGTCCGTTTACAAGCCTTGCAAAAATCACTATTTTATAATCCGTTCAACTTATGCTTTCATTGTCTCAGCTTTCTGTCTGTTATGCTTATCTGTTGAAGCTGTTCCACTTTCCAGAGTAAAATGTATATATTCACTGACTCACAAAGGGAAAGCATTTGAGTAAGAGCACACACCAGAGATCTGAAGAATCAAAGTCATGCCCCTGTTCCGGTGTTCAGTTTTGTTTGTTTTAACACATTATGGAACAGCTTTGAGAAAAGAAAATGTATAGTGGCCATCAGTCCAAATCAAGCAGAAGAGAGCGCTGTATCCTGTGTTTTGGGGCAGTCTTTGAATCGGTTGAGCTACTTGCCTCACTGTCTGACATTATCTTTTTTCTTTGCCCAACAAAAGCAGTCTTGAAGCTGAAGGAAAACAACAAACAAGCCCCACTACTACTACAACAACAACAACAAACCAGAAAAATGTTTTGACTATTCTTAAGGCTGTAGTATCTTGTACTTTAATGCAGTCATATCGTAGGTGACAACACTGGCCTCAGAGCGCTTATTTAGTCATCTAGGGAACCCCCACTAGTAGAAAATGAGGCTTTTGGGAAATGTGTACATCTGTACAGTAGAGGCAACAGCAACATGCAAGTTCAGAATATCTGAAGTATGAGATTGTTATATGTGTTAAACCTTTTATGTGTCCAGCTCTAAACTCTATAGTTCTTCCAGTAATATTACTAATAAATAGCATGGGCTTCAGCAGAAGTTCTTCTGTTGCTTTGATAATAGCAGGGATGGTCTCACCATTTATGTAGACTATGCTAGGTTACACAGAGCTTAAGTTTTTTGCGTTGTCAAGGAGAGAGATATGCACTTCCACAAGATGGTTCATAGCCCCTGAGATGGATTATTTCAGTTAGATGCTGTGAAGACTCCTAGTATTACAGTGTTACCCATGGGCAATTCTTTGCTGGAAACTAGATAAATTCTGAAAAAGATTGGCCTGGTGTGATTCATACCCATCTCTTATAATTCACATTGAGATAAAGAGAACAGATTATTCATTTTTCTAAGACAAACATGAACAGAATTTCTAGTGTTTATTTCTGTAGTTGGTTAGATATTGCTTTACATTAGATTTCTCATTAAAATTCTATGATTATAAAGACACTTTGGAGTTAATTGTCTTGCACTCTGAAATGTCTGAAATAATGTAAGAAAAAATTCTCTTTTCTGTCTCATAGTAGTTCAAAACACGCATATAAAGTTGCAATAGTCTGGTTTCTTTAATCATAGCTTCAACATACAAATTGCCTTATTAAATATTTCTTATAGTCAGTCATAGAATTTTGAAGAAGGGTTCTCAGGTGCAACTTACTATATCAGTGCAGGACAGAATAAATAAATACGTAAATATTTCTGCAAAAAAGAAAAACTAGTCTTTTTGCAGAGTTATAAATCTGCCTTCCGTACTTTCTCCATCTTCTCATACACACCACCAAAAGTCAGCTTGTTAGGATCTAATAGCATATGAGAGTTTTCCTTCACAAGACTCCCTTTCAGTGTTTTCGCTCCATAGAGGAGACTGGTATTTGATGACCTTCTGAACCAGCAATTCTGTTTTCTGAAGCAGAAAATTAAGTTTTCTCTTCTTTACTGTGAAGAAGCCAATGTATGTCTCATATTCACGCTAGACTGTCCTGACATACAAGCAGCAGAAAATTTGAAAATAGCGTGTCCAGGCAGCTAGGACAGCAGAACGCAGTTTCCCAGCAGAATCTATATCAGAAATGTCTCATAACTTCTGATTCTTATTCATACTAAGATACCTTTAAATTGCTCCGGGAGTACAAAGAGCTTTCCCATGGATGAAGGTATAATTTATACTCTCTGTACTGCCAGGAGACTACAGTGTAAATAAGAATCAGATTCCATCTCTCTTCTCCCAAAACAATATAGTATCTAGATTTTGGCAAGGCATCTGAATTTTCAAGTAAGAACAAAGAAACGTGTAAGATACTTAAGAAGACTAAAATAAAATCGGATGCTGATCCTGGATATTATATTCACACATGCTTTAGGAAAAGCTGAAAAGGGAAGCAGTGACAAAATTTGTCCCAAAATGTCAGGTTGTGTGTGATCACTGAAGTTGGTGAACAGATACCTTCACTTGCATGGAGTTCACCAGGGCAGCAGCTTACAAAGGCATCCTGGCAGAAGCACCCGGCACTTTGCACGGGGATTCCCACTCAGAGGAAATGCTTCATCTTCGGAATCCTGACAGTTGGGTTTTACAGGTTATGCTGCTCTGGATGATCAGCCTAACGTTTTGTCTTAGTGCTATTGTTAGTGCTTCTCCAGCACTGAATCTGAATGCCCATACAGATTCAGGATCATGTTCTAAAATAGAGTAAAATATTAGATCAACCCACGGCAATGCTGGTGTGGAATAGTCTTTCCTGAGGTCCTTCCTATAGCTGTACTGTAAATCTGCCCAATAATGTAATTTATTTCTCCTGCTGAACGTTATTATGCTCCTCCTGTAATTTAGATTGGAATAATGGGCAGAGAATTGGGCCCTTGCTAAGGGGCTTGCCAATTGGGCTTGCCAAGTGCAGGTAATACACCAGCCATGTGTCTCAAGTGAAAGACATAGTGTTACCCATAAAATTTATTCAAATGCACTGTGGCCTAGTTAGCTTATCAGTAGGTGGCTTTCTTGTGGCTTAGTCAGCTGAAGTAAATAAAAGAGATTATGCTTATATTAGGCTGAATTTTGAAATAATATATACATTTGTACTTGCAGAAAACAGGAAAATGAAAATATTATCTTTTTTCCATCCTGAACAGAAATGGAAGGAAGGCTAATCAAATGAGTGGAAACAGCACTACACTCATATTAGAGATGGATTGAATCTTGTTATTCATGCTTTGCTGTTGCAGATGGCTTAATGTATTAAAACGGAGAAGAGAGCATTACAGATAGCATGGCATCATAGCTGTACAAATGGAGACAGTTCAGGCAGTAGCTCATTGCAGTTTGGGGAGTGACTGAGAGAAGAAAATGACTCTGTCACACTTAATTAGAAAAGTAGCAGTACAATACAGAGACAAAGCCCAGTGAGAAGTTATCGTCCCTGCAGATCAAGTACTAGATGCCTTGCACAGTCCATGCAGCACCTTTCGTCTCCTTAGCTGTATAGGTGTATTGACTGTATAGGTGATATGACTTTTTACTAATAAAACGGTCATAAAGAGAAAACAGCTCTTTAAGCAAGCAAAGATTAGTTAAAGGGAGGAAGACCCTGGAACTGGATGATTCCCTTCACTTCCTTCTTTCTTAGGTAAATATAGGTCTGACTGCTGCTCTTACCTCCTGTATTTCTGTTTCAGTACTTAAATGAAAGATGATTTCTTTATTTCTGTCCATAACTGAATAGCAGAGCACCCTCCTGAGTCCTTTCAGCAAATATTTGCTTATTTTCAGTGCAAGCAGCATTTTTGGAATCTTAAAGCTGCTAGGAAAACAAGGGACTTCTTTTTTTCTTCCCTAACTTTCAGAAGATAATTTCTCTTTCTTGGCAGTAAGCTTTAATCATGTTCAGCAGTGATTTCCTCTTCTTTAGAGCTCAGGTAAATTAATAGGTTTGAGATGTCAGGGGCATTCTTTCAGGTATTTCAAAATGCTAGGTGCAGTGATTATATATTAGTGGATTTTCAGTGTGCTGTGATCAGTATTTGGTTCATGCTCAGCATGAAGTGGCTAGTTAGTGGCTAGTGGCCAGCTAGTGATTCCCAGCAGATAAATTCTCTTGTGCTGGCATCATTGTCGCATCCATAGCACTGGCGAGCACGGCGTGGTCCCCTCCTGCACCGTTTGCCCAGACGTACCTCATTGCAGGCAAGTTACCAGATGCAGCCAAGGGCAGCATTAGGGCAAGATGGACAGGCAGAGCCGAGCTCTGCTGCAGTCACCAGCACCTCCCTTGTGTGCACTGAATGCACGGAGATGAGCCCCCCCAGGTTTGAGACCTCAGCCAGCCAGGCTGGCTGCGTGGTTTATCTCCCTAGGCCCCCTCTGCGGGCAGTGGAAAGAGATCAGAGTGTTGCCACAGGGTAGTTCAAAGCATGCTGCTGTTGCGTGTGCTCTGAATTGCCCACAGGAGTTTAAATCACAAGTGGAGATTTAGTTTGGTTGTGTAGTTAGCTAATCTAAGTGCTTGAAGTTGAAATAATGTGAATACTTCTAAAGTTTCCATTTGCTCTCCAAGACTCACCAAATCTCGAGGGATCATTCGCAGATGTAATCTTGTTGACGGTTGGATTCGGTAAGCTCTTGCTTCTGTTGGCCTACAGTGCTTATGGTGACAGGGCAGCATGTTACGCTCAGCCCTCTGCCTGAAATGGAAGTCTTTGAGGCTACACATTGTCCTCCTGCAGCATGTGGCATGTCTACAGCAAAGGGGCTACATGGGCATAAAACTGGAGTTTTAGCTTAAAGGCTTTATTGACTAATTAATTTTATATGATTTGAAAACCTTCTTCATTCTAGAAAGCTTTGACCACAAATACAGTTTATCCAAACTTCTCAGAAATTCTCCTTAAATCTTCAGAAGCAGATCAGTGTTAATTGTCCATTCCCTTTCTGCCATTTGCCCAGTTTCTTCCTGTTCAAGCATTCTACCTGCTGCTCCAGTTCACGGTGTCCCAGGAGGTTCCAGGCAGGCAGTCTACTGTTTTATCATATAAATAAATAAGAAGAAAAAGTATATTTGTTGATGTTGTTCTGTCCTACTGTTATATTATAAATCATCTTACACATTTTTAATCCGTAGATAAATCATGTACTATTCCTGCACTTCATACTGCAGCAAAATGCTAGGTGCTTTCACTAGCAACTTAGTTTGAATGAAGCAAATCACCACTGGCCCAAAGACATTTAAGTTTGCAACTTCCTAGGGAAGTTTCTCACATGCATTTACCTCTGTGTGACTTACCAATTCTTTTTTTTTTATTATTATTGTTAATTTCTTTATGATATTAAGAAACGTGCTTTTTCTAATCTTAGTTTGCTTTTTCCCTACGTTGCAGTACCTTTTCAATTCTAGCTTTGGTTTTGCTAAATATTTTCCAACTATTGCAGTGGAGGTATGGAATCTTTAACAAATAGGGCATTTCCTCAGTATATTTAACAAGCAAATTCAAATCTCTGTCTGAACACTAACTACTTTGAATTCCTGCCATCTCCCTCCGCTTCTTCTTCTGCCTCAAAACAGGCCAGGGTTTCATTTTTCTATTGCAGTCTATTCTTGTGTATTGCTCAGAATTTACTCTTCACTTTTAAGCGCATTTCACTTGTTCTCCAGTTGTCACTGAACCATCAGAGTATGCAGGCCTTCCACATCACATTAAGCTTGTCAATCATTGTTTGCATCTTACTTTCTGTAGTCTTATGAAGGACTTTCATCTAAAAATTTTGGTTTATATGTTGCTGCTCTTAAGCTGAAATAAGTTCTATGTGACTTTCTTCTCTTCTGTTGTTTGTGTGTGTGTATTGAATAACGTTCATTTAATTATGGGGATTGCTGGAAAAATGAGCTTAGTGATAATAAGTGCTTAGTTACAGTAGTCAGCAGTTAAGGCATCCCAGCAATGGTTAGATGAATACTAACTTTCATGGACAACTATGGAGAACAAAGCAGTTTCCCATATACAGGCAGAAAAAAAAAATTGTTTTTTAAGGTGCTGACATATGGGTAAAAACATCCAGTAAGAACTGGTTGCAGTGTCAAAATCAATTACTGTTCTGGTTTACCCTTTACATTTGATTTGAATTGCTTTACAAAAGTTAATTACATACATTTTATAATTGCATCACTCATGTTACTTCATAATAATTCTCCGAAAGGCCAAGTGACTTTGTCATATGTAAGAAATTGAGAAGATAGTCTCAAATTATGTATTGTATTCTGGACAAAAAACAAGAAGCTTCAGTGCAAAACCTTGCTAAAGAATAAAACGTATCTAAAATGTGTGCATATTAAAAATTATAATCTACCATAGGTCCAGTTATTCTTTGTGCAGCCTTATTAACTTGAAAATATGTGGATGTGAACAGAACACACACACAAAGACACACTCATTCAAATGTCTCCCTCCTCCAGCAGTACTAAACAGAACAGAGTGAATAAAAAGTGCAGTTTTGCTACTGTGCTGCTATGCTAGTGCAAAAATCAGTTTCTTTTGTTCTTGAGATGCCAGGTGCCTTCTCAATGGTGATCCTGCTAAAGATAGCGAAAAAAGTGAAAGATGTCAAGAGAAAATGCATCTTTAGAAGAAAAGTCAATGTTTTTAATTCATTTCAATTTCTCATTTTATGAATTTCATTACATCCAATTCTATTATAAAAATCCACACTTTCAATATGGCAAATAATTGGAAGAAGAAAATTCAACTGGTTTTAATAATTCATTTATCTGAGTCTTCAACTGTTTCCGTTTTCTTCAATAAAATATCACAAAATTATGGAAGATGATATTATCAGTCCAGATAAAGTCTTGTGCGCAGAAGATTTATCCAAATAATTCATTCTTGTCTGTACTTAGTATAAATTCATACTAAACTAGTTCATCACCACCAAAACACATCAATTCAAACGTTTTCAGGATTTTATACAGTTATAATATACTTACAGTCTAGCTGTTCCTAATCAGTTCCGCTGTTTGAATAATGCATGCCATGCTACAGAAAGCCATCATTCCTTGGGAAGCAAGACATGGCCTGCTGCTTCGGTGGCCCAGCAAAATATGAAGTAAAATTGTCTTGATTTTGAAGTAGAGTACATAAATACTGGCTTTGTTTTGTTGCCACGCATTTAATACGAATGCTTGTTATGGTCTGTATTTTACTCTCGTGCAATGAAATGTCCACAGTTGTCCCATTCACATTCAATTATTTTATTCCTGGGAGCTGATACAGTTATTTTGGAGTGCATGCTGCCCTGAAATCTGGAGAGACAGCCCCTCAGGTCACAGCCCCATGCTGGCCCGTTCAGTGCCCTCCTGCTCCTGGAAGTCAGACCAGCCTGGGGTCAGTTGTGCAGATGTGGGAGGCTGAAGGAAGCTCCCTTGTGCACGTTCTGCACCTCTGACACCCATTCAGTCATCTCTCTTCCTTCTCCTGCTCAGTTCAGGCAGTCAGTAACATGTTGAAAGCTCCTTTCAGATGAGAGAATCTTCCTAAACTTGTTAGAGAAACATGGTAAGATTATAACATGTCTGAGTCTGCTAGAGGAACGGCTGTCCTCTCATAAATTAAACTGGGGCTGCTCACAGTAGGTTGTTCGGCACAAGAGATCTTGGGAAGAATGCCTACAACCTATCACTGTTTTGATGGAGAGCAATAGGCAATGGCCCTTTTCCATGTCAGGTGTTTCTCGGAATTGCCCTGCAGTGTTGTGTATCTGTTCCATTCCTTACCTATGTGGCTAAGAAAGAAATAAAATGGCTCCCTCTGAGATGCACAAAGGATTAAAAAAAAAAAATCTGGGAAGAGTCAGACATCAGTGATCACAAGGATTTGAAACCAGTGTCCTTAAAACTCAGAGACAGCTACAGAAGCAAGCAGTGACAGAGAGGAGGCTGAGGTCTTTGTGATAACTCATATTATCCCCTTTTTAAAAGTAATTCTCAGGAGAAAACTGATGTATTTGACATGCTGTTGGCCTAGCTTATGTAACAGGGATTGCACAGGGATTGTCCAATGAAAAATTCCTGGTTTTAAAGGAGAAGACTTGATTTTCGCCTCTCTTCTATCTAAAATTTTTGTGTTATTTTATGACGTGGTTTGCCATCTGTTCCCAGAGCACACAAGTTTAAGGATGGAAGTTTTAAAAAATTAAGGTAACCTTCTTCTAAACAAGGAAATACTGTTGCTGTTTTGCAAAATCAGATGGAGAAGTCTTTGGCCACTGCAATTAGTTTGTTGACTTTGCAAGCATAGCCTGCTCTGTTTGCAGTCTTAAGGTTTTGAGGTTTTTGTAAACTCTTGTCTGTGTGCTGCATTAATTCTTTAGCATTTTGCTACTAGTCCCTCTTTTATTATCCCTTCAGAATCAGAATCTTTGGGTGTTACAGTGGGCAATTAACACAGTTCACTAAAGCAGCTTGCCACTTCAGTAAGAAAAAGTTGGGAGTCTTATTGCCAGGGAGGAAGTGTTGTGAATGATTAGTTAGGCTGAGAAGCTGGTAGAAGCTGGTCAGTAGATCTTTTATTTATTTACAGCAATCTATCTGTAAGGGAAAAAAGATGAATCGAAAATGTATGGGGAGTTTATATCTATCTGTGTCTGCCAGGTTAGAAAAGTGGGAGGGCATGAGCAGGGCAGGATCATATGGATTTGATGGGAAGGAGAAAGACCTTTCACTCCACAGACAGGAATAGGGTTCAGGTAGATATTGGACTTGTTAATTAAGACCAGTATTAAAACCACTGTGAAGGGATCTGACTGTTGTCCCAGCTCATCTGCCTCTGGCAGGTCGGCCCATTAGGGTATTTGTTACCCAGTACTTCTGGATGCGTCAAAAAGTCCGAGTACTGCCTTTTCCCTCAGTGAACAAGCAATGTCTCCCCTGAATCCCACTTTTAGAGAGCAATTAAATGAAAGTGAAAGTGAACTTACTTAGGAAGGCATTTGGTGGTTACTTTCAAAATCCTTACTGTGTACTGATAATTGGTAGCTGCAAAGTTCTGAGTACAACAAGGTGGGCGTGTGTAGGAGCTCCATACAAAGACACTCCAGAGGCTTTTCTGGAGAAAAACAGCACTTTTTTCTGCCCCTCGGGAAATGCTGACTTTACAACAGAATTATGAACCAGAAGTCTTCCATGTTATGTAAAAGTCACTTTCCTTCCTTGTCTATTTTTTTCCCCCTCAGCTCAGAAATGGGTAATGTGTTCTCTCACGCAAAAATATTCTCAGCTGTACCCAGCAGCAGCACAGGGCAGACTAGAGACTGGCATCCACACGTGGCTGCTGGGGGATGTATGAACTTCCCAAAATATTGTCCTAGACAATAGGCTCCTCACTTAGCGTTAAGGCTGCTGAAGACCTAAGTGACTGGGGAGAGGGAGCGTGGTCAACAGTGAAACCTCAAGGAGACGGTTGTGAGCAAAGTAGTGGGTGGGCGAAGGTGAGACCAGGTGGCACACCAGCTGGAGCTGTTGGAGGTACTTGAATGAGGGGGAGATGAGACTGTCACCTTAAAGCTTGCCTTCATTAGACACTAGGCTCCAAGGTATTATAACGGAGTCTGGTTTGTGACCAGATTTCCAAAAAATCATTTGTTTCAATCACAAACCAAACCCATTATATTGTGAAATCTGTATGTGGTAATATCCAGTGACAGGCAGTGTCTTACAAGCTAAAACAGCAAAATAGAGAAGAGCCTGGGACAAGAGGAATGAATGCAGAATAGTTTGGCAGTTTTGAGTCTTGAATTTCATTCCAATAACAGGGTTGCCCACACCCTATTTATTTTTAGCCAAGATGATGGGTTTAATTCACAGTAACTGTTTCAGATGAGATCTCTCAGGTGGATTCACTTGCTGAAATGTTGGTACATTTATACATGCTACATTCCTTCCAGAGCCCGGAGAACAAGAGGTTCTTCTGGAAGGAGAATAAGGAAGGTCCCAGAGGATAGGATGCTGGGGGAAGTGAAGTTAACAAGTCATTCTTGTTAACATAACACCCATTTAACTTTAAATTATATTGGCTTGTGTAATGTTTGCAGCTAGACAAAGATGATTTCAGTGAAAACAGTGCTCACTGTTAGCCAGAAAGTTGTCTTATTTCACTTTTTTATATTTTACCAAATGTGAATATCCTAGTCAAACTCTTCGTAGGTTTGTAGACATATTTACTTTGTGCTCTGTTTTTAATTGCTGGAGGTTTAGGTTCCGGTTTACTTCTGACTGACTAGATCCTTTTGCCATAAGCTGCAGCTGATTATTTTTTTTTGTCAGATTATTTCAAACGCAGAAAATTTGAGTCTGAATATGGAAATGCTGTACTTTACTAAGGCTAAATATTCCTGTACTTCCAATAGTACTGGCTATGATTTCTAATGATTTTAGTTTATCAATAGCAAAATATTATGTAATTGTATAAATATATTTCATAAATATTTCTATATACTTAATATGTGAAATAATTACATTTATTATATGTTAGTAATATTTTATTAATGTATTATAGTAATCATTAATAATATGTGTTGTACTATATATAAAATATATAATAAATAAGTAAGTTATTATATAAATAGGTAAATAATAGAGAAAGTTATTTTTCCATCAAACTAGGGCAAAGATCAGCTGAACATTAAGGCAACAAGATTAGGGGCAAATGGTGTGTGCATGTGATCTTCTAATTTGTGTTTGCTTTGTTTCTGTATGAAATTTGTGGCATGTGTCTAGTCCATATGTAAAGTAGCAGACCTTCCCTGTAAAGTGAAACGTGCCATTCACAAGGAATGAAATCTCAGTCGTAAGCTACTATTTTATTTTCACATTTACACTTTCTGTAATAATCTGTATAACTTTGGGGTAATAAATGTTTCTCTTAGCAACCATACCTTGCTGATTCCTGAGACAGGTTGTTACCTAAGTGTGCCAGCAGCATGGCTTTGATTCAGCAAAGCACTTACATACAATCCTAAGACCAGGACTGCTAAACAGATCATTTAAGCACAGGCTTAATTATATTGTGTGTCACACTGGCAGATCCATGAGAGTTCTTTTCAATGGGAACCATTGATTATGTTCACTGTGATAAAACGTGAGGAGGTATGTTATATCAGTATGCATCAGAAGGTAAAGCATGTTACCGTTAGTCTGGCCAAATACTAGTGGCTGGCAATTCAGTGACCGTACCCAAAGCTACATTACTGTTTAAAAAAAAAAAAAAAAGTATTTCAGTCAAGATTATCCCCCCCACACTCTGTATCTTACTCAACGTTTGCATGTTATAGAGAATACTACCTCTGAAATGAGCAATTCATCTATCTAACCCTAATAACTTTGCATGATGCCTGATTTAAGTAAGTCTATATCCATTGTCTGGGTAGCATATTGTATGTTCCTTTTGAGCTTTTGTTAAGTCTGTTTATAGAAAAGACAAATACCAACGATAATAAGATATAATTAGTTTTCAAAAGAAATACTAAATTGTAGTCTTTACGCTTTTTCAGTTCTCCTGCATTGGAAATAAACCTTGGAACCTTCAAATACTTGGTGGCAAATTCTGCGCCAAAGTGTGGATCTCATAGCTAGATGTAGTTGGATAACCATTCCTCTTTAGATGGTGCCCTGTTTAAGGAAAAGGAGATTGCAGTATCAGGGTGCAAAGTTTCTGGATGAGGAATTAAGATTTGGCCAGAAAAGGGTCTTTTTAAAAAAATCTTTTGCAAATTTAAAATATTAAAATACGACACTTAAAATATGGCTGAACATACCTTTGTTAACAGAAAAAAAGATACACTGTTTTATCTGATGAATAGCCAACCCAAATTAATTCACAGAAATCCCTCCCTAGAACTACACGCATCTCTTAATGCATAAGTCACTGATGGGGGATGCATTCCATGTAATGTATACACAGGAACAGCTGCTCACTTTCTCTCCTCCAATACCTTGAAAAATCAAATTACATTGCTTTCTTTTAGTACATGCAGACCCTCAGAATTCACTTAGTAGTGAAAAAGATAAATGTATGGCTGCTTGGGAGCTGAAATAAAATGTTTCTGAAAAACAATATTGTAAGAGCTCTTATACATAGGAAAAATTTTGTTTGTATTCATTTTGCTGCATATTTTCTGATCTGTTGTATTCTGCTGTTAGTATTTTAGGAAGTGATGGGAAGGTTTGTTTGTGCGTGTATTTTGCTTACACTGGACTCGTGTATTATTGGCTGTCAGCTTTGGTCCTCAGTTGTTGGTGATGCAGCAAATTCATGGAGTTTTCAGCCCAGGCATTATCATATTAGAGTGCTGGAGGATGTGCCATCACCACCCACTGACTCAACAGCTCATCACACCAATACGCTCTTTGCCCTTTGGATTGCTGTGTTAATAACCTTCGTATTTTGGTATTTTAAAGTTGGCCCTGACATGCCTAAATAAAGACAAGTTGTTTGAAATGCAGCAAGAGGAAAGGGCAAAGGAGACATATGTTCTTTTGAGGAGCATATGTATGTTTTCTATGCGTTCAAAAGCGATCTTCAGTGTGACTGATGTGCCTTAGCCAGCCTGAATGAGGGATAACATTTTTAGAGAGCTGCTATAGAGGAAGGACTACAGTAACTACTGTCAAGTAGATGTTTTACCGGTGAACTCAACGTAGCTGTGCTGATTTAGCCCGGGTGCTGAGCTGGCCACACACCATTTCTCCTTCTTTTGTTGTAGTGTTTTGAGAAGATGATCTTTGAAACAGTATCTCGGGAAATAATGGCAGTGGAGGTGCTGGAAACCTGCATGCTGTTCTTTTGTTTAAAGAAGTTGCAGTGCCCAGGACAGGAGACAGGAAGCTAATGCTAAGGCAGAGCATAAATATCAAAAAGACAGGAAAATAGAATAGATGGAAATTAAAAGATGTATCAGAAGGGAATAGGACAGGTGGGTTACTTGGTTACTGCATACAAATAATGGTAGGAGTTTGTGGGGAAGGGATTCAGTGGTTTCTCTCCTTCTTTCTTGGCTAACCTTGCAGACAAGCAAGCCAAGCACCTCTGTGGAGCCACTGAGGACCCACTCCCCATTAAATTCCTGAACATCGTATGAGCTGTGGCTCCTCTGGAGGACACAGAGTCTGCACAGTATAGTTACAACGGGTCAGATGATGAACAATAAGAAAAGGTGCTAGTCTAAGCAAGCCTATTCCCACACCTGACAGTAAAGGGCAAAATATAGAAAGCTGTGAAAGCAGCCACATCCCAAATGTGCAGGACCTCAGCTGCTGGTGCCTAAATAGGTCGCCTGCCATGACAGCTTGAATCTTAATGTGTGACTAGGTACCATCTACATTGTTACATCTGGAATGCTGTTCCCTTTCCTCTGGAGGAGGGCTTAGTTGTGACTGTGCAGCAGTCACTACTGAGCAGAGAAATATGGTACAAGCCACACAACATTTTTGCACACAAAATATTTATGCACTAGCAGTAGGAATGGTTTGCTGCCTCCTTCTTTTGGTCGCTGCCCTGTCCAGGCTCTGTGAGACTCACTGAGGGTTTCGGCTTTGCAGCTTGCTGGGTGAGGTCCTTAGTACCTCAAATAAAAATAAGTAGTAGTATGAAACAATTAATCGGTGCGAATCACTGGTAGAAAGGCTTCATTGGAAGCATCAGTTGCTGTAAAATAACAGCTGGGTGAATGACGCAGAATTTATACTTAGATAATCTGCAATTAGGAGCAAATTTAGGACAGAGAAAACAGAGGACTAGATCGGGTTTGCAGAGGGAGAGGAAGGTATACAAGAGCCTCTTGCTGTTTTTTCCCTTGATCCTTATAAAGCCTTGACTCCAGGAAAATTCTGCTTTCCTGGAGAAAACATTTGTTTGACTGATTGTCTTTCTCCACGAGAGAAGCTGAAAAACACAAAGAAGTTTGTTTTCTTCCTTTCTCCTATCCCTTCAGCCATGCTGGCTAGTTGGGCAAGCAGACCTTGGTGCTTTGTTCTGTATTTTGAAAGTGTGGGAGCCATTTCCTATCATGTTTCCATCCAGTAAGGGAGCTCTGGGAATGAAGCAGACAGCATACCTACTAGCAGGCTTGCTGGAGCAGTTAGCACCAGCTCCCTTAACATCCTGCTCCTGTCTCCCTGAAAGAGCAGTGCCAAAAAGGCACAGTCTGCCTCACAGCTAATGAACTTACAAGACTATTTCAGCTGCTGTTAAATCATTTGCTGTCTTCTGTGAAAGTAATTGAGAACTACAGCAGAAAAGTCAATGGCTCTAAAACGGTAAGGTTGATAGAAGACTTGAGAGTCCAGAGGAAACATCCTGCATGGCAAGGTATCTCTGTAGTCTCCAGCCTGCTTAAATGCAGTCATTTTCACCATCAGGAAGTAGAAAATTAGTATTTTCTATCCTGTAAAAAACTCCTTAAAAATAAAATTGCTGGATCCATCTCTTGCAACTTTCATCTCAACTATTTCTTGTAGGCTGGAATCAAAAATTAGCCCCTCAGCTCTCAATTCCTTTGAGTGTAGCAGGAAGTTTCTCCCGTTCACATTAGACAACAGGGTCTTTAAAACATTTTCCTGGTTTGTTTTTACATAACTCTTAAGACGTTTCTGCTTAAGTTTCTTAACTGCCAAACAAGTTTCCACAGAGTTGCAGTTTATTAATTGAAAGGTGACATTTTTCATTGCAGCAATACAACTTTGTGTACAACACAATCTGGAAGATTTTTTCATTGATAATGTTAGTGCATCTTTATCATTTTAAGAAGCAGTTTTGCAAAAAAAGCTTTTTACATCTCCAGGATTATCCCCTTTTACCTTGTTATGTTTTCACTTGAGTTTGAACTTTAGCCAAGGAAAAGAAGTCTAGATATAATTACTTCATCATTCTTTTGGCTTTTCTCAAAAACCAGCAGTAGGTTTTGATTTTCTTGTTCATTTAGAGGACTGGTTTTTGCCTAATAAATTCCTATGTAATAGGAACAGCATTGGAAATTGAGATCAAACTGGCTATCAAGTACGGCCAAGATAAGAGAGTAGTAACTAGCATTGCAGGAAGGAGCATTAAATTAAGCAATGAACTGTGCTTTAGTGATACTAATGCTACAAAAACTCTCGCCTAAACCAGACTAATAGAGTATGCTTAGCGTGCCCGAAGGCTGGCACTCCTCTAAGCAAACCCGGCAGGCAGGGTGTTCACTAGTGTTGGAGTAACAAAAATCCCACAACACTAAAAGACTTCTCCTCAGTGATGTACAGGCTTTTTATTAATAATGCGGTAACAAGACATTAGTTACAAACATTTGATGTCAAGGTGACATCAAGATATCAAAGATGCAACCCAGAGACACAAGGATTTATTAAGAGCAACACCCCCCCAAAACCAAGGTTATTGCAAGGTTATTGCAACTCACCTGCTGGCTTCTGGACCTGAGCCTTGCTGGAGAAGTAAGCAGTCTAAGGGGGTGGGCCAGAATTTGAAATACTACCTGGAGGTTTTGGCTATAAGGTGGACAGTCATGTACTTTCCCGATCTCTATACCAGACAGAATCTTTTATCTCAGCTCTGCTCAGTCTGCCAGCAGACCTACAGAAAGTAGGTTCTGTGACCATGACCTGCTCTATATTACCTCTGCCTGCTCCACTTGACTTTCAGCTGCTTCCCGCTCTGTAGCCCTAAGGGAACTAGCAAAGACCTACAGACGTGCTACTAAGATCTTGTTGCAAACATGCTGGAGGGAATTTGAGTTGGAAAGAAGTAATTTTTCTTCCGAACGTCTCTTTTTGTTTCATTTAACAGATAGTAAAGTTAGGGAAAGTGGAATAGTGATCTGTGAAATTTTTCATTCATGATCACTATAGGTTTGATGGGGTTTCTTAACTAACAGCCTAGAAATTATACTGCTCCACTGTCCTGAGCTTAGAAACAGAGTGGGCCCCAAGAGGAAAAAACCACAGTTTATGGTTGTATTTGCTGCACACATTGTGCTAGGCAGGTGCAGTGACATGACAGAAGACAAGTTCGATTCTTTGAAAAAAAATCAGTCCAAGTGGGTTTCAGATTGAAACAGATTTAGAAAAGTTTTCTTTCACTATCTTACAGAAACGCAGCGGTAAGCACAGACTAATAGCACTTATCTTCATTACATACTTGGAAATATAGTGCAGCCATTTAGCAAGTCACTTGCCGGTGCAGCATTTAGGACTCTGTCATAAAAAAAGTTAATTTAAATCACTACAGACAGTTACCTTGCAAAAATCTCATCATTCCTGGGATTCAAGATATGCGTACGTGTATTTCACACACTGATCTCAGAATAATGATGTATTTCATATTTTTCCTTTTCTGCAGTGTTTAGAAAAGTTTTTTATTCTCAATATCTGATTACCTGAACTTCCAATTCTAACAGTCGGCAGATTTATGAGGGCTCGCGGGATAGAGTAGGAAGCAGAACAGAGACTAATGTTAATGTTTCCAAAGGCCTTCTAAAGAGCTATTATTACTGCTATGTTGCAGTCAATGCTTTTTTATTATTATTACATTATTACACCCATGTTGTTGTAACACTTTTTGTGTTTCATCAAACATTTTCAAACTTCCATTTCCAAGACTGGGCCTTGGACGAAGGGACATCTTTAGATCTTTCAGTCTAGCTAGAAGTTGAGGGCCCAGACTCTCAGCTAGCACCAGCTGATTTGACCATGGTGTAATGATGCTGATAAAGGGTCTGGGCCAATAGTACAGTGTTTAAAAGCTGTGTGTCATAAAATACATGCGGTTTAGTATTGGCCACATTCATCCCTGGTGAAGGGACACCTAAGCCTAGGGAATGCAGTATGACTTTGGGCAGGTTGGCACATTGCATCCTCCTTTCCAACTACAGCACAGTCCCATGACGTATCACTCAAAGTGCTCTGCTGAAAACGTGCCGGTATAAAGACATGACAGTGTGTCACTGCAAGAGAATGGATGTTATTTTTCAATTGTGTGCTACTAATTAATCCAACAGCATTTTCAAATAATTTGAGCAAGTGTTGTCTTACAGGTTTAAAGAAAAGCAAAACATTAACATGTATAATTATTAAATAAGTGGGATAAAGATGAAAAATCATCAGAAATTCGAGACAGGATCACAAAAAGAGGCAGAATATTAGACTATTTCTCTGCCTCTAAATTCACTCATGACTTGAACAGGATGGATTCTCTTCTTTGCAGAACCTTTTCTGACAGCTGCATAGATTTCTTCTGGCTTCTCTCTTTTAATTAGGGGCTTCTTCTCTGGAGCCTTCATTCTCCACATCACAACAGGATGTCGTGGGCCAGTAGGACTCTGAATCTTGATAATCTTTGTGGATGCAATATAGGACATCTTCACTGTCTGCACCACAGCATTCATTAAATTTTTGGCAGCCTGAATTAGCGAAGTGACGCTATCCAACTGTAATAAGAAACAAACATTAGACTAGGAAGCCAGTCTGCTTTTAGTCACAATATGCTGAGGAATAAACGACAGTTAAAAAATAAGACTAACATACCAAACCCTAATTTCTTTGTTTTCCCTTGATGCGTTTGATCATTACAGTCATGTCCCACTGCTCAGGCCTAAAGTGATATGCAGAAACTTGTGCTGGTGGAATACAAATGTTTACATAGATAGTTTGTTGTTTTCTTTTTTAAATGTGAATTCATGATGCTTGTCTGCAGGGTCTCATTGCAATTACTGCTGACAGGTTATGAAACTGCCTCAAAGAAGAGCTATGAAAACGTGACCCTTTACTTCCTTTGTATCAGCACTAGGTAGAGTCTCCAGCTGCTCCTGTCACATTCCAGTTTCCCACACATGCTCCTGAGCAATGCTGGGATAAATGTGAAGTGGCTGGCTTTGTCACCTAGTCTCAGTGGTCAGGACTTTTAAAGGTAATTAAGAGCAGGGTAGCACACAGAAATTGCAGTGACTCTGTGGCCCCTCATACTGTTTAAAGAGTGCCAACCTAAGAGGCAGAATGCATCACAAACTAATCCTCATCATCTACTACCTTCTTCAACAGCATACTACATAGGCCTGCAAGCATTAAATCAAAGGCATCTTCCATCAACACTCACAGAAATAGTGCATTCAATTTGAACTGAAAATCTGCTAACTGGAACAAAAATCACAGCTTTAACAAGCCAGTGGCTCTGCCATGCTGCTCTGTAGTGGGATACAAGTGAACGGATGGATTGCACTGTGCCCTGCCCACGCAAGGCGTGCAGGCTGCAGTGCCTGTGGGCTCCAAGGAGAGAGCGCTGGGGACACTTCAATTACCTCCACAGCCCCAAGGACTCTGGCAGCCCAGCCAGAGGCTGACTTACCAGTGTGGCACAGCTGCACTGTGCAAACGTCATCCTATGATGCGTGTTGAGTAGAGGCATTTTATTGTGTGTTAACTCCCCCGGTGAGTCTTAATCTCAGACTCTAGGCACACATCTGGCCCGACATGCTCCAGAAAGAGATTCCAAGCAGACTACTTGCAGAACAGAGTTACTACTCTGATGGGGAGAGCCATCTCAGGGGTGGTGGCTCTGCACAGCTAAGAACAAGCACCAGTATGTAACGAAAGGCCAACACTGGCAAAAGTACTGATGCCTGTAATTGGCCATCAGTGTTATTTCAGCCCTTGGAGATGAGAAAAAGCCTTTTTCTCATTTCTCATGTTCTCACAACACAGACTGCTAAGGCTCAGGCTCATCCTTTCAGAATTAATAGGGACAACAAAAACACAGAAGGGAACTGGGGGTGTGTGTGCGTAGGCAGGGGGAGTCCTTTCATATCTGGTGTTCTTAAAATCCAAGAGTAGAGAATTGCTCTGTGTATGTTTGCTACAGCTTGTATTATACCATTTTAGACAAAATGTCTACAATTTTATTTTGGGTCATATAGAAAACTTGTTTTTGACAGGGTTGGCTAACTGCTGAATGGTGCCCCATTTCATTTTGAGCACAGTGCTTTCTGTACTGTTAAATGTCTTTTGGATTTATTTGCGTGAAAGAAAGGCTGTCTTGCCCCTTCAACTTCAGGTACTTTTGCTGTTCTCATAGTGCACCAAGAACTGCTAGGGCCAAATATAGGGCATAAATCATCTCAGTGACCTAGATGAGTAGCTTTTTATCTTCGGTCACTACACTACCATTTAATCACAAGGGTGACAATTTCAATTTGGAAAGGAATCTCCTCTCCAAGTACCTTTAAGAAAGACCTGCTTTACACATTTATTATTTATTTTATTTAGTATTTATTTATTTAGAAATATTTGTTTTATAAATATTATTTAGATAAATAAATAAATTCTACCTGAGCTGCCTGCCATTTTATGACGTCCTCCCAAAAGAGGGAAGAGGAGTGTTAAAAGTCAAATAAACATCCGTGTGCCAGGATGAGAACAGTATTGGCTTTGGCACTGTAGATAAGCCTCAGATGTGAGACGGTCAAAAGGTGGGGTTTAGTTGCATTTT
Organism: Tauraco erythrolophus; assembly: GCF_009769465.1. Taxonomy (NCBI): domain Eukaryota; kingdom Metazoa; phylum Chordata; class Aves; order Musophagiformes; family Musophagidae; genus Tauraco; species Tauraco erythrolophus. The sequence goes on from NC_141473.1 coordinate 36,150,209, forward strand.
TGGAAACATCTCTGAAGTGGCAGAAAAAAAACCTCCAGTTAATGTCATGCTTATTGCTTCTCTCTGGAAGTGCCAAAACCACCCTTTACTAATTCCTGCCACGTTCTTCACCAAAAGTTAAAATACTTTGAAGGCCTGGTTGAATGTACATGTATGTGTGAGGACAAACTGAAATTATACGCTACGAAAAGGTGTAAAATTTACCAGGTGGACTCTAAAGTTCATTCTTGCCTGCAGCATGTGCGCTTTTTAGAAAGGCTTTCCTATTTATAAATCGTCAGGTAATCTTTGCATGGCAGCATTTGGGGGCAGTATATGGGGCCTGTGATGTACAAACTCACCTGCAGGCCAGCAGGCTGCCTAGCCCCTCTGCTGCATTTAGCTGTGCGAGTTTTTTGGGACACGATTTGAAGCGAAGTTCAAAGCACGCGGTGCCCTCCAAGCTTAAAGCATGTTTCAAATGCTGCTTTTAATCCAAACTTCCAGGCTGTCAGTAAGGTCTTCTGCTCAAAGGTGTTGCCATTACACTCCCGATGCATCTTCAGTCCCCAGGGTATCCCTTTTTCTAGCGAGGCTGACTAGAGGGGTAGCATTAGCTCACTGGCAGATGAACTGACGTCCTGGCTAAGTTTCAAACTGCTGATACTCACTGTCACAGTACAGATTATTGGTTAGAAGGAACGAGAAGCAGAGAGAGACAAGACTTCAGGTGAACTTTTTCAAACTAATCAGATGATTAATTGTACACAGACACACACAATTTTAATTATTTGTTGTTTTCTAGAATGGCTGATGACATCATGAGTCTGACAGCTTCCTAAGAGCTTTGAATAATCCTGCCCCCCTGGCAACGGCCGATATTGGTGGCATCATACACACTCACTTTTCTAGCAGTGGCTCTGCAGTACCACTATGAAGCTGCTGTGCTCCAGGGGGAGCAAAAGAAAAGATGGTTTTGTTCCTGTGGCAGAAGGTGTATGCGCTTAAGGGGCACGTCTTTTCCTGAAGTGCCTCAGTGACTTCAGTGTCTGTAATCCTTGCACTTTTGAAGTTGCCGGGAGTTAGAGCCATACTAAGAGGATGTCAGGCTGGGCAGCAAGCCGTGCTGTGCTGGAGCAGGTCTAGTGGCTGCTGCTCTGGGAGTGGCGAGAAAATAAATTTGTTTGCATGGATTCTAGAAGAAATTGGTAGCAGCATCTAGGCAGGATAGAAAATTGGCCCAAAACTTCATCCAGTTTTTATTGTGACTCTAGTTTATACTGTGAAATATGGATAATGAAGTTGAATCCTTTCAGGAGAACTGTTACAACTTATTTACCTTTTCTCTCCCGCGGAAACTTAAGTTAGTATCACCTCATTCTGGCATCTGTAGCTCCTTTTGCAAAACGGCTGTGGAACAGTCCACAGCTCCTGCACCACAGCCCTGTGATCAATGAAACTGTTTTTTTTTTTTTCAAACTAAAATAGTATAGATCTACTATAAATGAAAAATAAATAAACTTCATGGGTCTCCAGTTTTGAACAGGTTGTAATTACAAACCAATACTTGGCATGTTAGTATCACAGTTTGACATAAGCACTGGGACTTGAGTGGACACCTATCAACTACGTCATTTTAAATGCTAAAATTCTGAAGACTGAATTATAAACCCAATTGTACAGCTGTACCAAGGTGGAATGGCTGAATTCCACTGCCCCCTTGCCATTTCAGGGGAATGGAACCTCTGCCATAGTATTTAAGCTCTACAAAAGATGCCCTGAGATACAAACAAGCTGGCAAAACCAGATAACTAAAAAAATAAAAAAATATTAAAAAAAGATCTGCTCTGTGCTGCCCTGCTGCAAAGCAGACAACCCATCTGCCGCTAAGGCTGTTTCAATTAGGCTGTTTGTGGCAAATACCATGGAGGGGGGGTAGTGTAGGTGGTGCACGTCAGGACAGGCAGCAATCACCATTAATTTTACTTTGCTCTTGTCATCTCTGCTTAGGCAGTGACTTATAGGAAGATTTACCTAATGCCACCCTTTAGGCTGTCCATGTTATTTGCAGTGTCTTAGTGTCCACGTTCCCACTCAATTTTCTGCATGCATCCCACACTAGTCTTTATTTCTCTACAGAAAATGTGGGTATTGTGAGGGGGAACAAAAAAAGGGGGCATTTTTAACTGCATTCCAAATTTTGGAGAAGCTTTTAGATGTTCTTGGACAGGTACTACAGATGGTGAGTATCAGGCCGTACATTTAATCCTCTCTTATCTCTAGAGAGCAGCTGGTTTTATACTTCAATGCCAGTAAAGTTATAGAGTCTGGTGTAAATCTATTATTCTTCTATAAATGTAACGTACTCAAGGACTGTCTTCACTTGGATGCCTGTATCTCAGATATTCAGCAGGCACTTCAAGGTCTCTTAACATATCTAGGGAAACTGATGAAATGAAACTTGGCATAAATGAAAGATTGATAAAATATTCATTGACCATTTAAGGTAATTTCATTTAGAGATGTAGCTGCAAACTCTTCAAAGTGTACTAAGTGGTACATAAAGATTCACTAGTAAAACAAACCAACCCAAACTAAAAGCTGTTTTATTTTTGCATTGGTCCCACTTTTGCTCTTTTGGCACTTTTCCATGGAGACAAAACATTCCAGCCTCCACGATTCACAGGTCTGACTGTCAGTCAGGACAACAATTCATTAAAGGATTTAGGAAAAGCATCCCTTAGCAAATCTTTCCTCATTTAAATATGTCATCTGTCCTGTGAGCGTTAGTACTTTGTTTCCATTGCGAAAGGAATACAGAATGATTCTATAATCATTGTAACTTCATACTGTGGTGAAACACAGTATATAGAGACCTGAAGACAGTAAAATATCACAGCCCCCAAACCTCACCACCAACAAAAATCAGACTGGCAGCACCCATGCTGGAACCGACTCTCATCTCTGGCACTTGCATTCTTCTGTGTGCAAGTAAGCAAACTCACCATTGAGTAACAAAGCAGAAGAAAAACGGAGTTCAGAAAAATGGGATTTTGAAACTCTTATTTTCAATTCGTTTACATGCATTGTATTTTTCACATTTTGGGAAATAATTTCACATATTAGCAATCCATTGCTACAAGAAGTTTAATGATGTAGCAACTGATATGGTTAGTTATTTTTACTTAATGTTCTGAATGATTAAGAGAATCATGATTTAGGATTTAAGGAAACTCTTGCTCTGCCCAATTATTTTCTGTTCAGCATACTAGGAAACGCGTGCCTTGTTGTGTGCCAGTAGGAGTTGTTTCTGTAGCAGTTAAATATTTGAGTCTCCTTATTCTCAAAGCCTGTAAATAAGTCAGTCTCCTGCTCATGTTCTTTGTGTAGATTTGCAGATGCTGTCTGTTTGACAAAAAAAGTGGCAGACAATTGCCTTTTGGAATAAAGCTGCAAGAGACCATGCAAAACAATACTCACAAAACATTGCGTGATATGTAACGTGCAAGTCTGCTGGAGCCCCAGTTGTGGTACTCTGGATTGGTCTGCTGTGAGCATTAATTTTTTTTGCAGGGAACTGAAGCTTTACTATTTGAGCAAAGATTTATCAATTGGCTGTTTACAATCTCCCAAGTCCCATTTACATTTCAACCAGACTTTCATTTTTCATACAGGTGAAAACCAAGAATTGAGTATCAAATACACAGTTCTTTACTCAATGTCTGAACTTAAAATTCTTTTGTAAACACGGTCAGTTATTAAAGATTGATCTTAATTGAACCAGTAGGTTTAAATACATTCCTAGGAGCAGATTTTCTTTTTTACACTGTACTGAGACACCAAGACTGAATTTTCATGTCTTTGTCAACTACTTCTGAAAATAACATGAATTCTGCATTTCTGTTAAGAGTAGCAAGGTTCTAAGTCATGCCGCATTTGAATTAAGGAGTACTTACTACATTGTGCTTTCCATTTTCTTGCCACTTTTGTACGACGTTTAACAATTTGCTGTGGTGAATTATGTTATGGTTCTTTCACTAATGTTGCTATATAAAATAAAGTGATTTAATCCCTTAAAATTAAAAGTAGCACAACAATTCAAACAGGTAAATTATTAAATCCTGACTGTTGAAGACATCCAAGTTTTCCTTGGCCTGGGCCAGGATTTTAACACTAGTTACCTGCCTTGTCTGAGCTGAGGATGTTTACATTTCCACAGTTTCTTCTCCACCCAGAACAGATAGAAATGGTATAGAAATGCAAAGAAATGGTCTCTTATAGCTTTATTTCAATAGATAATTTCATTGTAATGGAGATCTTATTGTAACAGTGACATCAGAAGGGGAGTGTTGAAGAAAGCACAGGAAAAAGTTGAAGACTTGGGAGCACTTCATTAACTACCATGTTTCGTCATATAACTGCTAGATGATACATAAAACCTACCATGGATCAAATCCCAGTACAGGTTATATATGAAATAAACCAAAGGGAGACTCGCCATTGTGATTCTTTTTTCCCATTACTGGAAATTTTTCCCTCTGCCTTTTGCTCACCTCTGCTTTACCCTTTGGAATATAGGAGAGATTTCATCCCAGTTTGTGGAACTGGCCTTGGGAAATCTGGCTCACCGCTTGGCTGGGTAATCTGGGGGCGTTTGTTTTCACTGAGCTGAGTTTTCCTAAAAATGTGGCTATTCCATTGGTTATCAGTGTCTATATGTCTGTCTAGTAACTACACTATACACTTCAAGAGTATGTGGAGTTTGTTCTGTTTTACCCATTTTTCAGGTGGGTAAATTGAATCTAATGAAATAACTAACCATTAATTCAAAGAACTGAAACTGAGTCCTAGAATTAGACCAGGCCCTGTGTCCAAGTTAAATGATAAACAAACAACTTGTGTAAGTACTGTGAAACTTATCCATGAAACGCCATAATGGAACATAGGCTAAGACAGGCCGTTAGCTCAGTCCCAAGTACTGCTGCTTGCACTTGCAGGAAGGTTTTAAAAAAAGGAAACTATTTTTTAAAAAGAAGTCCTTGAGAAAAAGAGAAGAATGGTTTAAGATAAATCCTTTCCTTGCTGTGTCCGTCAGTTGCTTTAGTTTGTGAAGAAACAGAACGCTTGTTTCAATAATCTTTTACATGCACTGAGGCTAAGAATTATAAAATATATCCTGATTTTGCTAATTAGCAAAGTAATTATTATTACAAAAAGTTAACTATCTTGTAGTGCACATTACCAGGGATACTTCTTGCTGCTTAAAATTAGTTTTTCTCAGTAGATGCAGTTTAAAAGCAATAGCAACTGTCTACCTGTAATAAATCAAGTGGGCTATTACAGTAGCCAATATTTCAATATGATTGCCAGCGGGCTGCTCAGCCCCCTGTTCTCATTGACTTGTCTTTTAGGAGGAAAAGGCAAACCCAAAGAGAAACCCTGAAAGGAACTGAAGTGCACGGCTCCCCATCCCCTCCCCTGCCAAAGGAGCAGCTCTTAAAGAGTTCAGCCAAACGCCAGCTCTTCCCACATGGCTCCTCTCTAGCAGTAACTCAGAACCTCCAACTGTAACGAAGGCGCTGAGCAGCTCGCCAGCTGCCACAGTCCTCACATGTTGGCTGAGACGTGGTTTTCCTGGGGTACAGTTATCCAAGGATTGGGAGTGTGTCAGTCAAAGGCCTGTTGGCAGCTACAGCTACCCTACCCTGCATTTTTCTGCATGCTAGTTCTGTGGGTTTCTACCTATGGTGTAGCCTTCAAAACTGAAACATGTTCATAGCAATGTTGTGCAACTTTTGACTGAACTGGCGTGGGATCTCAGTGGTAATGTGGTAAGTGAAAGAGACATTTAAGTCCAGTCTTGAAGCATGAAGTTAGAAGTATTAAAGCACCTACATTTGGCACAAAAGGGGACTTACGGCACTGTTCAAGTAAGTCTGGTTCTTGGGATACCAACAGGAAGAGTCAAAGCTAAATCATATGAGACATTTGCAGGAAATTATAGAGTGAAACAGCCCTCAGTGCACAGGTAAAGCTGGATAACCTGGGAGATCTCTTCTGTGCCATTTATCAAATTCTGTGATACTGTAACTCTGAGAACTCTCTCCTCCAGGTTTCTGTTTCCTTTTTGAGGCCAAAAAGCTTTGTCTCACTTGCCAAATACAATATAAAATGAAATACAAGAAGATAATGACTTAAATAGCACAAACCAGAATTGTCTGGTAGAAGGCAGGGAGCGCGATGCTCACATATAAGATACGTTAATTTTCTGCCCTGTGATATAACTCTCTTCATTTAAAGCCACTGTTGGGAAAAAAAAGCAAGCTGTCAACGTGCAAACCTATCATTGTGCAGTACTTGTAAACGAATTATATCTGATTATCTACATAACTGAATGCAATTACTGTCAGTCTGCACACTGTAAATGTTACCCCATTATTTTGTGCCTGAAGAGGCACAAATTAATTCTAATTAATGGAAGGAATTGTCTGTTTCCTGTTTAATCACACCTAGTGAAGATTTCTGAATCCTCACCATTTGTACTTGTGCAGCTTACAAATTGGCAATGCTAGCTGCATTATTTAAAAATTGGAGTATTTTATGGGAGCATGAAAGACTAAATACTGATCAATGAATTTTTAATGAGTGAAAAAACAAAACCACAGTGAATGAAGAATTAGAAGCTCATGATACACACTTCCTCTCTTTTTCTGTACTTGACTCTTTGTAACCACCATAACTGGAACTCTGAGCATTAGCATGCCACTGACTAGGAGAAGGACACTAGAGCTCAAGGGAGAAAGGCAGGTGTCCATGGAACTGTAGTAAGAGTCAAAAAGCCAGTAACTGAGGAGAGCAATCGGGAGCACTACCAGCTGGATACTCCCTGAAGCATTCCAACTGCCGCAGGCAAACCGGCCTATTTAACTTACTGTAATGATATGGCAGGGGTATTAAGAAACATGCCAGGGGAGGCTGTCAGAGGCATTAGAGGGAAGAGGAAGGCACAAGGACACAGATTAAAAACAACCAAAGAAGATAATGTGATACGGAGAATGAATGACTATGAGCTGTGTTTGTGGATTACAACATTTTCATACACATGATGCTCTTTGTTGTCATGGGAATAAGTCCCCAGGGGAACTATGCTGGCAGTCACCAGTACCTCCTTAAGTACAGTGCTTAAAGTACTTTAAAAAAAAAAAAACACACTATAGAAATAGGTAAGAATCCATTTTCCTGTTGACGGAGGTAAAGGCGCCCTTATAGCATGGCACTGCTGGCCACTGTTAGATACTAGTATATAAGGTTAATCTGTAATGCCATTTTATATTCACTTTCTCCTCCAGAGCTTCATCTGGAAAGAAGATACTGGTTAAGACAGATGTTGTGACTTAGCTCTATTTCAAGAAGACAGTTCTTTCTTTTACAGATCTACAAGTATGTGATGGAGTAAGACTACATGCTCTGCTCTTCCTCCCTCTGACTCGGTCTTTAGGCTTCAACAGAGGATTTTTTTTCATGAACTACTACTCTTCTTGTGAGAAAAAATATTGAAAATTCCTTGGGGCTGATTTAAATCAGAGATCCTTGTGCACAATTCTTACTATTGGAGGAAGGGAAGTGTGAGGTGGATATAAGTGCTAAGTGCCATCTTACATCTGTAGAACAGTGCTTTTATGTGTGGATTTGTGATCTGTTACCAGCTTTTGCTCAATCATTCTCACTTTGTACAGCAAAGTTGACTTGCTGGTGTGGAAGCTGGTATTAATCATCTGATTGCGGAAATCTAATTTTTCACAGGAGAGGAGCTTTCCTCCTTTGCTCTCTGCTTGCGTACACCTCTCACAGCTGGTGAGGCAGACAGAAGATAGCAGAAGGGAACTGTGAGAAGCCAACAACAGACAGCTGAGGGATGACCAAGAAATCAGGTAGTTCAATCCTGAGCATACATGTACATGGGTACAGAAGAGAGAAATTGCAGGGAAGCAGTGAAAAACGGAGCAACCTGTAAGTATGTTTATTTCCTAATGCTCTTTCTTTCTAATGCACTTTTTCCTGTAGGAGATCTTCACTATCCAAACAAAGGATACAGTTTCAGATATTTTGAGACACAATTTTTTTACTTAATGCATAATAAAAACTTCACTATCTGCAAGGGCATGCCCCCTTTTTTTGTTAATCATGCCCGATGTCTCTTTTTCCGATTCTCGTTCTTTATTAGTATGAACAGATAAATGAGAGCAGATCAGGACTGGGGAGATTTTAATCCTATTCCAGCTACAGTTTTGACTCCTTGAAAAAAAGAACTTTGCTATTGATTTTATGGGAGCAAAATCGGAAGATTTAGTAGTGTTGCATAAACCATAAAAACCCCTTTTGGCTAGAAGAGTGAAATTCAGCTGCTTGACCAGATACTTGACAAGATAATCAGGACACAGATGTTCTGTCTGCGTGTTTTCTATGGAGTTTTTTTCCTTACTATGCTCCCAGATCTGTGTGCATGCGCACGTGTGTCTCAGAGATGGGAGGAGAGAGCAAACTTCTGGGCTTTCTTATTTTGTCACTTCTTCCAAGGCCAGCCAACCTACATAATCAAAATTCTAAAGCCCCCAGGTGGACTTTCAAAGACAGAATTTGCTCCAGCTTTTAAAAAAAACAATTCAGTAACAGCCATTTTGTATTAGTAGTGAATTTCTCTCCCTTTTTGCTTATCACTTTATCCATACAGTGTATTTTTAATTCCCATATTCTCCTATAATTGAATCAAGTCAAAACCAAACAGTTCATTTACATATAGATAAGGACAAGCCTTATAGGAAAGCTATCACAGTTTAGTTTGGTTGCATTTTCACATAACCACAATTTTCATAGAAAGAGGACAGTCAATCATGAATTCCCTCCCCTTCCGAATAACAGATATATTTTTACCAGTGAGACTTTTTTTATTACCATTGCAGTTGCAGCATTTTCCAAGATTGCTTTAACAGAATAACAAATAGAATTTACAGCATCTCACCTTGACTCCACAAAACACTTCCAAAACTGTCCAGGACTCTAAGCATGTTCTTAATTTCCACTGACTCTAAGCTAAGCTCCTGTTTAAGTGTGTTTATTGAACTGGGTCTGAGTTAAGCATTTATTTGTACAAGTAATTGCTTTCCTGAATGGAACTTCTGGATGCACACAAGGTATGTCTTCATCTTCCTTCCTTGAAACAGGGGTAAGATCTATAGTCATCCCTCTGGGATTACGACTGAAGATAAGTAAATTTTTGTACCAGGGTTATGTACTTTCCGCTGTTGATGTATGGGTGGCACAATAAAACGGTGAAGAAAACAATGGGTATCATTACAGTAGGAGAAAAAAAGAGCAACAACCAAACTAGGCTTCCAAGATTTCTTGCAGTGAGACCACCAATCAATTGCACTGAGTAATGGAAACAGGACCAGGAAAATTACAGATCATATATATCAGGCAGTATGCAGATATTTATAGGTCAAGGATCCATGTGACTGCAAATTTGCCAAAGTAGTGGACAACTCAAATTAGATGTACGCTGCAATGTGCAAGAAGCTGTATCTTTTAACTAGTTTTTTAAGCAAGTAAGGTTTATCTATTTGTGTTGTGCATTTGTTCACTTGTCAGTCCTCCACTAACTTTTTTAATTTACTAGTTAGCTAATCTCTGATTTCCAAATTTCACAGAGACAGAAGAACACCGAAGACAAATAACAAATCTCTACCAGATCACAAAATCAAGAGACTGTAGAGAGAACAAGAGTCCCAAATGAGAGCTCCCAGAGAGCAAAAGAGAGACAAACCAATTCTTGTTGGCTCCAAGTGGGTGGCCAGCAGCCTGTCAGCATGGGCTGTGCACCGTCACTATCGGCAGCACTGCTGCTTGTTGCACAGCTGTAGGGGACTTTGGGGGAGGTTTATGGCAGATTCAAGGCTCGCTCTCTCTATCAATCAATCACCATCAGGGGGAGCACGTTAGAAGCACAGAAGTTGGGGTAAAAAGCACGAGTACTCAAACAGATGTGAACAGTTTATGTGCATGACTGGGAGAATGAAGTACTGAAACAAGGTCTCTAAGCACAGAGGGACACATGGATTTCTGTTGCGTGAAACCACTGGAGGTAGGTTACAGACAATATGGAGAAGTTGAGAGCCTTGTTAGCAGAGGACACGTGCACAAAGGGCAAGAAACAATGACATCTGGCTTTACTAACTCACACTGCTTGTAAAAAGAAAGAAGAAATTAATAATGAAGATAAAAACCTCATTAATTTACAACCCAAGTGAAAACAAGTGTTTGCTTCAGAAAGTATACATTCAATTCAAAATTACTTATCTGTAGGTTCCAGAGGTTTAAATATGGTCTCTGAATTGTTATTTGAATAGCCAACAGAAATATCCTAAAAAAAAATCATTGTTTCAAATCTCACATCAGAGGGTTCATTTCTGGTTAGTTTATAAACTATATAAAATGTAGTAGTAGTTTTACTGATTATATATATTTATATTCCAGACTATGTGAATGTGAAGTTATCACAAAGAGGAAAGTATTTACATGTTAAGAATGTGGGGTGGGAAGCTTTTGTTACCTGTTTTTTGTACCATTTAGCAGATTTTATGCTGTGAAATCATCATCCCATATGCTACAGTTAATAGCACTAATAATCAAAGAATATGTGAAGGTGAAGGTGTTATATGAATGCCTGTGATCAGATTTGTGCTGAGGAGAAGTGCATAAACAGTACCTTTTCCATGGCTAATGATACTTAGCTGTAACGGAGCTAATAACTCTTAAATTAATGCAAAATCAAGAAATCCACTCAAGAATCAAGTCACCTTGCTCTTAATTTTCTTTATTTCTGTAGGGATGTAGAATGTCCTTCATCATTTTCTTCTGAATCAGAACTATATCTCTGAGAACTTCTTTTTGTGTATAGATACACATATACATGTGTACTCCATATATTTAAGTAATACAAACCCCTACCTTAAAAACAGTTACAGTTCTTAAAAACACATTACTCCAGAATAACAGTGAAGAATAATATGTTTTGAGAATTTAAAAGGGGGAAAAAAAAAAGGCAAAATGATTGCTGTTCCTTTTAAGCCACCAGTCTTGTGCTTCACTGTCTTAAGATTCTGTGTTAAGCAAGTGTAAAAACCAGTGGGGAATAAAACAAGATTCAGGACTATTCTGAATCTCACAAGCACAGGAAAGCACAACTCAAATCCAAGCTTTATTTTGATTAAAGGAGTAATTTATACTATTCTACTTACAGCAGACATGATGAGTTCTCCACCTAGGTTCTGGATTTCTGCTTTAACTTGACTGCAGATTTTGAGCTGATGGGAGTACAGCTTGATCTGTTCGAGGTAAGCCAGCAAATCCTGTTTGCATGACTGGTCTGGACACTGAAGATGAAGAACAATTAATAACGCATTTCAGTAACTTCTCTCAGACATCAGGTTAGTATTTCACTGACTGTTCAAACTGTAAGTGAGTGTAGCCTTGCTTTTCACTGCAGCTATAGATCAGGTTGCGTGGTTCATTCCTCTTGTGACGCTTTTTAACAAAACAACTGGAGAAGCTCAGAACAATCCTAAGCTTCCCCATATTCCACTTTGTATTTAACAGTGCTCGGCTTGCCTTAGCAATATTTCTAAACAAATTCTTTAATGTATAGAATAATCACTCACCCTTCAATTCCTAAGAAGTTACGATTTCTTTTTAAGAAGATTAAAAGCAATATTTATGTGGGCAAATATAAACATAAATGCAGAGCAATGTTAACATTTATATCAAATTATGCTTTATCTTTTAATACAATGTGTGGTTTTTAATGTTCTATCCAGAGTTGATATTCAACTTAATCCACAGATCTTCTGTATCAGTGGGAAAAAGAAAATAAGAACGTCTTACAGAAAACTCACTGATTTCAATACTTTCAACACAGTATTTTTTTATAAAAATAGCGTATTTCTACCCTCACTTCTGTGAACTCTCAAAATACTTGGGAGTACTTGGAGGGGAATTAGTGCGCTGTCAATACCAGGCTGGACACCTAACACCTGGAATGCATTTGTTCCAAAGCTGCTTTTCATTGCTCTGGCATAATACAGGGATCTTAAGGTGAATGGTGACTCCCTATCGTGTTACCACAGCTCTAAAAAGTGAGCATGATAAATAAGAAATAGATCCTTACGGTTTGTCGGAGACATGGTTTTAGCCTGTGTGCTGTACTTACATTATAAATGTAGTCACCCTCTTTTGATAGGAAATTGTTTTCAGCTTTGTATATTAAAAAAGAAAAGATATGTTCTCACCAACTGCAGTGGCAAAGCTCATCCAATTTTGTACAGTTTTTAAACCTTTGGTCTTACGAATTGTGGTCAATGCAGTAGTGATTTAAATCCAAAACCTGCTAGAAGTCAGAAAAAGCACCAGTTCTACTTAATTCATGAATTACTTTCCCTAAACTACAGGCTTTGCTGAAGAAACTTGATACTTGTTTAAAATGGGGATGTGATGATTCTGCTTTTCATGACTGTGCAATAGTTTGGTTAAGCAAACAAGTTCATGTTTTAGACTCAGGGAAAGATAACAAGGATTAAGGAAGAAATTCAAGTGCGATTTCGAATTAATCAATGAATTTAATGTCAGTCCTTACCTTGTGTTCTGCTAGATCCATTACTAAAATTTCTTCTGTACTTTGGCATAATTTAGAAGAAAGATAGAAGAGTTTCTTGATATCGTCTCTTTCTTATGCATGATGTTTTCAAAGTGTTAGTGTATTAAGGAAAACTATACTAAAATATGTCTTGTTTCTTTCTTACTCAACAGGGCTTTAAGAACTACTCAAATCACTATTTAAATATTAGTATTTCAGTGACTGTTTAGAAAACTGTCAGAATCTCATTATTTCATTTTAATTAATAAAAATCTGCCCTTCCAGTCAAATGTAACTGTAATACCTTTAAGCATCACACCTAATCATATCAAGACAGGGTGCATTTCCTGGAATGAGATGCTTGCTTCTCAATTTTTCCTTTTCCTCTTCTTAAATACACTGTGATTATTTTTTTTCCCCACCGGAAAACTCCGGAGATGGGCAGCTAGGGTGCTGATACAGTACCTCATTCACTTCACATAGTGACAATGTCAATTACAGAATTTCAGAGACAAGAATATTTTGACATTATTATTATTTAGTACTCTTTTATATAATAATATTGGCCAGCCAGTCACATTTACTATCTTCCTTATACACCATTAGAGAAGAAATGTGTAACATTTTAGGAATGCTAAAGATGATATGCATCAAAGATCGGGAAACTGCCACTCAAGAACAAGATCTTGAGGTTAAAATAGCCTATGAAAACACTGATTTGGTGCTCAGTAGCATTTCAAAAAGCAAATGCTACATAGGTGTTACTACGAAAAGAAATTTGATTTGCAACTGTACAACTCTGTGGTGTACCCACAGCTTTACTACCCCGTGTAGGTGTGGTGCATCTTTCCCCTCTCTTGCCCATTACAAGGCACCTAAGTAAGAAAATAAGGAAAAGACAATAAAGATTTTCCTGAAGACAGGTATTCTTTCCTCCAATACAAAACCAAGAGGTCGTTAAAAGGAACTAGCATGAGTTCAAAACAAAAGGAGATAAGAGGTTCTTAACACCATGTTGCTAAGTTGCACATATCTTTGTTGCGGAATGGTTACACTAAAAGCTTACAGGGGTTAAAAAAATTACGGGACAAATTCATGAAAAAATATCAAGGACTATTTAATGTACAAAGTGTAGCAAACATATGTTTGATTAAGTAAATTCTTGAGTGGCTGCTGAAGGTTGGGAGACCATGTTGTGGAAGTATCAGAAACATATGCCGTTATCTCACCAAGTTCTGTATATATTCACTATTAACTACTGTCAGCAACAGGATATTGGCCTAAACGAACCTACAGTCTGACCAAGCATGCTCATTTTTATGTACTTTACCCATAAAACTTTACAAGATGATATCATCAAGGCAGGGACAAACACAATACAAAGAAGAGGCAGTTACAGGGGTAAAGATAACATTCTGCACTACTTTAAGCAGGATAAAGTAGTACAACAAAATTAAAGCTTCATGCCTTATAGCATTTCCAAATCAACCACAAACAGATGTTAGAAAGAAACGTACTCTGTAGAGAGGATATTCCGTAAGGGATCCTCTACATATTGCTCAGAAGCATCTGGTACAAGCAACACTTGCTTACTAGTGAAACCGAACACTAGGCTGCAACAGAAGGACAATTAATAAATTCTGAGTTTAATCATCCCACAGGCAATGGATGGTTACCAGTTTAATGCCTCACATTCTTAGCAAATGACGAGGCGTTCCTTCCCATACATATTGAAGGTCGTGGGGTCTAACTAAAGCTTTCCGTAAGAACAGGATCAGAACTGACTTGCATCTGAAAGAGGCAGTGGTGTTTTACCTAACAGAAATAATATCCACAGAAACCTCAAAGTGATTTGATAAATTATGCAGTGATTAAAAACACGGTGAAACCAACATTCACAATCCAAGTGAAAAAGCCACTGGCACAGCAGTGCCACGAAAGATCAAAACAAACAATTCTGCAGGAAATTCTGACTGTTAACAATCCTGTTCTTGCTTTACTTCTATTTCATTCCTTTGCCAACGAAGTCAGTAGCATTTCTCTAGAATCTGAGTCTGTCTTCACTGTGATTAATACTGGGTATAATCACACACAGACCCACTGCTATAAACGTATAATTTATTGCAACTATTTGTTAATTGTAAGCTTTTAGGTAAGATGATCCTGTAACCAGAAGATGTTTTTGGCACATCTGCTCGGACCAGATTTATCAGTTAATTCTTTTAAAGGATGCTTTTTTAATTATACTTTCAGGAAAAGTTTTTTGAAGTACATGAAATCAGCTTCAAAGTCAGGAGACTGCCTGGTTCTATAGAGCGAGATGTGTCACATTGATCTTTACACCTCTGGGATTTAAAGGTAATTAACATTTTATCACATTGATGTATTGATCCTGACTGAGAGACCACTGTACATGGAGGAGTTAGTGACCCTCACAGCAGTCAGCTGTGGCACACACCCAGCTAATGTCTGGCAGCTGGGGAGCTTCCGTGCCACTCCCACTTGGTACTGGGAATTAGGCCACCTGCGTATCCTTACCTTTATCTAGGACTGCAGAAAGAAATTCTCATGTGAACATTCTGTTTGATGGTGGAAGTGATTAATGGCATTCTCTCCTTATAAGAAAATTCTGTAATAGCTCAAATGACCAAAATGAGGGAATCTCTTCTGTGGACAGGGTCTGCCCAGCATTGCTGTGTGCGGATCTGAGGCCCGTTCGATGCTACACCACCTGGGGTTCCCACCACTGAAAGGGATGTAACATTACCTACACTGCTCTTTCCTTAGTGTTACCTCTGACAAATAGCATTTGAAATGACACCTCACCGAGTCTGACTGCCATTGGGATCATAACAGACCAGCACCTCTTGGTGCAAAACAAATGGAATGCCAAGGAGGCTGTTAATAATTCCATTCCATTAAACTCATGATGTACTAACTGCCTTAATTATCTTAGGGCTTTCAGGTCACAAATATGACAATGAATTTGAAACAATCTTACTTTAAATTTATTATCAATGTACTCGTGGTTACTTTGCCTAGGTTTATGTTGATGCTGTACTGTGATTATTTTCACAGTTGTTAACTCTGAGTCATCCTAAAGTGCTGTGAGTATGGACTGAAATATAACTGAATTCTGCTAATTGTACCACACCGAGTCCCATTCTGTCAAACGCAGGAAGACGGATTTATAAAAATCTGAAAAGAAGAACAACATATCAGAGAGGTGCTGTTGTGGCTGATGAGTTATAAAATACTGCAAATACAGTTTCAGGGTGGATTATCTTTTTCCCTAACATAAAAATTTCCTGAACGATGTAGTTCCACAGTTTTCAATTTCGAATCTATGACATTACGTGGAGTACAAGCCATAATAATTCATTTGAAGATGTTTTATGACAGGCAAAGGTCAAAAAGATATGACAATGATTCTTCATTATGCAGCGATTGCTTATTTTGGGGAAACAGAGCAAGGTTTTTGCTTCTCCTTGCATGTGGCTTTGAATACTGAAAATGCGATCATACCTTACTGTGGTCCTGTTAACTGCAAAGGCAGAGTAATAGTTGAGTCATGGGACAGCTGTGAACAATAAAGTGATGTGGCCCAATTAAATGACAGTATCAGAAGTGGTACCAAATACTTACAGGGTAGCCTAAGCTCCATAGCAAGTGGTGAAAATGCATCAAGAAAAGTATGTGCAGGAAGAATACAAGGACCTGTAACAGTTACTTGAAAATCAGTACAGTGTAGAGCTATCTATTTTCACTTTCGAAGCAAATCATACAGATCCATTTTTAAATGGAATAAAAATTCCACATAATTTAGATGTTTCTGAAAGGCAACAGGTGAAATACTCCACTAAAAAGTATTAATGCTGCTGAGAAAGGCACTCATAAAACCCCATCAGAATTCATGTTCCAGTCTGAGCAACAAATTCTTGAAGAGTTCTTCAGTTTGGACCAACTTCAGAGAACAGCTCTTAGCTAGCCCAGAGGAATGTAAAGTTTCTTTTGTTTTAGGACCCCAAGACAGCAAGGCATAGGAAATTTGGCAAAGTAGCAGCTGATAAAAGGTTATTGGTCTTTACAAATACTTTGGAGATATAAAAAAAAACAACCCCACAGGGAGAAAAGAGCTCTGAAAGTTAAAGGATGATTTGTCATGGGGAAAAAAGTTTACAGAAGTCAAAAGATTTCCAGCCATCTGAGGGATGAGGGGATCGTATTAAGCATGTTTGTGATAGGAGGAGTAAAGGCGAGAGTCTCCTTTTTACTAAGTTTGACACCTGTCTAGCAATCACTGTAGTTGTGTTCACCACAAAGGAACTGGAAGGGCTTCTTTGGTTCATCTTTTTTTTTTTTTTTTTTTTTTTAATAAAATTGTATGTGCTCATTTGCTTCTAGCGCTTGTAACGTAAAGTTACATCTAAAATACACCATGAAATTCACTGACTAATGAATTTCAGATGCATGCAGGATGCCACAGGGAATAAATACCAGGGGTCAGGTGGCTCAAGGGTATCAACTGTGTGCAAGCTCTGAGCTAGGACAAATGGAAATAATTTGAGTGAATTCAGTAAAAGGGTTACAATAACCATAGCAATGATGTCACATTTCCCAACAGCTACGAGAATATACACTAACTACGCTCGTATTAGTGGCAATGAGTCATGGCTACTTTTGCCTGACAGTAATTTGTTCACGTTTCTACTCTGGAGTCACTGTAATAATAGAGAAAAAGGAAAACTTTAGGAAAGAAAGATTTCAGGGAGACTGGATTCCCTACTCTAAAAAGAACAAGAGATTATGACCTTTACTCATCTTTGGCATCACATTGTTTTCTGCAATAGATCAGTGACAAGCTATGGTTTTGAATTTTACTTTATAGTAGTAGTGCATAAAATCTTGAAAGGAGCCCTTCTCCAATGCTCTTGAAAAGAGAGATGTGCTGGAAGAGTATCTGTCAAGATCAGAAATGGGGACTTGACACATTTTACCTAGTTTTTCATCAAATCACAACTGTATAGATGGAGAATAGAAATTCCTTGTCTTGTTATCTGGAATTCAGAGTCTCGTATGACCGAAAACACTACACAGACTGTTGCTGCTTCATAGATATTAAAAAGCAAGCATTGTACATGAAAATCACGTGAGGGAAGGGCGACAGTATGTGAGGGTGTGGAAGGCAGTGACTATAGCACGATACCCTACGCAGTCACAAAAACTAGGAATGTAAATGCTTTACACGTGATACTTACACACTAGCGTTTCACTACACTGTCCTACTGGCACTGCCTGGCCCTAAATCAATGCACCTCACTTAGAGAGGGCTGCATGTGACAAGTTACTTGGTGTATCCATTTATTAAGCTACTATGCAGTTGTCTTAGCCAGGAAAAGAAAATGTCTTAGCCATTTACGTAGATCCTGGTTTGGGGCTTCTGGTGGGCCTTTTTGAGCTACCTGATGCTATAAAAATCCAATGGCCATGAAGCAGACCTTATAGCTCTAACCCTTTACATTTGATGATGGCAAGTGTTTCTTTTAAATGCAAAAAAAGAAAAAAAAAAAAACAACACCACCTTGAGACTTGCAGGTATGCAGAGGCCAAAACTCTGACTATCCAGAAGGGTATTTACATGGAAACCCATTTGACATCAATGCTCCAAGAAAATGGTCAGTGTTGGGGGGAAGAGATAGGAAAGATAACTTAGGTACAGCAACAGCACAGACTCTGTAACGTATGTAGAGATGAGGGTGGAAAACCATTTCAAAGATAGAGAAGAAGCATCAGTAACATTACCAAGCGTGGTGCTGAGACCTGGCACCTGTCCCAAACAGTCTGCCTGCTCAGCAGAACTCTGCCAATGCCACAGTCCTGGGTTCCCACGTGTAAGCTGACTCACCTGGAACAACTCAAGTGTTTCTGGGTAATTTACCCAAGGAAGTCAAGAATGGACTGTACTATGCATCTAAAATGTTGCGTTCATAGCTTAAAATAGCTATGAATGTGTACACAGATATTTATATATACATACACAAATATATATTCATATATATAATGTCTCTAAAATCTTGCATTCATAGCTCAAAGGAGCTCACAAATATACACACATGTACCAATGCAGATGCACATAAATATATATACATACATATCTGTGATATAAGTACACATACATCTCTGTGTGTTTGCAAGTGTATATAAACACATTAATATGTATGCAGAGAATCCACACATACAATTAAGACAGCATCTATGTGGAAATTGAGAAGAATAGGACAATCAGACAGGTAGATCTAAAAACGTTGTGAGCGCTTTTGTCGGTGACCTTCTCAGGCGTTGGAAGTTCTGTGGATGGATTAATCCGTGACAAAGGTTAAAGCATTGCCACATAAGTAACCTACCTGATTGGCAATCAGCCGTGCTAGGACATCCATCCTTGATCCTGACTCTGAAATCATTTTTGCTGCATTGATTACATCAGATGTGTTCTTCAGTGGTCCTTTACCCCTTCAAATGAAACAAAGAACCCTATTACATTATAAAAAAATCTGAGAATAAACCCTATCCATGCAAATCCATAAAAAAATCCGTACAGAAGCAACATAAATTAAATCCCTGCCCTGCCTCCAACTGTTTTGTTTTCACGTCCCATAAATTTGTATTGTTTGCCATCAACTGGATGCAGAAGTACCAGAAAGATGTCACTCAGTGTTTTGTAATGGAAAATGCCAAATCCTGAGGATATGGATTTTAAGAGAGTACTTGTGCCGTTTGCTTTTCCCATGGTTATATGAAGGTTATGTTCCTTTCTTCTCCAGGAATTTTCTTGTAAATACGTTCAAAGAAAGTTCAGCACAGTGACGTATTCTGAAACTCATTGTGGGTATCTGGTCAGAAAGACTAGGTTTTTTTTTTTTTGTTTAATTGGCGTACACAAGAATGAATGGAAATATGTGAACAGGGCTGCAATTGGAACAAGTGCCACTCAAATACAGATACACCGTATCTCAAACTACTATCGAAATAATCTCATAAATTATTCAAAGAAAAATTTTCAGTTTAGGAAAACTGTGAAGTTCTTGTGAACAGTTTGTCAAGAAGCCAACCTCTTTTCTAATACAAACGCCCCTCCAACCCCCCTCAAAAACTTCCTTGATTACATGACAATATTTCTAGAACCTAGGAAGTAAAATGTGATTACTTAAGGTATGCAATGCTGACAACTGTTACCTTCACATTCTCTTGTGCTTCAGCTTCCTCAGTGCTGAAATACTTCAGCTAAACTGAAATCAACAATTATACTTCACACACGTATAAAGCAAGCAACCCTGCTAAGTTCATCTTTGCATTTAATATCTTTGACGATAATACTTCTAGTTTATTATATAAACAGTTAATTCTGTTTATATAATAAACAGTTAATTCAAAGGCTTCATATCAGTTTACAAGTTCTGCAGTGGACGAAGGAAGTAGAAAATACAGAATATGCCTATACGTCTTTGCTCAAACGAGAAGACTCTTTTCCTTAAAGTCAATATGGTTTCATATATAAAAAAGGCAAACCATTCCCATAAAAGACTCATTCAGCCTAAAAATATTATCATACGTAGTTATACAAACAAACATTTCATTAAGTAAAAAGGCAGTGATGACAACACAAAATGGCAGGTAATTTTTAATCTCTTCTTTTCTTGATTAATTATATTGCTTAGCAAAGAATTATTTGTTGATCCTTGAGGAAAAAGCATACTTTAGAAATTACAGTTTCTTATGCTCAACTTTATTTAGAACAACCTAGTATTTTACAGGTTATTTTTTCACCAGAAAGGTATCTTCTTGTTATGGAGAACTTATTTAGCAAATTGATCAGAGTTTATAGAAGAAGAATAGTGTATGCGAGGAATGAATTTGCAAATGCAATCCCGTACGTCCAGGATCAAGTGCTTTAAACTTCATCATATCCTTCATGTGCCTCTCTTGGTATTTTCCCTTCTCACCCTTCATTGCACAACTGAATTCTTATGACTGCACACCAAAACTTCCCACCACTTCAGTCCACTGATTAGTTTTTCATTGCTATTATTTGCATTGTGACAAGTCCAAAGGCCACAGGTATACCTATATACCATAGGTATACATATGTCAGTCGTTCAGAGCAAGTCCTTTAGGTGCTGCACAAACTATAAGCAGTCCAGTGCTCTCTTGGAAAGCTACTACCCAGTCCACCAGTCAAACAACAGAAAAGGTGAGCATAATCCAGAATTAAAGAAGTGGGGAAAGAAGAGATGGCAAAGCAGTGCAAGTAATTTCTGCTTAGGTACTACTTATGAGCATCAGCCAGCAGCTTTTTGACATCTGAAGACGATGTCAAAAAATACTCGCTGGCCGAGTATTTTCAAGGTGATGCTCTTCAATTTAACTAGCAATTTTCTTGTGGCTGTGCAAGTCCCTCAGAAGATCTGACTAACAAGAGTGAAGCAATTGCACCCAAGAAAGATACTTCAAGCAAATGAGAAGAAAGTATTTCTTTCCACCACAAATACAGCCGCTGTGAGAGCCATTAGAGCAACACTCAGCAATGAGGACTGACAAGACTTCTGTTCCACTTGCCATCTATTTGTGCCAATGGTTCAAGTTCTTCTCTACTACATTCTCCAAGAAATGGCAGGAAGCTTACGACCTATAAACCACAACTAACTCTTGAAATAAAGGCTTAGAGAAATATTGTCCTCAGGCTTATATTTAAAAGTGTTGAAAAACCAGCGTGTTAAGTGACACATACAAAGAGGGCTCTGCTTCTACACAACCAAGAACAACTAATCCAGACCCTTTTAAATGAAGTACAGGTTTAACTGCCTTGGGGTATGGCATAATGAACCCCTAGTCCTAACTGATCATGTTTGGTGAAAAGAATACTTAAGAGAGTACACCAAATCTGCTGAATCACCAGACAAATGGAAGATGTAGACAGAAAAAAACAGGATGAAATTTCTATGGGCACAACTGCAAACTCAAAATTTGGACAAAAATAATTAACTGCATAGAAAGATATAGCCTATAGAGCAGTTTGGGCAGTTTTGGGGTTTTTTTTAAAATAGGGGTTACTACAGTGGGTCAGTCTGAACAAGAGTCCATGGGTAGTGCTGGTATGAAAATAGATACCACACCTTTTTTATTATCTATATATAAACAATATATAATTATTTAATAATATATAACAAATATATATAATTTATATAATTTAATACTGATGATATAATTTATATATAAATAAACATGTAATATATTTTTTATATATATAAAATAATAATATCATTACCTATTACCTATCACCTATAGGTACACAAATAGGTAGATATCCAAAACAAAGTTTTTCCTTTTGCTTTCTCAGGTTTGGTAAGACTACAGCTGCAGTTCAGAGTGGGCTTCCACGAAGAAAGTTTTGACATGATTGGAAACCATGCTAACAGAATGATTAGACAATGTCATAAACATGACCAATAAAGAGAGATTGAAGGGTTTAAACCCTTCTTTGATGTGGAAGTTGTGAGCTTAGGAGTGGGGCAAAGGAAGAAGCATGAGCAAAAAGAGGCTGTCGAATATACATTGTAACAGTCTTCAAATGGGTTTCATGGCTGCAGTGGATAGGGGAGGTAGTATTGAGCTTACATTGTAGAAAGAAGTTTCAGGTGAGGTGCTGAGATCATGACAAACGGGAACAGAGCAGCCACGAGGCTGTGGTGTCTCCACCACTGGACGAGACTACAGAGACATCTGTTATGAATGGTGGGATGATTTAAGTCCCTTTCTGAGGCCTCTTCCAGTCAAACAATTTTATTATTTTAAATTTAACAAAAAAGTTTCTCATTGTTTGGTGAGTGACCACCAGTTTGAATACATGTTGCCTTCCAGTGCTATCTGTGCAGCTATTCATTTTGGGAGTTCCCAGTTTTCCTGATTTAGCACCACATCAGCAGATTCAGAATGCCACTAGCTCAAATTAACTCCCCGAATCCAGACGTTAGGCACAAAAGGTCTATTAAATCATCCAAGTTCTTTTCCCGAGCCAGTAGACGGCTTCCTACCAGTTTTATATTTACTTGCATTGTTTCTGACAAGTTTGAAGTATGAAAAAACACTTCGCTAAGGAGGCTATTTCCCTCCTGAATTTGTTTCAGATAGATACCTCACTTAGTTCTCTCTCCATATCATTATACCGATATCCCTTTCATGCTTTTCCTCCACCAGGTGCTGAAGCATCCCTGCCTAATCTGTGAGACTATTGTGATACTGGTCCAGTTAAGAATAACCAAATTGCCTAGAGATAATATAGCTCTGCATGCAGAAGTTTAATATTAGCTTAGCTCATGCACCTACAGCAGATGCTTAGAGACAGATAAAAAAATCCTTCCCACCATATACCATCTGATGGTCAACAGCATCACAAAATTTCTCCTTTGAGGAATTTCCTGTATCTTTCCCTCTTCTATGAGAGAAATTCTAATTTCTTTGTGGTGGTGTCCAGGTAATTTTTTTTTTTTTTTGTCAGCCTTATCTTACTACTTTTTTGCCCCTGCTTCTAGTCTCTGTAATTTTCAAAGACAAACTTCATCTCATATACTCAGTTACTGCATTTACTGAAATTCTTTCCCAGTAATTTCACTGGGTTCACAGCCTACAGTAGACTCTCAATGCCTGATTTTGATTCATTGCATGGAAGATCTAATTTTCCTCACACCACTATTTCCAAGCATAACCTTACTAGCGAAGTAAGTTGATAAAACATTCAAGCCTATGAAAAAAATAGATGAGAGAGACCATACTATATCTATAAGCAATTATATACCACCTGCTCTATCCAATGAGGAAACTAGGAATAGATTGTAAATAATTTGAGAGAGACGTCCAGCTAAGTCTAACTAGAAGGAATGTAGTTAGATTGCGTACAAAAAGACCAGTTTAGAGTATCTCAACCAAGGTGTAGGAGGAAAAAAAAAGCTTCACACAGATGTTTCTTGGAAGGTACAATCAGAAGAAGAAAAAAAAAGCTGGACCATGTTAATTGGACACGAAGAGGTGTGAAAAATTTTGAAAGAGATGTAAGCCTCTCAATCTAATCATTCTTGCTTCAAGCCATGATAAACAATTGATCTGCAGAGTTCACTCCATCCCTGTCTGCCTAAACTTAACAACAGTGATCAGGCATCCGTATCTGGCATTTGCTTTTTTCCTACACACTGGAATTTCACTCTGAAAAGTAACAATTCAAAATATCCTCTTCATTCTCACAGTAACAGAAACGTGTACTTTTACCTCAAATCCAAGAGGCCTTTGCCATCGCATTTTCCAGGAATAGAGAGTCTTCTGTCTCTGAGCAAAGCTGAGTGGCTTACCCCTACTCCCTGGACTCACCTCAGCAACTGTTTTGTATTTCCCCTACATCAGAAACAACAATAGGGAGCTCTACTGCCTAGTGAGTCCCGAAAAATAAACTCTTTACGTCTAACACCATGAACTACCATAAAAGTAAAGCATTTCATAGCACTGCAAGCATTTGAAGGTGTGAACTTAAGCTTCGCAACTAGTGTCATCTCCAAACTACAACCTGACCATTGTCACGTGAAATTCTTGAGCTTCAGACAGACACTGGCCACTACGTTATCAGTCCTGACTTCTAGCGCAGCAAATCCTGACAGCTCCCACTACAACTAGGTTTGTGGGGACACTGCAGAAGGCAGCACTAACTCCAAACCAGTACAGACCCAGCAATACATCTCGCTTTGGTCCTTGTTGTTCCAGTCAAAGTTCAGCAATAGATCCAGCCTGCCAATCCCGACCAACTCCAGTCCATCTGAACAGCCCCAACTTACATCACCAGTTAGGGTTCAGGCTTGGCCTGGATGAGGCTGACTGCTGGCTAGGGCTCCTGGCTGACGGGAATCAACTGGAACATTTCTGTACCTTGTGAAGGTCAGAGCACTCATCCAGGTGACTTATCATGTTACTTAAGGTACGTATCTACTCTTTGGGAAAGTGCAGTATTATATCACTATCAGTTTTTTTAGTTTTATAAGGTATATTTTCCACAGAGACAGAAGGACATTCCTCAAGAAATGCATTACCTTTTATCTACGCTATTTACTTATTAGTTGTCACTACATTCCATGGTTCCACGTGTGCCTCCTGTAGTTTTTCCCAACCAAATATACAGTGTGTTTCTGATTTCTTCTACCTTCCCACTGCTGCCCTGCAAAATGCTTCCAATACTGGCATAGTTAAGAAATCTGGATTACCATCACATATTCTGGTATCTACTCCATGAGCTGTTTCTTAAGTTTGTTTTTTATTTTCTTAATCTAGTGATTGTGTGAAGTCCTCGGAGCAGGGATAAGGAAGCAGGATTCACACCTCACTCATTACAAATGCTCTATTAACTTACTGAGTGAATCACTTTTTTTCTCTTTTTTTTTCTAGGATAATTAATTTTGCAGTTCTGCAATCAATTCCTGCAGTAGCTTTGCTTCAGAAAAACAAAATGGGCATGCAATCAGAAGTTACAGGTATAAGGCTCATGGCTACTGTGGATTTAACCCTCCAGCCTGAAAGGAAGTGAAACTCCCAGTTCCTGGCTAAATAGCTAATCTAATCCATCTATCACCAGAATATACTACTCTCCTAGCAATATTTTTAAACTAATCTTTTATCACAATTTTTTTTCTTTTTTTTTAAATTCTAAGGAATGACTGGAATTATACTTACTTAGAGATCCTAACTGAAAAGGAGTCCAAACCCCACAGAAGGAAGAATGTAATCTCATGTTTAACATTTCTGTAGATCATTTTGTCAGCCCCTCCCAGTTCAATGTGCATGGTTTGAGATGAAATTTTTGAAGTTCCATCAAGGATGGAAAATGATGCTTTTTAGAATCAAGGCTATAAACAGAAAAACCTTTTATTACACCTGGCTGCATGTCTGTCTCAGTTATACCTAGACAAAGAGGAGGCAGCAGAGTTCCTCAGGAAATTCAATTAGGGAGACCTGTAGATTGTACAGGTGGATCCCGGGGCTGACCTTTGCCACTTCGTTACAGCTGTGGACACGGGAGCAAGACAGATTCTAGTTTCACTCACTTTCTATCCCAGTCCGAGTTTACAGGTTTGGAAATCAGGAGAAAAAAGTTCTTCATGCTAGCAAAATTGCTAGCATAACTGACTAAAGGCCAGCCTCCCACTCAACATTTACAGATGCAATGGCTGAAGCAGTTCCACTCATTACCAAAATAAATGTAATATAAATAGAAGTGTAGCCAGAAGAGAAAAGGAGAGTGTGAAGGAACACTAAAAGGTAAATGAGGTAAATGACTGTAAACTCTCTGTATTAAATAGTATTTTGTAGCTATAAATACCTGTTGTGAGTAAAGGAATTTAAGACTTACAAAAATACCTGGATTATATGGATCCAGGAATGGGCCACTGAAGTTCCAGGCAATGCGAACACAACACATATATTACTAGTTCTTCAATCCTGGAAATGAAAATAAGTTTGAGGCAGAAATTTCTCTTCCCTCTTCTTTCTTCTTCTTGCACTGGCAATACATCAGGTCTGCATCTCCCTCAGAGCGAATTAAGGAAGAGGAGGTCCAAAAGCATAGACTTTTTTACAATATAACAGAGAGATGAGTTACAGCCAACATGACTTTTCAAGGATAAATATTGTCAGACCAATGTAAAATAAGCTTTTATGGCTTCTGGAAAGATTAGGACCTGTAAATACCATCTATCTTCCTTCAGATAGGCTTCTGAAACTGTCTCCTGTTGTATTTTTCATAAATAACCTAAAGAATATGTGGTCTAGACAAAATAATTGCAAGGTAGATGCAAAACTGTTGGAAGAGCATACTCCAAGACAGACTGGTTATCAAAAGGTCACTGGCACAATGGAGGTAAAAATAGAAGGAGGAACCTAGTTTTGCTGGGATCTACCTTGGTTTCTGTGCTGCTTAATTCTTTATTTATGACTTGAGTGAAGGAAGAAAGAGAATGCTTAATGAACTTAAACTTGACACTGATGTAGGAGGGGAAGGAAATAGGCTTGGAGGCCAGGCTTGGCATTAAGAATTATATTGAGAAAAGCATGGAAGAAAAAGTAGATACATTTAAAAAGGATATGGGCACTCAGGTAGGAAAATCAAATGCAGAGATACAAGTGGAGAGTCAGTCCCTACAGAACAGGATAGTAATAAGCAGTTTGGAGTTTCAGTGGATCACAAATCCATCTGGAACCACCAGCATGTTGCAGAAGAAAAGGCAATGGGAAAATGGTAAACAACAGAATTTACAGAAGTAACATTTCTGCCTTTTTTTACAGAAATGAGGTCTCTATAGGAGAATTCCTGGAAAGACTTAATTTAGAAAAAAGAGAAGACTGAGTGCCAATGGAATGGATTAGGTTTGGGTTTACTTCCTAAAGCTCCAACTTATTATGACGGAATAAGCAGTAAGGCTCTGTGAGAAATCTTGACATGGGAATTGCTCTTCAACTGCAGTCACTAGGTTATGTGGCACAAGAGGATTATATGGCACTTACACACTCATATGGTTACATGGTCTATCAACAATGACATCTTACCTAACATCATGCATGTCTTATTCTGTCCAAGCGGCCACCTTCTGTTCAAGGGAACAGGAGAAAGTGACACAGAATTTCTGATGAACCTGCAATAATTAGCCCAATGAATTCTACAGCACTAGCTTTGAAGAAACCAAAGTAGTGGCAAAAATACTAAACACAGAAACAGTTGAGACTTTTCCTTTGAGTTAAATTCGCAGGAGGCCAACTATACTTCCCTCTTCTCCCAGACCTTCACAGAATGATAAGGCAACTGTGGGTAGAGAGATATTGAAAAGGAAGGTCAGTATAATAATCCACAGGAGTAGTTAAATCCTTTACAGCACTGTGGCAGTTAAATCCAAGCTGGAAAGTGCAGTTATTTAGAGCAATTTATTTTACATCAATACAAGTTTATATCAGTCAGTTCTATGATTTCTTTTTCTGCTCTGGGGCAGACTCTACTCCCTAGATACTTCATTGTTGATCTCATGTTAGTAATTTTCTTATCTAGGTCATCCTTCTCTCCCCAAATCCCTTTTGCTTTCACCAGTTTTACAAAATAAAGCAAGCTATTATTTAGAAGGCTTTGCTCTAAGAGGAACCCAGTAATTTATTTCTTTTTGTTGTTCTTACTTCCTGTATTTTACCACCCAAGACCAGAACAGAGTAATCAAGAATTTTCTCAGCACTTAGTAGACAATACAGAAGCAGATTTGAAAAAAGGCCTTTACTGTCTACCAATTTCAATTCTGAGAGCGATGTCCAAAATTCTCTGAATTTCACTAAAACCATGATCACTTCTTGTAGTCTCTGAAGAAAATCTGTCTTCTGGTCATTTCACAAAGTATCATGAAGACTCTGTGGTATATTTGTAGTTCACCTTTGGTGCCATGCCGCTGCAACAGTGATTCTCATTCGTGGGCCACCACAGCCCTGCCTCCCCCTTCGCCCCCCGCTGCTTTCAAGTGCATGGTCCCTGGCTCTGAGTCTGCAAAACCCCTTAGGTCTGTCCTGGTTCGTGTCTGTTCCTGACCTCTTCATACTTTTCCCAAAGAAAGCCATTTCTGACCCCGTAAAATACAATGTGACTGCACAACAACAAACAAAATGCCCTGCGTTTGTGTTACTGTTTGGACTACTATTTGATAATATTAAAACACAGAAGAGACCTTTTCTTAATGATCCACTGCATCTTCTTCCTCTCTCTGCTTTGATTAATGAAGTGAAAATACAGCTATTTAAAAATGAAAAGGACAAAACACTTGTTTCTAAGCTCACATATCCTATTTTGTCAGCTTTGTTAGAAAAATCCAGTCACTGAAAACTTGGCTGCAGGGTCAAAGGTGAACAGGACAGTATTGCAAAGTAACTGTCCCTAGAAGTGCCATTTCTGGTCTCCAATTTTAAAAAGCGTATGGCTTAACACTGAGGAATTCTTGCTTCAGAATGCACTCCTATATAGCAGAGTGCTGCTCCATCATCCTAACAATGACACTTTCGAAACGGAGAAATACTGAAATAGGATTCCCATCATCTAGTAGGGAAAAAAAACGCTTGTATTAATTGAATAGTTACTGAACATTATGTTACCTGTCAAAGATGCTTCATAATTTGGGACTACATCTTAAAATAGTATTGAAGAGAAGAAAAGAGAAGGCGAGGCAGAAGTCAAGTGGGAACAGGACAGAAGGTATGTCACCAGAGGAGCTGTACGCGTAGCCTGGGAGGTGGGAGAGCAGCTGAAACCCTGACTGCAATTTCTCAAACCAGAAGTCTCTGAGAAAACTAATCACAGCAACAACAGAACGTGGAAAGCAAAGCATCAAAGGGATATGTGTGTACGTGTCTGACTCTGATGTGTAGGTATATGCATTCAATATTTATATGTGCAACAACCAAACACAGAAGCCTATGCATGTTTACATACACTTACAGAGATGAAAATCTAAGAATTGTGAGATCTTCCCAGACACGCTTGCACACACAGACACCCTTTCCCTTCGCCTATAAATCCGAAAGTCTAAATTTTCTCAAAGATGTCTGGACCTCTCTTGCCAGCCCTGATTAAACGTGTTAATGAAAAATGTCCAATTTCTACTCAATTGAGACCTGCTGCAGGAGGTGTATATATTAAAAAAAAACCAAACACAACACCACATGATTAGATAAATACATATTTATATACATATAAAATAATACCAATATAGAATTGTCATTGTGATCTGAAAATGCAAAGCATTTCATAGTGCTTCACAAAGCTAGTTGTAGCTACTAAATTATTTT
Source organism: Tauraco erythrolophus (assembly GCF_009769465.1). NCBI lineage: Eukaryota > Metazoa > Chordata > Aves > Musophagiformes > Musophagidae > Tauraco > Tauraco erythrolophus. The sequence goes on from NC_141473.1 coordinate 36,179,772, forward strand.
AGCAGCGGATTTTACAAAAGAAAAGAAAAAAATGCCAAAAGCTTGCAGTGATAAAAACAGTGGAAAGACAGGAAGCTGCCGGCCTGCAGCAGGTCTCAACTGGGTATAAACTTGAGACTTTGATGGTGCATTTCATCAAAGACTGCCAGAGAAGTCCAAACATCCAAGGGTGTCCGTTTGTGTGCACAAGTGTAAGTATGGAAAGAGTTCATCATTCTTAAGATTTTCAGCTCTATAAGTGCATATATGTAAACATAGAAACACTTCTGTGTTTGGTAGTAGCTTATTAAAACTAGAGATGAAATTGTACCAAAAGCAGTAGTTTTTACCTCAATAAATTTGATCATGCCATTACTGAGCAGACGCCATCCATGAAACTCAATGATTTGCGTTTTGTTTAGTTACAGAGGAAACAATTTACAGCTGTAGAAACTGGTTCCCCCAGTTAGCTATTTCACAGCCACTTTCTCCTGTGCCACCAGAAATCTCTCCCCAAATCCCGCTCAGATCTGTTTACCACATCCATCCACAAACACTGTTGGTACAATGTAAAGAGAATACCACAACAGCACAAGTTTATGACTTCTGATATATAAACCAGGCATCAATTGTTTTTCACCTCTTTTTCCTCTCATTATCTCTCACATGTTTCTGCATCTCTTTCTGCTTCCAAATCCAGCTTTTCAAAGGCTACTTTGATTTTTTCAGTTGGTAAGAAGGTCAACAGATCTTACCACTCATGGACTTTAATATGGATGTCTGTTATTTTTGATCGCTATGTTACACATCTACAGTTACTGTTTGTTGATTACAGGAAAAATCTCTGCTATTTTCCTCATCAGTCTCCCTTCTATTTTTCCTGTCATGAATAGAAATTATACAGAGACTTTAACATTTCTAATATAAGAAACCACCCAACAGACTCACAGACTGTATGTTTCAATAACAATTCCAGTAAGTTGGAACTACCTGGTTATGAAAAAAATAACATTAAAATTGTATGCATACACTTTAGTAAGTGCACAGCTTTCTTGAAGTCCGACCTGGATTGTGCAACTAAGTGGACAATGCAACAGGAGATGTCAAATCTTGTCCTTTACCAACAGGCCAGACACAGTGGATACATGGTACTTCTGCAGGCACTGACAGCCTGTCTGCAGAGGTACTTAGGGGTGTCTCCTATGAGAGCTGAGAGCAAACATGGAGAAGTTTGGCTGTGTGGAAGATGTTTCCAATGTAACAGCACTGCAGCTCCGTATCTGCACTTTCGCAAAGCACAGAGGTGAAGTACGGCCGAGCCAAGAAGTCTGCGTTCTCTCTAAGGACACCCACTGCAGAGTGGCCCATCTGCTCCCCATTATTGTGGATCATTTGTTGAATATTCAACAGGCACTACAACATCATCTAGAAAAGCAAGTCTTAACAACCTGGAGGCAGAAAAAAGCCATTGGAGAGTTACTAATGAAACAAAATATGAATGCAAGCAGTACAGTGCAAACACACAGCAATGCCACTTAAGTAAGTCAATATTGTCTTTTAACCTTTATACCTTGTAACCTTTAAAAAATGAAACATTCCCTTTGTTCTTCAAAGTGTGTATCTTTTCAGTTCTCCAATGAAAGAAAGCAAATGAACTGTTCTGAAAATCATTTGTTGCATCTGTTTTCTATTAACTTTTTCCTTTAAAAGAATCCAGCCACACAGACAACCAGACTATTTCCTTTCTGTTCCAGAACATGTCTTGTAGCGAGGCCTGTTACAGCAATGAAAACTCAGTGAATCCCGAAAGGCAGAGCTTAAAACTCAAATGGCAAATTTGCATTTGTTGGTTCATGACCACTATACTATGATTTTTTGAGGGTATTTATTTCTCATGTAATTGCATCATTAAAAAAACAATAACTTAATGGCAGACTTACCTTTCTAAATTTTACAGCAGTGCACAGACACTCATGAACAGAGCGTTAAAACTGAGTTACTGGGAGCCTGGCACAGTGTAAAGCTCTTACGGGAAACGGCCTCCCTCAAACAGGACAGTTCTCTCTCTCTGGACTCTCTATTGCAAGTGTCCTCACAACAGCATCTTCCGCTGGACTGTGAGAGACTTCCCCAACCATTCCTCTGCCGAGTTTTTGTCATTCGGCTGGCCTGTGGTCCTACACGACCGCCTCAGCCCGTGCATCATCAATCCATTGCCATTCATTAACCAAACTACATGCATCCTCACGACTTTAGTGAGGTACAAAGGAATGTCCCAAGTCACCATTTCTGCATCTGCAGCAACAATTTCTACTGCCTATTTACAAGTATCTTCTGTGTAGAGTTTCATCAATTTTGCAGCAGGAACTGCCTAGGGAGTCTGGACAGGCCAGATTCTCCACCCTGGCTGTTGATCAACACACAGGAGCTGCCTAGGGAAAGCTTGAGGACACTCTAGAACTCCCATCCAGAGAGCTCCTGCACCACTTGGGTTACATCCTTCTTGGTGAAAGTGGCTAGAAGTTCAGTCAGTCACCTTCTCTGCACTCAGTCCACTGTTGTCCATCCACCATTGTCTCGTGGATGCAAATGACTACACAGGGGGTGCCTGGCCCACACATGCAATTAAATGAATTTACTAGCACGTTCTGTGAAAACATCAAGTTGTCACATGTTCTTCTAACCTTTGAAGTCTGTTCTATGTTTTTAGAACAAAGCAGGGATAAGAGTGCCTGGTAGGATCTGACTCTGTATGTTTTAATACTTAGTAAAACAAATGACATATAGGAACAAGCAGAAAGCACTTCCCTCTCTGGCCTCGGGCAGGTATGATCATTTCCGGTTGCAGAAAATAAGCTAATACAGAATAAATCAATGCAATTTAAAAACACAAGCTACTTGAAGAAAACCATTAGGAACTCTGGCAGATGCATAACTAAACACTTAAATTCAGAAGGGCTGAGCTAAAGGTTGAAAGTGTCGACTACCCTCTGGACACAGAGTTACGGAGAAGCCTTTAATTTCATCATCACAAACCCAGACTAAAGTATATGGTACACTTCACTTATTCCCCGGGAAAAAAATAGATGGAAGCAAAATAAGATGTAGACACTAAAATTCTAATAGAATTTTAGATTTTCAGACATGAAAGCAAACAGAAGAGAGAGCAAATTCATTATCCAAAAATAAACTTTGGAAAACCCAAACTTGGAGTTCAGAGAGCTCTTTTTTATGAATTATAGTAAGACAAAAAGACTGTCATGAACTACAGTCACAGAATGAGACCTCTGATTCGGTAACACGGGTAGTAGTGCCAGTATTACATGCCCAGATAGCTGTAATTATGCATTTATATGCACTGTATGACCAATCTGTCTTTTTTGAGCTTACACTTTTGATCTGTTCCCCCCCGCCCCCCCAATACCATTGACTGCAATCCCACTAATCAGATGACAGCAGAAATTGCAAAGGAGGGTAGATTAATGATTTCAGTTTGCTCTCACATATGTCACAGTTCACATCATTAAACAGCACGTATATTTTGTGGTGAGAAAATTAGATACCTTTTGAAGTAACTGGTTCTACATGGAGACTACCTTGCAAGTAAAGAACTGTTCTCATCTCAAATGTTCTCATTCCCCTTGACTATATCATCACTCATAGTAACCAAAGAAACTCAACCAGATCTCAAAAATCACAAGACTGGCCAAAAAGTATGGCACTCAGATTATTTTGAGCTTGTTTTATTTCTAAAGCTAAAGGCTACATGTTGCTCATTATCTCCAAGCTTTTAATCTCTCATCATGAAAGTCCAAACCATTTAATTTAACCTTTAAATAAAGATTAAGGCTCTGTCCAACTCAAAACAAGGGCTTCCTTAGCATGGACAGCTATGATGAGTGCCACTCTTTACCAGGCGAAAAAGACAAACTCATATTGCAGATCAAGAAGCAAATTGGGAGAACTGGCAAAACTGATTCACAGTAGCAATACGATGGGCTAGGCAGGAGGCCATGCTACCATCAGTTGGGTCTTATGGCATTATTTTACTCTATGCAGCTGGCCTCTGCAAATCTCTTTTTCACCTTCCCCCTAACAATTTTCACATTCTTTAAGCTGATTCACAGCACAATCATCTTACCTCTTTCTTGCCAATACTTCCTACTTGCAATATTCTTTACTGAAGGGTTTATTGTTTCACTGAAATGTTGATTCCCAAATGAATCTTTCAGAATGCCTTTACAGCATGGAACATCATCTCATTGATCACCAGTCATGCCATGTTCAGAGTCTACAAGTGCTATCCTACTTCTGGTGTTAACATGTGCTATTAATAATCATATTTTTCAACACTTCTGCCCACAAGCTAGCATTAATAGCTTTTAAAGCTACTTGAAAGAACAAGACACCTCAGTGGTACAACTGTAATTTTAACTACCCAGCATGTCACGATGATGGAATCCATCTTCTGAAAAATGTCCAGAAAAATACAAATTAATAACAAAGTCTGATTCAAAAACTCACCTGGGCTATCAGTAACCTGCTAAAATTTTTGCTCAAAAAGATGTATTTGACTAATGGTATATAAAAATACTTCAAAATTTTTCAGACCGCTCATCTAGTGTTTTGCAAAGAAAAAAATTCACAATGACTGAATATTTTGCATAGATGACAAATGGACTGTAAGTTGAATGAAGCTTAGGACACAGACTATAGTAGTGAAAGAAATTTTTGGAGTTAGGGAGTCAGTTTTCTGGTAGCTAAACTACTACACCTTATAATAGTATTCAACAAGTTTTCAAGTTTCCTCTTCAGAAAACAATGGCAATTTTTGCCTGATTGTGACACCTGACATTTAGAAAAGGGAGTCATGAAGTTGTACGCTCTACCTGCCATGCACTATCAATTCAACAGCAGCTGGAATTAAAGATGCTGTTGAGCCTACAGAGGTATCAAAATCAGGATTATCAGAACCAAAATGCTGCCACAAACCTGCAAAGATAGGCTGTAGGCTGGTAATGGAAGACAATAAAATTCACCTTTCGAAATTAGTTCATTCAAATAGCAGAGTCATATCTTATTAGAATTTATCAGAAAATTTGCTATTTTAAAAAAATCTCTTCCAGCGTTGCAAAATGAAACAAATGGCATGATATATAATGTAATTAAAACATTTTCTAGTAAAAAGTAAGAACGTACCCATCAAAAATTTACATTTTGTTATATATGCACCTAGCACATCTGCTATGGCAGTGTGACAGATGTTTATTAATATGGATATCTAATCATATTGCTAGATTGCTAACGGCTCAGTAATCCATCTTCTAAATACCGCACAAGTTTCTGATTATATGTTGAACCAATTATCGAAATATTCCTGAAGAATTACTTCCTTACCTCTATGGCCTCTGGAAAGCACCGTTAACTTGCAGTTTTGTTTCAACAACAATGTACAATTCTATCACAGCAATACTTACAACATGTTGTGTTTATAACATGTATGTTGTATGAAAGACTGACCTACTTTAAAGACATTTCCTTTAATATGCTAACTGCTATGAAAAACATATAAAATTAATAGAAATATGTTTTGATAAGAGACATCTCTTGAAAGAATATGTCCTACGGTAAGGCTGGTGATCACAAAACAGTTGGACACTACTCCTTTCAGTTACCTTCCGGAATGTATAGATCCTAAATACTACTTCCTTATGCAGTAGTCCACCCTAAAATTTTTATGCTTTGCAACCTGTTTTTCCCTCTCAGTTTCATTCTTATGTCCTAAGAAAAGGAGCAAACTTCCCCACATCAAAATAGGATGCTCATTTTCATGTTTCTTTTTCTTGTTCAGCTTCGTAATCTCCAAGTAGAAAATCTCACGTCTTCCCACCAAAGTACTACAGATCATGTGTTTATTTAAAATGCTGGCATTTAGTCACAGGTAATTAGTTAGATAATTCAGTTAATTACTGAAATTTTTGGTTACAGCTGGACATCAGTGTTTTAAGATTCCTCAACCTGTGGAAATAATAATAGTTTATTAAATTAAAGATCATAGTATCCATTTCTAATATCCCAACCGTTAACTACTGATGTCCACTACATGTCTGTACTCACCTCTACTGTGGACATGTTCTCTTAACAACTCTTGCCTTAATTTCTAAGCCCTTATGAAGATACAGATGAAGCTGACTTTATTACAAGTAAGTTCACAGAAGATGAACAAGCTGGACTTGTTGGGCTTGAATTTTTTTATTCCCTTGATTTTTTCAGACACTACTTTAGCCCCATTTATTATCTATGAGACACTGTCTAGCTCACTGACAAGTTGCTGTTTCATGTGGCACTACCACAGTCAGACTACAAGTGTTGCCTTGGACACCAGATATGATCAGAATCCTTCAGATACAACTCTTCAGAGCTGAAACACCACCTAGTGTCATGCTATTTGCTGCATTTCAAAGGGTTTGGGTTTGGTTTTGTTTTGGGTTTTTTGAGTAAAAACAGTTAAATGCGTTTTTTTTATTTTTAGTTCCTCCATATTACAATTGCTTAATGGGCATGACCAGAAGAAGCAATTTCAGTCCTGGGTAGTCTTTATGACTGCACTACTTACTTGACTCTTACTAAAAAAGTATCTGGCTTTAAGATGCTATGTGAAGAGGAAACTGATTTTGGATTTTCAGAATATATACTCTGCATAATGACAGACTCTATTGTATTTTCTTTCTACTTTCCTTATCAATTTGATACTTGCCTTGTTCATGCTGAAGAAAAAATAAACAAATTCTCATTTTATACTGTTGATGACTCACAGAGTTATGAACAGCTCTACAGCACCAAAAGAAAAGAGTCATCCTCCCAAATTTCCCACGTTTTTCATGGTGGGCTCTCCTCATTGCTCTTAACTACTTATGGAAACACAGTGTAACACAGAGAGTGTGTGAATGAAATCTTTGTATTGTCAGCCTCAAGCATTCAAACATCGTGAGTCAGGCTCGAAAATATCACAGAACTGAAATAAATACCATTAGACTTAAAATAATAAATCTGAGGTTCTGAGGTTCTTTGTATTTACTTTCTGTTTTCCAAGCCTTCCGGGTCACATTTTCAGGATTTGCTCAACAGCCATGAAACTTACTTAAAAAACGCTGGACGTTAAGTTTCACCTACAATAACCTATATCAAGTGCCAAGGCATGAAGTAATATCCACAGAAAGATTTCTAATAATGTTGTGAGTCGTCAACGCTGACTCTATGAGCCTAAGAGCAGTTAAAACATGGAAGGTCTTAATTCCTGTTCTGTTCATCAAACGTGAGTAAGAAAACTCTCTTGCAGCCACATGGTGGTGAGAGATAAGTGGCAATATGAAAGGAGGACATGGCCACTGGCTAGAATCCAGCAGTGAGGCCAGAAAAGAAAAAAAAAAAGAGCAAAGGCAAGGGAAAAATTATTAGCATGGGTGCTGTCTGCTAGAATGCATACCCTTTGGCAGACAGTTATGTCTCCTCAGAGTGTTGTACCGAGCTGCTTAGCTCACTTTACTTTTTTTTTTTTCATCTTAAGCATAAGGAATTTGCTACTGACTGCCAATAGAGGGCATTCATCATTCCTGCTGCAGAATGCTGGGGGTGAGGAAGGGATTTCCTTCCCCTCAACGATGCAAGAACTCACCTGCTGAAATGCCTGGCTGCAGAGACTGCAAACTAGAGCCAGAATTTGGGTCGTGCATAGATAATTCCTTACTTTTTGAACTGCCTGGTGCAACCTCAGCAAGTCAGGCCATTCCTGGTTACACTAATTATGTACTTCAAAGGTTTTCTTAACAACCAAGACAGTTAGAAACTTTTCTTAATGAACGCACAGTTTCTGCAGAAAATTATACTCGACACAATTAACATGATTCAATAGGGCAAGTTACTTGCCATTGGCAAGTGTCACTGTCACTTTGCTATGTCAAGATGAAAGCCCTGGAAAAGATGTTTGGCACAGCCTCTTTTCTGAATGAGGCTTTTAAACTATATCGCAGCAGTTGAAATTTCCACGGACTGAAAGGGAAAAGTATCCCCTGAGAGTACTTCAGTTGAATATAACATGCCCAAAAAGTAACATGATGATAGGCCTGAATAAAAACACCACTTTGTCTACTTTTTAATCAGAATTAAACAATACTTTATTCTAAGGCCTAAAACTATAGCTGTAACTTGTTTCCTCAGCCTACAGGACTTAAATTTGAAGAGAACTTCTGGAATAAGTTACTCCTTTGGCAGGCAATGCAGTACAGTGCTTGCACACTGAAATCCTGACAAAATCCTGGGGGTTTCTGCTCTGAGGCTTGTGCCATGAGAAATTCTCTTTCTATATTAATAACCCTTCTTTATCGATGAGAAAAGCTGCTTTTATCCCGGTTAAGCAACCCATTAAACAGCCATGTTTATTCATGTATTTATCTTTACATTTATAATGGTCCTCTCACTGCATGAGCAGAATTACGGGGCTGTACAGCTTTTTAGCATGGCTTATTCTAGGATTGGTTGGAAAGACAACTCTTCCAAACTATGTTAAAGTTCTAGTAATATCCACTCAGTCAAACGCTGCCCAGCCTGACTCTGAAAAGGAAACGCAAGACGTAGGCTGCAGGCTGCAGCAAAGCTGTAAACACGAATGGCACTGCGACCGAGAAACTTAGTGGGGACTTCCCTCTACAGTTATTTCCGCAACGATTCTTCCTTCCACCCACCTTCTGTTTGCTTTGCCTGTTGTCAGAAATCAAGGTGAGACCTTATCTGAGTGGTTCTCACGTGGGAACGTGGTAGAGCAAGGAGATGATGTGTATTTCCAGTCCCAACAACTGGCTGTTCTTTAAACACCAGCCTGATGTCACGAGGTCCACTGAGAGAGCTTTATGAGCACAGTGGGGCCCCAGGGCCTGCCATTATTGTAGGCAAGAACTGCTCTTAGAAAGACTTTGGTGGACTACTCTGAAGGTGTTCTTCAAAGAAAAAACCCAAACAAATCCCACAGTCAGTTAAAAAAAGATATAAGAAAAAGGTAAGAATCTCCAAATAACTCATTGACTCTCGTAGTAATCTAGATTGAACTGCAAGTCCCCAAACCAAAATATGGCTTGTGTAAAGAAAAGCTGCAAAAAACCCACATGTGAAAACCAGAACACTCTTGACACAGCTAAGCTGTAATCATTAATCCGGGTATGACCTACACAGTTATAGCTGCTGAGTATTTAGAAATGCAAACAACACATTTTAGGCATAAAAAAAAAAATTAGAGGAAATACTGAGTCAACACCCCTTCCAATAGCAGTAACTTCTTTGGCAGCAATTTCTTCCTGCCATATCCTACCCACAGCATGACAGCAAAACCCTTGGTGTAACACAGCACCAAGCTCTCACAGTTGCTAGTAATAAATGTCCAGCATCTGGTGCCGGCAGCTCATGCCTTCCTGTATAAGCACTGAGAACTACTTAAGGAAATCACTTTTAGAATATTCATGTTATCTTCCTCTGCTATCTCTGACTGGCCCATTTGAAAAGCAACATAGACAGAGACCAGGCAGCATTAATGAAGACATTAAAGAGAGAGAAATGGAATCATGTATATTCCAGTATGGAAACCTTGAAGTGTTAAATTAAATGGGAACTATGATCTGCTTATAACTACTTAGCCAAAAAAAAAATCACAGTATTTAAGAGCAGAGCATTACAGTATGTCTAACTATTACCACAGAAGTGGTTTCGAAGCCATTATTCACTGAAGAATATGCTGCTCTGCATAGATGATTCCGCCAACAGGAAAAAGATGATGTTTAAACCAATGAACAAAACTCTGAAAATAAAGCACTACCTAATGCTCAATGTAAATCAAAGGTGTTAGTGCAACAATGGCCAAGTATTTTCTGAATTTTAGTCCCAGCTTATACAGTTTACCTTCAGCTCTAGGGAAAGAGACAGATCTACCTTAGGATAGCAAGAAAACTAGTGATAAAGTCATCCAGGTGGAAGTGGGAAGCCAGCCTCAATGGTAAAAAGCAGAAACTACATTTCTCTGCTTCTGCCTTCTCTAACACACCACTAATCAGCAGCACACTATTTCCAGAGTACCATGCATTCCTGGGGGTAAACACGTGGGAGCAACTGTGCTCGCAACTACCCTCCTCCTTTACAGCTCTGGTTGTCTTCCACTTATTTTGCTTCTCAGTATGTTGATGAGACGTGGCCTTTCCATAAATCTAAAGATCATCTCAATGACAATGTCAGCTACTTCTTTTAGGGGAGTAATAGAGGTGCATGTGTAGGGATGATCTCTGTGAAACAAGTATGACCACAGCAGGTATCCTTAAACGATAGTTTTTCAGTAAGTTTACTGTGAAATGAAGATACCCTGCTGAACTCTGAGACTCCTTCCATTAACTCTCACCCACCAAGGGTATACTGAACAGTGTCACTCCTTCCCTCTGCCCTCACAGAACACACAGAACTAGTGGAATTGTTTGATCCACTGCTTGCTGACAATAAGGACAGCTCTCAGCTGACTTTAACAGTTCAGGATTGAGACAGGTATGACAAAATACTGTGAAAGAAAACCTTGTATCTGCAATTGGCGATACAGATCCCGCTATATTTGTACCTTTTGCTATCTTCTGCCGGCTCAGGTAACAGCTGTGATGTCATTTTTCAATAAAGAAATCATACTATTACTGCTGTTGGCTACATGCTGCATTAAGGCTAGGTTTGCGTGATGTGGAGCTTCCCAAACATCCACACCATGTTTACTCACACTGAGGTCACTCATGCTCCCTATCCCCAGATACTGACCTCTAAGTGGTCAACAGTGGTCATACTACAGATCAGCCTCGAAGCACCAGCAATTCCCCGGATCACATGGTCTGTGGCAGACAGAAGGGCACCTACTCTGCTTGTACTTCAGCTTGGCTGACAAAACCAAGATCTGGTGCAGGGAGGTGGCACCGTGCTCTGAGCAGGTACACGCCTCACTGCAGTAATGCTGACTGGCAGCTACCTGGCTTACAGAAAATCCAGCGCTACAAGCCAGTCCATCCAAACACAAGCTTTGTCCACCATTTCTCATTTGACTTCCTTTCCAGCAAATCAGAGGTGTGTCTCTACACAGAACACAGGCGATGACAAGGAAAATGCCACCTTTATACAACAAAGCTGAAATGTGCTCTCAGCCAGTGCCAGGGCGGTCAGGCGTTTGGGCCAGAGGCTCGGTATGGGCATACCTCTTTCTGCCCTACAGTAGTTGCCTCAAAGGTGTCAGGAATATAGAAAGATGGAGAGGCAAAATCTGCTAATCTTTATGAACAGTAGTACTACATCACGTCTGAGGCATACTGAGAGAGGCTGAATGCCACTACCAGTGCCATTTTAAGGAGAAACACAGAGTTTTAATCCCCAAGGGTACCAAAGCAGCAGCCAAAGGCACTAAATAAGAAATGTGTGTTACAAAATGCTGTATAATGTGGAAGAAAAAAGTGTGAAAACCATTGGCAGGCTGTGTGAACCCTGAAAGGTCCTAATTAAAAAAGGTTGGAACAGACTCCAGTCATATTTTTCGCAGAAAACACAGCAGTTCAGCAAGGTTTTTGTTGTTCACCATGCTCCCAAGGTGAGCATTTGTGAATAGTTTTTCTCAGAAGTATGCATATTCAAAAAAGAAAACTAAACTAAAAGGATACTTAATAAAATGAATCATATAGAAAACACAGCAAGGCTGCTTGTAGCTCTGCAGCTTCTGGGAACAATTGTATTTTAGTAGATGGCAACTGCATCCTAGCTTGACTCCTGGCCATAAAGAAACCAAAGGTTCAACTGAAATTATTTCCTGTGGACTCATCACTTAGACAGAAGAAAGTCAGACATCTGATAGGCTGAACAGAGGGAGGAGAAAGAATACAGGTGAATGGATTTTATGAAGATGAAGGTCTTATCTCTCGGATATAACCATGGCTTCATCTTCACAGAAGAGGAAAACTAGAACAAGTGCTACAATGCTGTCAAAACAACTGGTCTGTAACCCAGTTTAGGGAAGAGAGGGAAACGATTGTAAAATCATTCCTTAAGAAAGACTGAAATCTTATACTGAAGAGGAAATTCTAACCATGGTTCCTCTCCCCATCCTATAATGTACTTCTGATATACCAAATGATCCAAACCAGGCACACAAGTTGGAGAGCCTCTCGCTGATTTGGATATGGCTAGGTACCCCCCTCCCATAAAACCTGCTTTTTAGGGTGTGCTGTGCTTTCACCTCATCTACATGTTAAATGATATGGGATATGTCCAGAACCCCAAGGCCCAAAGCCTATTTCTTCTGCAATGCTTACGCCTTACTGTACATGTGAATGTAAAGAAGGTAATGTGCTTCAAGTAACTGATAACTTATAAAAATATTTCAAAATCCCTTTGCTTTGTAAAACACAACTTATGGGCTCCGATTTTTTTTTGTTGTTGTACATTCTGATAGAGAATCCTTGAAATACCAAGTTGATAGTGCTGCTTCTGAGCAGCACTGCCCACTTGCCTCCTCACTAAGATGAGAGCAGCAGCCCAGAAAACTACACCCCTTTACCAGGTTCATACCAACATAGTAACCACGAGCAAACTTCTGAACAGTATCTGCAAAGTGTGGTGACCAGCCCTGCAAAGCCCACACAGCACCAGAAGCACTCACTCCCTTTTGCTTTCTAAAATAACAACCCACCGATCTGTTTCCTTTCTATTTCACTATCTGCAATTACGATTTGCCTCCTTTCTTTTAACAGTTACTACCCGTGTTTATGTACCCCCATTGGGTACTATCTGTATTATCAAGTTCACAAGCTCTGCCTTCACAGTTAAACTCCCGTCTTCTATACTGCAAACACCAGCCAGGTCAACAGCGCAGTAATTGCCATAAATGTGTTTTTTTCACCCTTGGATAATAAATAGTCAAGAGAAATGCAGGTGTACATCACACTCTGAATGTGACTGATCTCTTGTAGAAGTAAGCAAAACTTCCAGTTGAATCAGCATTAAATTCACAGAAAAAAAAAACTAACTAGTATTTTACGTTAAATTTCTGGTCATAATTAATTCACTGATGTGCCTACACTTCCAATGAACGGGCTGATAACTGCAAAAGTTTCCAGTCTTTATTTCTTGGAAACCCTCCAAAGGTTTAAGCTTCTCATTTCTGCTAATTAATTCAGGAGGAACCTGAACATATGGTGTTATAGCAAAAAATATATACCATGTACAAAATAAATCCTGTAAAAATGGGCCTACATTTTAAAGGGGAAAAAAGCTGGGAGAGGTGCTTTGCCTTTTTAATGACTATTTCTTTATTTCTCAGGAGACATTGCTGGGCTTTCATACCCAACAACAGCTTGAGCTAAATACACAGAAAAACAAGTCTTGCACCAGGCCATTGAAGTTCAAAAGGCAGGCTCAACGACGTGCTGGATGGAGAATGCTACAAAAACTGTCACTTCCCTCAACATTATCCTAAGAACAGCAAACTGTAGTATGTCACTGATCATGACCTCATATCCAGTTTGGACACTGTCTTTTTGGCTTCCCCTTCTGGGTGGGACTGAGCCATCAGAATGGACCAAAACCAGGGGCAGAGGTGAAAGCTCTCCTCTGCTTCAGCTGCCTTGGCCCTGAGTGCACCAACAGGTCTTAATGGCCCTGACAAGTCTCACCTGAAGGCTCCTCCCATGGCCTCTGCCCGTTGGCCCAAGAGCTCCATTTAAGCTCTGGCCTGCAGGCCCCCAAGCCCTAACCTGCATCACAGGTATACCTCTCTCAAGCCCTGTTTCCAGCCTGCCCTGCGGATGGTCTTTGGATCTAACTTGCCAGTAGCTTCTCTCCTGGATGGACCCCTCAGGCACATGCTGGAGTTTGGCTCCTGGACAGACTCAAACACAAGATGGAGGCCTGCAGAGCGTGGAAGCAAGGCCAGGTAGCCTGGGAAGAATACAGAGAAATTGTCTGAGCAACCAGAGATCAGGTCAGGAAATCTAAAGCCCTGATAGAGTTAAATCTGGCCAGGGACATCAAGGGCAACAAGAAAAGCTTCTATAGATAAAAGGATGTCAGTGATAAAAGGATGACTAGGGAAAATGTGAGCCCTCTCTGGAAGGAAACAGGAGACCTGGTTACTTGGGATATGGGGAAGGCTGAGGTACTCAATGGCTCTTCCTCAGTCTTCACTGGCATGTGCTCTGGCCACACTGCCAAAGTCACAGAAGGCAATGGCAGGGACTGGGAGAATGAAGAACTGCCCACTGTAAGAGAAGATCAAGTTCGAGACCATCTGAGGAACCTGAAGGTAAGTCCATAGGACCTGATGAGATGCATCCATGGGTCCTGAAGGCACTGGCAGATGAAGGTGCTAAGCCACTATCCACCATATGTGAGAAATTGTGACAGTCAGGTGAAGTTCCTACCGACTGCAAAAGGGGAAACATAACCCCGATTTTAAAAATGGGAAGAAGGAAGACCCAGGGAACTACAGGCCAGTCAGTCTCACCTCTGTGTCTGGCAAGATCATGGAGCAGATCCTCCTGGAAGCTATGTTAAGGCACATGGCAAAAAAGGTGACTGGTGACAGCCAACATGGCTTCACTAAGGGAAAACTGTGCCTGACAAATCTGGTGGCCATCTGTGAAGGTGTTACAGTGTTGCTGGATGCCCCATCCATGGAAGTGTTCAAGGCCAGGATGGATGAGGCTTTGAGCAACCTGATCTAGTGGAAGGTGTCTCTGCCCATGGCAGGGGGGTTGGAACTAGATGATCTTGAAGGTCCATTCTGTGATTCTATGAACTTGGTCTGTCACACCTAAAGGAGACAGTCCTGCCACAGGCTTCCCAGCTGTCTATGATAACTGGCCTGGAAGCTGTTAAATTACTGCTTTACAGTCCTTATGTCTCTGTTAGCAGGAGCTAATACCTGGGAGTCCTGAACTCACCTTGTCTTCTCTGTATAGCAGTCCTGAAAGATGAAAAGCAAAAGATCTCTCCTTCTGGCACAAGAGATGCAATCCTATTTTAATGGTAAGTTGTATTTGCTGTAATGTATGCTGTGACTTTGTAGCTGATTTGCTTCTAGTCCTGGATGGATTTATGCACTTGAGTATGTCTCCATTCTATTAAGTTGTCCTTAGCTATGTTTGAGGCATGGACACTAGTTCCTCATTAAACACCTTGTCTAACCAACAAACACCTCTTTATCCCTTCACTTTTTTGCCTCACCTTTTATCCTAAGGGTTGTAGTACTGGTATCAAGAAGTAACTTAGATTATTTGTAAGATTGCTAACAAATTCACTGAATTCTTGCAGAGGCGTAGAAGAAAAATAGTGCAGTAGCAGTAACTAACTTATCTGATTTCTTGAGGACTCATTGTTTTCAAGGAAATATTAGTTACACTTAGAGATACTGAAACAGGGAGGTCCAAAAATATTTTACTGTTCCTATCAATATATTTTGTCCTATGTATACAATTTTTTTACCTTTACATGAGGTATAAATAACATGTCAGCAAAAAAAAAGGATTTATATGAAAACACTGAAATTAAGAGGCTCACTTTTTAAGATGGAGCACGTTTTCTTGGTCTTAAATGTATACAGTTCTTTTAAGATTTGGAGCATGTAATTGCTCTAATCAGAGGAATTAATCTTCACAGCTTCCACGACTGAGGCATTCTACAGCATGAAAGAAATGATTCAGAAATGGCTTTGTACAGTCCAGCAGTGAGTCCACTGAAAACATCACAAAAGCAAACTATCACCAGAATTTTTAATTTCAGGAGTTTTACAAAGACTTTTAACTAGATGACTAGTAGAAATCTTTCTGAGAAAATGTGTCTGAAATTCTGTCTGTATATATGAATTTAAGAGTTATTCTCCATTCCAACTGGCAAGTGACTTTGTCTCAAATCCATTAAAACATTCATTTGAAAGAACTTCATGTCTACATGAAAGAGGCTCCATTTCTGAGCCCTCCTGCTTCTATCAATACCCAGTTTTCTTGGAGGAAAAATAAGAATTAAAAAAATGGTTTGCAAGCATTGGCAATATAAAATTTGAAATTAGGAAGGTCACATCTCAAGCTACAATAATTTTTTGCCACTTTTCTATCAAAAGTCTAAGTGTAACCATTATGCTCAGTAATAAAAAAGTCTGGGAAGGAACAGTGGCAATAACGTGATCAAATGTTCAAAAAAGCAGAAGCTCCTGAACAGATATCACAGTAATTGCTACCATGAACCTGACTCTATCCTGGACCCACTGGAGTACATGCATGCTGGGCAGCTGCTGCCAAAGAACTTTCTAGCTAACATAGAAGAAGCAACAGGCAGTTCCAAGTTAGTCTTCAAGTGCCTCTTCAAAAAGTTAAGGAGACCTACAGGCTAAGGCTTTTTCCCCTCAGTCCTGGAAAACAACTATGAAGCAAGTCCTCATGGAAAGCATTTTGAGGACAGGACTATCATTAGGAAGGGCAAAAGGCAAACTGTGGGTCTGCCAAACAAACTGCCTTCTGTGATGAAATGGCTGATTCTGTGGATGTGGGGACAGTGGTGGATGACACTGTAACAGCTTCTGAGTCTCAGACAGTATCCTTGCAGACGAACTTAAGAGACTTGGCTGGATAGGTGGACAAGAAAGTGGGTGAAAAGCTGGCTGGATTGTCGGTCTCAGTGTAATGGTCAGTGGTTCAAAGTTTAACTGATGAATTGTTACAAGTCATTCTTATCAGTGGTTGATAGTGGGGCCAGTGCTGTTAACACCTTCATCAATGACTTGGATGATGAGACAGAACACACCCTCAGAAGTCTGCAGATGCTAAAACTGGAGGTAGTTGTTGGGCTGTCATTCAGAAGGACCTCAGCAAGCTGGAGGAATGAGCTGACAAACCTTTTGAAGTTCAATGAAATAAAACACATGGCTCTGCACCTGGAATAGAGAAACTCCATGTATTTGTGCAGAGACAGGACTAACTGGTTAGATAATAACTTTGCATAAAATGACCTAACATGCTCTTGCACAGTGACAGCAAATCCCATCATGGGCTGCATTACTAGAAGCATTGCCAAGAGGCTGAATGAAGTACGCCCTTGCAAGGCTGCATCTTGAGTCCTCTGTCTAATACTGAGTCCTCAGTGCTGCAGACACTGACAAACTGCAGACTGAACAGATTTGGTGCTGGAGAGTATGATGCATGGAGCAGAGGTTGAGGGAACAAAGGCCTCAGCCTCAAGAAAAGAAGGCAAAGTAGGGATCTAATCTGCATTTTTCCACTACCTGAACAGGAAGATATAGAGGACACATTTTCTTCCTCACAGATGCACAGTAAAAAAAAAAAAAAAAAAGGTGCATGGGACACAAACTGCAGCTAAAAAATTCCTGTCAGATGAAGATGGAAAAATCCTTTACATGGCGAAAGTTTAAGTGGTGAAACACTTACAGGTTGCTCAGAGAGGCTGGACATGCTGGAATCTCCATTCAAAGCTTTACTGGATAAGCCCCTGAGCAAGTTGATCCAATGTAGAAATTAAGTCTGCTTTGAAGAGGCTGGACTAGATGACCTCCAAAGGTCTATGAGTTGGTAGGAATGAACTGAGAAGTAATGAAATGAGACTGGACTGCTGGATAGCAAGTGATCCCAGCAAACTAACATACCTGCCAGTGTCCATTTCTCAACCTGGAGTGTTTCTGTGATGTAAAGGAGAATAATGAGCTTTCACAGTACAGCACTGAAAGGATTCATTTAAAAAAGAAACCTTGTAGGTGTTAAAGGAGAAGGGTGGTATTACGAATGTTGTGAGCTGACTGGAAACAAGTTATGAGAGAAAAGAGGTGTGCTGAGGATTTTGACAGGGAAGACAGGTGGTTTCTTTGATGCAACAGAGGTGAGAATACAAGTGTGTAAAAAGGCTGTGGTTAAAGGAATGACAGAGATGATGCAAAAGAAACAGGAAGCTGCAAAAATGCAGATTCAAAACAAAGCCAATGCATATAGGCATGCGTAAGTACCTACTCTCTTCCTACTGAGATGATGACATGGATCTTTAGTTTATCTATTCTCCGTACCTGTAGTCCACTTGTAAGCAACAGCAAAAAACTGTTCACTGAAGTCTGTATTTTGTCCCAGTAATGTTGCAGAGGAAAGCAAGCAATGCTATGCTAGTTATTTTGGTCATTAGCTGTTCACTGTATTGGTTTATGAGTATTTAACATGCTTTGTTAAAGCATCTTAACATTATATTCATGACTCTTCTCACCTAACCTCCTCTTTTGCTGCACGCTGTTTCTCTCTTTAGAACCTCTTTGTGTTAGAGCCTAAAAGTAAATTCCTAACAAAAATATCTAATACAAACTACGCATCAATGATTTACCATGTTTGTTTAATAATAGTACTATTGATGTTAATTATGCATACTACAGGAAAAAAACACCCAACTTGCAGGCAAATTGGACATCTAAATACTTTAAGTAATAGTCTGAGTAATAGAGCCAAACTGTGCAATTTCTTTTTTCCTTGACACATTTCTCTTTTGCTTCTAAGACTTCATTCTACAAGGTGATTATTACTTTGAAATATATGGTTGTATAAAATAACTAATATGTTTTGATGTCTTTATTTTTTTGTATCAGAGGATGAATATTTAGCAATTACTTTTTAGAATTATATTGAGGCCATCAGAGTAGTGATTGCCATTTCTAATTAAATGTTTGCTGGCATGTGTCTTCAGGAATCAGCTGAAACTATTTTTACTGTAGAAGCGTAGTCACATGAGTATTGTATGAACTATCACATGCTGTGTAAACATCATTAAGACACAGTAGTACCGTGTATGAAATTCAGACTCAGCCAATATATTTTGAGACGGGCAGGAGGGCAGATACAGGATTCTTGCCTTTGAAACCCTCACTTATTTGAATACATTTTAGAAGCTCTGTGACATTCAGGAAGAATGAGCAATATCAGCTGATTCTGTGTTACATGATACAATTTAACTTGACACACCTCAACAATTCATCACAAATTTGAGATACCTGTTTCTACTTGAGGGTAACAACTGCCTGAGGCTACTACATGTAGTTCTGGCAGGACAGTCAGTATCCTGCAAGTACTGCAAAATCTTAAATAACATTTGAACTACTCTAGCTAATGCAATTCTGCTGCTTGTTTTATGAGTCAAGTTTATCTGCTTAATCTACTATGTTGTAACAAGTAAATCCTGGCGGTTCTGTTTATCAAAGCATGTATGATAAAACACATGCAAATAGGCACACACGACTAACTTGTATTTGCTTTAGAAATGAATCTATCTTAAAGAACATCTTTATATAATTAAGTCTAGTAACAGCTGCTCTTAATATAGAACCCTAAGGAGGGTTCACATACTTTACCCAAAGTAAATTTGTTCAAAATAGCACTGTCTTTTCTGATGACTCACCTGGACAACATCACTGTTGACAAAACTTTTACAATGTTCAATCATTGGGTGATTTTTGATGAAATATTTAATTTTAGAGTGGAAGTTGTTTGTTCTTGTATGCATCTGAAGATGCATGTTCTTTTTGCATCTGATGATGCAAACACTGAGTAGCTATGGACTCTCAAAAGCATCCCATGATGCTTGATGAAATAATGCTGACCTATGAATTCTTGGATATGAGCAATTAGGGAAGGGAAAGGGGACATTTTTGTATGTATCTGAAGTTGAACTGTAGACGTAATGACACTTAGTGCAGGGTTTTTAGTAATAAAGGCACCATTATCTTCTGTGGCATTGACAGACTGAGTTGGTGGTCAGGGAGAAGACTGAGTAGGACAGTGGGGACATGTGAGTGATGTCCAGATGAGTGAGAGGAGCTGAATGATAGAAATCTAAGGGCTAGGAGGGGCCAGAAAAAGGCAAGAAAATCAGTGGATTTTAGTGTGCAATGGAAAAGCTCCACAGTATTTCAGCAGTATCTGGCTGCTGAGGAAAACCTATCAGGATCATGGACAACTCTCCAGTGGAAAGGGATACCAGGAAAGA
Organism: Tauraco erythrolophus; assembly: GCF_009769465.1. Lineage (NCBI taxonomy): Eukaryota > Metazoa > Chordata > Aves > Musophagiformes > Musophagidae > Tauraco > Tauraco erythrolophus. Next base: position 36,199,824 of record NC_141473.1, read on the forward strand.
TAAATCAATAGTGAGTAATGGTGAGGAGCTTCACCAATAAACTGGAATAGGAACAGAACTCCTCTCCCTTTCCATCATGATCTTTTTGTCTCGGTCTCTTCAAATCCCAGTAACTGTAGAACTACCACCTTGACTTTCCATCTTCTTTTTAGATCCCCCCTCTTGCTTTCCCAAGTGAAGACTAGGAGGCCAGAAGAATTAAGGCTGAAGATTGTGGCTGTTATGAGGTGAGGAGACTTGCTAAGTTGGGCAGCTGCACTTGGGCTTAACCAAGAGTACTACAGAGAGAAAAATTTAGGCTAAGATGCAGTCCTTAAGGTATAAGCAGAATTATATTCTGATAATATAATAAATGAAAAAATAAATCTAGCAAAGCTGTATCTCTTTAAGTCTTTTTAATTTGTTTTGCTATTTTTACTATTTTTCTGATATTAACTCTGATATTACTGCCATTTTAGAAACAAATGTCAAGTATCAAGAGCAAATATAAGACATTTTCTGAACAGTTTGCTAAGAGCTGCACTTAATTTTTGTTTTTGTTTCTTTTTTTTTTTAAAGAAAATGTTCATATGGCCCCATTTGGAATCTCAACAAACCTACAAATAAAACTTACAAAACATCTTTTATCTACTGGCCAAAAAGGCCAGTGATTCTCATTTACTGTTTACCTCTACAGAAGACACAGCAAAAGGACAGAACACTGCCATGTGACTGACTCGTGACTAAATACATTTTTCCCATAAAATTCAAGTCTCTATCTTTAAAATTAGATATTTTCAATGTGAGTATTCATGCTTTTGTACCAAGAATTGAGGGAAAATGTAGTATGACAGGACATAAAGAAGGAAAAAAAATCAAATTATATAAGCACACATGTATGTTTATACATACTGAAATCCCTATTCTTTCACCCTTTTATTCTTTTAACAGGGAATTTCACCTGTTGTACATTCTAAAACACTGGCAGAGAAAGACTACTGCATAACAGCGTTCCTTCCTAAAGACAATACATACACACACACGTGTGTGTATCTCCCTAATCCAATGCTGTCTTTGGGGTAATTTTGTCCTTGCTTTTTCATGTGTTTAAAAACACAAGTCATGCCTTTATTTGAGGCAGTTATTTCAAAAGGCCTGCAAAGTTTCTTGCCAGTAGTGTAATTTGACAATGGCTAGAAAGCTTGAGGAAAAAAGAAGCATTTTCTTATTAAGAGGAAAAATGAGTGTGTGCTTGGGACAATGAATCAATGATGTATCCAAGCCTGTTTATTAGCTACTTGTTCAGTTTCTGTAAAATACAGCTTTGAAAAATCGTAACTCTAGGTGTTAGAGGAGAGCGTTGAATTAATTGCTTAAAAAATTGTAACCAGCCTTTCTTAAGACAACTGAGTCACACGTGCTGGTTATATCCTAATGTAGTTGTTTTTAAGTGCTTCAGAGTTCCTTGTTCCATCAAACCGTGTTTTCTTTGGTGTTAAATCTTTTTAAGTTCTCTTTTGTTTGAGGTGAACTAAGTGGTTCACAGGTCAAGATTTAAAACTAAAATACAGTGCACAGTACCTGCTTCCTAGATAGATCTTATGGCCCAAATCCAAACTAGCCTCCTCTTACTCCCCTGTAAGTCTGCCTGTTCAGATGCCAGTTCTGTTCTCATCTTTCATTTAGACACCACCCATCAGTACAATGAAAGAGTGTCACATATACTGAAGTCTAAGCAGCGAGTCAAATTAATTGACTGCTGTATGTTTATATAGATTCTTTCCAGGAATTATGTTCACTGAAAAGCTCAATTTAAAGGAATAAAGCTCATTCATTGCTGAGACAGAAGCTATTCCTTTAAAATACTATATTTCCACACAGCATGACAGATCTGTCGCTGCTGGAAAAGCAGAAGCTCAAAACCAGAATGAACTAATTCTATTTTGAAACCAGTAGGCTTAAGTTTTGCATCAGTAATGGTCCTTGTACAGCTATGGCATTAGAGACATCAGACATCTAAGACTACAAAGGGACTCAGGTGCAACTAAATGAACATCACAGCACTTAAACACATCTTCAGCAATCGTCACATCACATGCACTGCACTGTTAGACAGCAGGACACTCTGTAAATTAGAGTTACATTAATTCAAAATGGGATCCACACAAACCAAAATGCTCATAATGAAGTCATCTAAGATGGCCAATAGGAAAAACTATGGACAAAGGAATCCTTATATCTCATCCTCACCCAGGAAACAGAGGCCTTTCAAAAGATGAACAAAGAACTGAAATCCTGCTTTCCCTTCTCCATAGCATAAACTAACCAATGCTCACTACTGTGGCAGAATTTGGTCTGACTTCATTGCATAGAAATATAAATCCATGTTTATTGCTACCTCTCACTAAGAAATGCCACAACTGCTAGGCTACCAGGTACACTGTGCATGAGGACTATAAAAATGATGGCTTTGTGGGAAGGAGGAACCTAGTACTCATCTTCCTGTCCCCAAACTATTCAATGAATTTTAATACTTAACAGACAAATACATATGCAGCTTTTGGAACAACTACTGGAATCCCTGAACACTAGCCAAGCAAACTCCTCTTCTGCGCAGGGAAGTATCCACAGGACGGTGTTAGTATCTCCCACAATTCCAGGTAATTTATAGCCTAGTATTCTGGAAAGTGAAAAGTAAGTTTAAACCCCCTCTAGCCAAAGAAACCAAGTGTCCTGCTATCTTGAGCGAATCCCTGAAGTATCAGAAACCAAACGAACCCTATTCTGTACAGTTCTGCACAGCAGGCATTCACAGGAGATGCAGATACGCACTTTTGACAGATCCTGAGCCAAGAAGGTGCTCTGAAAACACCCAGTCCCTTTGAACAGAGGCGTGACAAAGCACCTCTCCTGCGTATCCAGAGGAGGATGGTAAGTGACAGGCACAAGGGAACCATCTCTCAGGCTTTGCTCATTTCTGCATAAGGCCAGAGAGAGAGGGAGAGGTTTCTGGTCAACCACTGAGGAACCCAGCAGAGCCAAGCCAAGATGGTATTTCCTGAGAAAGACAGGAATGAGGCTGCAGCTACAGCCTGAAGACAGAAAACATCACAAGACCCACTGATACCTTGTTCGTTTCTCAGCTTTGCTGAATGCCTTTGCTGTTGAAGCCGTGGCAATACAGGAACAATTTCGCACTCCTTGTTCTTTCTGCCTTATTCACTATAGCCCCCCCTAAAGAAACTAAACTACAATCCAGTTAATTTTCAGCAAAGTAAAATTCAGGAATTAAATTTCTACCAAACTCCCCCATTTCCAGCAGCAACAACCTTCAGCAACCAGAATAAAACTGGCAGGAACTTCATATGTTATCCCCAAAAAAGCAACAAGTCTGGTAGAGTTCAAACAGCAATAGAGGGTCATGCTTTTCGGAAGAGTAAATGCCTGTCAGCCGCTGCCTCCACCTCTGCCTGTCAGGGCCAAAGCTTACTACTGCAAATATGATGGTATTTTTACAAAATTTTTAACAGATTCCAGTAAACATATAACCAGTTTTGCATAAACAGGCCTGATTATCGTGTTCATACCACCAATTAGCAGCTGCTGCTAGCTGCTACAAACTTCCAGCAATACATTTCTGCTCTTGCTCAATTACTTTTCCATCTGTCAAGTATAAGTTTTCTATGACAATGTTTTATAGGATGGCTCACTGCAACAAGGTTCATCATCAAGTTTTAGTAAGCTTATGTCATGTAGCACATAGAAAGTTTAACTTACGTAACAAGTGACTCAAATACAGTAATTTACTAGTTGCCTGAGTAGCTTCTGATGTAACAAATACAAAATGTCAAAATCTTTTATTTCTGCCATGTCCAAGAATTTGGCATTAGGACAGATCAAACCCTAAAGTGAGTTGGTGCTTGCTGCGGCCTCTGCACTATTCATCCCCAGATTTCCACAGAGAAGGAAGTGAGAAAGCCAGCTGTGATCCTCAGCACTTTACTGCCACCTTTGATGCAGCAATATTAAGAGGAAAGGAAGATCCACAAAAGCTCACCTTTTGTTTAGACAGACACAAACCTTCATTTTACAAGACTCTGGCATCATTAAAGAAGACACAAAACTTGAAAACATATTGCTGAAGGACGTATTCAAAACCAGCTTTCTAAAGATGGGAGGTAACATTATGTAACATTCCAAAGTATCTTGTAAGAAGACCATTACTGTATATACACTATTATAGAGTGATCTTGGTTTCTGTTACTAACAGTCCTAGAAACTGAACAAAAGACTTCGTGGGTTAGTCCTACCCCCAAGAAATTACAACTTAAGCATCAAACACATAATGCAGGAGCATGTATCTGCATATCTCTAATTACAGTCTGTCCATCTAGGAAGTAAAAAAGCTAATACATTCCCTACAATTTGGAAGAGAATAATCAAAATCCATCTTCCAATAATGTAGTTCCCTACCATACTGTGAAGTAAAGACCAGGATTTCTACCCTCTCTCCCCAATAGATTTTAATTTTACCTTAAAGGAAGTTATTTTATCAGCATCATTTCAGAGTCCTCTGTGGACTCTGTGGATATTGGCGACACTGGACAAGAGTTGCTCTTCAACTCAAAACTGCAGATTATGCTGTGTTCATCTGAGCGCCACAGATGCAAAACTGACTATGAGAACTGGCCTTGATTAATCTAAATCCTGATTAATCTAAAGCTAATGAACTAAAGAATTTTGGTGAGGGAAGTGACTTTAATTATAAAGACTGACTTTACAGCACAATTACGTTCTTTTTCTAAAGAATAAAAGGACTGCAGAGTTCAACATGTAGGTCTTTAAATCTCTCTCACACGAAGGCGAATTTGGACAGTGCTAGCCTGATAACATGTGACAATGGTCTTCCCCAAAACTGGCCTAAGCCAGACCCCAGCTTTGTTACCTGGTTCAGCTTTAAGCAACTCTAGTAAAGTACATACCTGAGGAATTTGTTCAAGAGGCTTAGCTTTTTCTTCATTATCTTGCATGACAGAACTTATTCTATGAGACATGAAGTGTCTTGCAAGAGTGGTTCTGTTTTAAGGCTTCACCTACCTATCAGCAACTATTTTATTAGTAACTAGACAGAAAAAAAAACACACCAAACAAACCACCAGTACTTCCCTTTGGTACCATTCCTTTGATGAAATTTGCTGAACAGTTACTCAGCACATGGCAGCAAAAGGTCCTGAACTTAAGATTGTTTCCTGTATACAAGTACCATAGAACATATACTGGCAGCAGAGAGAAATACCAGCTTTGGAAGCTATCTGCTATAGGACACGTCATTCTTTAAAACCACATACAGCAGCATGATGCAGTTCTGACGAAAGCAACACAAGTAATGTGATACAATATATGCATTAGTCTGAATGTGTACCGCCAGATATATGCTCTGTGCAGTATGTTTTATGCTTGACAGTATGGTATGGTACAAGTAGAAAGAACTACGGATGAGACAGAAATAGAGCTTAAAATCAAGATTATTTTGTTACTTTCCCCCCCTTCATTGAGAGCAGAAATAAAGTGCTAAAAAATGTGCAAAAAGCTCAACCAAACAAATTAGTGAAATAGGACAAAAAAAACCCAACAAAAACTAAGGACAAGTATAGTTCAAAATTTCAAACCCCTCTTCCAACATTTCAGTACTACTTACTGGTGAGGGTAAAGCTAACTACAGTGGCTTAGCCACTCAAATTTGTAAAGACACTAATACATGACATAACTCAGCATCTCCTGCCATACCAACATGACAATGGCCTCCAACATTTACAAATATTGAAAACTTTTTTTGCATAATTACCTTGTGAAGTCAGTCATCTCCATCATAATCACGCACATCCTCTTGGCCAAAACAATGATGTCATTGCTGGTATCGTCCCATATTTCAATCTCTGCATCAAGCTTACTCTTGACTTTTTTGAAGTCAGCCACTTGCTCAGCTATCTTTTCCTTTTCAGCCTCCGGTAGTTGAGTCATCTTGGCCTGAAATATAAAATAATTTGATTTGAAAAACCTCTTATGTCAGAGTGGTTTTCTTTTTTTTTAAACAAAATCACTGGATATTGTTAAATATGTAGTTTAAACACACTGTGGCCTGAGCCAACTATTCCAGCCTTAGCCAACTCTTTCAGCCTGAGCACTTCTGAACTTCAAAATCTGTATGCTATCATTGAGTTGGACCAAATAAATAACATCACTGGAATGGGGACAGTGGTGTTCATGAAACCATTAACACTAATGTAGTGAGACAAAAAACAATAAATTCTTCCAAAGAGCCTTTATGAAATATGGCTGATAGATCTTCCTTTTTGTTAAGGATGAAGAAGCTTAAGTGTTTTTAAGTATGCAAGTTACAAAATGCAGTATTCTTTCAGGTAGGAAAGAATAAAGGAAAAGGTTTAATTGCTAAAACTTTCAGGTATGCTTGCCCTCTCTCCTGAGAAGGTTCTGCAGTATCATTTTAAGAACTGAGATAGACTTACTTGTTCAAACATGCATCTTCTGTCTTTGAAGAAGATAAATAAATAGATGAACAGGTCAGAAATCAGTATGTGAATAAGGTTACCAAAAAAGTATCTTGAATGCCAACAGGAAAACATCCAATATTCAAATAAAGCCACAGCCAAACTGGGCTCCAGCAGGGCACAGCCCTATACTTGGCTGCAGCTCCAGACTCGACTGTTTGCAAACATTCCACTGGCTAAAATTGTTGCAAATAAAGGTTCAGGATAGCTAGAAAAGTAGTGTGTTTTATGCAAGTTCAGACTATGGAATCAGAACATTCAATCTATACTGAATGCGTGTATTCTTCCTAGATTTAAGCATTAGTGAAGTATTTAATATATCAAGAGTGAAATAACTTCTGAAAACGCAGCATGGTGAGAGAAATACTTTACTTAATATTCTTTTCCATGGGCAAGATTATCAGTCTGCTCCAGATAAGGCTCACACGTACTTCCTGTGTCACAAACAGGCCAGGAGGCACAGAGTGGCTAAGATATTACGTGGCCATATGGCAGTCCTGGCCCTTCATGATACCATCTAGCACAGGAAGCAAGGAGACCTTTTGGCCTGTTGGTCTTAACGGCTCTACTGCCATAGTGGTTTTTATCCAGCACCTTCTCTGTGAAGGGGCCCACCTCCTGCACTGCAGGCCATCAGGAACTCACAGTTACATAGAGCAACTATGAACACACTGTGATTATGCTGCAATTAAACAATAAATACTTTGTGACTTATTCTTGTTTATAAAACATTATCTACCATCCATAAACCAGAAAGTTGTGGCAGTGGCTGAATTACTTATAATTAGTATAACGGGTGAGCAGTTCAATATGTAATGTGTATGTTTTTCAAGCCGTGCCATTTCACAGATATTATTTATGCTGGAATCACTCTGTCACAAGGTTAATTTTCCCATTTATATGAATTACAGGAAATTACAGGTCTACCAAAGTATAACTATGTTATAATTGCAGTCACAGAATTAGAAAGTGTAACTATTTTAAGGAATATTTTTCCTGTTTTTTTTTTAAAAAAAAAAAACAACAACAAAATGAAAACAGACCAGAGAAGACCACGACACAATTTCCTCATGGCTGTAAGATAAGCTTGATGGGAAAGATATGAAAGAGACAAAAGTAAGAGTTGGGCTACAGAGTCAAGAGAACTCAAGGACCCCTTTTAATAATCTAACACGTATTTACTGATTGGCAGAGTCTTACAGGACTTCCTAGCCCCCGGCTTCAATACTGTTTTGAGTTCCAGAACACAGGCCTAGATCTGGAAACCACAAGAGAGATGACATTTTAATGAGGGAACTGTGACATACATATCCTGCTATGTGCCAACAGTAACGAGTTTCAGGTGGAATGAGGCATGTTATCCACTGGAACAAAGGAGCAAAGGAAACTATAGTTCTGACCTTCACTTTTCTTTCATTTTCCTCGCGCTGCTTTAAAACCATGTACAGCAAGAAAATAAAACAATTGTATACACAGCCTTTTAAGCGCAGATATGATTTTGTATCAAAACAGACAACATAATGGTAAATGTGAAATAAAGATCTAAACTGAATGACTGCTATTACATGACTGCAATTTTATTTTGTCCACCAGAAGAAAATGATTTTTTCATTACTTCCAAGACAAGATGTTTTTTTATTGCAGTAGCAGGTAACAGAGTTAAAACTAGGTGAGAGAAGTTATATTTTTGATATTTCTCTTTCTCCTGTTACAAAAAAAATCTGCAGTATCTATTTTTTTCTTTAATTTCCTTGAATGAACTCTTCAGAAGACTGTTTAACCCTAGTAGCTGGGAGTCTCTCTCCAACACTGGGGTTAAGTGCATCGTCCCATTTGCAACTTGACTTACCATGTGAGCAAATTGGTGTTTCTTTTCATTTCAGCCCCTTCCAACTTTCAGTCAATTCACTATCACACATACTGAAATTCTAAGGACAGAACAAATTGTCCACATAATGAAAAAAATAGAGGATATACAGGGAGTACCTACTTGGTGAAGATTTTGACTGTTCTCTCACTGTTATATTACTCGTCGATGCGAACCCAACCTGAAGAACTGGCCTTTTGCCTACCTTCATCCCTGGCTACACTCTAAGGAACTGACTTTCATATAAACTTAAGATTATTCTCTCCTTAGACTGACATGCATTTTTTCCTTCCTGATCCCCTAAAACAAATGACTGGCCAGATCCACACCACCAAAACTCTTACCACTTACACGGAGGCAGTAAGGAAAGAAAAGCGACAGAAAGAAGCACAATACATTCAAGCAATTGTTTGTGTTATCAAAAATGCCTCCTGTCTGAGACAGAGGCAAGCCAGATATCCTTTTCAAAAGAAAGAATCTCCCTTCGAAAATTTTTTAACACTTCCTGCTTTGTAGGTTGCAGTGTGTCATGTAACTATAGAGAAGAAAAGATGAAAACTCTCTTTTTCTACAATTTTGTAAATTACAAAGAAAACCAACCCCAGTCTCCTGATGAAGCACATGAAAAACTTCTCACAGCTTTTATCAGCAAGAAAACCAAATAACATGCTCTTCACATACTGTAGTTATAAGAAAATGGCATAGATCCAAAAAGACCTGATTTGTGTCCCTACTTCCCATAGTTGAAAGCTAAGTTTTTCATTCCACCAGACTCAGCAGCCACAAGAAGTCATCTCACCTATGTTCCTGCTCCCCTGCTGCAGTCAGCTGAATGTTTGGTGAATGATCCATTCAAATCACTGAAAGGACAGTAATATATTTCAATCGAACTGTTTTACAACAGTTCACGTTGTGACCTTTACCTTTTTTCTCTTTAACAAACTTTGCAGATCACTGTCATAAAATACAAGCTCATCAGCTGAGCCTGTTTCATCAGGAAGTTGAGCATAACACAGGCACTTACAAAGAGTACTACGCAGATGTGTTTTGAACGCCAGTATGTAAGTATGTTTCCTGACAGCACCGAGTCAAAAACAATTCTGTTAAAATGAGTAAAATGTGTCCACTACCTTTTACAAAACGTCCTGCTTTTTTTACCGAGTGAATAATTGTTCAAGTTTGGATAAAGAGGTGAAAGAGAATGGTGGATATTCAGCACTTCATGGCAAAGTGAATGCACAGGATGTTCCCTAGAGATGAACTGTGTAGGTGTGTGATACTGACAGTTGGGAGAAGCTGAATTTATTTTGTTAAGTTTACTACTTGCTGTCACCAGCTGTCTTCTCCCAATTTTAAGAATGCAGCATGCCTGCTGAAGTCCAGCATTCTTTGAACGAGTTCAGAGAGTGCCTCATTTGTGCTGCCATGTCAACTCCTATATATTTTCAGATATAATATAATTGAATAAAGAGGTAAAGCTATCGGGAGATCATAGAACAAACTGTTTAATGCCATTTTTGCATCAGCCTTCACTAAAAAGGTTGACTTAGATGAGGCAATTGTGCCATAATAATCTAATTTATTTTTGTCCGAGGTAACAGGCCTATACATAAAGATGCAACGTGTCATAAATCTGGGCTTCACTAGAGTTTTGTCACTGGTTCTCATGTCATCCTCATAAATTATCTAGGGAAACACGATCTAGATATAACTGCCACTGGGTGGATGTGATACTGGTTAGAAAACTGCTCACAGAATACTTATGAAGAATGTATGCCAAACCAGAGGGATCCATCAGGCGAAATTCTGAAGAGACCTGCCCTGAGTCTGGCATTATTCAGTGTTTTCACTGGCATGGATGACAGAACCAAGAGTACACACCACATATTTGCAGCGTAAGAGGCTTGGTTTGACAGGTAAGAGGCCTGGTTTACAATTCAATCTTGAAAAACTTGAGAACTGATCTGAAAAAATGAATAGGATGTATTTAAACTGAGTACAAGGTTTTGCACCTAAGAAAAATCACCAATATGCACATGGAACTGAGACAAAACTGGTTATCAGTGTCTCTGTGGGTGGGGATTTGTAGCTGATCAAAATGCTGTACTCTGGCAAAAAGGCAAACCTCACACAAAACTCATTCTGAAGTATGCATACAGAATAAAATAGTGTAAACTTTATACTAGTGCTTGTTGTAGAGACCACGGCTGGCATAACCCATTTGCCAACATAAATAGTCTGGACACAAAATTCAAGAAGTCGTTAATGAGCTGAAGCCCATCCAGAGGAGAGAAAAAGAGAGCAAAAAGACATATATAGAAACTATCATCTTAAAGGATAAATGAAGGGTACTGGAGTTTAATTTAATCTTGAGTTTAGAAAACAGAGGACATAGAACAAGGATCTACAAGTATAAATAAAATTATACATAGAGGAAACCTCATATCCTCTGTATCCACCATAGATAAGATTAGTACTAACATGCTTAATTGCAACTTATGAGGTATAAAGAAAAAAACTTTCCAATACCCAATCAATTCCAGTAATGAGCTAAACAGTGACAGCAATGCAATTGCTCTTGCATATGCATGCATCAGGAAGAAGCATACTTATTCTACCTTGGGACAAATGGCTGGCTTAGCCTACTTCTTGAGGTTCTTCCCAGTCTTACTTTCTAATAGTATATAATATTATACTGCTACAACCTTGAGTTCTCTATTAACTTCATCTCTTCCCTTTACTGAAATTTGGGTAACTTAAGATTCACAAGGAAATGAAATGCTTTGGATAGATCATGACTCCTGATAGTGAATCTTTTGCCATGCATTAAGCGTCAAAATTGTATTCACAGAACCTACTCAAAATTACAGAAGTTATTTGCATTACGCTTGGATTCTTATCGTCAGGATTTCAAGCTTGTGTGTGGCTTTGATAAAAATTAAACTTGCAAAATATTTTAAAATTGGCTTTTTTATTAACAAAATAGCATGTTTCCTGTTAAAATATGTCAACTTTTATAGTAATGTAGGAACTTAGATGTAAAGTCTTTGTTACTTGATTAAGAACAGCTAATTCATTTGACAAGAAATTAACTTCCCTTCTAAGTATTTTTTTATGCAGGTGTCAATAGGTGTTCTTGGTGCTTGATTTTGTATCTATTCTCTCTTCTTACAGACTTTCACAAGACTACTGTATGGCCATTTTTCAGAGATAAATCTATTTTCAGACATATATTAATGATTGCTGTATTTAAGACGTAATATAAATAAAACAGTAAAATAATTCAGCTCATTCACAATAATACACGCTGAGTCAACTCTGTATCAGCCCTGAATTGTTGCACAAACACAGCATGCAACAAATCTGTATAAAAGATGATCTTACTCTCAGACAGTTTTGACTATGTATTCACAAAACTGTCTTCAGAACTCTGAGAAAAAAATGTGGGTGGTTGCCTGAAAGCATTTCTGCTCGTCTTCTCAAGTGGATTATGTTATGAGCTAAAACATTTTGCCTCTTCTTCAATATGAACACCTAACCTATAGCAATAACTTTGAAATTAAGCTAAGCTGTTCTCTCCACTAATTTAGTAACTTTAAACACTTAAAATAAATTTTCTCCTATCATCAGAATGTTCATTGTCTTCCAAGTCTGAAAATTAACTGGGCAAATTCTTACTTGACCTTCTCTTCAATGCAAAATCATATGGTAATAAGCCACTAACTACCTCAGCAGAATTACACTGATCATGATGGCATAAATTTCCTCAAGCAAAATTACTGTGTGACAAGCTTTCAGAGTAACTACACAAATTAGACACAATATCTAACTTTCAGCTGAGAAAACCTGTGTTAGTCCTTGGACCCACAAGTAGAGCCTGCTTTTAGACTAGCTAAGGATTTTGTCCTAAAGATTTTCTTCAGGGATATAAAACCACCCTACAAGTAATAATCAGTACTGCTATCCACTTTAACTACTGAGAGATCTTGGAGCACATCGCCCAAGTTCACCTGCATCCCATGGTGTGGGACAGTGCCATAGTCACTATCATGTTTATCTTAAAGATACAGAATTATCTGAGGGAAAGATCAATGAAGTAACATTTCCCACATTACCTATATACTTGCAGAGTCAGGAACACAAACATGAGGTCACATCTCATCCTGTCATCTCACCACTAATTTTTCCTACATAAGGAAAATGAGATTCGCTAGTTAAGATGCAGCCTCTGTTACAAGTGGCACATGCACAGCACATCTGGTTACATGCTGTGGTATATTTTCTATGTTACGATAAAAAGAGAAAGAAAAAAAAGTGCTTTCATAGGCACTAATTCTTTGTTGGAACGTTGAGACATGACATGGGAGAAAACATGACACTTGACAAAGCAAGAGGAATCAAGAGTGCTGCTATGCAGAACTAGTATCAAGACAGGTATAAATAATAATAAAAAAAAAAATTACTGTAGTGGAAATGCCCAAGAGAAAGAACTCAAGGAGGAAAATGAGTTGCTCTGCAATCTTGCCATACCACTTCTGGAACACAGCAATTCTTTTACCACTGCATGCAAAGCCTCGCAACAGCACAGGAAATCTACTGCAGAGGACAAAACAAAAGGCAATCTCTGTATAGACCTTAAAATCTATCTTCCCGATACAGATGCTTCATACTGCTAAATACGTTCTAGGTATAAATCTTCAAATATCAATACCAAATAGCAGTCCAAACAAAGAGGCCTTAAATATTGTTCATGTTTGCTGCAGTAGTAAACAGATGTGAAGGCTTCTGTCAACATGTTGATTTAGGTTAAGAAGGTATGTATCTAATTTTGTCAAAGCTATAATTTCTTATTAATTTTCTGGGTAATCACCATTTATGGCCCTGATACCAGAATCTGAAAACTAGGAAAATTGTTTCCAAGTAAAGATAAAGAACCAGGCTTTAAGTAATGACTGCCAACTAGATCTCCCACAAAGGAACATTTACAGTAATTGTATTATTTTGGGGAGAAATGGAAGAAAAAATAGAAATGTGCACCCCATACTGTTAAAATACTGTTTTTTTCAGAAGTATTCACCACAGTTTATCTATAAATAACTGTCCCTTCCACCTCTCCACCGAATTCACTGACAGTGCAGATTATACATCGTGTGTGTAGTACAAGTAAAACCGTATCGCAGAGATATCTCTCCGCAGACACCTACGGCCCTGATTCTTGACAGCCAGCTCCCTACCTACAAGGGTCCTTGGCATTTACTCCTTGCTTTGTGCAGACATCTGGAAGCATGTCTTATTTATGATTTTCTTTTCAAAGAACATGCCCGTTAAAGAAGTATTCTGATTTACCTGAGACGTGGTAGACCATGTGTGAAAACGTGATCTTTTAAAGCTTTAGTAGATCTTTTGTTACTGTATTAGGATAGTAAACATCTACAAACTACTACTACTGTTTTCTCAGTGAGAGAAAACCTTCAAGTGCATTCACTATAGGATATTTATGAAAATACACAAGCACACCACCTGTACCTGTTTCGAACAATTCATAGCATCTTATATGGATGAAACGTTAATGTTTTGAAAGAAAATCTTGCCTTTCTTAACTACAATAGAAGTTTCAGCCTGTAATGTGGGAAAAACGTGCTAACATTTACAAAGAGTAATTTTAATTGAAAAGGGCAGCTAGTATATTTTAATTGCCAATTATGTTTATTGAGTAGTAAGATTGCATGAGGTGATCTTTCACACAGTTGTCACATTTCTCACAATGTTTTAAGAATCGATTGACGGTTAATTAACATGTAATTGATAAGCACATATGCACCACAAGTCAACAGCATTCATTTTGGTTTGTAGTTTTTCGTTAGTATTTAAGGTCTTGATAAAGAAAATATTGGTGTTCGGTAAACAAAAAAAATATGCTCACTGAAAACCAAACATGAATTAGAATGCCATTTTCTTGACATAATTCTTTCTATATTGAAAAGTTTCAGGTTTTTGCAACTAGTTCTATCACTTATAATTTCCATTATGGGAATACTACTAGGAATAATCAAGTGTGAGAGATCTGTTATTTCTCTAGGTATTGAGCAAACAAGTAATGAAGTTGACATTTCTGGCCCCATGGATCTTTCCACTTCAGAAAGTTGTGAACAGAGTAGAGTTTTGCTGAAACATTATTTAAAATGGAAACATAAAGATGATTAATGTTTGCTAAATAAATCAATTTAGTACTAAGAAACCTTTTGTTATCTCAAAAACGTTTTCAGGCTCTTTAAACACTTTTAGTGTTTGAATGTAAATAATAAACAATAACCATTAACGTAGTGAAGTCCTCAGGTTAAATGATGATACAGCAAGAAAACCAGATTCAGAGCTTCCAGAAATACAGAAATTGTCAAATATTGTATTAAGTTTTCCATGAATTCACTAGTTAAGCAATAAACTGCAGAATAGGTTCACACGTGAACACAGCAGAAGCCTGTAACACACACTGCACTGGCTAAGATCCACACATCTCCCTTTTTCTTCTGTGCATGTGAAATTCCTCATACGTAGAGGCTATTTTTTTGTTAATACTCATTGCAGGCTTCAGTAAGACCCAGATATTTAAAAAGTGCTTATTAATATAGCTTCTATTAGACCATGGCACATTTATGAAACTGCAACCTGTCAGAATTTCATTCAGAAAGTCTAAGAATTTTTCTGTCTAATTTACATCGGTCACTTGAACAGGCTCCCCAGGGAAGTGGCCGCGGCACCAAGCCTGTCAGAGTTCAAGGAGTGCCTGGATGACATTGTCAGAGTTCAAGGAGTGCCTGGATGACACTTAGTCATATGGTTTAGTTTTAGATAGTCCTGAGAGGAGCAGAGAGCTGGACTTGGTGATCCTTATGGGTCGCCTCCAACTTGAGATATTTTGTAATTCTACATCTTAACCAAGTATTTACAACTTAATTACACTGTCTTTTTCTCTTTCAGGTCATACACATTGTTTTATGCCCTCTGCACATTTTCAGAAATCTATTAAGAGTTGAACAAGATTTTAATGATTCACTGCATGACTTTAAGTGGCTTCATAAGAACATAGCAGCATTCTTCTCCTCATCAAATTGCTTTTTAAATAAACCGGTGTAATACATACCCTGTCAGTTTTCCCTTCAGTCTGAATACTTGTATGACTACGTGCATCATGGTCTTCTTCAAGGTCAGATACATCTTCTAGCTCCTCAGGTGTCTGGGAAAATAAATGTAGAAATGGGTTATTCTCTTTTATGGTTAGTAACTAGGGTATTAATTTCAAACATGTATTACAATTTGGTCCAAGATAATGTCTGGCAAACAAAATCCAGTTGTGTTCTAGCAGTGCACTGGTTACTAAATGCTAACCGCAATCAAATTGTGTCAGACAGCTCTGAACTAGTTCACAATATCCATGCTTTAATTAAAGCGCTGACTTTCGCAGTTGGTACTCAGGGAAGTTATTCAGTATTTAAATATTGCGTTATTGCTGCTAGCAAAAGTGTCTTACAAGAAACCTTTACATGACCACAATGGATGCCTGCACTTTTTAAAACCGGAAGATTTTTCTACTTTTTTTTTTTACTAGTTTTTCTACTACTTCTCTTCACTGTCCAGAAATACTCATATGCCCACTCCCCCATATCTCCACGTTAGACACAGCAGATCTAGCAGACCCTCGAAAGGTCTAGTATTTTGTCAGTGGGAGTAAAAAGATTCTGAATCCTGCTGATTTTTACTACTACAGTGACATCAAAGAGTGCTCCAACTCATCCATGCGATCTGTGAGGAAAGAACACCTCTTATCCGGTTTTAAATGTGTCATTTTTCAATTCCATCAAGCAGCACAAGTTCCTGTACTACAGAAAAAATTAAGTGGCCCTAATTTGCTATTTGTATACATGGCGTTATGTTATATGCCACTTCCAGTTCCTTCTAGTCACCTCAACCGCCATTTAAGCAACACCAGTTTATTACTCGAAAGTACATATTTGCATTATGACAATTTGCTATCTTTTCCTACTGTTGTGTTCTTAGGGCTGTGTGCCCTTTGCCTCTAGGTGGATGGGAAGAAGCAGTTCTTACAGATATCAATGATACCAAGCCATCTTCTCAACACAGGAAAGTTAATCCCAATAGCATTAGGTAAATACATTTACACTTTATTCAGCATATAAGCCTTTCACAACCCTTAAACTATTATCCTTCAAACAGTTATTATATATGTTGGGAAAAAATGTAAATTCTATTTTAGCCTCCTCTCTTAATACGGTCTTCAAATTCTCTTCTTCTCCCTTCCTCTCCATTGATCTTTTAACATTTTTTCCCCCTCCATAAACTCCAAAGTATGAGTGATTTGGGCCAGTCTATGACTTTTACTGTGTACACTGTATGTACTTTAATGTATCCACAGAGAAAATAATCTGGTTTAGTAACACAGGTTTTGGTTACTAATTTCTTCAACCATACACGAGCAACGACATCAAAACGTTGTTTAACTTATGACGAGAACAATCTTCTATACGATCCAGGTCTTCACATTTATTTCCTCCTTCCCACTTAACAACATAGTATAAAAAAGGAAAGTCTTCATGTAGGAGTTCTGAATTTTATCATAAACAACTTAGGAAAATAAGCGTAATGAACATGGCTACATAAAGGACACTAAAATATTAAAAGCAAGTTTACTCATATTAACAGTGCACAACGCAACACACAAAACTTTTGGTATTATGAACTATTTAAAAAATAATATTGGTTCTGTCGATGCAATAGGGCAATCAAAAAATTTTCCTTTATCAAGCAGATTCACATTCTAAAGAACCAAAAATATATATAAAGTCCAGACTTAATACAAAACTGGTGATAGACCTACTACTGAATCATCTATTACCAGCTTGACATCTAGAGTTCCAATTAGAGGGAAAGCCTGACATTCTTTGTATCCCAAAAGCCTGATGTGCCAAGAGAAACATGACAAGAGAAGGACTATCAGAAAACTCCACCAAAAACATGTAGAAAAAAACCTGGTCGTTACTTTTACTCGATTTTCAATCATGTCAAACATAATTTTTAAAATTCAGAATTGCTACATGTTCTCACCTTCTTATTTTTACTGTCAAGTTATGTATAAATAAGATTTGTTGAGAGGGACACTGTAGGGCTCTGTTATTTTATTTCTGGGTCCATAGCATGGTAATAGCACTACATTAAACTGAATAAATCCACCTGCATACATTCATATCTTTTGGGAAAGCATCTCTGTGGCCAGAGGGTGGTATACAAGCCACTAGACTTCTAACATCTTCCTTGAAACAAGGTTTAAATAGCACTCCATTACTTCAAGAGCACACAAGTAAATTTCACTCACTGAACAAAATAACAATAATTTCTATGAGATAATGTTGTAAGAAATAAGGAACTCAAAGCTGTTGCACAAGCTGGCAGAAATATAATGCTGGTGGTGAAAAATATACCTAGACTTCCCCAAGAAAACAGACAAGCAATCAATTTTTGGGGCAGAAATGAGCATAATGCTACACTGGTAAAGCAGGGAAAAGGAACGTTTTCTTTCCAGGCAAAGACTAACAGTGTGATGAAGTCTCTCAGTTTTAGTCCTGGAATTAGACGTAGTAAGAATGCCACAGTAGCCAAAGGCTGTTACCATGCAACAGTTGTTTGAAAATCTGCAGCGTGGAACTAAGATTTGCTGTGGGTGGATATCCATGAGATAAAAACAACTATCACAAATTCACTTTAATTGAAACACTTACAGGCACTCTTATTGGAGGACCAATAACAGAAAGGGTATTAAAAGAGAGTAACTTCTAGCATCTCAGGATTACACCGCCCAGAGCCCTCAGGCAGGTAATAGCCTTGAGTCCGTGAGACCTTTATAGAAAACAGAAATCACTTTCTTTTTAAAGCGACACATACTTGATTACTACATACAGAAACATACTGAGATGCTTACATTTTTCTAAACATCAGTTACAATTTTTTTCCCCCAATGATCATAAAGTTAGATTCATGGTAGCAGGGCACAATTCCTTCCTGGGTGAACACATACTTGGGACTGACAATCCCACATTTCCAATATATTTTTTTTTTCTTCTGTAAAACATGGAATACAAGATGCTGTAACAGGGCAGAATGGTTAATAATTTTGAGACAGTCATGTTATTCATAAGTGAATTTTAAGTCATGTCAGTAAGAGCTTTATGCCATTACCACCCCACAATAAACTGCATAGATTTACAAAAAGATTATTTTAGGACGCATTGAGAATTTTGTAGACGTGTAATGACACTAGTTTTCTGTAAAGTTGAACTATATACCTATCACCAGTCTAAATGTAGAAACCTTAGAGAGCAAAGAGGACAGAAAAATGACACTAGTGTAAGACATCTCTAAATGATAGTCTCAGGTAAGCTTTCCATAGATGAAAATATCGATCTATTAATCTGATATTTCAAAACTGCAGGTTGTAGAAAAGGAGGGAGAGGAGCAGAACTCTGGAATAGTCTCCCCTAGGGGTGCTGGAGAAATCAATTACAAGATGAAGCCTGAGCAGCCTACAAACATGGTTATTTAACAGCTGGCTGAAAGAGCAGAGGTGTGAGACGGGATGGGACAGGACCCCTGCTCCAGCCTCCTGCCCCTCATTCTAAGAGAGATGTTGGTCATTCGTGAAACGCCTTTGTTGACCCCAACAAAAATGCATTCAAGTACGTCCCTACGCATTTAACACTATAATAACATTACTGCTGCTGACATGTTAATAACACAAGTAGTGTGTGCTCCTTTCCACATTTCAGTGCTTGTAATAAACCTGCACTCTTGACGGTTTTGCTACTGAAGACTCAAAATCATATTTATAGCCAAGTGTAGTATTGATGAATTTTACACCTTCCTGGTATTCATGTTCAGGCCACAATAGCAAGCCGTTACTATTGCACATGGGTGATTTCCGGCTATGAATTACCTTTTCATCTATGAAATGAAAAACACTCTCTGAAGACAGACCTTCTAATTTGCTTTTCTTCTATGATTTTAGAGAGAATAATCAATAAAACCAAGGCCTGGCCTTAGTCTTTAGATCTCTGCAACCAGGTGCAAGTGTGTTTGGTGGCTTATTTGCTTTTTAATCCAAGCTTCGTAAGAACAATGCGTTTGACTAGCTTTTACAGAATTTTCTCCAAGATAAAGTTTTTTATGCAAACTCTCCTCAAAAGCGATTATGCGAACAACTTTACCTAGATCATTCATTTGTTAAAGGTCACATACAGCCATGAAACCATCAATCCTGCAAATAAAGGGTCTCAGTTGCTAAAAATAATGCAGAAGCAAGTCTAAAATCTCAAGACATACAATGTAAATGGACATATCTCCTCTTATCTAATATTCAATTAAACACTAACCTTTAAACTGTCATTATATGCTCTTACGTTTTACCTTATCTCGGTGTCAACACCTCCTATCAGTCATTCTTTTTCTGAAATGAATACTGAATTGCAGTGCAGCTTAACAGGAGCCAAATCAATGAGTGATGTCTTTATTATACCACTGCAAATACACAGTTATTTGTGGTATGTAAATACCACAGGAGCAACAGAAATGCTTGTATGCACTCTACGATGATCAGAATTTGGCTATTACAGTCTTCATTGAGATCAGAATGGGTTTAAAGAGATTATCTGTTCTACTCTGGATATTTGACTAATGCTCGTATGTCGAAAATTGCATCATGTCAAGCAGCATGTCACTCAGTGTAACAAACTAGTAAACAGTAAATGCGTCAAAAATGGGCCCTCTTTAGCTAGAGTCTGGTATCTTTGTGTATTAGTCACAACACCACCGTTACCCCACACTTAACTCTGCCAGATGAGAGACAGCCAGAGAAAGAATTTTGATGCATGAGAGGGAGAACAAGAAATTGCTGGCATTACTTATCTCTCCTGACCAGTTTAGTAAGAACATCATAACTTTTCATAAGTCACTAAAAGCACTTTTCAGGGTTTTGCTAAAAGCAATTATTTTTAGAGTTATTTTGAAAAAAATAAAAGCCCACACTATAAAGGGCAAATTAAAATCCTGTGTTCTTAATTTGTCATCATGCTATGGCAAATACCATCCCCTCCGTTTATCATTAAACATGAGCATACGTCTATTCTTGAAATCTATTCTTGGCACTTCCCTTAAAATGACACCTTTTTCATTATACAGTATTTGGGATATTATGAAGCTAACAAATGATTAATTAAACCAGAGATTCAGAACTCTGTCTTTCATAGGAGCATTGTCACCAACTGCTGGCAAGGAGTTTGTAATCAACTAAGAGTAAAATCATTATCCTTCCATAGCCTGTACACATTTCAGATAGTTCATTTTCAAATGCAGGTGATAAACAGTTCTTGTTACTAAGAGAGAAAATTGTGCAAAATATTTTTTACATATTTAAGCTGTAATTTCAGGTAAGATTAGTGGTGAGGAACATAAACTTTGGTGAAGACCAAAAAGTTTAATTAACAATGATAATAAATGATGACCTTCAACTCTGAAAGTATTTTCGATAAAAAAAAGGTTAGGTTACATGTTGAAGAGTTGAGGTTTCAAAAATAATAAATGCTGCGAACTCACAGTATGGGGCAAAAGTTACCTTCTTACTACTGGACGATAAGAAGTTTTGTTTGCTTATTTAACAATAAGCTAATTCATAACATTCTGCTCCAGGAGATTAGGAAAAAAAAGTTAAGATTAATCACTATTAGAAACAGCTAGACAGATCAATAGCCCGACTCCATGTGACAATTCCTCTGTTACCAGTTCTCACTGAGCGTACATTAGGTTAATAGCCTTCTCAATAAACGGCCCGGGAGATAGGAATGATGTGAGCAGAGGATTGTCATTAAAGAGTTTAAAGTTAAAGTTTTGAGAACTTCCTTCTGAAAATCCTTTTAAAGTAAAAACTGTGAAGTTGGCACAGCTAAGTAAGTTGGCACACAGTTTTAGCACCTATTTTCTATCGTAAATGAAATTTCTTTTGCTGGAAACTTGTATTTCAGCCCTGTTTTTAATTCTTTCCTTTCTTGAAGTTTGGTTGCACCTCCTGAAGGTACTTTGTGGGTATGCCACTCTTGCAGAATGCCTAGAACAATTCAAAGAGTTTTACTCCTGAAAATACTGACCTGGTTGTTGTAAAAGCACTGAACACATATTTAAATTTTAAAAGTTTGGGGAAACTTGAAAGTTGCCTGAACATCACAACTAGTAATGATATTGTAACTGTAAGGGTCAAAAGATACAAGGAAGATAAGGCTTACAGAAGAGGTAGCCATTTTAATAAAACAAAACAGCACGATCGAAAAGAAACCAAGATTTCAGGAGTACAAATTCTTCATCAGGTATGTGAGGACTCACTTGGGAACCTGAAAGCTTGTTTAGTTTTCTCCAGTTATTTCATTTCAAGGAAGCACTTTTTTTTACAAAATTTTTAAACAGTGTAAAATCCTAAATAACAACGGAAAATACGGTCAAACATAGCTACTAGAATCATACACCTCCGTTGCAAACAAAGTCCCTTGTCTTCACTCTGTGAAAACCATGACAACTGATACACAGCTCCATGCAAAGTGTATCCTTTCCTTATGCTTACTAAGTAGGAAACTTCACTACACAGCTTAGAACCTTCAATTTTAAACTCAAAAAATGAATAATTAACAATAACAGAATAGTAGTTTTTAACACAAGTGATTCGTTGTTCTGCTTATCTAAAATGCACTCCATTTCCTCTGCTGGGTTGACATACAATTGCTCCATCTAGTGGGAAGCTAATTAAGACAGTTCATTTATAATGGAAATACTTCTCGAGTTGTTTGAAAACAAATTGTGAAAAGCCAATTGAGCCGTTGTTCTCACTTTTGGCAGGAATCTTTATAAAGTAGATTATATATGGCCTACCAATTTTGCAGTTGCGTTTATTTCTAAACACTACTCCAACATTTGAAAATTAAAAAAATAGAACATGTTTTCTCTATCATATCCATATGTATTAAAAGTAGTCTAAAACGTCGTATCTGTAGGGCTGGCTAACTCCAAAGGCAACCAAACAGATGCTCTTCAACAAAAATTCATAATGGCTCCCATTTTCAAAAAAGGACCAAGAACAAACTGTGAAAGTACAAGTGGCTCAGCCTCTCTTCAATCCCGGGGAAAATCATGGACTGACTCCTCTTGGAAAACACTTCCAGGCACATGAAGGACACAGTGGTGACAGTAACAGTCAGCGTGGATCTCCCAAAGGTAAGTCATGCCTCATCAACCTGACTACCTTCTCCCACGTTTCTGGATGAGGGAAGAACAATGGCTATCATTTAGAAAGGCTCTTCACACCACTCCCTGGTTTCTGTAACCAAGTTGGGACATTAGACTTGGGATGGTTGAATAACTAGATGGACAGAAACTGGTCAGAGGATCAGGCTCAGAGGGGAGTGGTTGATGGGCTGTACCCCACCTGCTGGCTCAGAACAAGAGGAGCACCACAGAAGTCTATCCTAAGACCAGTTCTGCTCTTTACCAAGGGTCTGGAGGAGGTGATGGAGTACACACTCAGCAAGTTTACAGATGACACCAGATGGGTGGACCGGTTGATACACTTAAGGACAGGGCTGCCATCCAGAGGGATTTATGTGTGCTGTAGGAACAGGCTGACAGGAATCTTAAAAAATTCACCAAGCACAAATGCAAAGTCCAGAAGCTGGGAAGGTAGAACCCTCTGTTACAAAAAAAAAAAAAACCACAAAAAAACAAACAAGCTAGGGCCGCCTGGCTGGGGAGCAAATCAGCTGAAAACGACTTGGGGGCCTCAGCACACAGCAAGGTGGGTATGAGCCAGCAGTGTGTCCTGGCAGCAAGGAATGCCAACGTTATCCTGAGCTGTATGAACCACAGCTGAGCAAACACATTGAGGGAAGTGATTATCTGCCTTTACTTGACTCTTACTAGACAGCACACAGAATGTTCCATCCAGTTTTGGCCTCCACTCAATATGCACAAGACACCTGATAAACTGCAGTGAGGTTAGTAGAGAACCATCAAGACAGCTGGTGGCTGGAACACTTGTCCTACAAGGAGAGGCTGAGGGAACTAGGCTTGTTCTGCCTGTGGCTTTGGAGTATCTAACAGTAGCCCACCAAAACCTACAAGGATATCATCAAGAAGATGGAGTTAGACTCCACACAGCAGTTCATGGTGTGAGGATGAAAGGTAATAGGCCCAAGTTGGAAGAAGTGAGGTTCAGCCTGGCCATAAAGAAAAACTCTCTCCCCACGAGGACAGCCCAGTGGGGAGGCAGGCTGAGAGGCTGTGAAGTCTCCACCTTGAGAAGGTTCCAAGACACTGCTGGTTAACACCCTCTGCATGGGACTGAGGAGTCCCATGGAAGGAAGGAAAACCTCCAAAGCAGAGAGCATGATTACAATGAAGATTCACTTAGCAAGATAAAGTTACAGGTTCCAGGTACTTTCAACAAAAGTCTTTGTTTCCTTCCTCATCTTTCATGCTCGCTTGCTATTTGGTGGGGCTTTTTTTTTTGTTTTTCTTTACTGTTTAGTTTGTATTTTAATCTCACCTAATGGTGAACTTTCCACAATGCTTCTTCCTTGTGATAGGAAGTAGTGAGGTGTGGTAAGATAAATTCTGTGAGCAAGAGATTTGAAATTATGCTTTGAAAACGTGATACAGCCTGCATTGCTGCAGAAACTCCCTTTTCTGCCCTAGAAGACTCAATTTTTGTGGACAAGGAGAGTATATCCCAAAGCCCCATTCCCAAAGCCAAAACAAAACAATTTTTCCAAAGCAGACTGTCCTATGAAATGCAGATAAGAAAACTGAAACTGCTTTTGGGAAACAACAATATGTTAAAGGTAAAAAAGTGCGGTGAACACCTTAAAGTTTGACTGACTTAAAATAACATTTCAGGGCTCAGAAAGGATGAGAGACAAAACAGACAATTCAGAATGCCGTAAGAAATGTAGGTTTATCAGATGAATAAAGCCTGTGCAATGGCAGCCCCTGCATCAAAGATTTTTCTCTAACATTTTTCTGTTAAACGAATTATGCTAAATGATCATACATTAAAAAAAATAAATCCCTTGGATAGATGAATATATCCCTTAGCAAAAGACTTCTAATGATAAGTACATTTCTCAAACTGGAGTAGATGAAATGATTATCTACAACCTGAAGATTTGCTCAAGTCTCCTGAGTCTCAACCGACTCTCTATACTATCTGACCTGCAAGTAAAATATATCATCTTAAACAAAGGTACATGGAATAAGACTGTCAATCAAAAACTTGTGCATAATTGTAAAAATACAGAATCTAATGCATACCCCACTTCTGAACACACCGGTACCACTACCACCATCCTTCCCACACATTCCCACCTATGACATTGTTGAAACATAAACTTCTCAGTTTTAGCAGGTGTTCCTTCCAGATACCAAGAGAGTGAAAGTAAAGTCACCCTAGCCATGAATCCTATATTCATTACTTTCATTCCTGCTTTTAATTATCAAGAAGCTTCCGATGCCCAGAACACAAATCCACCCACATTTATTCACGCAATAACCAATATCTTTTCAAGTGAGTGATCAGTGTCAGCTGACATGGAATTAAATAATTCATTAAGCACATCATTGTGCAAACCAGCCTTCATGTCACAAATCAGTAATTTCATTCTGCTTTAAAGATGTCAATAGTCTTTATTACTATGTAGGCTTCCCAAGTGAAGTGGAATTAAACACACACATCCCTCTCCCAAGCACCTCTCAAAGAACACTATTTCAGGTCTTGTTTCTGAACAAATCTTTATTACATGATTTTGTTACAATTTTTATAGGTGCTGAAGAGAATCATACAACAGCTTTTTAGTTATATGTACGCTGTCTGTTATTACTAATGAATTTAACAGTCCACAGAAAATTGTTAGTTTTGTACGTGAAATGATTTCTTTCATTTGAGAAGGTTTCATGACAAAGTTATGAAACAAGTCAGCAAGGAATATTCCCCTCTAACATAGCAAATGAGAAATGTATTCAGATCAATACTTTCCCTTTGCATATTGTTTCACAACCTGCGTCTTTGACAGCCTCTGCTCTTCCCCTCCAGTGAAATGGGAGATAACCAACATAACTGTCACAGACTGCCACAGATAAAAATTTTGACACAGATGCAGATCCTTAATGTCTATGAAAATTTAACAAAATCTTACTTAAGAAATTTGGTTTGCCTAATGTCTAAGCTGAATATTCCCCCATGTAGTCAGAGCTTATTCTCCTTGTATCCATTATGAACACATAACACAGATTTTTTTTCTTGTACAACATTTTATATAGTTGAATATGGCTATCGTACCGTTCCCTTCTATGTCCTCTTCTGTTGCTCCATTCGCTAGGCTAATTAAGACTAATTATTAAATTCAGTATTTTTCTCATATGTCACATTTTTCTTACACTCTGATTATTCTAGCTGCAATAAATCAGAGTGCATTTGTTTTAAACAACTAGGGAATTTTGGAGGTGCTCACTGCTCATCTCGGGACCATAAATCCCCACGTCCCCTGTTTTTAACTAAGGTACATAAAAAGCAGGGTAACTGTAAAATCGTGTTTGGTTGCATGGAGTGAAATTGGTCTTTCAGAGATCTCCAGTATTACCTGACTTGAACAGTAAGTATTAATGAATCTAAATAAGAATTAACCATAACCAGCCTAATTTCAATCAGTAACTGGAGGTGATGAGCGATATTTTTATTCCCTGGCAATGGATCTAAAAAAAAAAAAAGAGAGAGAGAGAGAGAGAGAGACACAGTCTTTCTTACTGAAACAGAACGTAACACAAAGACTTCTTTCCATGGAAAAAAAACCACCACGTCTTTGATAAATACTTGTTAGAAAAGTATTAATGAAGTTCATTTTGTTTGTCACTGGTGCTGCCTACTCATCATTTTAAGTTCTTGTGGAAACTGCTCATGCACATTAGTAATTTCAGTAAAACCCTTTCACAGTCACCTAAGTATTAGAACTAGATCTGGTTTCAAATCTCCTGAATATGTTTATTTTGGCAATGAGAACAAACTTCCCTGATAAAATAATGCAGCTTTGGGCATTACAGAACGTGGCTGATGGGATGGCCAAGCTATCTCAATAGAGGAAGGGTTTGTAAAGCACACGAATTCCAACTTGCATGTATGTGCATAATTACACCAACTTCAATGAGATCTTTCATTCTAAATTACTGCTCCCCAAAAGCTGCAGGGAGAATAGGGCCCTCGTGAGTACGTGCTCTTGTCTCCACAAATCAGAGCTGTGGCACAGCAAGGACAAAGCTATACCCCTTTCATGAATAAACTAAGCACTTCAAAGTCCAAGTCTCTGACATGAATAGTAGTTTGTTCATTTATATTAATCTTCAACTCACAAAACGTAAGGCAGCAGAACAACAGGTCTGTCTTGTGAACTGGGTGAATCTGTATTTTAAATTAAATAGTATACAGTATGAAGCAGAGCTTACGCTTCTGTGAAATGACAAAAGCCATACAAAGCAGCCTCTTCTTCACTGCTTACCTTTCTACAGAGACAATAGACAATGTGCTTGCTGCTAAAAGAAAGGAAAACTTGAAACAAGCTGAGTTAATGGCAAACATGGATTTAACAAGACTAAATCACGGCAAAACAAACTTCCTTATGCAATGGGATAATAGCCCTTTGTGGACAGAGAAGCAGTTTTTGTATGCTTTCACATGATCTTCTTTCAAGAAAGCTAGAGAAATATGTTCTAGGTGAGCCTTTGATTGTGTTTCTATTTAATTGGTTAAAAAAATATACTCTATACGAGTCACCAAGATATGTCTGTCAAAATGAAAGGATTTATCAAAGTGAATTAAACATGCATATGCACTAAGCCAAATATTTTCGTAAAAGTTTAGTACAATGGAGTAGGATGCACTTAGTAAATCTGCAGGTGATTAAACAGCCAGTGTTAAAATCTAACATGATGTTGACAAATGGACTGAGAAAGAAAGACAGCACAGAGGAACAAATTCAAAGTACTGAGTTTAGGCAGGAAAGATCAACTATACAAATAAGAGATGGGAACTAAGTGGCTAAGCAGCTCTACAGAAAAGCATTAAGAACTACAGTGGGCCACAGGCTAAACAGGAAGCAGCAATGTCACATTCTTGAGAATAAAGGCAAGCAGATTATCGTAAGTATCTGCAGGAGCACAGTCAGCAAGCTGTATGAAATAAGCCTTCTACTCAACTCAGATCTGATTGCCTTCACTGGAAATACTGTATCTAGTGTTGGGCACTGCACTTGCAAAAGAAGGTAAACCAGATAAATCAGCTGAAGAAAAGGATCGCAATGAGTATGACATGAAAAGAAACACTCTAAGTACACAAGAAACAAGGAGGAGGAAGAGACAGCCTGTTCTCCACATCCTTGATGGACCAGACAATAAGTGTTTTAAGCTGCCATATGGATATATGTGGGGTGGATTTTAGGAATAAGTTTCTAAAGGTAATGAAGGAGTGGAATAGATTGATTGAAGGCAGCAGGGAGTTTCCAGCTGTGGATGTTTCGAAGAACAGGTCAGCCAAATTAACACTGGTCAGCCAAATTAACACAAATTATCTGCAGTTAATCGTGGTCCGTGCAGGAAACATTACTGATAGAGCACCACTGTGCTTGAACTACTGAACTGTAAGTAGACAGGAAAGAAACAGAAGCAAATATCATACAAGATTCAAGTTTGGAAACACTGCTACTAAACAGTGTTTTTAAAAGCAAAGATATCTTGTTATGCACAGATTACACTATAGAATACCTGCTGTTAGAGTATAAGTAAGTTCTTTACAAAATGTAAGTACAAACTGATACATACAAGAATGAACCTTTAATTCTAATTAGATAGTGTAAATCCTGAGAAATAGATGAAAGAACATCGAACAATCATTGCATGTATTTCTTCATTAATGCAGCACATTACTGTTAACTCATTATAGGAGTTATTGCCGCTTGAAAGTTTAGAATGGGACTTGCAATACTTTGTAAAAAAAAAAAAATCACACAATTGAATAGGTTTTTGACATAATTGGTCATAGATTCTTGATTCATACAGGAAAACCACTTCTGAAAACAGTGATCACATAACTGATACTCTAATTCGTTTATATAAATTTATTTGCCTTAATTTATATATTGATAAGACACCCAGTAAACTACTTAGAACCATTTCAATCATCCAACCTCTAAAATCTTCTCTTACCCTAAACAAAAACCATAATCTACTCACTGATGTGGTTTAAACTTTTGTGTTTTTTTATGGAAATACTAACAAATTAGTATGCCTATATATGCAGGCAGTATGGTTATTAAGGTGTACTTATTTAATGCAGCGCAAGAAGATTTACTATTGTTAATTACTCAGATATCATGAAAAAACATCCCTGCTTGCTAAATATACCCTTGGGATCATACAATGACACATTATTCAGATACAGTGCATTAAGCTTGCAGAGAACCTCAACAGTGCTGTTATACTAACTTGTAAGTGCTTGTTTCTAAAACATTCACAGTTTTTTATTGTAGCATTTTAACACAGAGGCAACATAAGAAACAGAGAAGGGAATGAAATCAGGTGCAAACATCTGGATAAGTCTGAGACACTAAAGAGATTTAAAAGAGAAGAGTGAGGAAGCTTACTTTCGCAAATAAGAAATTTCAAATGCAGGGGAAAAGGGTAAAAGACAACCTCAAAAAGTTAAGAGACAGGAAATACCTAGTCCTCAATGCTCAATGAACTATGCCATACCAGGGGACCACATGAAGACTGGATACAGGCTGAGTGAGATCAGTAAACGAGGTCTGCTGCTTACAATGGTGTGTCGTGGTTCAGCCCAGCTGGCAAATAAATAGCCAGCTCACCTTCCCCCACCTCGGTGGAAGGGCCTTATCGATTTCCCCTTTTTCGTATTCTATTAACAAACTCCTATTTCTCTGTCACACAAAGTAGTAAGAGTCACACCTTCAAGCACAGTAATTGCCACAGTCAATTTCTATAAGCAGAAGATGCAGCCCATAACATCTACACACATCCTTTTGCAGTGGCGCACTGTACAGTGTTGGGCCCTTCTTATAAAATGGAGTAACACTGGCTAGCTTCCAGTCAGCCAGGACCTTCTCCAACTCCCAAGACCTTCGGTAGATGATCAAGAGGCGTCCTGCCATAACATCTGCTAGCTCCCTCAGCAATCTTGGATGAATCCCGTAAGGCCCCACGGACTTGTGAATTCAGCTGATACAGCTGGTCCCTTAGAACTTCAGTGTCCATGAATGGAAAGTCACTGTTCCCACACTCGTGGTCCTCCAACTCAACGGATCAGGCAGCCCAAGATCTATCAGTACTATTAAATGTTTAACACGCTTTTAAAATAAGCTTGCTCTGACCCTTCACAACCTCATGATAAGCGCAAGGCTCAGAAAAGTGTCAAAGACAATTTTCCCCCACTGAGAGAGGTGAAGCCCGTCAGGCTCCAGCAGGCCTGGTGTCACATAGATCATCCGATGATCAACACTGTCAAGAAAACCCACAACACCATGGGTGTTCCAGGTATCTTATCACAACAAAATGGTTATTTCTTTTCTATCAATCATTTTATTTGCAGTAGGTTTCTTGGTTTTGGTCGGGTTTGTGGTTAGGTTTTTTGGTTGGCTTCTACAAAAAGCAACCACGGTTCAGTTTTTGAAAGACAATGCTAAACGTTCCCTTTTCATAAGAAAGTCCCCAGGTACATAATCACCTTTAATCTTTACAGTCATTACCAAGGTCACTCGGTCCAGGAGAGAATGGAAACTACTAACCATGAGGATGCAAAATGTTTTAAACGGCATTTTCAGCCAGTACTATGGCTATCGTGGACCCTATCCTGGTTTGTCCAGCACTTCTTTTTTATGGGAAAGGCATGGCAGAGCGGTGAATTTACCTCTGGAGACTGAAGGGGACTAAAATCATGGTGCCACTTGTTTTGTCTAGCCCAAATGACTTCCCTGGTCTGTAGAAACTACTAAGTACGTAGACTGAGGCAGGCTTCAGGGCATGTGAACATGGGTCTCCGGGCCTTAAACTTTCTATTTAAACATCCATTTTCTAATCTACATCTACAGGTAGCTTTTAGTGTGTATGTCCCTGCTTTTAACAAGACTTTTTGAATCACATTACTGTATTATACAACTTCTATACATACTTTAATATCTTTAAATTTCATACTTGATTGCAGTATTTATTTTAACCAAGATGAAAATTAGAATTAATGCACTAGTTACCCTTTTCCAAAAAGACTAGCACGCCCTGGGAATTCCAGTTGTCTTATACTACCTTAGTATCAGGAATACGATATAAATCTGCATATAAACATGAGACAAACTGTAACATAACAAGAGAGAAAAATGGAAAAGCAATGAAAAAAAGGAGGGGAAGGAAAAGAATTTAAGAGGATACAAACAAACAATACTATGTGAGGCAGGACAATGCATAGCTATGTCTGTGATACAGCACCATGATTCCTCAAAGAATTCTATCCTACATCTTCACGGTAAACTCCTCATGCCTGTTGTTGAATGGTCCCTGACATGAATTTCAGTTTTTTCTTTTACTTTCTCTTTGTGGAGGATGGTGGGTTTTGGCAATTAATAATGCGCTCAACTTTTTTTTTTTTTTTTTGCCTAGGCAGTAGATAAGTCTCCGGGCTCATCAACAATACCCAAAAAAAACCAAAAAAGGAGCAGAGATGTATCACTGCCTAAACCCAGTTATGCCAGATAAAAGCTGCCTGCCACACGTCTGAGCTATCTGAGAATCCTACAGACTGTGTAAGAGTGAATCATTCCACCTCTAAATATCCAGGCTGCAGGTAATACCTGCTACTGAGTTTTCTGGAATGGAAAATATCAGGAGAAAATGAAGTTTTTTATTGCTGAACTAAATACAGCCTAAAATTTCATCTGGATTTAACTCTACTAGCCAAGATATACGATAATTTTATAGGGAGAAAACACTCCTATATTTAAATACAAAACAAAAATCCTAAACACCCAAACAAGACCAAAACCACAGCAGCAACACTACCAGATAGGATGATCTTTTCATTCAGGAAAAAATAATTCCCTTCATGCAGATCCTTTCTGCAGTGAAAAGGCAAGTAGAGTGAGTCACCTGTTTTCTGATCTGTGAGTTTCCTATAAACAGCAAGAGCAAATCAAGTGGTCAAGCCTGAGATGGTGCAAGCTGTAAGATGGAAGGATTAAGGCTATATTAATGGAATGGAATAGCAAAGGGGAAAGGGAAGCCTGAGTTTAGGCAGACACAATTTCAGGTTTCAACTCTGCTGGGGACTGGCTCCATTTCAGAAATAAGTGATTGGTCTGCAAACCCCAACACTGGCAAATGAAGCCACAACTTGTGCTGGTGCTACTCTGCTTAAACTCTGGGTAAGCTGTACTTCTGGTTTTGCTTATCGAAGCGACAAGCTTGTTTTATTTGTTGGCTACTGACCAGTCAGACTGAGCTTAGTACTTATACAGGTCCAGGGCACTGGTGAGAACTCACATCACTTCAAACATACTGTATTGGGTCTGGCTCAGATGAAGTTTATTTTCTCCACAGCAGCCCTTGTAGTGCTGTGCTTTGCACTGGTAGCCAGAAAGGTGTTGATAACACACCAGTGTTTCGGCTACTGCTGAGCACTGCTCACACAGCATCAAGGCTGTCTCTCCTACATTCTCCCCTCCCTCACCAGTAGGCTGAGGGTGGGCAAGATCTTGGGAGGGGACATAGCCAGGACAGCTGACCTGAACTGACCAAAGGGATATTCTACACCATATGACGTCTGTTCAGCAATAAAAGCAAAGGGAAAAGAGGAAGAAGGGGGGGAATTCATTATTTATGACGTTTGTCTTCTAGAGCAACTGCTACACATACTGAAGCCCTGCCCCCCGGGAAGCGGCCAGACATTGCCTGCTGCTGGGAAGCAGAAAATAAATCTTTTGTTTTCCTTTGCCTCCATACGTGGCCTTGGCTTTTGCTTTATTGAACTGCTTTTGTCTTGCCCCGTAAGTTTTCTTTCCATCTTATATTTTCTCCCCCGCTGTCCTGCTTGAGGAGGAGAGGGATAAAGCGGCTTGGTGAGCACCTGACATCCAGCCAAAGTCAACCCACGACATATGTAACTGTGTGCTACAAGGGGTTTACCTTTGCTTGTTGTGGTTAGTTCTACCTCACTGAAACAGTAAGCAATTCTTCAGCTTTCTTCTTTATTTGCTGAATATTAACGAAGCCTCACACTTGGGGTTCTTTGCACATCTGCAATCAAGCTTTCACAAACATTTTCCGAGTATTTTTGACAGAACAACCCTGCGGAGTCAGCAAAACTCACAGACATAGTATAACATGCCATGTTCAGGTGGGATGCCAGACTGGTTTCTCACAAAGGAAAAAGGGACCGATTCCCATTCTGATAGTACAACAGCAACAAATACAAAGAACGTAGAGTTGTCTGACATCTGCTTATCTGATTTCTTCAATAAGCAAATTACACACTGATTATGAAGACAGTAAAACGCAGGCAGTAGTATGATTAATACAACAAACACAGGTGGAAGAACAACAGATGTCAGTTATCCAGCTGGCAATGACACTAATTACTGCGGTCAAGCATGTGGCCCTCACTGCAAGATTACACACAGTAAGCCAGTGAATTTCAGTGCCCCTGAAAGAATTATGATATTCCCCTGCCTGTGCTGGCCATGATCCCAGTGGAGGAAACCCAATTACACTGTAGTAAGGGGATGAGCCGTTGTTGGAACACGGGCCAGGTGGCCACTCTGGGTGCAAGGGGGCTAACTAAGGCAGTCATCTGTTGACAAACCCATTCTCAGAGATGCATAACTACACCTGTGTGCATCTCCAAGCTGCCACTGCCTCACTCTAGACAGTTACTGGCACCTCTTTATTCTCAGTACTTCACATAGATATGCTTTGCTGTTACTGTTTTCATAGGTGTATTTAACACTGTAACGAATTTCAGGATATTTCAAAGGCTAATCAAATTGGCACATATGATCATTTCTCATGCACTATTTCATGTTGCACCACATCTAGGGAAAAGGAAGGCTCCTACTTTCAGAAAGAATTCTGTCTAACTTGCTTTATAATTGGTGTTTCTTATATTTTCTATAATCATCTTATGTAGACTACTTCGTGGCGACCAGGATAACAGAACACTTGGATTAACAAAATAATTCTATGTTAATGTTACTGGTCTAATTTACTAATAACTGAAGTACTTGGTATAGCAAACAGCAAGAAGGCCTCGAAAGCTAATAGCTAAGCTACATTGAAGGTATGGTGCTCTAAAACTGCCATTTCAACACAGTCCACGTGCTAGAACATGCGCAGTACTCCCTTGCAGCATCACACTTCACTCCAGAATCAATAAACACTGACTTTGCCGCTACTGAATATAATGAAGGGTCTCTTCTCTCTCTTTTTAAGAACAGGCTGTATGTCACACAGATTCTCAGGTAATTAGGTAGTATCTGGTTTGTCAACCTCTACAGAACCTTTTCAGGTAAGCAGTACTTAAATATAGCATCTTCCATTTATCAAGCTCAGTAGCCCAGTGGAGGATTTTTTTTAAGTTTTCCAAAGAATTTTCTTCCAAGTTTTCTGTTTTTTCTGAGTCAGTTTCTCTGTTATTATTTACACCTTCTTACTTCATAAGCTCACCTGCCCTCATCAACTCTGCATTCCATCTCTATGACCACACTTTCAAGAAAATAATCTAGTGCGATTCAAGTTCAAAAGCAACAAAGCAACGCTTTTTTTTAAAAAAAAAAAAAAGGCAGGAAGGTATCAGCAAAATCTAAACTCAAATATACCTAAGGAATTATAAAAACGTAAACTGAAAGAATTATTCAGGGTTAAATAAATAAATAAATTCCTCTCAAAAGTTTTTCACTGTCACACTGTTGCATCAGCAAGGACATGTTTGACAACAGGACCAGACCTTACCCTGTTAAACCAACGTCAAAGCACAGAATGACACAAACCACAGCACTGCTACTCCATTCTATTGCCAGCAAAACTGAGATAACAATCTGGCACACAGATAATTACTATCGTGTTTTAGAAATCCGATTACATATTGAACACATTTGTCATGTAGCTCATTGCTTTTCTGCATCATGTCAAAAAGAATCCATCCTACCAGTTACATGATTCCACAGTGAAAATAACAGTAATTGAGAAATTTCAAATAGGCCATGGACTGTATAGATGATTATGACCAGTAAAAGGGATCTATGGCCAGATTTACATTGAGCAATGAAGATCTCTGAGCCAGAACTGGCACTAATATTGACAGGCTGTTTTCAGAACCAGAACCACAGCCTGAGCTATTAACACTATTGAGAGACTGCAGTCTCCGTTTCCAGGCTTGCATTTCTCATACTCCAGTGAAACATGTGGCAGGATGCATATTTTAATAGAGTATCTGTGATTTTTAATACTTCTGCTGTGTCTCTCAGTTTTAGTTCCAGAAACTGAGTCCTTCCCTTTTAACACAATAACATTCATTCCATTTATCTGGGAATATAATTTACATTACACGGTAAACACCAAATAGCAAAGAAGGAATACACATCACTTTTCCTTTCTGTAAGAAAAAAAAAAAAAAACAGCAAAGACTTTAATGTTTGAGAAAAAATACTGCCTTGTGCTTAAGTTTCCAATGAGCCACTAAACTACAGCACCAAATCATTCTGGAAAGTTCAGTTTTCCCAAAAGAGAGGGAGAATTTTGTGAACAATTTAAAACATAAACATATGTGACACAGTTGCAGTATAATTTAATCCCTAAACTGGGAAGAACTGAAATTTAAAACAGTATGTAAGTCAAAACTGTTCACATCATCCATTTCTGTACAAAGCATATTGGCTTTTCTGTCTGAACCAGTAACCCCAGCACTAAAAGAAGTTGATGGTAAGCCATGTAGCAATTCGCTGCTGAGAAGTTCTCAATTCACAGCCTTGCATGATGCCTAAGGCTGTAGAGCTTGGGCAGAAGACAATGTAGATCTGCCAGGATGGATAATTACACATCTATGTTGTAATGCATGCAGTATGCAGCTGACACTTTCACTACTGGTCTTTGTACCAGTGCTTCCGAAATCATTCACTATTATATATACCCATAAAGTCTTTTTTTTCTTTCTTTCTTTTTAAAAAAAAACAACACAATGCACCTTTCCCATTAGCTGACACTTCACAAACTGGAAACCTAAGGCAGATTTTAGAAAATTACATTTTTAACTGGAAAAAGAACAAAAAAGAGAAGATGGATCATACAGTCGTGCTGAATGTAAACAAGCTGGCATAAACAGAGCAAACTATATTAAAAGTATTATAGTCTAGTAGTTTCATGCAATGAAGCATGCAGCTTGCTTTTATAAATAAGATTCAGCATTTAGCACATACTACTGCTGTTTGCCCCATCGATTCTTCATTACTGTCTTAACACTAATTTATAAAAGAAAAAAACAGTCCAGTCAGACTTGGATTCACAGGGCCCTGAATAACACCGCTTACAGGAGGCTGGACCAGATGGTCTTCTGAGGTTCCCTCCTTCTGTGGTTCTCTGTGTATGTTTCTCTTCTCTCTTTCCCCTCAATGACAAGCGTGTGAGACGAGTGAGATGTGTGACTGAAAAGTAAGGTATGGTTCAAAAGCTACTGCAGTATTTTTCACTTAGACAGAAGGCTCAGTTAACCATAATATTTTGGACAAGAGTAGTAATACTGAACAGTATTTAAAAAATTTCAGATAATGGAAAAAAAAGTAATAAATGTTAACATACAGTAACTACAGGCTTGAATGTGGTACTATCCAAGTGGTGAGTTATTGACACTCCTTTTAAGCATTTACTTCCATTTGATCCCATCAGAGTCACCTGGATGACAAATGTGAGCTGCTGCTTCGCAGGGAAAAGAAAATCTTCACTGTCAGACCTGTACGCAAGATGTAGCCTGACAACATCAAATGCTTTCTCATATGCTTACACAGGCAATTAAAGAGAGAGTCTACTCCTCCAATATAAAGCAATACGAAAATTCTACATGCTCTTGCTCAGAAGGGGGCACCTGCTTTTGACACTCCTATACTACAGGATTATTTCTCTGTATAGAAATAATACAGTACACGGATGTAAAAGGACAAAGGACAATTTTGGAATTGCACATATCAGATGAAGGGGACACCTATTCTCCTAACCACTATTTGTTTCATACGAAATGAATGACTGGGGCATGGGAGCAGGGGCAGCAGTCTGAAGGATGCACAATGAATCAAAAAGTTAAAACTTGTTAGTTTGAAAGTCCAGGAACGTAGAAGCTCAAAAGTTAGTTAGTTTCTCTTATCTTCTGTTAAAAACTAAAATAAATAAAAAAATAAATCTGCAATTCTTTATGTACTCTGCTGGCTCTGATTCATTGGTTTAAGCAAGGGGGACCTGAAGATGTGGGAGGAGAAGGGCCATCCCTCCTTGGGTGAAATAATAATGTACCAGTGCTTCAGCTTCCACTCTCGTGTCTGAGACAAAAGGGTGAGCATCCGCTTTTTCCTCTTCTGCCTCCCTCACTCTGTCTGAGATGTGAACATGTCATCTGTTTTTAAAGTCAATAAATTGATCTGTTTTCTACTAACAAAGTTCTATTTTTTTGTGTGGAAACACCTCAACTCTTAAGAACAGATACTTGTTATAGCAACTGGGGCAACTCCAAACTCTGAAGATATTTCTTAGGGTAACAACCTGCCCACATGTTCAAGAAAACAGGATGTAACTTTCAATGAAAATGAGAGGGTGGGTTTTATTTACAGATATACTGCTGAGCAGCTTTTTGCTCCATAAAGCAACAAACCCAGCAACACTATTACACAGAGAGCCAAAACGGTCATCTGATTTGTTGAAGATATTAAAGGCCTTAAACTAATCAAACTGGCAGAAAATCAGACCTTTGAGAGTTTATTATATGGTACATAAACATGAAATACAAGAAAAATGGTATGTGTAGTTGTTAGCCAGAAAACAGAAATCGGCTTTACTTATTTGGGAACACAAACTGACCCGGTACTAAATGGAGATTAGCATTTTAAAAAATGTCAGCATATTAAACTGAAATGAATGCAGACTGTGTCCCAAAACTGCTGCAGTACAGAGCACTTTGATAAGACATCTGCAAGGTAGAGTCATAGTAATAATGACTGAGTTTATGATGCCAATACAGATGTAAATACAAACAAGTAAGCATTTCTACAAGAAAAGATGACTTCCTAGCTATACTGTGGGGTAAAGAACATAGAGATTTTTTGAAAATACGTATGCAGATGAATTAAGATATGAAATGTAACCTATGTGGGACAGTGCTTTGAGTTAAGTTTTACCCATAATGGTACCTCAAGGTTTGTGACTCTGACTTGAGATGTTAAAAAGTCAAGTAACATGGCAGGGAAAAATAACTGCCAGAAGCTTTTACTTGCAAGTATGCGTATTTGATCAGGGCACTAAACATTTCCAACTGACCTCTCACTAGGTTTCTGCAGCACAAACATAACATACCCCAGTGACACCTTTTGTGTGACTCGGGACAACATCCTCTAAAAGGAACATGTGTTCAACTACCTTTAACAGACGGCTGGCACTTCTAGGCTCTTTTTTAAAGGACATCAGATATTATATCCTTTCTCAGTCACACTGCATCTCAATATATCAATCTTTGGATGACAGGACTGATAAAATAAGCAATGAAAGCACCATTTGAAGAAGGTAGGGCATGGAAACACCTGCTGAATAACAACCAGCATACAGTATATTTTTTTCCCAAATAACAAGGAAAGAAAATCCTTTCCTGGCTAAAAGAAGATAGTGACGTAACAAGTACTAACTATGTTTATATCAAAAGAGTAGTGCATAAGGAAGCACAAGTGAAAATACACAAGAAAGTTCCTGCTTTTTGCCAGAGAAGCTGACAAGGAGTCTAAGACAGGAAAGGTCAGTTCGGATCTACTTAAGTCAGAAATGGCAAGAAAGTGCTGAGAGGTGCAGGCCCAACTGGTGCGCTAACTACCACTGCAGAAGTTCTTCCTCTTGTGAAATTGATGTAGGATAGAAAAATAAAGAAAAAAGCATTTAACAATCTTCCCAATATGTATTTGCAATGAGTTAGCATCACTCATAATCACTGGGGCCTCTCTGGAAGGAAACGGGAGACCTGGTTACCAGCTGAGGTACTCAGTGACTTTTGTGCCTCAGTCTTCACTGGCAAGAGCTCCAGCGGCACAGCCCAAGTCACAGAAGGCAAAGGCAGGGACTGGGAGAATGAAGAACCGCCCACTGTAGGAGAAGATCAGGTTCGAGACCATCTAAAGAACCTGAAGGCGCACCAGTCCATGGACCTGATGGGATGCATCCACGGGTCCTGAGGAAACTGGCAGATGAAGCTGGTAAGCCACTATACATCAGATTTGAGAAGTCGTGAAAGTCAGGTGAAGCTCCTACTGACTGGAAAAGGGGAAACATAACCCTCATTTTTTAAAAGGGGTAAAAAGGAAGACCTAGGGAACTACAGGCCAGTCAATCTCATCTCTGTACCCAGCAAGATCATAGAGCAGATCCTCTTGGAAGCTATGTTAAGGCACGTGACAAAAAAGGAGGTGATTGGTGACAGTCAACATGGCTTCACTAAGGGCAAATCCTGCCTGACAAATTTGATGGCCTTCTATGACAGGGTTACAGCGTTGGCAGATAAGAGAAGAGCAACTGACATCATCTGCCTGGACTTGTGCAAAGCATTTGACGCTGTCCCACACAACATCCTTGTCTCCAAACTGAAGAGACATGGATTTGATGGATGGATCACTCACTGGATAAGGAATTGGCTGGATGGTCGCACTTCAAAGGTTGTGATCAACACCTCAAAGTCCAAGTGGAGACCAGTGATGAGTGGTGTTCCTCAGGGGCCAGTATTGGGGTCAGTGCTGCTTAACATCTTTGTCACCAACATCAGCAATGGGACTGAGTCCACCCTCAGCAAGTTTGCTGATGACACCAAACTGCGTGGTGTGGTCAACACGCTGGAGGGAAGGGATGCCATCCAGAGGGACCTTGACAAGCTTGAGAGGTGGGCCTGTGCGAATCTCATGAAGTTCAACAAGGCCAAGTGCAAGGTTCTGCACATGGGTTGCGGCAATCTCAAGCACAAGTATAGGCTGGGTAAAGAATGGATTGAGAGCAGCCCGGAGGAGAAAGACTTAGGGTGCTGGTTGATGAGAAACTCAACATGAGCTGGCAATGTGCACTGGCAGCCCAAAAAGACAATTGTATGATAGGCCACATCCAAAGAAGCGTGGCCAGTAGGTCGAGGGAGGTGATTCTGCCCCTCTACCCTGCTCTCATGAGACCCCACTTGGAATATTTCGTCCAACTCTGGTGTCCCCAACATAAGAAGGACATGTTGGAGCAAGTCCAGAGGAGGTCCATGAAGATGATCTGAGGGCTGGAGCACCTCTCCTATGAAGATGGGCTGGGAGAGTTGGGGTTGTTCAGCCTGGAGAAGAGGAGGCTCCAGCAAGACCTTCTAGCACCTAAAGGCAGCCTACAAGAAAGCTGGAGAGGGACTTTTTACAAGGGCATGTAGTGGTAGGACAAGAGGCAACCGTTTTAAACTAAGAGACGTTAAATTCAGACTACATCTAAGGAAGAAATTCTTTATTCAGTGGGCAGTGAGGCACTGGAACAGGTTGCCCAGAGAAGCTGTGGATGTCCCATCCTTGGAAGCATTCAAGGCTGGCTGGCTGGGGCTCTGATCACTCTGAGCTAGTGGAAGGTATCCCTGACCATGGCAGGGGGGTTGGAACTAGACAATCCTTAAGGTCCTTTCAACCCAAATAATTCTATGATTCTCTAAGTTTCAGACCAACGACAATTACCAAGACTATATGAATTGCTGTCTTTCCTCCCCATGAGGTCTCTGGGCTGTCTTGGAAAAGGAAACGATTTTAAGACTGCAGTAAATGTCTTTTTTCTTACCTCCCTGCTTTGCTTTGTTTTCTGTAGCTTTTAAATAGAGGTTCAATCCATGTTTGCTATTGCCTGCATCTGACAGGATCTAACTCATTCCCACTACAGAAGTAAAAACAGGTAGAAAACCCTGCACGTGTATGGAAATTCCATCATTAATAAAAGCTAAGGTAGAATTTGAACTAGACACTTATTAACTGGCTGAAATTGAAACAGAATAATAGGAACGCTTTCACCACTTGCTATCTTCCTTTTCGAGACGTCCATGTTCTGAAAATTCTTGTAACTCTGCTGTATACAAGACATCAAAGTCTGCTGTGATGTCTCTTATTGACAGCAATCAAGTGTATTGAAGAGCTCACAAGCTCTGTCATGGAGCAACTCTTACATTTCTTTAAAACAGAATGAAAAACTACCCAGAATTTGCAACCAACAAAAGGAGAAAAAGGAACTCATCCTAAGGGTATTCTGAGGTAACCAAAACATTTTTAAAAGGGTCATGCTGTAGACACCTGGATGTGTAAGTAAACTGAGTTTGATTTAGCAATGGAAAGTAAAACTCACAGTAAAAGACAACTACGTAAAGAAACAGGAAGATAAGAAACAGAATGAGGCTGTAGTGAGGATCTAGCTGAAGTACATAGGTATGACAGAAAACCAAAATGAACGCTTTGCCTCGTTTTTTTGGGATGATGAGCTGGGGGGATCGGGAGTGCAGACCATGTACAACATGGTGCAGAGAATGGCTGTTCAACACTAATAAAGGCACAATCTGCAAAAGAAACACTCAAAAAGATTAACACCATAAACTCTGAGGGAACCTACAGTCTCCATGCCAGAATTCTGAAACATCACATGGAATACACAATCAGCAGAGACGATTTTTAAGACATCCAACATAAAGATGCACTGTATCAGATAAGAACTACGATCTCAATATACATTTCCCACCTCTCATAAAATTAGGGAATGCAGGTTCCTCAATCACTGCTTCCATGAATGTTAAGAGCAGTAAAACCATTTTGAATACAGTATATGAACACTTTGCTCTCTTCTTTTTCTCTGGAAAACTAGCAGTTCCCTTGTTTCTCATCCAACAAAAGGAAAGAATTCCATGAATCTTTGACTCGGTGAATTCTTTTCCACTGTTCTTGGTGTATTTCTCTTAGGATGACTTTATTACTGCTTCAGCTACCAGTAGTTATTATTCATTTGAAGTCATTACCACTTTCCACTGTGTTTAATATCCTAATTGGATGTTATTAGCTGTTACTTCTACAGCTGTCTCATATTCTTCAACAAACTACAATTTCATACAGAAGCTCCTTTTTTAAAGAAGCTCTAGCATCAGTCTTAACATTATGCAACATTTAATACTCATTGTCTCAATAACTGTCAACCTGTTTCCTTTGACTTTTCTCTATTATTTCATATGGCAGAATTCTTGTCTTTAATTCTACTATCTACCCTAATCTATTTCCACAACAGCTATATTCTGATTAAAACACTAGATAATGCCCGAATGTTACTGTGCAAAATCAAGCTCTCAACGCCTGTACAATTTAACAAAAGAACAGATGCTTCAACAGTCTAAAAAGGATTAAGGAACGTGGACACTAATAACACATGCTGCTATATGCCCTGGATCAAACATCTGATGATTTTAAATCAACAGTTACCACTGGATGAATTAATCCTTGTAAGTGAAACAATGAAAAGCATCTTAAGGGAAGAATCCTGCAGTTCTAGAGGCACTTCTATCACAGCTCATCAGTGCAGCACACCTTCCACTACTTAGTTGCTCTCAAGTGTTATTCACATTATACCTGCAGGACTGGAATGAATGTTTTATGTACCTGTGGTTAAGCCTGGACGTTGAAAAGCGTATCTGATAATTTGCATTAACGATAGTATTTGGCAGCAATTTACAGTTAGGAACTCTATTTTTAAAAACATTTTCTCTGTGTAATTACATGCTTTAAATGCTCCCTCAGAAACTGATCTGGAGAGTTTGTCTTTACTTTCATGTTGAAAAATTGCCCCCCGTGAATCAGTGTCCTTGTTCATTTACACTTCTCAATAATATTTTAATCAACGATTTCTTTCTCTGATTCAGTCTTGTAATCCCCTGTAATCGGCAACGCATTGCTCTTTGGCACTGTATCAGTAAGCTCCTAAAAGCTGGCCACAGAACACTTATTCCCTCACCTTGGCTGCTGTGGTAACAGTATACATCTGAATAACCATCAGATTTACTAAAGCTTCTTACAGGCAGACTGAAATGCAACTGGCATTGTCTGGAATGTATCTAATTAGGAATGCAAATACATACTTACTCAAAAAATGAATGCCAGGGTTTCCTCAGCACTCTCTCTGTGCTGGCAGACAGTGTCTCTAAGGGATGTTGGAGGAGCTGACTATCATTTCACCAAACCTCAAAAAAACCCTCTCCTTATAGTGTATGAATAATGGTATTTTGAAAAACGTATCTACATTTTTATTGATGTTTAACTTTGCTTAAAAACAAAATTGATAAACATACAGATACTTCAGCTTAGTTATTATTTTCTATGGGAACTGTCAACTGAAAATATTTGGGGGAAATTCCACATCTGACAAAATTCTGTTTCAAATTTAAAAAATAAGCTGTTCTGAAGCATTTTCTTGAACTCCAGGAAAAACACTACGGTAAGTACATGGACTGTGATTGTTAAGACTGACAGAAATTAGGCTGTTAAGTCTTCCGGTGTGAAGCTGACAAAACTTCAGTAAGATATTATCAGGATCATCTGAATATACACTCCACTCCTACATTCCACTCAATAAGGTTAAGGTTGAAAAGCTACAAGCAGATTTGGGTTTGTAGCCACAAGCTGACAATTAATGAAGTGAATTAAGATGTTATCAATCAAATGTAAATAAATATTTTTAAAGAACAAAACACAGTTTTATGCAACATCCTGATCTGGTACTCAACGCAATTCTGGCCTTTTTGCGTTTTAATCGTATGTGCTTCGTTGTAATCCGAATTTCCCAGAGCAGTTCAATCTGGATATGAGTTTAGGGGCATTGTTCACATACACAGTTCTAAATTCTCCTGAAAACACTCTGATGCCATGAACTGTCTTAGAAATGAATATTAAATGTACAAATAAAAAACTTACCCGAATCATCATGACTGAGCATCTGATGTTATGAATTGTATCATACACCTTCTTAGAAACGTCCACAAATTGGTTATCGTCAAACAGATGCACTGTGTTCTTGCTTAAGCTCTCCAATGCAATATTTACTTGACTGATAAACTCTGGAATCACTATTTAAAAAAGAAAACACAAACAAAATTCAGCGAACATAAAAAGGATGAAACGTGATTTTTCTTTCTTGCAAATTGCCTCACATTGATTAAAACTTTATTTTTAAAAAGCATTAGAGTCATAATACGATTAGTTTTAAGTGGGAACACATTTGTAATTTTTATCGCAGTGATAAAAATGCACTTGGTGCACACGTAAGCTGTGGATGGCTATACAGTACAACGAAGAAGAAGGAATTTTTAAAAGCCTGGTCAGGGAAGCAGCTGTAAAAAACTTGCCAGTGATTTCAACAGTAATTTTACCCAAAGAATCAGAATGAATAACCTGGCTCAAAGTTGGAACTACTATTCAATAGACTCCTATTTCAGAATCTGCTTTCAGTCTGAATGGAGACAAAACTACCAAAAGATAGATGCTTATTCTCCGTATATATTGAAGAATATTCTGCTTATTTGTGGGACTAAAAAGTCCCACAATTGTAACCTGGACTTACCACAGCATTTTACCTTGTTTGATTGAATCAAACAAATTGTAAATTTGGAGTCAGTTTGATATTAACTCATTTGCAATAACTCACTTCTTTTCACTTGGAGACTGAAGACACAGAAGAAATGGAAAGTAAAGAGACAGAACTCAACTTCTGTAATAGTCAATATGAATAACATATATCTTGTGGAACAGAGGCTTTTTTCAGGCAATGTGTTGGTTTCAAATATAAGTATTGTATGCTTCCCAGCCCTTCTTCCACAATTACACGCTGTGTAATTCATAAATTCATACCACATGAAAGCAACACTACCAATACCTTAAGTATGA
Organism: Tauraco erythrolophus; assembly: GCF_009769465.1. Lineage (NCBI taxonomy): Eukaryota > Metazoa > Chordata > Aves > Musophagiformes > Musophagidae > Tauraco > Tauraco erythrolophus. The sequence continues at coordinate 36,244,580 of NC_141473.1, forward strand.
ATCATTTCAGGCAAATTTTGAAGTACATAATAAATTTTTAAGCAGACAAAGCTTCAGCTTAAGTCAAAAGGACTTCTGAATTAGAAAACCTGGCAACATATACTTTAAATATTAGGAAAGATGCCACAATAATGCTTTTACTCTTAACTTTACATGAAGATACCCTCATAACCCTTGGAGACATTTAAATTACAGTAATATCACTGTCTTCGAGCTCGGCTGTTTCTCTCTAGAGTGCAGACAGTTACTTCATATGTCAGTTCTCAGAAGTAACAAACTACAGTGGCAGTGGGAAGGTTCATTTTCTTTTGTAAAATAGGTCTCCACAAGCATGAGACAAGCAGATGTTTAATTTGAAAACCAGAATATTTCAAATCCTTTTTTCCCCTCCTTGGACTACCACATGAATTACCTTGCCTTCTGAAAAGGTCTGTGGGAAGAACAGACTTCTTAAATGGTATGGAAGAAAGACATGGTACATTTTTCATTAGCAATCAAATGGAATAATTAGAGAGAGTGAGTGCCTATTTATTTAGTGGGGTTTTTAAATTATTTTTTTAAAGAAACACAAATATACAATTTCAGAATATGAGATTTTTTTCCTGTTTAACAAAGATCTTGGCCTCTACACTATCAAAATAATTGCAAGTGTAGCAATTTTGAACTATACATTCATCTCATCTGTTTACACAGAATTAAACTTTCAGGTCTTCACATTAGTCGTAAAAATACTGCAAAGGAGAATATAAGAAGCTTCCAGGAATTTAAGATTTCCATTGGTACATTCAAAGCCATCAAGCGTTTTCCAGAGCTTCCTACATCCTCTCTTCTCCCTTCATTGTACTTCATATACTTTCACTTGCAGTATTGTGAAGCACAGACTCCCTGCTTACCAGCAGCATTTTCAGTGGCTGTTAAGTGCCTGCAGGCTGCTTCTTTTACAGGACAGGCTCTTTCTTCTCAGTTACCTATTCAGACTCCATCCTGCACTCCATTCTTATTCCATATGCTTGTTAATGGCCTCTTAACAGCTTCTTCTGAGACCAAACTCATCAGTGCATCACAGTATTTGTTTGTCTGAATGAATACATCACTTACGAAAAAGGATTTTATACAAATATGTACTCTATAGCTCGTAGGCTACTGGTGGAGTCAGTGCTAAACCACAGGTTGCACTTGATTACAGAAATATGATTTCAGTGGCTTCCCTTTGATAATGTTGTTAAGCTGTTACTTTTCATCAATACCATTTTTACATACAATTAAAACACAAGACTAAATTGTAATTCTGAAATATGTACATAACAATCTGCAAATGAAGCATAAACACACACTTGGGCTATTATAAGGTTATCAGTTCTTATTATTTGGCCATTTACACTGTATCTAGCTGGATAATTCCCTCAAATCTAAGACACCTTTCTTCACTGCATGCAATTTGTTTATTTTTTGAGTTCCCAACCAAATGACTACTTAAAAACAGGTTTTGGTGGATATATCAGTTCTTATCCGTAGATCTCCGGCATCAAAAATACTTTACTTCATATATCCTCAAATGGTGTAGGCATTGCTCTGGAGCACTGAATTAAGTGGACTAAAATTACATTAATAATGGGCATCTTTGCTGTATTCTGCTTCATTTTTCTAGGCAACCTAAATATAGAGAAGTGGATGCAGGTAAAAATAGGCTGGACAAGATGAATTTTTTTTCCATCTTTCCAAAAGCAAAGAAAAATTAAACAAGTTTTAACTAAAATGAAAAATTTCAAGTGTTATACTCACCTAAAGAATGCCTTAACAAAATTAATAACAGACATAGACAAACATGACCTCCTAGAACTGATCAAAAAGAAATGACTTATTTTTATTTTATTTTCAATTCAAAATGTTTACGTTTTTTAGGGGGGGGGGGGGGGGGGGGAGGAGAGAGAAGAAAGAAAAAAAACCCTAACAAAACCCCTCTTTCAGTTTAAAAGGAGGAAAAAAAAAAAACCACAACCAAAAAGCTCATCAGAACTCATAAAAGTCAGAACCAGTGATCTTGTACCTTACATACCAAGGAAATTACTCCTTGCAGATGTAGTTAATCTCAAGGCATAGATACAAAGAATGCTGCTTGAAGTTATTTTCTTTTCTCTTCTGACTGTCAAGGATGTGGAAGGTCCAATCAACTCTGGAAAGCCTTTTCAGGTGCCAAGGTAAAAACTTACCTTGTTTTCATTAAGTATTCACATTACGTCTATTAAAACTGACTGACGTTTAGAGGAGAAAAGATAATTCTGGTGGCATTTTTGGTGGGCTTTAGATCTCCTGACCAGCATTACTTTTGTGCTATTGCATAATTAAATCTGCACTGCTGTGTAACACATTTTTTGTACAACCCAAGTAACACAAAAAGGACATGGTCCATGTGAGTATGAGATGACATTCAGAACACTGCACTTGCACTCTGCACACAGACAAAATGAATCAGAACCTAAAGAATCATAGGAATTAGTGTCGTTTGCTTTCTCTCATTAATAATCACATATGGAAATTATTTTTTAAATGTCTCTGTCACACTCACCTCCATAAAGAGGTACCCTGTCCACTACTGTTTAAATATTGAAGACTATTTAAATGTTTATCTTATGTGTTATGTTTAATTGTACACATAAAACATTTAATCATGTTCTTGGCTTATCAACTCCTTTCTTTCATAGCATAGGTATCTTTATCACTACAAGGAAAACTCAAGAGCATTTTGAAAAACAGAAGACAGATAGAACTTCAAAAAAAATGTAATATCTCTTTATAAAATACCCTGAAAAACTGAACTTGTTTTTTCACTACTCCATCGTACAAAGCACCTACTGAACTTTAAGAACCTGATCTAAAATCTATGCATACCACAGGGAGCTCATGCTTTGACCTCAATAGGCTTGTGATCACACTGGGATGGATAATGGCCTTTGATTAGACCCCATATGTTGCGATGTTAACTCACACTCTTTCCTAAATACAGAAACTATATCGTCCATCATAACCGAAATTCACCTTCTTTTCTAAGAGTAAAAATACAACATTTCCATTTCAGCAAAATATGCATTGAAGCTTTTAAGTTCTGTAGGTAAAAATTACCAGGAGCTGTTGATTAGGAAAACAAAATCTATCCCTGTAAAAGATAGCTAATAGATTATAATAATTTAATGGTCTTCTGACTTTCCTATACAACCTTCATATAAATCATTTTTTTCTTGTCATGTGAGGTAATTCACTATTTTTTCTCTGTATGCCTTTTCATTTTCCTCTATGCTCATCAGCACAACTTGAGTTTTTTATTTTTTTCACGTTCGTTTAATTTTGTTTAGCACTGAGAAAGTCACATAGTAAAAGGAATAAATGCTTGAGCTCTACCCTCCTGCGGATGCTTTTCAATACTATATCCTGGAATTGCGCACTATGTTATGTTGAATTAATCTAGAATTTATTCATGGGACTGAAAGATTTGCTTTAAAGATGTCCATCTTTCAGCAAGAAGTTCCGATGAGTCCTTCTGTGGCAGCATAAGCAGAGAGTTGTGGCAAGTGGTGTGTATCTCAAGTATTTTATTATCCCTCATAATCTGATCACCTAGCATGAGAGTCAGTGTGATAGGTATAGACAGTTTGATTTCACAGGATTTAAACAGTTTTCCAGTTGCAAAAATTCAGCTTAAGTGAAGCATAAGGCAAGTATGGTTGAAAAGATTAAAAACACTACTACTTGAATGCAGGGTAATAATAAATAAGAAATCTAGTTGATAATTGCACAGTCTTTATTCAGTACTTGTTTATTTCATTTCACTTTGAGACCAAAGAATAGTATGCACTTCTTGCGATGTAAAAATAAGTTTTTGCAAATTTCTTCTGGAGTGGTATCTAACAATTTCAGGTAGTAAGAATATTGTATATTCCACTAACCCAATTTTACTGCTAAGTATTATGTCTATTCTTAATGTCATTTCAATCCGAAGTGGTATACAAGGAACTAATAAAATAAATGAATCAAACAAAAACCATCTAAGCTAAGGCAACTGAGCTGGCCAAGGTATACCATCTGAAATACAAGGGCTTTTTCTGGCAGAAGGTTGAGTTATACCACCCAAGGCATGCTATTTAGAATGGAATAAACCGTTTAATGACTGATGGAGACGTCTTCAGTAGATGTGTTCAAAAATGCATTTAAATAATAGTGGAAAGACTGCAAATAAAGATGATTCTGCACTAACGGCAAAAGGCTGAACTGAATAACATACAGTCTTTTGAAACTCCAATCATTTATGACTGTTACAAATCCACATAATACAATGGATACATTGTATTACACCTCACCTGGAGTACTGCGTCCAGTTCTGGAGCCCCCAACATAAGAAGGACATGGACCAGTTGGAGAGGGTCCAGAGGAGGGCCATGAAGATGATAAGAGGGCTGGAGCACCTTTCCTATGAGGACAGGCTGAAAGAGTTGCGGCTGTTCAGCCTGCAGAAGAGGAGGCTCCGGGGTGACCTTATAGCGGTCTTCCAGTACCTCAAGGGGGCCTACAGGAAAGATGGGGAGAGGCTGTTCAGGAGGGCCTGTTGTGATAGGACAAGGGATAATGGTTTTAAAATAGAGGGAGGTAGATTCAGATTGGAGATTAGGAAAAAATTTTTTACCATGAGAGTTGTAGAACACTGGAACAGGTTCCCCAGAGAGGTGGCGGATGCTCCATCCCTGGAGACACTCAAGGCCAGGTTGGACGAGGCCCTGAGCAACCTGATCTAGTTGGAGATATCCCTGTTCCTTGCAGGGGGGTTGGACTAGATGACCTTTGAAGATCCCTTCCAGCCCTAACCATTCTATGATTCTAATGTTAATATGAAGATCAAGCTGTTTCTAAATTTGATTTTGCTATGGTGCAGACATCTAACTTCAAGGTTGTATTTTTGTGATACAGTACTAAATCGGTAACATTTAATTACAACGCTGTATCAGATGACTTGCTGAGACATACATATACATACATATATACATGAAAGGAGTCGAATAGCTTTGTGACTGGGTGCACTTGATATATCTCTTCTGCTTCTTCAAATACTACCATTCATATTTAATCGTCTTTTTTTGGTAACAAAATTACAGGTTATAGGCAGGAAAAGGGATTAACGCTTTTGGAACTTCTAACACATGGAACACTTAGCTCATGTTCCTCTACCAATCTCAATCCTAGACCAATATATGAGAGAAAAGATCTCCGAATCACCCACTGTGCCTGCCCAGCCCCCTTAACTATTTAGAGCGTAAAGAACTATTAATAATCTTTGTGGGATTTAGTATTTCGTGCTGAAGTTTTTGCATACTGAAAGTGTAATACAGCATGATGTAGCCAAGACAGAGACCTATTGCACGTAAAAAGAAGTTGCATACTAAAAATAAGATCTAATTATTATTTGCTTCTCTTTAACCCAGACATATGCAAAATAGAATAGTGAAACCAGGAACTATATGTAGGCATTCTACAACACTGTATGCACTTCCAAGGCTGTAAGACTACTGGCATAACCAACAAGCATTTAGTAACCCAGCTAAGCACGTATAAAAATATAAATAAAATAAATATTTAGAATATTATATATGTACATATATATGTATAGAATATTTATAATACATGTATATGTTTATCTATTCGTATCTAAGCTATGCTGAATATGACAGCAGTTTTTTGGTATTACACTCTTACAGCTGATAAGGATAAGATTTTTAAGCGTCAACTGTCCTAAATATGAGAAATGATTGATAATGAGTGAGACGTAATTATTGGCAATGTGTATTATTAATGAATGGCAATCCAGTAGATTGCTGCTTTTAAGTTGAAAAGGCCCTTTATTCATCTCTCTTTTAAACACACCCATGACTGATTCAACTTCCTACCTGGAAAACACAGTTATTTTCATTTGCACCAAGACAATTAAATAATTTAGCTATATACAAAGTCACTGTTACTCTGTCAGACGGCAGACTGGACAAGTATGGGTTTGGGTACGAGTAACGCTTGTGATTTTGGAATCTGTGAGCCTCTGGACTTTCCCCCACTCAAACTCGCTGATCCTTGCACAGCCTGGCAAATGCACGTACCACTGCAGCTGGGAATTACAGCAGTGTCTGCAATTAAACATCACAGTTCAAGACTTCAGGGGTGACTTAAAAGGATGCACAAATGTCCAGAAAAAACACCACAGCGAGGTGGTTTTGGTTTTGAGGGGGTAGACGGACTTCCCTGTATGAGGTGTTAGAGGCAGGTCACAGCACTTGAAAGAGCAGAAAGGTACTTTGGTATCATATAAATAATGTACCTTTTTTGTAAGCTCTCAACCTACCATATTTTGCTGACATGCTCAAGGACAGACTGACCATGAGATCTCAGATGAGAAAGACATTTCCCCCCAGGTCATACTGGTGAAGAATTTCAGAATTTTTTTTTTTTTTTTTTTTGCATTTCTTAGCAGACAGTGTGGACCATGTGGGCCTGTCTTATCTCATCAGCTCCCTGTTATTGCAGAGCCTTTACGTGCTGTGGAAACACCCACTCCTCCTGAACTCAGTTCACACTACAGAACAGCATGACCTTCTTCAGTCTATCTGAAGTCACTGGGCTTAATTTAGAGGCATCTGCACTAAACAGCATCTCTTGCTATACACATGAACTAAGACTAGTTAACACCCTAAGTCTGTATATATATATACATATATATATTTAAAAAGCATGATTACTTTTCATAAGTGAATTTCATGGGGCACACAGAGGCTTCAGTTTAACTTTGGTCCAACTGCAGACTACCATCACACCTCCAGAGATATGTCCTCATTTCAAAACCCATGGTCACACAGCAGCATGATGACCAAGTGCAATGAACTAAAGCAGCTGAAGACTTTGGGTTGCCAAGCTAGTTTTGTGCTGGTTCAGTATTTTAGTCCAGCTTGCTACCAGGCCAGACAGTTGACATGCTAGTACTGGTACAAGGACGGCAGCAGGCAAAGGCAGATGGGGCAGGCAGGCACCGCTGCAGTCAATAAAAGCTGCTGCATTCAGAGCTGTTTAAAATGACTGTGAATTGCACCCCCCATTTCTATGACTAGAATTTGTTACCGTAGATTTCTAATGAAGGTTTTCTTCACTGGCTTTGTTATATCCAAGGCCAAAGCTCTGCCAGCAAAAGCAGGGAGCCGACTAACACATCAGGTAATTTCTAAAGGCTGCTGAACAAATACTCGCGAAATGGGATTGATCAAATGTACTGAATAGGACACAGGAATGCCATACAAACCATTAAGAGGAAAGGGAGGTCTTCCTACTGGGGAGTCCCTTCATTGTATGTACAAGAGACTATCTGAACAGAGAACAGCTCTTCAGTAATTTAGGTGGAGAAGAGAAATCCTGAGAGTGGAATAAAAACAGTAATAAAAATAATAATTTCCATCTGTGCTTGGTTGTTTCTAGTAAATAAGCATCATGGTATATACTGCTTAAGCTAGAGAATGGTGTTAATTAGCAAAAAAACTAAACCAGTCAGATTTCTATGAGCATTATTACATGCTGTTTTCTGTTACATTTAGCATGATAATTCCCAAGAAATTTGAAGCGATAAGAATATTCTTAACAATAGATAAAGTGATATTTTGGGGTAAGACTACTTTAGTCTTAAAAAGATTGACTTTTTAAAAGATCATTGAGAAGATACTTGAAGTCATTTAAGAGCATTCAAAAAGAACTGTCTCTTTTGAACTAAATTAAGAAATCTTATTAAGGCTGATCTGGAGAGAAGTACCGAAAAGACGACAGAATTGACTTCATTGTCTTAGAGTCCACCTATTTGGGAAACAGACACCCTGGAACATGAAATATATTCTTAATCCATGTGCAATACGGCCCTAGTTTTGGCTAACGTTTTACACATTAACATTGCCATGACTAAACTGTGGGTTTCCTCACCTACTCACGGCTGAGACTACCTGCAGACTGACAGTCTGCTTATTCCACATGTTTACTGTTACATCCCAGAAATGACTGGTTAGCATTACCCTGGCCTACGATCTGAGCTTTTAACTCTTTACTGCACCTTCTCCTTTCCTTGAATGCAATCCAAGTATCCTCAGAAGATCCCCAAAACATTCAGGCTTCATCCAGCAAAAATGGAATTCCACAAAACAGTCTCTTACTGGCTAAGGTGGATTTGTTTGTAAACACACCTACTGTAACATTCCAGACACACTCCACATAAGCACTGTGTCTGTAATATTTTTTAAAAAGATAAAAGTATTGCAAAATTATTTTTTGCCTTTTCTCTGATAGATTACAATTTTTGAGTCTTAGAAAACTAGCTTCATTCATTTTCTTGAGTACGACCGTAACACTTTGCCTACCATTTTAAAATTCATCTCTGCAACTTTCGATTCAACTGCATAAACACTGTATGTACACACATATACACTCTCTTATCTATTGAGGCAAAAAAAAAAAAAAAAAGGACTTAGGAGATATTACAATCTCTCTGTCTTATCGCTTGCAAGTGGAAAAAAAGAAAAATGAATCCTGATCTAAGTCAGTGGGAAGATAATTAGCAATCCACAAAAATGGAGGATAATCTGGAAGGATGTTAGTAACTCTTCAACTAACCTGTTTCGAGTACTTTATTCTGTTATCAAACAATTTTCAGTGTGATAGCAGGATACTCTCACTGATTTTTTGCTAATTTTATGTCAGGATAGACAAAGCACTCACTGATTTTTAATACCTAGTATCTGATTTCATTTCCAGTTAAAAACTTACAGTGGGTGGGATGTGGCAAGTTACTGTTTTCATTTGAAAGATAAGGAAGATGATTAATTTAATTTAAGCAAGAAGTAGTACTGGGTAAAGGTAGCTAGAACAATAAACTAAACTGACAAACACTAAGTATCTGTCACTAAACAGCTCTAAGTATCTCTGAGCTCTGCTTAGTGAAAAGTCACAGAAAACCAACTGTGTTTTTAAGTGCAAAGTTATATTTTCATCCTATAATCTTCCCCAAAACACAGTTTATGCTGCACAAGCATACTGACTTATCTAGAAAAACACAAACATATTTTATTTAAATTAATTTATAATTTTTACAAGCATGGTTTTGAAAAATACAGAGAGTGTAAGAAGGGAAAACTAATTAAGATGGGTCTTCAGGTCATGTAAATCTCAGACATTATGAGACTGTTACATTCACTGAAGTGAATGGAGATATGGCAATTCATTCTGAGAAAGGAACTTTGTAAAATAAAATTGCTGTAAGATCATTTCTGAATGTCAGATATGTGGATTGCATTTTTCTGTTTATATAGCAAAGTAGTGTTCATTGTAGATACAAGTACATTTGCCTATAAAGTCTTTCTGTACGCTCTTATTAAAACTCTTTAGATTACTCTGTGCTAAAAGGCTTTGTCTTTTCCCTAAACTATAGTTCAAATAGCTAAAGGCAACTACTACTACTGAAAATTAGATCACTAACATTGTCTCTAAAAATGAAATGAAAATGAACAAAGAACCAAGAGACGCACATACTGGCATTTATTCATTGTTTGGTTGTCCCCTCTCCCAAAGGGGAGGCAAGGGGAAAGCACACACACAGAAAGCCTCACTGAAGGCATAGGGTAACGTCTGGACAGATCCAACACTACAATGTCTGAATGCCTTAGCCTGTGAAAAGTGGGTGTCTCATCTGCTGCAGTGCTCTGAGAACGCTAATGTAAGGGGAATGGCTGATACATTAAACTAGGAAAAAAAAAAACCAAACCACAAGGCAAGGGGCAAAGGCTTGCCATAGATTAAAAGCTGAAAGTGACAGGAAAGAAATTTAAAGTGAAAATCATCTCCCTTCAGCAGCGAGGAGATAAGCTTAAAGTGCTTCAACAGATCAGCAGGGGGGAAGACTACTATTCATAGACACCTTCGAATTCACATATCTGTAAGAGTTACCTAGGCACAGTAAGTAGTTGGCATCCTTCATTCCGTTCCCTTGATGCCTTCTGCACAGATCAACGGACAACAATGCATCCCTCTGCTAACAGATGCAGTAAGAGTCATGGAGTTTAAAATTAATACTGTAGCTAACATGGACATTTTTAAAGGAACAAAGCTGGCAAAGGGACAGACTCCTTCCTGTCACAGGGAGTAATTAAATGTCTTGAAGCCTGCAGTAGTCTCCAGACACACTTAGACACTTGGCGAAAACCAGGCTGCACAATCCAGGATAGGTTTTACACCAGTTAAGTTTAATTAAGTCTACGTAACACACAGTAACAAATATGGCTGCCTCTTAAAGGGGAAAATGGGAAAGGGAACAGACCCTTACACTGGACTCAACAACAACAGGGGTGTAGGCCCAGCTGTTCCCTGTGTGCTGTCCTTGCTCTCAACACTCTTCCAAGGTCTCCAGAAACACTCTAAATTGCTATAGCTGCGTAAAGACAGAACAGAAACCAGAAGGCGATTTAGGATTTGTTATCTTACATAAATGCAGTATCACTGATACTGCATCTTCTGAAATAGTTACCTTTAGTTCTACCTTTTATGGAAAACAGATAATAGGGCACGACTTGAAAATCGTCTTCTAGAAAAGACTCTTAATGATTCCAAGAAATACAACTTGAACAGGACCAAGCGCTTGCAAAGCAGAGGAGCACATCTACTTTAAGGTACCTGGTGCGAGACTTTTCTTTTTGTATTGAGCAGTGCTTATTGCACGGGAGTTCTAGTAATAGAAGTGAGTCACCATCTTCACAAGGAGGAAGCTTTTGTCACACAACGGCAAAGGATGCTTGTTTCTACATTCTGCTATAAATCTGTAGACACAGATTATTTATTTAAAAATTAACAAGTCTGTGATGCGTCCGTCAGCCTTCTCTAGGCTTTGCTTACTGATCACCATATGATCAATGAACTCAAGAGTGCAAGGATTTTGTGCTAGACCCCTTTATCTCAGGTTGACATGTGTCGATTGCTGCACTGAAGGAGCACACTACTTCACAAGCTGCAAAGTGAATGACTTCTGCATTCTGGTCCCGATTACTGCACAACACCCTATTCACCAGAAGAAACACCAAGTGACTGCTTGAATATTTGTTTTGATACACAGGATTGGTTTTAAAACTGTATTTCTACAGATTTCTTGAATCAGAGTTTCAATTATAAAACGATCTAAAAAATTTAAAGATCCTTCAACTAAACAAGGTCGGAAACCCTGAAACATTTCTTCCCCTTCACAAACGTAATGTTTCCACTAAATAGACTTTTTGAGGGACAAAGAATGATCCAATTCAATGACAAACTAAGAAATCAAATTTCTCCAAATAATTTTTTAACTGAAAAATGTTTCAAATGTATTCAAATAAACAAGTAATATTGATGAATACAATGGTATTTCATGTTCTCCATCCTACCATATTCTCTTTGGATGCAACTACAGACACTTTTCAGGTCCTACTTTTATAGTGGGGCAAGGGACACCTCAATTGAGAAAAAACTCACTAAACATAGAAGTAAGAATAAACAAAATAGGAAGAAATTATCTAATCCTGCCTTGCTACTCCAAAACGGACCCTCTCTGTCTAAAATGAGCAAGATGTGACTTACGTTTGTAATACACAGACTGGATGCAGGTTTTCAGTAAAACACTAAAACTAAATATACAGTACTTTGACTAGTGGTTCACACCATTACCTGTCACATCTTATTTCAGTTTGACTTGCAATGTCAAACTGCCAATGCAATCCTTCAGTACTACATGCTTTCTACAGAGAAAAAGGCAGAAAATCCATTTATTTTAAGGAGAACATATCTAGGCCACAAATCTGCACAGGAACCTTTTGTACCCTACCATATGTTCAGTTTGTATGATCCTTCTCAGTATTTCTTGTCATCTAGCCGCTTTTCTTTGCAGTTTTCACGACAATTTGGGATTTTTTTTGTTGTTATTTTACATCTAAAGGACAAAAATGAAACATGCTTTCATTTTTCCTTTGCATGCTTCATGAAATTCATAAAAGATTAAATACAGGAACGAAAAAGTAAGACCCTTCACTGAAAAGAAAGCCATTTTTATTTCTATTTTTGATGATTCATTTTGAGACATTGCACAGAATGTCTCTTTTCCAACAGCAAAAGTAGTAAAAAGTCAGAGTTCCATAAATAACATTTCAGAGCAGAGACTGTGTTTTACCAAACATGGCAAGAATGAATTTTTCCACGCAGAAGCATTAAGCAGTGGGTGTATATGTCCTGAGTATCACACATAATGGCCTTTTGAGCCATCTGTAGCAGAAGACCGGACTACGTCCAACACTCTCAGTTACTGAAAAAAGGGCCAGACCAGGCACAACACGTGAGCAATACCTACAGCCTTTCTGCCCATCTCTTGCTAGAAGGGGAAAATTTAGAAAGGCACATAGGCAGGTGTATGTGAATAGGAATGAGAACACTACAGACATCTCTGGTCAACACTGTTAGAAAGGGGAAAACCAGACTGCTACATTTGCTGCCTTTGGCAATAGAAATATATCCCTACAAAATCAGCTGCATCTTTGACATATGAATGATTTATTTCCCAATGGCAGCTTAGATTATTTCATACCTGTAAGATAAACTTAAAGAATCAAACCAAATCTGAATGTTACCACTGTCACAGTCAGCCACAAGGCATAGCTATTTAAACTGGTACTAAATGAAGCAATCGCCCTATAGGGACAAAAAGAATTGGTTTCCAAGTGGTGAGAAAGTCAATCAGTACTCTTTGGAATATGCATTAAACCATAACCATTGGTCAAGTAAAGGACGATAAGCATTGTTTGTGACTAACCTCACTTACTTCACTTTACGACAAAGGTTTGTTGTAACAGACAACTGCAAAACTTTTACTTTAAAATAAAAGACTGTGTAACAGAATTGCTTAGCCTTGCAGAAGTCAGATAAGGAAGCTGACGAAAAACGTAGAAATAGATTCAGTTGGAACTGGTTCTGCGGTTTGGAAAACAGCCAACGGGGCAGCGGTGAAAAGCACATGGTGAAGAAGACTATGGGCCCTCCTCCAAAAGACCCCAATAAACGACCACCAGATGGCAATGCACACGCGATAAAAGGAGGAGCGGAGGCCAATGGATTCCTGGAAATAATCTGCCTAAGTACCGCCTATTCTCGGAACTAATTGTAATAACCCATCCCAAGCTAATGAACATGTATACCTTCCATAATAAATCAGTGTTTGTCGTACGGTGTGGTGTGCAAGACTGTGGAGGAGAGATCTCCCTTGCACCCAACAAATATACCTGCTTTGTTACTCTTCAAGGGTTGTAAAGTTTGCTTCCGCGTATCAAAAGGGTTTCTTTCCCATGAAAACAGGGGACTGCACACAAGCAAAAGTGAACTGAATCTGCAGGTGTAGAGAAAGAATTGCAGCAGCAACATTCTTCCAAATCTCTCCATTTACCACCCTTACTAGAGGAAACAAATGGTGCACCAGAAATGGAACTAATGGCTGTGACTACAGTGTTCTGAAAGAGAGCCTTCAAAGAAGACAGAAGAGACGCTCTGTCTCCTCTTTGCATCATGCCTGCTTACAAATAATCTGCAGGGTACTAAATGACTACACCTAAGTTTTTGGGCTAGAACATGCTCCAACAGTACTTGAGAACATTCTTCTGAGAATGTGGGGCCCAACAGTGGTGAGCTGTATCTTGCGAAATGGCTTTTTCACCGTATCAAAACCTTGTACAGTGCATAAGTAAACACTCTGTTCATACAGATGAGGAACTCTGGTTTCATTAAAAGCTCCAAATTACATGTAAAGTTCAATTCACAAAGCTTATATTTTGTTTTTAAAAAAGCTTACCCATCTGAAACATCTTGAGCAAACAGTTCCATTCAGATACCTCCAGAGATCTGTGCAGACATTACAAATACGCTGCTCATGAAGTACTTATTCCTGCTGTGCTAAAATCCACCTAGAAATCATTTATTTAGGTGTTGCTCCTAATACTAAGACAAAAGAACATTAGTCTGTAATATTTTAAGCATGGTACTGAAAGGTTAGATCCAATTCAGTTCTCTTGCCTAATTTACTAGTTATCTTCGCACAAATCTATTCGAAACAGATCACTCATTAGAAAACAATTAACAAGAAAATAAAAAAAACCCACAACCAAACAACAAAACAGCCAAAACCTTGAGGCCAAGAATTACAGAGCTATAGGGAGAACTTCCATAATGTTAAAATTTCACATGACATAAAAATCCAAAGCCCTATCTCAACAAAACTTAGGATACAAACAAAACAAAAATAAAACTTCCATGAGGCTGAGCAGCAGATTTAGTGACACATCAGGAAAACAAAATGTGGGAATTTGAGTTAACTCCAGTTATCCTATGAGGTAGAGAAGTAGGAAAAAAAAACACAACACACACAGAGCCCAGCAGTTAATAACAAACAAATTTCTGCATTATCCCCAGCAAGTCCTTCAGTGATGGGGAAGGCAGAAGACTGGATCTGAAGTGGTTATTACGTGCTAGGTACAGAGAGGTTTTCATGTGATGTTATGTCAGGAGGCACCAGTGTAGTTTCAGAAGCCCAGAACATGTAACTGGGCCAAATCTCCAATATTGTAACCACGCTGACAATAAGTTGGGTCTTCAAAACATTAGCAGTAGACAACAAGCTAAGCATTTATTTTTGAAACACAGCCATTTACTTTGGAAGATTACTAGAAATACTGTCTTTTTAGAAACCTGGTTCTCGACGGGTGTCTCGACAAAACCTGAAAGTAATTGAATTAGCCAGAAGAGAGAATCCTGTACAAGATTCCCAGCTTTCTTTGGCCCAAAGACAAAAAAAACAAAAAAAGCATATCCCACTGTGCAATATCACAAATGAGCACTGTTGATTTTTTAGGGAGAATCAGATACTTTGGTTTTGACATATATGTTAGCAACGACAAAAAAAAAAAAAAACACAACAGAACTGCCTTTGGCAGAAGGTATTTGGGAAAAGAGTCACACTGGATTTAGTTACTATGTCTACTACAACAGTAATCTGGTATGAAATAATTTCATGAAGAACAACTGCATTTCATGGAAGATTGATGACATTTATAAAACAAGCACAAGAAAAACACAGTTTGGTACTCAAAATCCTCAAGTTCTTCATTACAGCAAAAAAACAATAAACACTGTCAACTGCAGGAAAGAGGTTTTTCTGAATGGTGCCAGAGAAGTACTGACTCTAAATTTAGTATTAGTAGCTAGGCTCAAAACGGTTCAGAAAACACTGCCTCGTGACAAAGACACACTTTGTGTGCCTACTTCCTGCCTTTGCTGTAACACCTTAGTGTACTGTACTTGCTGGTACCCCCTACCTGTTCTTTCCTGTTCCATCCGATAATGGTAAAACTCTAGTAAGAACGAACTGAGTTAGTGGCAATTATCCAGCGGTTTCAGTGGATTTGAAATTAGGTACTAAATGCTGAAGCTCATGGTATAAGCGACCACACAGAAACTTTGATTACTAGAACATGGTATTACTGAAATTGTTTTAAATGAAAAGTGATAAGGGAATGTTGGTATATTTAAGAAAAATGTTCAATAATAGTATGCAATCATTTGAAATCAGTAAGCGTCCTAGTTGCAGGAAGCGAAATACCATTGAGTAGCTTGTTGGTGGCAAAGGTGACAAAAACAAAAGGTTCTCTCTAGATTTTAAGCTAAATTTTATTACCACGTGTGGCCCTTTTGTTGTGTTATTCATGGGCTTTTTCCTTTTTTGAATTATTTTGTAATTGCCTTTTCATTTAAGAAAAAAAGAAGGAAATTTCTTCTAGAACACCTTAAGTCATCACATTGCAACTGTGACTCAGAGACAATCTTCACAAGGCTGTCTTCTGGACAACCATTTCTACTTCAAGAAGGTAAAAAATGACTGTTGAGGCAGCAAATCCTGTCCTAGTACCATTCTTCCCACACGTGTGCCTACTACAGAGCTTTGAGGCCAAATCACATGCACTTCCATGTGGGAAGACAAAGATGAGCCGGAAGCACAGTGACCAGCGTGAGAGTAGCTGCTACCATATTGACACAACCTGTAGAGGGTCCCCAATTTGGACAGTGTTTAGATTTTCTGAATGAAACATTCAGAAAAAAACCCACTGATTTTTATTTTTCCTGAATACTCTGAAAGTATACAACATTCTTAAATTTAGAGGCACTTAGAACATTGCATTTCCACTCTAGTGGAAGGTGTTCCTGCCCGTGGCAGGGGGGTTGGAACGAGACGATCTTTAAGATCCTTGCTAACCCAAAATGTTCTATGATTTCAATAGGTAAGGTTGCTATCTATTAAGATCAACTATAAAAACGTGAGTAAAACTTACCAAAGTGTTTTATCTTGGTGATCCTATTTGTAGTGATGGATAATTTTCAGATTAGGGAGCAAAGTAAGTGCAATTAGAAGATCTTTAAGCAAATCAAACTCTTTGTAGATACAAACACACTAAGAACATTTATCATATAATCAAGCATCTAGCTATGTCATAAAAATATAAACCCAAATTAGCAATCCAATCTCCAGACTCACAGATCTCTGTGGTTTTATTACAGCTGAGTTTTTAAAGACTCCCTGTCAAAAGTGTTGAACCATGAGCTCACCATCTGACTACACTGAAAAGGGCGGCTGAGGAAGAAGACCTTATAACAAATGAAGGAGACTTTACAACAAAGGAATCCATGGCAGAAATTCCTAGAATTCTGAGTATAATAGAAGATGGAAATTATCATATCCTTCTCTTGCTGCAAGCAGCAAAGTAGCGCTCTGGACACTTGGATTCCCTGAAGGTGAAAATGCATCAGAAGAGAAGTTTTAAGTCTTGGGACACTCAAACTCCTCTAAAGAAAATAACGGCAATTAGAAGAAAACACAGAACACTTTCCTCTTTTAGAAAACAATGCTACTGTGCTAGAGCACCTTCTTTCACAAAAAAAAGCTTATGTCTGGATGAGAAAATTAAGGAACTCACTTCTACTGGCTCCTGCTTCCTACGGATTTGAGAACACTCTGATTCCCTGAATCTGTCTTAAACCACTTAGCAATATGAAATGAACTGAAACAAGACAAGAGGGAGCAGTTTCAGCCCACTGAAACAAGTGTCAGGAGGCAAAAAGTTAATTTCTTCTAAGCAGATGACTGCTAAAGGATAATAGGCATCAAAGTATGCATCAAAGGAGGGGCATCTCCAGTTGCTCTGTAAAAATTCCTACATACAGACAGTGTTCCAGGGAAAAAGAAACCCAACCCAAGAACTCGAGAAGTCATCTAGTTTGCCATCTGCTCAAAGTGGTACAAGTCACCAATTTATTGGTAACTAATTTAACTGCATCTACCACAAGGAGCACAAATATTTTAAAACATTTTTTGCACATCTAGTTAAAATCTAAAACCAAATGAGAAAGTGATTCTGAGTTCCAGTGGAATTTGAATATAACTGGAAGCCCAGTAAATCAAGCATAGACACAGAGTGAGCAGATGATCAGATACACAATGGCCCCAAATCAGACAGGACTGACAGGAAAAATGAAAACTATTCACACAACCTAACTGAATTGCTTGTATCTTTCTTACTTTTATACTAAAAGACGAAAAGTCAGAGAGTATGATGCTCTCATGCACCAGTTCTCTATTGAAAACAGCAGGATGGGCTACTACACAAAATAAAAGGGAGAGGGGAAAAAAGCTAAAATATTGAACTAATTCCAGTTGAACTATTCAGCTTGCTCCTTCCCTTGATTCCTATCCCAGAGGTAAAAGAAACTGAATGAGCTGTTTGCACTGAGTATACCGACCATAACTGCATCTTGCAGTACATATTTTGCCCCTTGCCTTGATCAAACAGCTATCAGTAACATTAAAAAGAACATTATCCAGTATCTACCTGAAACTTCTTAATCAACTAGTAACTAAGTAAATTAGCAACATTTACAGATATTAGTGCTAATGCTAGTATTATCAGCAGGAAAAATTCTTTAGGTAAAGAAAGTTCTGTACAAGAATCTAGAGAAACTGAGAATGATTAATTATAATGGGTACTGACTGTTCTGTACATACAGTCAGGGTGAACTCCAACTGTAACAGACTGCTGACAGATAAAGTAATTGTCAATTAGATTTCCTGCTACTTTCAATTCTATGTAGAGAGTATGAAAAGGCTGAAAAATTTCCAAAAGGTTTTTTTGTTCTTTACTTATGATTTAGAGTTTACAAAGGCTGATTACAAGAATACTTCCTCCTAAACTGCAATGCAGAAAAGAACAACTTTTCTCCAAGACTCAGAATAGCAGGCTTCGATAAAGAGTCAAGAACATCAGTTATCAACTGTAAGTACATCGACTCACAAACAATGGTTAGAAACTGAATAAAACTATATAAATAAAACTAGCATTGCTTCTAACACTATTAAGATATGATCTCTGAAGGCATTCTTAGGTACAGGTACTTATTTGCCTTATTTGTCTCATGGAATAATATATAAGCAAGACAAGCCAAGAAACTGAGTAAATATAAGATGACTATGTTGGTTTTTAGAAGAAATCTGGAGCCATTGCAGAAAATCTTTCTTATTAGCTCTCTGGGGCGGGGGGGATCAAAGTAGTTTTAAAAGAGCACACTATAGAGCAAACAAACACTTAGAAAAATAGCATACCAACAGGCTTTAAATGTTTTATCTGCCTGCCTATCTGGAAATGTACCAGATTAAATCACATAGACTGGTGGCATCCATTTGCAACATTGCTATGCTTCACCTCCATTTAATACATGATACTTTATGTAAGAAACCTGTGTTAGCATTCTGGAGAAATCTGTAGATTCAGAATGAGGTACCTGCAACCTTTTTACACTAAAAATCCTTCTCAAATACTAACGTTACATATTTTTAACAGCAAGCAAGCGACTAAGGAAGAGACGGAACTCTTCTCTGGGAATTAGAGATTGCTACTGCAGAGTATGAATACACACATTAAAACATTTAATTACCCAGAAAAGATGACTCTTACATGAATGCAGGTGGTGTCTAACATGAGGGGAAAAAAATCATAAACACATAATTTGAGAAGGATTTCTGCATATCCTTTGGTTCAGTCTCCTTAAAAATAAGACCAACACTACATCAGGCCAGTCATAGTTTTGTATAGCTGAGTCTTGAAAACCTCCAAGGACAGAAATTTCATTGCATCTCTGTTCTAGTGTTGCACTACACTTTTCATAAATGCTCTCCTCACCCCTCCATCCCCACCCAGATGTCTTATCTGAACTTCTCATGCCGCAACTTGTGACTATTGCCCTTTGCTGTGCTATCAGTCTCTACCAAGAAGAGTCTGGCACAGCTGCCTCTGCAATCACCTCTCAAGAAGCTGTAGCCTTCTACTTGATTGCCACCTGGCCTCCATCTCCCAGGTTAAAAAAACCTTCAATCTCTTTGTCTCCTCACAGGTCACCTGCTCTAGGCCCCCGGCCATCCAGAGACCTCTCTGTTTTCCAGGAAACTTTTCCCCAGCATTTCTGAATTCAGCAAAGCCTAGTCTGGAAAGTGTACCGTGAATACCTTCCTGTTTCCGAAAGACTCATTCTCAGATTTTTTCCCACCTTTTTTTTTTTTCATTCTTGTTATAATCAACACATCATCTTTCTTTAACTTTTGACATACTACCACTGAATAGTATTTATTTCACCATGAGTGCTTCCTCAGAGATGTGCCTCACAGTATTTCCTGAAATCAAGTCTCCTCTTCCGAAAAACCAAGCATATAAAAAAAAGTGCTTCGGGAAATCTAAGAACAACAAAAATAGGTCTACGACTTGTAGACATCTTCTAGAAGAGATCACTGAACACTTCTGACTTCAAATCTAGGAATCAGTTTTCGGAAATTATTTTAAGCCTCCCTCAACACCAAGAAAAAAGTTACTGGGAAAACACCAATAATCTGACAAAAGAAATGCTAACTTGCAGCTTCAGTTTGGGAAATAAGTTATGAAATTGCAAAAAAAAAACCACAAAAAAGCCCCAAACAAAAACCAAGCTGTCGAAACATCTACAGCTTCTACCAAATGTTTTTGTTGATTAGGAAGGGTGTCAAACTATTTACAGCGTAACCTAGCTGTCAAGCTCTGAGTATTCCATGAGAAGCATGGCTGCTGCTTTATATTGCTTTGGAAGGGTGAAGGTTTCTGTAATGAATTTTTTTGTGTAATGAAAGTGGTATGCACCTTCCAATCTGCTGACTGAAGGTGTCTACCTTTTAATTTTTAATTCTTGACAGAAATCATAAAGGAGCATGAGCGACGGACTGTTGTACATTCCTGCATGAAACTATGACGAATGCACTAAAACTGATGGATGTTACTAATTGTACTTTCTCTGCTGTCTACTGAATTATTACAAAAGTACTCTAGCTGCAGTTTTTTAATAGCACCGGATAAACTGAGGAGATGGTCTGGTGTTCTCATCAACTGTGAGTCAAAGCAAAGCCCAGAGCAGACAAAACTGCCTTCAGAGATGACCTTGTACAGTGCTGGCGGTGGTGGGATTCTGGTAGAAAAAAGGATCTGGTCCCCAGAAAGTAAGGAGAAGCCCTATTTACAGAAATACTTATTCAGCGTATAATGCATTCAATGCCACTTCTCCAAATACCACCATGAATGGCAAGTGCTGAGAGACTTACTGAGATCTGAGGTGAACAAAATGACCACAAGCATATCATTTATGATTTCCGCAAGACTCAATTTTACTATGTTAACAGATTTATAATCCAAACACAAAAACACATGCATACATAAATCCTGTTGAATTATGAATACCCTCCCTCCATGAAGATTTGCTGCATCATTTTCAAATCTAACAGTTCATAGTTACTAAGAAGGGAACCAGAAGAGCTGAGGGCATGTTAGTAAGCAGATTTAAGCAATCTGGGTGAGATACGATGAAAATCTTAAGCAGAGCAGGCTTTGGAATGGTTAGCTGTATATAGTTGGAAAAAATTCTTGGAGGAGGGGGGAGACCACATAACATTACAATTATTACATAGCATGTTATGACAATTATGAATTTTATTATAAAACATTAAAAAAAAGTACCTCATGCAAAAATAAAAACTGTGGAAGATGCTTTTTGTAAATTCAGGTTAGAAAACAACAACAAATGATAGCTATGAAGAACTGAGAGTGAGCTAAAACTGAAAAACGAGAAGTTACCGCCGTTATTCAGGTCAAAAGAAATCCTGTCAGATCATGCTTTGACACGTAAATATTACAAAACCAAATGGTTAGAAGAGTGGTAAATCCCAAAGAAATCAAAACATTTTGGTCTGCAGGAAAAAAACCACAGTAGGTATGTCTGACCAACTGGCTCCAGGAAGCATCAGAAAAAGCCAAAGCTGTTAGGATAAGAACTAAAATGTTCCTATTGCAAAGAATTTGTAAAATAGACAAAAACTTAGACTGCTCTAAGGCAGATGTCATCTCCAATGCACTATGCTGTTCTAAAAGACAACAGGACAAAAGGATTCTTTGAACACTGAATAGTAAAGGAAATAGTTTCTAAAGTGGTGTCTCAAACACAGGAAGTTAACCATGATGAAACGCAACACGCATAGCATTCTTAAAGTAATTCCCAAAACAATGCAAAATAACAACAGTATCAGGCTTTGTATTTGCAAGACCACAAGAAAAGCATTATGACAACAGCATTGGAGAAACATTGCCACAGAGACTCTGGAAAATACATTCAAAATAACCACCCAAAAGGTTAGAGAGCTGGAAGTGAAAGACAGACTACAGAAATGCAAATGGAAGGTCCTTAACATTACAGAGGTTAACGTAATTAAGATCCTGTGCAAGAAAGTCATAGCTGAAATGAAGGTAATGGTTTTGATAAAAACTGTCCAAGTTAGAGAGTTGCTTCAGTTAAAAATACCTAGCACAAAGAGCAGCAGTAGTTTCCTGATCTTGTTATCCGCTTAAGGAAGGGCTGTCATTATGAATGGACTCTACTGAACGAGACCAGGACAGTGCTAAGATCTAAAAGAGAAAATCTATTAAAAGGAACAGAAAAAGTTTATATATATAGGAAAGTCGTGAGTCATTTCTTAAAGTAGTCTCAAGTGAAGAGAAGCAGTGAAGGTTTATCACAAAAGTGTCACATATGATGAACACAGAAAGGCAATTTACTGAAGGAAAAAAAAAAACACCACAAACCCCCCCAAAAAAACACCACCCAAAACACAAACCAAACTCTCAACAAAACTGTCTCCTGGAACACATACAAATGTAGATTTATTATACTGACTGGAAGACAAACAAAAAAAAAAAGCACTGATTGTACATTATTACACTCTCATCTGCATTTTCCCCTGCAGGAATAAAAAACTAGATTTTACTAAGGGCTTGTGGAAATTAAAAGAAAGACAACAGTAGTGTTCCTACTTTAAGGAAGGCTTACACAAGTGTCCTCTGTTCCAGAATAAAACTGCAAGTAAACTTGGCTTCACCAGGGTACATGGCAAATTCATTACCATGGGAGCAAGATTTAGAATTCTCAAGAAATGCTCTCTTTTCCAGTTTCTCCGGCAAACGTCACTTAAACTCAGACACAATTCCCTCACCTCCCTCCTCATGCAACTAGCTGGAGCAAGACCACGTGTGGGAAATCTGTCCTGGTAAGAGAAATGTACTTACTAGCCTAATTGAGGATAATGATCTAACAACCGAAAAAAACCCACCAAAAAACACACCAAAGAAAATCCCAACCAACTAATTTTAAAACTGTAAAAATAAAGTTATTAGCTTATTGATAAACATGTATTTACTTTATATTAATGCTACGTTTTAAACACTATTATGACTAACTTTTTTCTGGAGAAGGAGGAAAGTTTTTGGCGACTGTGTTTAAGGACTAATGCCCTAGACAGTGAGTCTGGGGCGCTGAAGCTTTTACTGAACAAAGCCTGCTGGAACAGTGCACTGAAGAGGAGTTTCTTCTCAGTACCTTGGACGATCACTAAGTGCAATAGTATCTTAAAGCAGGCAAACGTGTAGTTAAAGCCCTCTTAACTCCCACACAGTGCTTATAATCAATATGGACACTACTGTTGTTAAGGGTAAAGAAAAGCTTTTTTTCAGCTACCAGAAATGAAAAAAAAAACAATAAAAAGAAATGGCATTATATTCAGGCTTATTTTTTGATTACCTGGAAAACAAAAAAAATTTCGATGACATTTCTTCTTATTTTTCAGAATATTCTTCATATCTGAAGAAAATCTCACCGTTTCTAAAGTCAGCATTTTTAACACAGTTTCACAGAAGGATTAGAACAGAGCCTGACAGGAAAAAAGCTGCAGACTTAACCGAATGGAGGTTTTTTGACCTTGTCAGAGTCAGTCACAAGAATGAAGGGTTATTGCCTAAGTTATAGTCTTACAATCATCATGTAATTATAAACAGAAAATATTTTAAGCCAAGTCATGCAAACATCCTCAGCATTCTTCTTAAGTTCATGCTTTTTCCCCTCTCTGAGCTCTTACAATAACTTTCTGTTGAATAGTTTCTTACAAGCTGTTCCTTGTCTGAGTTCTACACCAAGTTCACAAGTTCATCAATTCCATAAGCTTGCATACTCCAGTTTTTCTACTGAACGTTCTGAGGATTTTTTAAAATATTTTACTGTGAAAAGACTCAGTCCTCATTAGTAGCCTCAGGGCTTCAAAAGCAAGGATAAAAACCTCTAAACAGTAAATAGACTTGAATAGCAAATACTATCTTTAAATCTCATTCTGAGGGTGATGAGTGAGCAGTAGAAAACACTTTTTCATTAAAAATACTTGTCTCTGTAAATCAAAGAAAACTTTATATTCTGCATGCACCACAGAACGAGTGAGATTAATCCACTTAATTTTAGCTATCCCCAATTAAATCACCTAGAATAAAGCTGGTCATACCAGTATCTTTTATACTGCAAGAAGAAAGGAGCTTCAACAGCTGATTCATGCTATCTAATCTGAAGACAGACGCATCTTAGGAAAAGTCAGTGAAGTCTCTGGAGGTGCTTCTCTCGCTCCATTTTGGCTTAGATTGCATGTCAAAAGAGGATAAAATAAGTAGCAAATGCCAGAGTGGGCAGGAGAAAACAGACTGCAAAGTCTTCTTAATTTTCCTCCTTGGCAGGTGTCTTTTGGGCAAGAGAGACTGTAACATTCTTGAACTGGAGAAAATCAACAAACCCTACTGCAAAACACTCAGTGGACAAAGTCATTTCGCATAAGCCGTGGCAAGCCTGCAAACTGCATTTGAAAAAGGCAAGTGAAGCATCTAGGAAAATACAAAGTCATTAGCTTGTGCACATAAGCATGCAAGACATGGAGGTAAAAGGAAAAGCTAAATAAAAAGCAGAAGATGGAAGGAAGCTCGTACCAGGTAACACGAACACCTTTTATTATTAAGACAAATTACCTTTTTCCCAGAGAAAAGCAATGCAGTAGATTTAATCCACCCTGCAGAATCATTTAATAAAGTACTGTACAGGAAAGCTCTGGTTCAGGTGGAGTACATCGGTATTAGCACGGAGGCTAACGCAACTGATCACACTGCAAGGGCTACGAAGTGAGAAGGTGGAAGGTGGCCAAAATAGCAATCTTGGGACTAAGACACACACAAATAAATTCATTAGTGACACTGGCAAACAGCATGATGGTACAATACAGAAGATAGCAGAATGGTGTGGATTGGAAGGGACCTTAAAGATCATCTAGTTCCAACCCCCCGGCCATGGGCAGGGACACTTTCCACTACACCAGGTTGCTTAACACCTCATCCAACCTGGCCTTGAATACTTCCAGGGATGGGGGACCCACAACTTCTCTGGGCAACCTGTTCCAGCGCCTCACCACACTAAGAGTGAAGAATTTCTCCCTTGGATCTATTTAAAATCTCCCCTCTCTCACTTTAAAGCCATTGCCCCGTGTCCTATCACTACAAGCCCTTGTCAAAAGTCCCTCTCCAGCTCTCCTGTAGGTCCCCTTTAGGTACTGGAAGGCTGCTAGAAGATCTCCCCGGAGCCTTCTCCTCTCCAGACTGAACAGCCCCAACTCTCTCAGCCTGTCTTCATAGCAGAGGTGCTCCAGCCCTTGGATCATCTTTGTGGCCCTGCTCTGGACCCGCTCCAGCAGCTCCATCTCCTTCTTGTGTTGGGGACTCCAGAGCTGAACACAGTATTCCAGGTGGGGTCTCACAAGAGCTGAGTAGAGGGGCAGAATCCCCTCCCTCGACCTGCTGGCCACGCTCCTTTTGATACAGCCCAGGATACCGTTGGCTTTCTGGGCTGCCAGTGCACACTGCTGGCTCATGTTGAGCTTCTCATCAACCAGCACTCCCACGTCCTTCTCCCCAGGGCTGCTCTCAATCCATTCTCCACCCAGCCCGTACTTGTGCTTGAGATTGCCCCGACCCACATGCAGGACCTTGCACTTGGCCTTGCTGAAATTCATTAGGTTCTCACAGGCCCACCTCTCCAGTCTCTCGAGGTCCCTCTGGATGGCATCCCTTCCCTCCAGCGTGTCCACAACACCACACAGCTTGATGTCACCTGCAAACTTGCTGAGGGTGTACTCAATCCCACTCTCCATGTCACCAACAAAGATGTTAAATAGCACTGGCCCCAGTACTGACCCCTGAGGAACACCACTCGTCACTGGTCTCCACTTGGACACTGAACTGTTCACTGCAACTCTGAGTGCAAGCATCCAGTCAATTCCTTATCCAACGAGTGGTCCATCCGTCAAAACCATGTCTCTCCAGTTTAGAGACAAGGATGTCGTGTGGGACAGTGTCAAATGCTTTGGATAAGTCCAGGCAGACGATGTCGGTTGCTCTTCTCTTATCCATTAACACTGTAATCTCATCATAGATGGCCACCAAATTTGTCAGGCAGGATTTGCCCTTAGTGAAGCCACATTGGCTGTCACCAATCACATCCTTATTTTCCATGTGCCTTAGCATAGTCACCAGGAGGATCTGCTCCATGATCTTGCCAGGCACAGAGGTGAGACTGACTGGCTCTAGTTCCCTGGGTCTTCTTTCTTCCCCTTTTTAAAAATGGGGGCTATATATCCCCTTTTCCAGTCTGTGGGAACTTCACCAGGCTACCACAACTTCTGAAACATGATGGATAGTGGCTTAGCCACTTCATCTGCCAGCTCCTTCAGGACCCGTGGATGCATCTCATCAGATCCCATGGACTTGTCCACCTTTAGGTTCTTTAGATGGTCTCAAACCTGATCTTCTCCTACAGTGGGCGGTTCTTCATTCTCCCTGTCCCTGCCTTTGCCTTCTGTGACTTGGGCTGTGCAGCTGGAACTCTTTACAGTGAAGACTGAGGCAAAGAAGTCATTGAGTATCTCAGCCTTCCCCATATCCCAAGTAACCAGGTCTCCTGTTTCTTTCCAGAGAGAGCTCACATTTTTTCCAGATCTCTTTTTATCACTGACATAGCTATAGAAGTTTTTCTTGTTGTCCTTGATGTCCTTGGCCAGATTTAACTCTATCAGGGCTTTAGCTTTCCTAACCTGATCTCTGGTTGCTCAGACAATTTCTCTGTATTCTTCCCAGGCTACCTGGCCTTGCTTCCATCCTCTGCAGGCCTTCTTTTTGTGTCCTAGTTGGTCCAGGATTTCCTTGTTCATCCATGCAGGTCTCCTGGTGTTCCTATCTGACTTTCTCTTTGTTGGGATGCACCGCTCCCGAGCTTGGGAGAAGGTGATCCTTGAATATTAACCAGCTTTCTTGGGCCCCTCTTCTCTCCAGGGCTTCATCCCATTGTACTCTACCAAGATCCCTGAAGAGGCCAAAGTCTGCTCTCCTGAAATCCAGGGTAGTGAGCTTGCTGTGCATCCTCCTTGCCTCCCTAAGAATCTTGAACTCCACCATTTCAGCTGGAATTCCTTTCTGCTGCTCTTCAGGTACTTCCAGCAGATCGTTATCAATCTTTATAGTACCCCTCCCCCCCACCCCCTTCAAATCTAGTTTAAAGCCCTGTGAATGAGCCCTGCTAGCTCATGTGCAAGACTCCTGTTCGCCTCTGAGAAAGGCAAGTTCTATCTGGTGCCAGTAGGCCTGGTGCCATGTGGCGCATCCCATTATCGAAAAAGCCGAAATTGTGGCAATGACACCAGCCACAGAGCCACATACCAATTCATCGGATGCATCTGCTTCTTCCAGTGTCACTGTTTGCAACTGGAAGGATAGAAAAAAAGATAACCTGTGTCCCAGATCCTCTTACCAGCTTTCCCAGAGTCCTGAAGACTCTCTTGATCAACTTTGGACTTCGTGTTTCAGTTTCATCACCACCCACATGAAGAGCAATAACGGGTAGTAGCCCATGGGCCGTACCAGGCTACGAAGTTTCCTAGCAACACCTTTAACTCGGGCTCCAGGGAGGCAGAAGACTTCCCTCAGAGCAGGGTCAGCCCAGCATATTGGAACTTCTGTCTCCCTCAGATGGGGAGTCACCTATAACTATTACCCTTCTTTTCTTCCTTGTGGAGGCGTTCTTGATACTGGGGGTTGTCCTCTCTGACCCTGGTGGCACCTCCAAGGCAGATGGACCCTCAGCCACATTATCCATCGATGGGCCTTCCACTTCCAGAGCTTCATACTTGTTCTGCAGAGGCACCTGGGGAGCTGAGGTAGGCAAGGAGGGGGGTCGCCTGTTGCCCTGAGCTGTTAGATTCCAGCCAATTCAATTACTACTTCATAGTTTAAGGGTGCAAATATTGCATGAGTAACAGATTTAATTACTTTCAACAAGACTTAACAGAATTTAGGTATATGAGTATTGACTTACATCCTTCATATTCAGGAAGTATTTGGAACTCACAGTTATGGGCACAGGTTTACAAACATTTTTGGAGGCAGGAAGAAATTTTCAAATCCATGTTCAATTTTACATTTGATATCACCATTCTGTCTCAGAGATTAAACTCTGTCTCAATCCATACTTCGAAGAGAACGAGAACAGTATTGTTTTTCATACCAGTATCTGTCTCAGAACAACGCCTACAGCTGACCTTTAATTTGAGAACAGTTAAATTTGGTTTTCATTCCAAATACAACTCCACTACTAGTCCTAAACTTAAAGTTTAAGCCCTATCCTTACGTGAATTACAAGGTGTTTTATAATTCTGGTTCTAAGAAGCTGTGGACAATGGTTTGCTGTAATTCCATCAGCACTACTGGAATAAAAAAATATGATTCAAAACTCCAGTGATTCAGGGAAAGATACCTTCACTAGTTCCTTAAGACAGTTAAAATACTTATCATCTTTGTCTCCACCGTTTTCCCTGTTTTTTACAAGATCCTGAGATCTAAGTACCTAGAGGATTTATATAAGCATATACATATATACAGATGTACACAGTACATTGTTATACTTTGGCATAAAAGCAAAACTGTAGACAAAATTTACAATAAATACAGGCTTTTTACTATATCAACAGATATATGCCATAATATAAATTGTTTACTTAAACCTGACTGCTGCAGATTCTGGCAGGCAGTAAAATGACAGAGTAGACTTTGATATTTAAAAATACAGTACAAGGTTATTCTTCCAGTTCTGAAGTGGAAATATCTTAGGTTTTTACAAACAGTGTTTCTAAAAGTTTCATTTTGCTTTCATGCAACAGTACACAAACCCTACCAAAATGAAAGGTAGTGCATATTTCAGTCTAATCAACAGTGCCAGACATGAGGAATGACAGAGAGGTACCAGTACTAAGATTTTCACAGTCTTAACCATACCAGAGTTCAGCCTGAACCTCTACCACCTTTGTACTTCTAAAATCAAGATAAGAAATGCTGGTTTAAACAACTGCCTGCACAGAGTATACAGATCACAGGACTGAACACTCTCTTCTCCAGTGGTCCGTAACGGTTTCACACAAATCCTGAGGCATGCATTTCCAAGCCATCATTCTCAAACACTGACTTCCAATCATCTAGAGTAGGGTTACCTGGAATGCTTTGCAGTTCTCTTTCTTACCCACAAACCTACATGCCCTTCCCACTGAAACCTGCGAGCGAGAGGGGACAGAGAATGTCCCAGTCTCATCGTGATATAGAACAAGGACCCAGTCTCACTCAGACGAGGAGCTGCGAAGCGCTCCCTCACACCACAATTAGCTATAGCCTCATGAACTTACACAGTATCATGCAGGAACCCTGCACAGACAGTCGCAGTCCAAATGAACTATCCTATCAGATCATATATTCTCCTCCTGCAGTCTTCTGCTTCATTACTTTCCAAATTGATCCTATGGACGCCAGCCTCCTCTATTATGTGACCATGGCATATGCCTGAAGCAGGTCCATCCAGTGACCTGAATTAAGCAGCTGGTTTGTAACATAACTGTGTACGATCACATAATCACAATGTCATAATGCATACACACAGAGTGCCAATCACGGCTGCAGAGACAACTGTAGTTCTGGTATTACCTAAATTATAAGGCCTTGACTCCACAATGTAAATGGTGCTCTCAGAGCTTTGTTGTTCATTTGCTTGGAGTTTTCTTCTTGTTGGGGAAAAGGGAAGGGGCAAAATGAAGAGTGGCACAACGTAAGCCCGAGAAAGCAGACACTCCACTGCACAGTGCTGTAGAGACCCACTCGGCCATCAGGAACTTGTATCTAAACAGGACTACACAACGAGCTAAGAAATTAAGCACTAGCTTTTAATACCCATAGTATGGCAGTATCCTGGTATTACTGTTGAAGAGCTCACTTTACCATCTCAAATATGTCTGACGTCTTCCATCTGAAGAGATATTCAGTGATCTTACACTTTTTTCCTGAATATACTGTAATACAGAAAATTTCACCTTATTTTCTTATAAGCTACCTCAATGCATGTGCTACAATTTAACCTCGGTCTTTAACGACCAGTAAATATATCTGCTCCTCCGTACGCAAAATTTCTCTGTCCTGTTACCTCCAATTTGCATCCTTCCCATTTCTGGCTCCTGTTCTCTCTTCCAGTGGCGTTTTTATTTCTCTGCAATTTCTGTGTATGCCATTATTCTAGAATTCTATTTTCACTAACTCTATACTCTGCCTGCAATAATTTCTCTTCAGTAAGACATCACCTTTTCAGTGGGTATAAAGGATGCACTTCACTGCCTTAGGTTACTCACGTAAGCTAACTTAGGAGCTAATCACAGCATAAATACACAGTTCTCTCCTAGAGAAGTGTCACCTCACAATCAGCTGGCTCCTGAAAGACCCAGCAGTGACAGAATGCTTTGGGTTACACCTGAGGGCTGCAGCCTACCTGCATTTTACCTGTAAGCTGAAACAACTGAACTCAACAAACAAAACAAAAAATAAACATCAAGCAATGAAAAAACCTTCCATGATTTGATGTCTGTTCATTGTAGATCATATAAATACAGTAAGACTAGAAAGTACATGTTTCTTTTTTCCACTCCTATTGACTAATGCAAAGATAGTGGATTCTTAGGTTTGAAGTACTGCAAAGCCATTTAAGCAGATGTCACCATGCTTAATGTCCCCTGACACAGGCAAACATTTGAACCAAAACCAGTTTTATGTCTTCCTGTTTTTCGTAGGTACACAGTTCTAGGTACATTATATGTTACTGTCAAAGCACGGCAACAGAACAGAAACCAGTGTCAACTCCTAATGTGTTTAAACACAACCAGTTTCAAGAAAGAAGGGCTCAGCTTTACATGGGAATCAAAGCTATGCTTTCCTATAATTGCTGCTTCCGTTGGTATTTGTCATAGCACTTTCAGAAGTTACAAAAAAAGAATCTCATGTTGAAAGTTCTAAGATTTTCTCACCACGATGTCAGAAAAAGTGATAAAAACAGGAAAGTCTATTTCAAACTTTTCTCACTATTTTGTTCCTTTTGCCACTTTATGGCGATGTCAGTTCACTCTTGTTTCATATGAAGACAGTTCTGTCCTGGACCTATTTGAATTGATTAAAAGAGAGTTCAGACAAAACTCCTGTCTTTTTTTGTGGTAAAATAAACATCAAGTCAAATGTAAGAGACCAGGAATTTGTTTAGACTGACAGAGCTACAATTCAGACCTCTGACTTCATGAAGCTAAATCCTATATTCTAGATATGTACACAGACTTGCCAAAAAACATTTTAATGGCAATTTTTTTTAACTGCTCAACTATTAGACTTGCATTCACTGAAGACATGGACGTCTTGGGAGCTCCACAGATTTTATTTTTTTTTATTAAGTATATACTATGGAAAGCTAGAGATTAATTTATATGAACAACAACTGTTCACATAGACAACAGAAACCATTTACAAAATAGTGCAGTTGCACCCCTGCCGCCAGTACAGGGATACTCCAGAGGATACCCTCTTTTTCAATATCATGAAAATGGAAATGGACACTAGTAACCATTTTAGGAAGCTTCAAATTTGCATAGCAAAACTGAAGATATTTGAGGATATTTAACCAATGCTCAACAGTCCTTAAAGTGGCAAGTACACACAAATCATGAATTTGCTTCTCCTTCTCTGAGTTTGGCTTTCATCTGCTTACAACAGGTTTGGTGAGGCCAGTACAACAAAGCAAAAGCTGCCGTCTTCTCAGTTAGAAGTCTCCAAATATTGTTACTTGCATTTATTTAAAAACACTAGCAAATGTCTTCCATAACTTAAAACACCTTACACAAATGATGTAATTCAAATAAAATTTTAAAAATTGGTTTTGAACTGCACAGTATCATCACAATCGGCTAACACCCTGAAAGGGGATGGGAGAGCATATAGTGAATCATTAGTGCGTAATTAGTGCATTAGATCAGAGAATCACAGGATTCGCTTTAACTGTGGCGTAGAAAGGAAAGTCATACCACTAAATAAAGTGAGAACATAGCTTAGAAATCAGACTTACCATTCTTGGTCAAATACTGAACATTCGCCATCACTCCTTCAGTGTAAGCCCCTGGCTCATAATTGTCCATCTCACCCGAAACAATATGAGCTACTCTGGAAGCACGTCCTCGGATCGCACCTGCTGCACGATCTAAATTGTCCGCATTCTGCTCTCTCAGTGCAATGATACACTTGTTTACATCCTCAAGAATATGGCTTTCTGCAAATAAAACAACATTTCTTTTAAGATGGGACCTCTTAAACAACCAGACATATTTTAGACACAGAGTTGATTGCATTTTTTCTTCCCTGTTGAAATACATCGTCCAACACAGGCTTGGATAAAAAACTTAGAACATGAAATCTACACTGAACTGTCCCTGCAATCCTTAAAATAATTTATTGAGCAGCAGCAACACTAAAATATTGAGTCAGAAAGCATTAGAAAAATATGAAAACCACAAAGTACCTACATATGTAGTGAACATTTGCAGAATGAAAGAAAATTTAAAGGCATTAAAGCTGTTACTCATTGCAGAAACCTTCTCAAGCCACTGTGACAAAAGGTTTCAAAATAAGATAAATCTCTGTCAACAATTGCCCCAATGACTAAAGTAAACTACTTTTACATCAGTGTGTTAGGATATTCATGCTAAATCAAATCCTTCTGTGAATAGAAAGAGCAGTATTTTTCCTGGTACTAAAATTACACTACTATTTATTAAATTATTGGAATATGTGTCTTTATTACAAAATGCACAGTGATTACATATTTTTCATAGAATTTACATTTCTTCTTAGAGTCATATATTTACTGTATTACTATGTATATTATTGGTTTATATACTATTGGTGATGTTTCAGTAAATATGTGCCAATATATCTCTCTATACACATACACACAGTATGACTTATCAATACATTAACACAATTACACAGCAATAACTTTCGTGCTACAGCTACTTTCATTGTGCCTCCTTGCCACACAACACTTCCCCCCTTCAGCTATCTCTGTCATCTCCTAGTGATAAGATTTGTCCTTTCTATCATCATGCTTTCATTGCTACTACATTGTTTTCCTTCTTAGAATTTCCCTCAGAATTCATCATTATCTCACAAATTCAAAGCCACATTGAGGAAATGAAGAAATTCTGGTTTTCTTCATCTTTTATAAAGTATGGCAATGAGTTTATTGTCAATGCTAGCTTAATTACTTTACTATTTAAAACATTATAGTCACCTTCTGCCTGTCCAAATACAAATAACATTTGAAATTTTACATTTCTGGCACAAAACAGAACATGACGTTTGGGAATTGGCAGGGAAAGTTATTAATCCATGTGAGAAACAGAATGACACAGAACCTCTCACAGTCAAAAAGTCTCTTAGACACCAGTTCCTGGATGAGAGATTAACTGGGTAAAAGATGATCCTCCTAAAAAAAAGCTTTAGGAAAAAAATAAACATGTGCAAAATCATCCCACTACTAAAGGACTAAAGGACTATTCTTCCATTTCAAAAAAAAAACACCAAACCCACAAACCAAACCGAACCATCACCACCAAACCACCATAAAATATATCACAGAATTTGCTATCTTCTGAATATAGACGATATTTAACATTCACAGGGCTTCTTCAGTATTTTATAAAGTAAGATAAAGAAATACCTGGGAGCTGAAGAAGTGCGTGTTACGTAGCTAACCAAGGAGGCACCCAGCGGTGCCTTTGCCAAGGATGGCAGTTGAGACAAGCTGACTGTCTTCCCTACAGACCAAACACCTTTAGAACTGGCAGTCACCTCCAATGCAGGTGGAACTGCAAAGCTGCTTTTACTGATTCCTTTTTGACAGACTATTTTTATTTTTTTTAAGGGAGGCAGTTGCCCTGTACTGAGACAAATTCAGCTCCTTGACACCCTTCCACACTAAAAGGTGCCAAACACGCAGTACAGAAGAGACACTTAACGCATCTTGTATCTTTCTTGCTATTTCACTCAGCTCTATGTGATTTAACAATGTGACCAAAGGGAGTTTGACGTCAATTTGTGTCTAAGACAGCATTATAACATATATAAATACAACATGAGCATGGCACATTAGCATTTCCAAGTCATCCATGCATAATGTCAACAGTTAAAAAAACCCAAAGATTTGGCTACAGGAAAGCACAAGGAGAAGATGGTAGCTTAACGACTGATGGAAGCAACTGTCAGGTTGACACGGTCAGAAATTAAAATGTAGACAGATGCAGAAGAGTGCCAAGCAAAGAAGAATTATACAGTTCTTATAAATTATTACCCTTCTGTCTTTCGAAACATCCATTTTCTCAAGATTTTTCAAATGGCAATAACAAAGCTGTATTTGTGCTACTATTTTTTGATATTCAAAAATATAGTAATTGGAAAAAAGAACATCAGCAGGAAGGAGGATGGAGACAAAGAAGAAAACACCGCTACTAAAGTAAGTAAAACTGGTCATAAAACCAAAGGGTTACAGAGCTGAGTAAGAATTCGGATCAAGTTAGAAGACAGTATTAGCAATGTCAAGATTTAGAGAAAACAGGTATATGGCATGCTAGGATTCCCATCTGTAGCACCAATATTAAAGGTCATATTCCATGTTTTCAGGCAAAGTAAAGTAAACATAACATTTAATTTATAGTATAGAG
The DNA here is from genome assembly GCF_009769465.1 of Tauraco erythrolophus. Lineage (NCBI taxonomy): Eukaryota > Metazoa > Chordata > Aves > Musophagiformes > Musophagidae > Tauraco > Tauraco erythrolophus. Next base: position 36,279,273 of record NC_141473.1, read on the forward strand.
GACAATATGAAACGCAATTAAAAAGAGAATATGTTTATGACTTTAAAGCTTAAACGCACCTTAAAAGCTTCCGTATTAGTTTTGTTATTGAATTTTGTTATTTCCTTTCCTACAGAGACCTAAAACCTACTGTGTCTCAGAGAATGTAATACAAGAACATTGGAAATGCAAGATGTGAAGGTAAGAGATTTACTCTATCTTCAGAAGTACCATTGCGAAACTTCTCTTTCAATAAGTCATGAAATAATTTAGAGCGTACATGTTTCCTGTTAATTCACAACTGCCATTCAGTATGTCAGTATTAAATTACATTTTATGTTATACAATAAACTGGACAACCACGGTAACTCAGTCAGACAAAACACACCAGTAGGTAATACTGGATTACTAACTACATCTGGCATGAGTATCTTGGGATTCTACCTATTCAAAAATTATGCTACGTAACAGAATGCCTCGGTGAATATGGAATGTCCATATCCATCGCCAATCTCCAAGGTCATCAGAAAAAAAGTTTAACAGTGGTTACTCTGTTAGCACTGTTTGTTCAGTCTATGCATATTCTGGGACTACCATCTACATGGATGCAGGGCCATGAGAGGACTGCCAACTAGTTCAGTTCCACCTATGCCAAATGCGACACATGAAACCGTGAAAGAAACGGGCAAATGGCAAGATGCACAAAGACATTTCAGGGACTACCCTGTGCTGTACAGGTTAACAGCTCCTCTTTCTTTTTTCAGGTATCTCTCCCTACGTGCCTTCCATAGTGGGAGGCTTCCAAACAAACCAGTTTGTGAATGCATGCAAGGTTCAAAAAGGCTGAAGTACTGAAGGAAAGAGAGGGCTGACCTGCACAGAATGCAGAAGAAAGGACTAACAAAAAGTCTACTTTAGCTAACATAGTTATGTCTAAAATGAAGTAGCATAGGTCACCACCTCTTCAGGTTTAATATTGTCCAAGTGTTAACAGAGACAATCACAGAAGTGGATAGCATCACCTCCACCCTAAAGGCCTTTGTATGCACTGCCTTTTAACTGTTCAGCAAAGACAACAACTAAAGAGCTTAGGCCTGTGGTAAGGTTCTTCTGGGACCTACCAAGTGATATCTTCATAATGGAAAAACATAGTTAACTGGTTATTTTGTGTGATATGAACCTCAAGCACATTTTAAAAAAAAAAAAAAAAAAAATGAAACAAACTTGCATGTGACCTAATGGAAACACTGTATGAATGAAACCCATGATGGAAAGCTCCCAGTTTCTAGATGCTTCTGACAGATGTCAAAACCACCACTTTCATGGAGAAAGAATAAGCAAACTTAAGGACAGATGCTTAACGAAAATGCAATTAGAAAACTTTATGCTGTGGCCTGAGATCCCAATTAGATGCTTCCTTCAAAATTGGTAAGGTTACTTTTAAGTAATTTTAGAATCTAAGTATCAAAGCCCATAATAATATCAAGGAATGTAAATTAGAATGTGATATATCCTTCCAGATACTGTGTTTCGAAGAAGACAAAGATGGATACGGATTTTATTAACTGTATATTGTCCATCCACCTCATACTAGAGAAGATGTGCAACATCTTTTCTTGCTTCATCCATACATTGTCACATGTATAACAGGCCAGTTGAGAACTTGACAAATGCCATATTTACATCAAAAACTCACACGCTCTTGTCAGTGTGACAATGCACAGACAATACAGGCATGCAATGAGCAGAAGCGACCTTGTCCCCACACGCTGGTACTACACAGCAGTAGCCTTTCTGAATATCCATAGCAGTCTCTTGCAATGTTCTGAAGCTCTTCCCAGGTAAGGTACTTTACAATCAATAAAACATGGCTTAACTTAATTTTCCCAAGGCACAAACAAGCTTCTACATTTGCCTTAGCACATCTAACGGAAAAGGAAAGAAATCAGCACTGATCACAGTCCAGCTGAGATTGTTTTAACCTGTCTCTTTCTTACTCATGCTTCCTCCTCCTACACAAAATGCATTAGATCAACTTTTGATTTTCATCCAAGTATCCTACTTTCCAAGGCAGAAAAGGAAGATTAGGATGATGTACCATCTCTTTGTCATGAGTCAGAGTGTCTAGTATAAGAGTTAATTGTAACAGCAGATTGATAGATGTTTAAAGAAACTGTCAGATTGCCATCACCACCACAGCAATTATCATGAGTGGTGCACTGTACCTTCTGATTTTCCATTGGGATCTTGGTATTAATCGTACTGGCCAAAAATCGTATCTCAGCTGAGCTAACCACTGGATAATAAAGCTGTCTTTGACAAAGCCATGACTCAGACTGTCTCTGGGACAAAATCAATAGCTCGCTCTTTGCATGTCATCTGAAGTAAAAGACAGGTGATGTCCTTCCACTCCTGGCACTGATAAGGCCTCAGCTAAAGTACTTTTTATTAAATAAAAAGTTTCTCTGCTCATTCAAAAAAATTGTGGACCAGATGGAGACATCACAGAAAACAGAATAAGAATTATTACAGATTTAAGAAACATAGTATATGAAGAAGCATTAGAAAACTCAATTTGTTTGGTCTCCTGAAGACAAGCTGGAAAATAGAACATACTTTCCTGCAAGTCCTAAACTAGAAAATTAGATGTAGAAACGTATTCAGTGATAGTTTAGCCTGACCAAAATTATTTCTACCTTTTACCATTATTTGGCATGATAAAATAGGAAGGAAAGAAACTTTCTACTAAAAGTAAACTTCCTTTCAGACCACTCCTATTCCCTGGACGGGGTACCTTACAGTGCTACTCAGAAAAGGATTCAAAGTTTTCCCATAATGGCACTATGTAGTATGGCAAAAGACACGCTCCCTGCAGACTCATAATGCTTCGGTGGACCCCAAAAAGATATCTGAAAGCAAACAATTATTAATAATATCCATACTTAGATGTAGCAATTTCTAGTGCCAAAGTTAAGAGAACAAGACCACTAAGTCGAAGGTGCAGGTCTCAGTATACAATTCGTTGTTATCACTCCTCCTGTATCCAGACAAAAAAAGAGTTGCATTTAATTCCCACCTTTTTCCTACATACTGAAGTTCAGAGAATACTCAAGGCTAAATCCCATGAGCAATCTCTCAAAATAGATTTTCTTGGCACTTTGGGTTTTTTAATATAATATGCACATTTTACAAGCAAGACAGTGTCTTAGTCACTATTCAGAAAAGAAAACACTGGTAATCACTTAATGTCCCAAGTCCCTGGCAACTTCAATAGAAGAACTTTTAAATGAATAAAGAAGTGAAGAAAAATAATTACTCAAAACAAGGAAAATAAATATCCTTTCTTCTCTGATTGTATTAACTAAATATATTTTACCTGCCAAAACTAAGAAAGTAGATGATAATTTCTAATACTATTTGTTGATAATACAGCTGACAACACTGTCATTCTGTCTCAGATCAAAAGTGGTATTGAGAGGCAGAGTTCACAACGGTCTGATATTTACTCAAACACATGCATGGCGCTTCCAAAACATTCAGGTTTTAGACACATATAGCTGTAATATAAATGTCTATTTTTACGTCCATCTTAACAAAGGTACGGAGGAGTATCCAGAAAGCTACGGGCTAAGGCTTCACCTCAGTTCCCGGAAAAATTATGAAACGACCTCACAGAAGGCGTTTCCAGGGTTACGAAGGACGGGAAGATGATTAGGAACAAACAGTGTTCATTCATGAAGGGCAAATCAAGCATGGCCAAACTGATTGTGTTCAGTGAGGCAGGACAGGCTCTGTGGATGAGGGGAGTGCACTGGCTATTGCTTACTTCAAGAGCATTTTTGACACAGTCTCCCACAGCCTCCTTACAGAAAAGCTAGAGAAAGAGCATCTGGGTGGGTGAACGACGGGGCGGATGAAGCAGCAGTCAGACTATCAGGCTCACAGAGGAGTGGTCAGTAGTTCTAAGTCAAAATGGAGGCTGGTTAGCACAGTTGCTCTTCAGGAAGAGTCAATGCTGAGGCTGATACTGTTTAATTTCTTCATGAACACCTTGGGCAATGAGACAGAATGCATCCTCAGCAAGGCTGGAGATGACATGGACTTGGCAGACTGGCTGGCTGGCACTCTCGAGAACAGGGCTACCGTTGAGAGCAAACCTGACAAGCTGGATAAATGCACCAACAGGCAACTGGTAAGAAGCTGAAGCAAAGGAAACTTAGGACTTGTAAGGAGGGTGAAAAAAAATTCATTGTGAGCATGGTAAAACACTTGAAGAAATTGCCTCTGGAGACCAGAAATGATAAAATAAACTATTATTACTTTTAAACAACACTGAGAAAGTCTGCCACAACTGCAATCTCTTCCTGAAAGAGGAACTGTGACACCAAGAGAGATTAGCTTTCAAAAAGCACATATATGAAAAGCCTCCTGAGTTATCAGGTATGCCTCATGTTAAAGAGTACTAGTCTGCAAAGACAAATGTTCCTGAAAGAAGAACATGCCCAGGAAGTGTGCCAGAGAGTTCCAGGCAAGAGTGAGCTAACTTGGAGAAAGGTAAAATCTAAGAGTGTCCAGTGTCACGGGACATAAGCACAAAAATATGGTGGCTATCTCAAACAGTGAGCTGGAGGCTGCAAGACAAAAGCCACAAGACAACAGAATAGGGATGGAAAATGAAGATGAACGTGGGCAGAGAAGGGGGGAGATGGCATAAAAGCACTCCCACAGGCAAGGTACTGAACGTTCTTCAGGATCTATCACTATCTGTGCAAGTCCCTATAGATGACTTTTGAAGGAAAAGGGAAGCAACACTTTAAATTGTATAATAAATTACTTGGTTATGTTTTTAGAAACTTCAACCTGTAGTCTGAAACGTTAACTTCAGCTCTGTTCCTAGAAAATACTAACTGAAGCGTGTATTTCTTTCAGATTTTACCTTAGGGAGAACAAAGTACTGACTGAGCTGAGAGCCTCTCCTTAAGGTTCATTTTCATTCAAATATTCACGAATGATTCCGAGATGTTAGCATTTAAATTCAAGAAAGCTAAAAAGAAAAAATACAAACAAAAAAAAATTCCTACCACATCACTACCAAAAAAGAATCTCTGAAAATAAGAATGTTTCTTAAAGTGAATGCCTTTTAATTTCAGAGCGGGCAGCCCAAAACAGTTTAATTGGCTAATGAAGGTTTCAGATTACAGAAAATTTCCCTCCCCGCATGAGTGAGGACCTTACAGCAATATTAATCTCTTCCAGAGTTTCTTTTCTTTCCCTCATTCATTTTAACATGACTACAGTAAGATTCAGTTGGTTTAAGATGCTAACAACTTGTGCTTCAATCATTGCCCTCGATTTCTTGGGCACAAAATCCAGCCTACACACAGGTTCCTGGATTGTCAGCTTCCCCATTCAGCATCCAGATATTTTCCACGATTTTGGGGAAATGAAAGAAGCAGAGTCTTAAATTCTCAGTTTAAGTCTCTCTTCTTTCCTAGAGCTTCACATGAGCCAGGCTCTGACATCTCAAAAACGAGGAGGTACAGTGTAAAAGTGTACAGGACATCCTGATGTCTAGATAAGGATCTGGAGAGAGGAAAGCCAGAAAAAAAGAACAGAAGCATGGATATCTGAATGGCCAAAAAATAGAAGAATGAAAAAGCAGAAACATAAGCATACCAATCTGGGTATGGGTCACTTCTATATATACATACCCAATTCTCTTCTGGGCTACAAGACCAAGGAGACTTTCCTCCAGAAACACGCAGAGGTGACACACACTCATAAAACCTGCCCCATGCCTCTTCATTTGGCCTAGTGTCATGGTTTAACCCAGCCAGCAACTAAATGCCACACAGTCGCTTGCTCACCCTCTCCCACACCCAGGGAATGAGGAAGAGAATTAAAAGAGAAAAGAGAAGGATACTCATAGGTTGAGATAAGAAAAATTTAGTAATAATAATAATACAAAATTAAAAGTAGTAGTGATAAAATACTAATATTTGCCCCATCCCAGCAAGTGATCCCGAAACAGTTACGTCCCAACATCACAATTCCAGATGAGTGAGAGCCCCAAAAAGAGAGCGAGAGAGAGGTATTACTTCAAGAGTCTGAGAGTCTGAGAGAGTACCACAGAAGAGAATTGCCAACTTTCTGGTCAACCCTCATTATACACCGGGCATGACACTGCATGATACAGAATATTCCATTGCCCAATTCAGCCCCCAATCCCAAGTCTAAGTTAAAATCATAAGAGGAGCTGTGGGCCTTTTGTCCTGGCTGTGCTCCTCCCCAGCCTGTTGTGCTCCTGCACACTGGCAGAACATGGGAAGCTGAAAGGTCCTTGCTGTCTCAGCACCAACTATAAACACCAGTGCGCTATCAACATTCCACCTCATCCTTTACGCACACATGTAAATGAGTTCAACTGACTTAGGCCTTAGAGGTGACTTTTTACAGCCAGAGGAGATAAATGGGCAAGAATGCTTAGCTCAGTTTTTATTCTAAAAATTACAGGAGATGGTCCATATTCCCATTATCCATGATAATGTACAGGGCAACAACAATTTTTTTATGTATTAATACTCTGTTATATGATGCTGACTTTGTAGGACAAGAAGGGAAAAATAATGAATTGGAAATGGAAGTAGGACATGAAAGAGGAAACAATGAGCAAGAAGATATAGCGCATTCTTGTTTAATCCTTGGAAATCACCATAACCACAAATCATGTATACATATGCCTCCCCTTCCCAACTCCTATTAACTTCCAGAATTTGCATAGCAAATTTTACTCAGACTAGCCATGTTCTCAGCTATGAACCTAGTTAACTATAATTATTCTCTCCTAAAAGAGCATTCCCTTCACCAAAGTATCTCTAACCGACATACAGTAAAATCTTTCAAAGACTGTCATTTACCTTCCTAAAAAACAAATTCAACAACTACAGCTTCTTGAAGTACAATGGAATAAACCCCTTCAACTCTAATTTGACCATGGTAACTCTGGATAACACTGACTGGGAGACTAGGCAGTGCTGGACTAGATGACCTTTGTTTTTGTCTCAGCTACTGCAGGTAAGACTGATACTCCAATGTTATGTTATTTTTATTAGAATTCTCACAGTACATGTTACTCTTACATCTGGTTACAAATGTGGGGACTGGCAAATGGCCTCTCTTTCCCCATCCATAGCAACTAGTACTTCAGTGGACCCGTGTTATACACCATCTTTGCTAAACTGCTCCAAAAGTGCCTTCATCATTTAAATACATCTATACCCAATACAGTAAGCGCTTCCAGACAGATCTAAGACAACATGAATTAACCAGCATACATCTCATCTCCTATACCACTTTTCAGAAATTTAAGTTTTAGTGAACACAGCATGCTGGCAGCATGCTGGAAGACTGTTGCCAGGTAACCTTTACTCTGCATTAATAGGTTAATTGACTGTGGTCTTTCACTTCTCCACTGAGGTGTGAGGCTGGTGAAGGAGAGTTAACAGTCAAAATGAAACAGGTGAGGATCTCAAGGCAGTAGGGGAAGGGGGGAAGGGGGGTGGGGGGTGGGGTGGGGTGGGAATAGGGGAGGGAAGGAAATATCACTGCAAGAATAATGAGGTTCACCAGAATAACACACAGTTGCTCGGAGAGATTGTAAAATCTCAGTCCTTAGTCTGAATCCAGTGGGGGCCCAGCTGTGAGAAGCAGGATGGTCTAGACCTGGAGGTCCCTTCCAATCAGAATGATTTTATGATTCTGTGATATAGAGGGGGAAAAACATTAAAAACTGCCAGCCAAAAAGAACACGGGCTAAGGCTGACATATCCAGGTTCCAAAAATTACTGAAACACGCCTTCCCTGCATCAGCAAGTCCTTTTACAGATTTGGTCATAAAATTCTTCAGAACATTTGCCACCACCTGTCAGACTTAACCTAGACTTTTCTTCTCGGTTTGTTATCTTAGACACAGTAATTACTTTTCACTCTTCCCTTTAGCTACCAGAGAATTGTTTGCAAAATCATGTCATATTTTGCTTAGTATGTGACATACAGTTCATAAAATACACAGGAAAACCATTTTCTTTATACTCAGCCTGGGTCTGTTCCCTTCAATGCACAACCAAAGCATTTATTATTCTCCTCAGAAAAAAAATACAAGAGACAGTTTCCCTTTCTGTCACTTTTATAAAGCTCAGGTAAAAATTCTTGGAGGCTTCTTTCTCCAGTAGATTAAGCACAAAAGGGGAGAGACTTTTCCTTGGAATTTTTATCTTTTTCATTTGTTTCTTCATTCCTATCAGTTTTTCAGCAGTCTACTAGAACTGTCGGGGGTAGAATTCTTAACTACAAGAGAGGATTTTCCTTCAGCATATGAGCAGAAGACTGTCATATACAAAATGCTTCACAAGCCTTTGTTTGGTCTTTTGTGCCCCACTTGCCCCTTTGAAGGCAGAGTTGCTTACAGAGCTGCTGAATTAAGGCACATAGAGGCTACCAAAAAAAAAAAAAAAAGTTGTATTCTCAGTGCTATGAAAGCAGAGATTCAATTTTCCATATCATTTGCTCTGCCAAAAGCGAAGAGCTGAAGTCTGCAGTTTTATTGCCTTAGGTGAAATATGAGTTGGCCCTAAACAGGGCATAAATAAATCTGTTTTCTGCCCTTCTATGGTTGAGAAACGGAAAATTTATTATTGCTTTCTAAATTCTGCATTCAAAATCCAAATCTAGATAAAATACTATCTAACTTCATTAAAATATCTCTTAAAAACTCAGAAAGGCCTTGATAAGTCATAAATCCTTAAGTCTAAAATGACAAAAGCAATGTTTTCTGAATAACAGATTATCTAAAGGAATTAGTTTATGTCAGGAATTACACAGCAGTTTTCGTTGAGCTCCAGTCTTATCTCACTGGAAATGAAAGTCTTTTGAACAGTGAAATAACTAGCCAGATTACAGGGAAATAGTTCACAGCGCACATCTTAAAAATCAATGCATAGCTGATATCCTAGTTAATAATTTCAAGGCAGATGCTATAGAATGAAGAGATGGCAATCTCCCTAGTTTGGACCAAACAGTATAAAAGAAATTTACAATTACTAGGGAATATTTAATGTCTGTCTTTGGATCAGCTGGAGGATTTGGTCAATTTATCACCTTCAAAAGATTTAATTTCCAGGGGGAAGAGGGGGGAGATTAACAAACATGAAAATATATCATCTATTTCCTTGTGCTAGATTAGTGGTGTATAATTGGAGACCTTTTGCATTACCTGTTTTACAATGTGTGCAACAAAGTAGACCACATTATGTTAAATGGTAGCTATTTCATTTGTCTATAAAATATTGTCAAAAGGTAACAGCCATCTGTCACTCTAACACAACTGTTGAGGTGAAAACACTGACTTTATGATAATATTCTCTTGTAACAGCTTTATATCTGCTATACTGAACATCTCATTAACACCTAATACTTCTGTTAGAAACCACAGCCAATCCACAGATAGGGCAAATACTAACAGATCGAAAACACTTAACTGACAAGAGACAATGTGAGGTAGGAAACTCCAAAGTCTCCCTACAAAAATGATAAATTTTAAGTTTTGGTAACTTCGTCAAGTTTTCTGGCGGAAAGGAAGAGCTGCCTTTTCATTAGATCAGTTTTGCCACTGAAGTGTAAGTTAGCATCATTTTTGTTGTTGTTGTTGTTGGGGGGGGGGGGGGGGGTGTTGTTTTGTTTTGGGTGGGTTTGGGAAGGGTTAAAGTTTGGGAGTTTGTTTGGGTTTAAGTTTTTTTACACTACTATGGACCACATTTCTGGGACCAAACGTAAAGTACCTGCCAAACTTACTGAGAAAAATGTTTAGATCCTCAAGTCAGACCTTCTGCAACTCATGAATTCAGTTGGGCACATTTCTTGATTTTGTTCTCCCTCCCCCCCCCCCCACCCAATGCACTAAGGATTCCCAGCTCTATAGCAAACAGGCACAGGTCCTATCCAGCTGCTGGAGTTTCCAAAGGGTAGGCTGCCTTCTGATCATCAAGAAAATCTCATTAGCATTCTACCACTTGTTATCAAATTCACAAGAGAGGACCATAAGGGAACACATCACATTCAACCATCAGCTTTTGCTCATTTTGTACGTGTATGTATGCCTGTTTTCCCAAGTTTCACTGTTAAAGAAAATACAGGTTTGACTTGCTGCACACTAGCCTGGCTGGCTTTCAGTAGTAAAACCACACACCAGACATTTCAGAATTACAACACAACTAGAACCTGCTCTCCCAGATAAAGATTTTGTATCATATCCTAGAAACAGTCAGTCTACCATTCTGCACCATAGTAGCATCGGCACTGCAAACTCTTAGTGCCGCTGAAGAAAAATCTTCCCTTATGATTTGGTTGTGCTTATTTAGGTAACGTTTTTTAGAACACTTGTATTTTTCCAGTAGGCCTCATTACAAAAAGCAAGTAAATCAATTCCCGCAAAGCCGCACAAAACCATTAAAAGCTACTGTCACAGCTGCAGCTGGAAAGCTATTATCAACCAAGCTGTTAGGAAAAAAAAACACACAAAAAATTAATCCTAATCTGCATCAAACCCATGCATCTTAGACCATTCTCCAAAGGCTGCCAAATCTCAACTCAGTCAGATCAAATACAAAGTGAATTCCAAATGCATCAGCCTTCAAAAATCTGGAAGAGGATGCCAGTAGTTTGCAAAGCTTGTGATGAGAAACAAATCTTGCAATGAGAAACAAATCTTGTGGATACCTAGGTCTCAGCAAGAACTTACCGAAATTCCATATGAAATTTCAGTTTGTGGTTGGAAACTTAGAATAATCCAAATGACTACATCTACCGCTGAACTGCACTACCTAGCTCCTTGTCTTCCCTACTTACTGAATGGCTCCACACATCTGATTTGCTCTTTACCTCTACAGCTCTACAACAAGTTGACCACTAAAAAACCTTAGCAACAGGTACAGAGATCTTGAATTAGAAAATGCTAATTCGAAACAGCACGTTTTTATGGGACAACACTTGCCAAAATGGTTTCCCAAAATCGAAGTGTGATACGTGGTCCAACTCGGTGGCTAGGATATGGCATACCTAAACAAGCAGCCTCTGAGAATGCATTGATTATCTAAGTAGTATAGTACCATTATAATGTTTGCCCTTGAATCTAAGCAATCAGTGTTACAAGAGTAATTTGTATTTAAATGGGTGTATCAGGGACTGTCTGCTACTTTTGGGGCAAGGATATGGATATCAAAGGGAGGTAGGAGGCAACACTAGACTTCTGTTGAAGCAAAACGGATACAGTGAGCATCAATTAATTTGCAAGAACAAGACATTCCTCTAAAGGACTGAAAACCGACTGGTGAACTACTAGTTGTGACACGTAACATATCAAGTTCTAACAACTTTGATAACTGAGTAACAAAAATTGACTACTCTGATGATAACTTTTAAAACGTTTGGTAGGAATCAGTGGACGCAGAAACCTATATATATTTTTTTGTGTTGGGGAAACTGGTCGGAATTTTTATATAAAACAGAGAGAGAGAGAGATCCAAATATGATGTAATTAAGAAGAGTCAAAATAGCTTTGTAGAGTAGAAGGCCGTGTATCACAAACTGGAGTTTTTTAAAGGCACCAGTGAATAGTAGGGTGATTCATTTAGTAACTATAGACTGGATTTCCAAATAGCTTTCAAAACAGTCTTGCAGCTACTATTCCAGGACAACTCTGAGAGGGCATGGCATAAGACTACAGATTTTCCTAGGTGTTACTTACTACTTACAAAACAGAAAACAAAGGATTTTTTTTGTCTTTCCTCAATTAGGATAATCAAAGTTGACAACAAAGAACTGAAGATGGCTATCACAGTACCAAGTGATCAGTCAATAAAACACACCACATTCAATGTCGATAAACTCAAATTAATGTGTGTAGTGAAAAAACAGCCATAAGTCTATACCAAATACCGAGCTATAAATTAGTTGCTACCATTAAGCACAGAAATTTCTGAAGTCAAATAAGAAAATTCTAAATGCAGACTAGCTCAATGATGATTAAAAGGTAAATAATGCTAAGATTTCCCAGGGAAGACCTGACAGTAAAGAAAAAAGGGTTTTACTATAATCCATTATATGCCTGCGTCTTAAATGCTGTGAACTGTTATTGTCCTTACTTCCACCTGAAAATATCTATTTCAGTAAGCAGCAGGACTAAAACAAAAAAAACCCTACTTCTTCACAAAATATATCTCTAAATCATTGAAATAACAGTTATATAATGTTATGGAAGACAAACAGGTTAAAAGAGAAGAGTAGCAGACAGTAGAGGATATGCCCAGCAAGGGCAAAGTCGTATGATGGCATTGACAAGAACCTTCAGGTGGGTCATTAAAGTGACACACACATCCAGCCTTTAGCCTTGAACAAAAAGGGAAAAATTCAAAGCCAATTCCTTACACTCTAGGTGAAAGACACAAAGAGGAAGCTTGACTGTTTTAGCTTAGTGAATTCATATTTATCCTAAAGTACGTTATAGATGGGCCAAACAAACTTGAGATGAACTAGTAAAAAACCCACTGTGTAATTTACCTTCCTGTTTGAACACTGTTTCCCCGTAAACAAGTACTTACATCTCTACTTAAGATTCTTACATTTATTGTCTTACAAAAAGCATGGTGTGGTATTTTGCTATTGCAGGTGCCAAAAAGCCAGTATGAAAACATTAAGTTCAATGTTAAGTCTCTGAATAGCACCTTGTTTTTTTCCCTACCTCCATAGCTATGCTAAGCGTGACTATGTAATTGGCAATTTTTGCGATGCATTCATCTGTAAACATGCTACATAGACTGGAAAAACAGTAATAAACTGAAACAGAACTTCGAACCATTGACGGAAAACTAATTGTATCAAGAGGGATAAGCAAGCCAGAAATCTGAATCATTCTCTCACTCCTTGCCCAAGTACTTACAGTATATTTTGCATTTTAGTTTGAGTGACTTTAGCTGTCCAGATTGCTATCTTAATGACTGCAACTGTCCAAAGTAATTTGAAGCATGTCCTGATCAAAATCTAAAATTTAATGCTATAAATACTTACAAACTGAGGCCTAGCCTTATGATTGATCGTATCTGAGTGCTATTCATCAGTTCTTTTAACATAATAGAAGATGGAGCAATGTTACAAGGTGAAAAGTGATCTCAGCTTTGCAAAATAGCATCACAGAGCATCTTAGATCTTTTCATCCCAGAGTCCCAACTGAGCTTTCCAGTATTCATAAAGAAGAAATGGATGTTATTAGTAAATGGGCGTTATAACGTTTTCCTGTGTTCTTTTTACTGCTTACATTCTCCCTCCCATAAGTAACATGTTTGGTTGTTGGGGCTTTGGGGGGGTGGGTTGTGGTTTTTAAACTAAAAGCATTTCATAAGAAACTTCAGACTCTTTGCCGTTCTAGAACATGAAAAATGTTCTAGTGTGATTGCAGCTTACACAACAGTTCAACAGAAACACAAGAGTTTTCCTTTCCTCCAGAAAAAAAACCAAATCTATCCAGTATGATCCAAATCATGTTCACAAAGGAACACACAGGAGGCAAAGGACAACAAATTCCACTGGTTATCCATGAAATGGGCACTAAATCCAGAAGATATGAGTCATCACTGACACTTAGGACTCATTTAGGAAGAGGCCCTTCTGCACAGACTTAAAGGTGTCCCACATTGCCCAGCAGCAGAAACCATCAGGGACAAGGAAAAAGGTAGATTTTCAACAGCAATAGAATCAACAGGCTCAAGATTTTGTGACTTGTGCTTGCAAGTGCACTTATGAAAACTAAACAGGATTTCTTTGTGCAGGTAAATAGAAATACAATTACAAGTTGCGCACGATTTTTAAATAAAACTTGCATGTGGAATTTACGGGGAGTACCCACATATTCCAACAGTGCAATGGCCCCTGCTGGCTTTGGCAAAGGAAATAAATTTTAGGCAATCACTAAATCTAGCTATAATAGTAGAAACCTCTAATGGTCACAGGCCATCTCCATAGATGGACTTCATTCTACTATGCCACGCAGCAGAGTACTTTAGGCTAAAGTCAAACACATTCACTTATCACATTTGATATGGCATGCACTTATCTTATGCTTTTTATAATCTGCTTTTTTAGAAAAAAAAACAAAACTGGTATTCTATAAACAGTCTAGTCTTGTTTTCCTTTAGGGATAAATAAAAAAGTAACCTTACTTAATAGAAATAAGCTCACCAAAGCCAAGCCCTGGGTTCATATAATAACTCTCTGCTCAATTACAACAGTCATAGGTAAAGTCCAACTACCATAAATTGAGAGTAATTAAAATCAGAGATGAGAGACTTACCTACAGTAATTCAATCACACACATGCAAATGCACACACATGCAATCAGTCCTATAATTTTATTATTCATGGCTTTGATGAGTTCATAGTACTTTGTTACAGTACTACAAGATACTGCAAGTATCTGAAGTAGCAAAGTTTGAGATGCTCCAACAGTCCTCACTCTCCCTACAACACACTTAACTCTTTGCTAGCAGTACAGGTAGGAAATAAGTAACTTCTTCAGAGATGTCCCTTAAAATCTTCTGGGTGGCCTCTATGTAAGCTGTTCTGCAGCAAAAGAAAGATTTCACTCATTGGACTTGCTTCTGTAAGACAACAGTTGTTGCTCACAGACAAATTTTTAATATGGGGGGGGGGGGGGGAAAAAGCTTAAAAGAAAGATATAGCTCCAGAGGCAGAAGGCAAAAAGGCAAAACTCCCAAGACAATGAAATAACATATTAATTTGATTTGCCCAAATTACATTCAACATTTTGTATGTGGCTTAAGCACAACTGTGCATTCTGGCAAAGAACAAGTGACTGGTAAAACATAAGAAGTTCTGCCTGGAGAAGTACCTGAACTGCAATAACCTCAGAGTAGCACGTTCCTTAATGCAGGCTTAGTGTAGGCGTTCGGAAAGATGAAAGCTAACATACATTCCTAAATCACTGCATAAAACCACAACAGAGTAAAGTGCATCTGAAAAAAAGTAAAGATGTCATACACTGTTTCTGTTTGCAAGTGGTTCCACTAAATTAGCAGACAAAGCATTAAAGTTTTACAGCTTTACCAGCAATGTACTAGATCACTGCAGAAGTTTGGGTTTTGTAGATGAAAATGGGAGGATAGGGAGAAAGGAGACTGTAGAAGCTTTAGAAGATAAATGTCAAAGGAAAGAAATTAGAAGACTTTGGGGTGGGAGGGGAAGGAAATGAGAAATTTTCAGCAGAAATGCACAGTACTAGAGAACTGAGGAGATTTATGAATAAAATTAGAAGAAATTGCACATAAAATAGTTTATAAACTTTGAAATGCTACAACTTGCAGATGTAACTTTCCAGCATTTTTAACCATGTTTCAGTAGTTGACATTAAATAAATTTCCCAGCATATCTAAAACTTCTGGTGGAATATGAGAAGAATTAGTAAGGATGAAGAGGATTTTACAGAGCTGGAGTAGTATTTTTCAAAAGGCATCTAGACAACATCGGGATGCTCTTCCACTAAACTTTCAAAACAGTTTCGGCATTTCTGAATGTTCTATCATTTGCCTCTATCTCCATATTTACAATGACCTGAATTATAAATGTCACTTTTACAAAGAGCTCTTCTTTGTCCAGGCTCATACCTGTAGCAATTTTTTATATGTTAAAATCCCAGACTATCATCGGAGCAATGAAATAACATACTAATTTATCATCATCGGAATGAAGAAATCAATAGATAGGTCACTGATTTCCAAAATGTTTGGCAAGGTTAGACACACAATTCAGCAACGCTAATTATCATCAGTATATTGCAGTAACTAGTTTTGCAAGTTAAAGAGTTTGCGGAGGGTAAAAATACTAGGTCTAACACATATGATACGTTCTCTAGTAATGGTGCAAAGAGCACAAAAATAAAGTCTCTTGCCAGACACTGATTTAGTGCAGTGAAGGACAGACCATGCCACAACAATTAGAAGCTGTATTTTGGCAGGAAGGCATGATACACAAAGAGC
The DNA here is from genome assembly GCF_009769465.1 of Tauraco erythrolophus. Classification (NCBI taxonomy): domain Eukaryota; kingdom Metazoa; phylum Chordata; class Aves; order Musophagiformes; family Musophagidae; genus Tauraco; species Tauraco erythrolophus. The sequence continues at coordinate 36,295,352 of NC_141473.1, forward strand.
TGAAAATCTATCATATCTAACCTCCACCCTCCTTCCAGTTGTCTCCTATCCAGAATCTGTCGCTCAATTCAAACCAATGGGGCAGTAAACAGTTCTTTTTACCATCCAAACCTCCTGGCAACTAATCTGGGGAAAATAACACCAGTTATTACATAAAGGAAAAACAACATGCCTCGTAAAAGAAGTAAGCTACAAGACAATTTAAGACCTAGCAAACGAATACACATCAGAAATGAACATTGTGAATAGGCAAACTGTTCTCCCTTTTATTAACTTGTTTATCGTACAATGGTCCTCTACTGTATGACGAACTTAGTTATGGAACTCCATTATTGTAACAATTCCTGCAATTATAAAATAACTGATATATATGAAAAAAATGAAGAAATCATTCCGTGTGATTCCAGCACAATATGACCCCAGCACAAATAATAATCTATGTTTTAACACCTTCTTCCCACTCACTCTTTAATCCATCAGAAGAGTGCCTGAAGCTGGAACAATGAGTGCAATTTTAGTTCAGATGCCAATCTCAATGCTGATTTGTGAAGATCAGTGTGAGTCATCACACAGATCCTAAAAGAATTATGACCTTTGGTTAGCGGACAGAATGCACTGAGCAGGACAGGGTGAATTATGTTAACTACCTCTGGCGCTCTGCATACTTCTCTCTCAAAATGTCATCAATTAACCTAAGTTAAATCCTAAGATATTTTTACCTTGAAGGTTTCCTGCCTCAGTTTCAAAAAAGAAAAAAGTGGGTTTTATACCAAAAAAACAAAGCTTTTTCTTCCCTTCAAATGTAACAGAAAGATATTAACGCCTCCTTCACATCTTGGCCTGTTTCCATCCTCAGACTGTAATGGTAAGTATAAATTATTGTTTCAGATTATTTGAGCTCCCAGAACAAAAGAAAAAAGCAGCACTGGGTACACTATGACACAATACTGGATAAATGAGTATGATGAGATTAAAAGGACAGGCAGCATAAAGAAAGCCATTTTTTAAGAATATTTTTATACAGAGTGTGACACTGGATAATGAAGAACAACGGTTCAACAGCAGAGTAACTACTATAAGACAGAGGTAAGGAAGAAGCAAAAGGACATGGAGCTGCTGGAGCGGGTCCAGAGGAGGGCCACGAAGATGATCCAAGGGCTGGAGCACCTGTGCTATGAAGACAGGCTGAGAGTTGGGGCTGTTCAGCCTGGAGAAGAGAAGGCTCCGGGGTGATGTTATTGCAGCTTTCCAGTACCTAAAGGGGGCCTACAGGAAAGCTGGGGAGGGGACTTTTTACAAGGGCCTGTAGTGATAGGACAAGGGGCAATGGCTTTAAAGTGAAAGAGGGGAGATTTATATTAGACATAAGGAAGAAATTCTTCACTCTGAGGGTGGTGAGGCACTGGAACAGGTTGCCCAGAGAAGTTGTGGGTGCCCCATCCCTGGAAGTGTTCAAGGCCAGACTGGATGGGGCTTTGGACAACCTGGTGTAGTGAAGGGTGTCCCTGCCCAAGTCAGGGAGGTTGGAACTGGATGATCTTTGAAGTCCCTTCCAACCCTAACCATTCTATGATTCTATGATTCTATATTCACAAGGTATTACAGAAATTGCAAATGTAGTCGCATGTAATTGTGTGGTAGGGATGTGAAAAGTCAACGGAACTTTTTTTTTTAAACTATGACCTATTCGAAGTAATTCTGGAGAAGTATAGGAAAGATCTGCTTTTATTGTACGGGATTGCGTAATGTTAGGGATCTGCTACAGACTTGAAAAAGCAAACCTCAAACATTATTAGAAACCTAGCTTCCAACTGGATGGAAAAACATCAGACTAGAAGACCATGAGGAGAGTTCATAGATTTTATGTTAGTCTCAACAACCTTTTTCTGTATTCGAGAGAGAAAGACTGAATCATCCAAAGAACAAATATCCAAAATATTATACATATATCCCAAATATCTCTAAATAAGTATATCTCAGTTCGCTAAGTACAGAAGAAATAAAAAGGGAGATTAGATTAATCTTAGGAGATGTATTCAGCTGTAGATTGAAGAATAAATGTTCATCAGATTTTGTCAAAAAATTCACCTATTTAAGAATTGCTTTTGTTATGAACAGAGGTTATGATTTGTAACAAACACTAGCTTGAATTTAATTCAGAGAGAACTATACAGAAAAGACTATGACTCCATAACTTAAATTCTCTTAAGGCTAAACTGCAGTAAGATTAACAGAACTGCTTAGTGAAATGAATTATACTCATGAGTCTAGGGGAGTAAGAGAGGAAAGAACTGTACCAAACGTAAATCAACAAAACTTCTGCAACCAATCATACGACGGAAGTTAACAGAAAGTCTGCAAGGAACACAAACACTAGAGGCAGAGACGGACTTTTCTGTCTCAACTCTATTTCGCACAGCTCTTCCAAAGGATGTAAAAAAAAAAAACAAAAACAAAACAGCTTAGAGAAGAAAATTACCAGACAGAAGTTGAGCTGCTGTGAAATTCAGTCAACAGTGAGTCTAACAATCCAAGAGATTTCTGCCAGGGACCTCTTCTGAAAAGTTTTAATAACTCTGTTTTAATACTACACAGAAACAATGAAGTACTGTTTTTCCCGCCCCCCTAAACAGTACTTCAGCAATACCAGTCTGAAACTCAAGAAGGGGAAGGATAATTACATGAGCATTTCAGAGCATCTAAAATTAGATGCATTTCAGCAAAAACAGGTGAATACATTAACTAAGAAGGAGGTCTACTTTTTCTGACGCAAGTTCTCAAACATCAATATATGGTCAAAATATTTTGAAATATTATTGTTATGTAAATAACAATTTTTTGTTTCCCACCTATTTAAATGTTTATTTAATGTACTAAAATACTTGAAAACAAAAAGAGCTTTACAATAATGCTAACTCCAATTATTTTTGTATCAAATAATGGTGTGCTCCTGTAAATTTCAGTTGCTCAGTTTAGTAAATAATTTTAAGCAAACAATTGCAAATGAAACGTGTACATAAAGCCTTTTCTATTATAAGAAAAGGTATGCTTCTACAGATTATAATCTTCACCACAACACAACTACTTCATTACCGCAGGGCATCCACCCAGGAAGTCCTAACTCCAGTCAGGTTCATCAGTTTAGAAAAGTCACAAGATAATTCACAGAGCTCCAATATATAGTTACGTGTGTTTGTATACACATAGAAACATAGGCATAGGTATAAGATATACATATATGTACACAAACATATACTTTTTCTGATTCATTTTAGTAGTGTGGTATTTTAGATTTTAAAAAGGCACAGAGCTCCCCTTTCTACTTCTCAAAGAATGTGTATACAACTGAAAAATTAAATACGAAAAAATCTTTTTTAAAGACCTACGCAATTTACTAACTGCTTTCAGTTTTTACAAGTGGCATATTACTGGTATTTTTCCATATCTATGATATCATCTGTATATAAAATAAATCTCTCTTCAAGGTACAGTAGCACACACTTCAGTATTATTTTAAACTTTGAAATCTTTTATATAATCCTAAAAACATATGAAAATACATTTACATGAATCTACTCATAGTTGGTCTAACTCAGATCAACTGTATTCTTCTTTCAGCAATGTAACTGAGAGAAGGGATTAATCAACTTTTATTAATATATTATTGCAGTAGATGAATATTACTTAAGTGTTGCATTGCTTAAGCTTTGCTGTACATGAATAGTTAAGACTAAGGAAAAAAACAAGATTTGGATCACGTATAAATCAAGAAGCTTCAAATGACATTTCTGCAGGAAATTGGAAGTTTGTCCTCTTCTGTGCAAGATACTTTAGTAGATAACCTCCAGAGTTCTCTTCTAATGTCTTTTATTCCTTGATTCTATTCTGCTATTTTGCCATTTTGTACATGCTACACTACGTGTTAATAAAGTTCATCTGACATCCTGTTTCCTTATTAAAGATCTCTTCCAACTGTAGAAAGTGCAGTAGCAGCAGAGGCTTCAGATCTGAAGCTACAATGTTAGGAAAGAAGTGAAGCTGCATATTTGCTTTCTCCATGTTATCAGTAAATTACCTCCTCAGAACTGGGCCTTTGCAAAAAAGTATGAGTTTATTTTTTCCTGTTTATTTTTGCTAGTGTTAAACTACGGAAGTTTCACTGAAATCAAATAAAAGCTACAACTAAAGCAGTGAAAAACATGGTCCCTTAGCTCGTGTTTTTGTACTCACAAAAACTGCTTTCTCCAACAGCTTTACAATAACATCCTATTTTTTGCTGCTTTTCATGAATTAAAAGTAGTTTCTGATGGCACAAGGTTTACATTAGAAGGCAAATTCTGTTCTAACACTGTGGTATCTCACTGTTTCTCACTATGTTTGAAAAGACTTAACATGTTCTTAGATTCTAAAGGAAGGATTAAGAAACTAGAAAAAAATTTCTAGTCTGCAAAATTTCAGATTTTTAGAGAATTTCTTGCACACTCCACATTTGAAATGTGCTCTTCTCAACTCCATTCAGAGAGAGAGCCATGCAACATTTCCCTGAATACCCTGAATGTCTGTACATGACAGTGGAACAACAGTATATAATAGGAAAGTGAACTACAACTCTTCTCCCTCTTAACCAGCAGCAACTGATTTGTGTCAATTATTCAGCTAAAAAGTTATTCCCTTTTGTCTACTCAAGTCAGCCTGAATGATATTTAGTCCTCTCACAGAACTTCCTGAGCAGTCTCAGAAGTCTTTATCTATCTCAAGTCACTCCAGTCCAATTTCTGTAAGAAGTTGAATTGTGGGGCATCTCTGTATATATTATGGCATATTTTGCTGTTCGCAATACTAAAAATGGCATCTTCTCCAGATTCTACTGCAGATTGAGCTACAGGTGTCCATGTTTACCACTCTCAATTTTGCAGTTGAAACTGCACAAGGGAGTTACAGAAAGCCTTACCTGAGAAAAACATTTAAGTCATTCCACTCACTATCACTCCATTAGTAAACAGCAAGTAAGAAATTTCTAGTAGAGAAACAACAAACTGGACATCAGACAAAACAATCTCAAAGTCTAATGACTTACTACCCACTATCTGGAATGCATTTACCTTGAAAAAACTAATTTAATTTAAAGTGGTGATGAGATCACAAGAGTCAAAATGCACTTCTGACAAATTGTATTTTAAGAAGGTATTTGAAAGGGCAGAGTGCGGAGACATCATTGCACTGAGAACACAACAGCGAAGGGTCTCTGTTATCTGCATACAATACATGAAGAAAATGATTATTTATACTTGAGGAGGGATGAGAAAAAGAAATGAACAAGGAAATGTTTTTATGAAAACATGAAACATCACTTCACAAAAGAGGAGCTAATATTATAAGGAGTTAACCATAGCAATGTTATAAACATGACAGACCAAAACTCAGACAATACAGAAGGCTAGAGAGAAGGTTCATTAGATGAAACGATTGTAGTTTGGGCAAGGACACTGAGGACAGAAAAGCAGCAAAGGGGTCTACCATTCAAGCTCTTCAAGAAGACAACAGAAAGGAAAAAACACAGGTCCTGAGAATTTTCTACACATAAATACACTTTTGATGCTTTTCTTACCTTGTACTAGTCCTTGCAGAAGTTTACATAACTCTTGGACTAAAAGATCTAACTCTTCTCTTACTGGTTTTCTAACACATAATAATGTAAAATACTTAGCAACTGCAATTAACATGTCATTGCAATTACATGCCACCATCAGGAGAAGAAAACGTACATACAAAAGAAGGAAATGCTGACATTTCAGATTTTCCATCTATATACAAAAGCTTTATTCATGTAATTTCGAATAAAGGGTACTAAAATAACACAGAAGAATCAACATTAGAAAAGGAACATCACAAACTATGTTTTCAGCCTAACTGTATCAGGAAAGAGACACTGAAGAGTCAGTTTACGAGGGCACAGTTGAGGATAAAACTTAAGATTTACCAACATAAACAAAATTACAAGCATATCAAAACTAGTTTCCTGGAAATTCATGCATCAAATGCAATAGAACATTTCAATTTACTTCTATGAATCTAAAAACTTCACATCATCAGGATAAATGGATGACAGTATTTTTTAAACTGTATGTCAGTGGATTATAAAGATTAATACCCACATTCTTCCTTGCATAAATTAACTATCCAAAACTGACAGGCTGAAACTGAGTCTCTGTTCTTAGGAGATATAAAAATCTATGAACAATCTTTATCGTCACTTACAATGCTTCATAATTGCAATGACGTTTTTTATACCATTCATTAACCCTTGTTTTCCTTTATAAGGAACAGACCATCACTTAAACTGGCTATTTGCAATGAGACCTCTTTTTCACTTGTAAATACCTGATTTCATCTCTTTGTCTTCTGTAGTGCTAGTTTTCCTTTGAGCACAGTATCACACACAAATAAATAGAAAGAATAAACCACAATTCAAAAAAAAAGCTCATTTCATGAAGACAGGTGAATCTGAAAAGGAGATACCAATACACTTTGAAAAATAATGGCATTATTAGCACATACAACAAATGTCATATTAGCACTGTAAAAAAAAAAAAAAATACAAAAAACAACCAACCAAAACCCAACAACGAACAACTCCAACCTTTCAAATGCTCACAATTCACCTTTTTTGATCTGCCACAGAATTCTACTTCTCTCAGTGCTCCATCACAGAGGTACGTGTATCACAACAGGAGAGACAATTTTCCTGTATGCATACGTTTTGTTTCAGCAAACCCACAAGTGGCTTACAAAGAGTCACAAAGATATTTTCCTATGGAGCTCAGTTCCTTCCCATCCTCTCAGCTGTAGGTCCCTTATTCAGCTTATTTTAAGGAGAGAAACATAATATTCTTGATTCAAGAAACAGTGACTAATTCACTTGCCTCTGAGCTCTGTGCAAAATTTTTGCAGTGACATTACTGGGAGATACACTGTACCTTAAAAACATCCATAGCAGAAATGCAGCTGAAAGTACTGAATTTGCCCTCCAAACCATCAGTAACCCCAGACTAACTCACATTAATAACATCATTTGATAGAACAACTTGCCATCCAAGGCTCAGGTGACACTGTGTGAAAAGGAGATACAGAACATAAACTGCAAAATAGATATTTCCAACTCTTAACAGGTTTGGAAAGTACATTTTGTATCTGGTAGAAAAATCTGACCTATCAATCAGAGATGCAATTTAAAATAGAATTTTAAGTAGGTGGTTCTGTCGTATGATTTAGAATTCCAAATCACCAGAATTACTAAGGAAGGTGTGTTTACTGCATTTACAAGAAAAGTGTACTATATTTTTGAATATGATTTTAACACAACAGGCCTAATCACTTCCCTTGCCAACCTGGAAGATGCAGTCAGGGATGCAAACTCATCCATTCAACTCAAATGTGACTATCTGACATTCTGAGACAGCACAGTATCAATTTTGAATGAAGTATGTTATTTAAAAAACATTTTTCCCCATATGCCCGAGTTGGCATGTGCTGTAGAATATTATTTTCTGTAAAAAAAACATAGATCCATTATAAATCCATTCTTGTATTTACTTCATCTCAAACATGACACAACACACATTATCTTTCCTAATTACCAAGTAATTTCCAACAAAGTTAGATACCATCTTCTATTACACATTTCACTTTTCTATTTAGACAGAGCAATATAACAATGTTTTACTTCCTCAGAAGATGGTAACAGTGCTAATACACCAAGGAGTAGACTGAGAATGGCTTGCACCATTCCTTATAATTAGTCTTAATAATTACTTCTTTGTACCAGAGCTAATTAAAAAAAAAAGTTCCCTAAGCAAGTAGATGACACTGCCACAGGGAAACATCTACTCAGCAGATGACTTGAGAATAAGCATGACACTTAAGTTAAACAAATTAAAATAACGTGCCAAAAAGTTCTACCAAAATTTACAGAAGATGCTGTACACTGAGCAAATATATGACTGTTTCCTTTTTTGGACCTCGTGATATGTGGACCTACAGATCAGTGCTACTCAAGTTACAGTTTCTGCTTTTACTTACCATGAAATATTGCCAATCATTCAGCTGTGCTCAACCAAAGAATATAAAATACATCAAAAAGCCAAGAATGTACTCTGAAGAGAGGAGCTGCCCAATGACATTCCCCCCCCGCCCCCCAGTTATTATTGGAACGTCTAACTCTATTCTTCAAGACAAGGAAATTTTGATAAAATATCTGAAATGTGCCATTTAAATGAATCACAGTTGTGTAGTTAAAAAGAAACGTTTAGCTCACTGAATTTGAAAGAAGAATTTTAAAACTCATGAGATTTCATAGTACGTTAAAGAGATTCATGTATTCAACTCATCAGCAATTGACTTGCTCCTTCCTTTTATTAACATCTCAAACAATACCTGCAGAAATTTCAGGGAAGATTTGCAACCTCCTAGACCCTATAAGCAATAGGAAGGTTCATAATCAGCTTCCCTTAAAGGTTAACTTACACAGGGAAAAAAACTAATCCTCTGCTTATGTTTTCCTCACCAAGATGCTGAAATACATGTAGGACAGTAGCTCAATGAATAACCAACTTGTACTATTTGTAGTAAATTCTTCTACATTCAGAGCTGTATCGCTTGCTAGCTATACCAACTGACCACTGTAAAGCAAGGAGAACACTCACGCTCTGAGAAGTCCGTATTGAGCACTGGCAGACCCAGAAAGGGCCTGAACAGGCATTTCTGCTTGCAGCTTTTGGACTGTAATACCCACATCCTGATTGCAAGAAAAAAACACCACTCAGTGATGGCAACTCCAGTCTTGCAGCTTCCAGTAACCATTGTATGGTGATATTTTTGAAGATACACAAATAAGCTTTAGAGCAATGAATATCCAACGTAAGTCCTCCTTTAGACAAGAGTAATGAGCAAAGAATAATTTGGGAAAATAAACATAGCTCTGACTTCACTTACAACGGTTTCGAATTACTGACATCTGCAGAACCATTCATGGTTTATATTGCTGCATAAGCCAAACAATCCTAACAAATGGATTAGCACAAAGGACATGCCCTGAGAAAAACAGGCAACCACAGAGGTGGGCTGGCCATAAAGAAATACGGAAGTTAAACCACGTGTAATGAAGGTGAGAAGTTTTTCCTTCCTGTCCATGTTACACTAACTTCAGAAAAGTTAAAAACAGAGAATTGGGATCTTGAAACTGCAGTAAGTAAAACTGTTTTCTATAGAACCACAAAACATTTTGGGTTGAAGGGACCTTAAAGATTGTCTAGTTCCAACCCCCCGGGCCATGGGCAGGGACACTTTCCACTAGATCACAATGCTCAGAGCCTCATCCAGCCTGGCCTTGAACACCTCCACGGATGACGCACCCACAACTTCTCTGGGCAACCTGTTCCAGTGCCTCATCATCCTCAGAGAGAAGAATTTCTTCCTTGGATCTAATTTAAATTCACCCTCTTTCAGTTTAAAGCCATTGTCCCTTGTCCTATCACTAAACACCCTTGCAAAAAGCCTCTCCGTTTTTCTTGTAGGCCCCCTTTAGGTACTGGAAGGCTGCTAGAAGATCATCCCAGAGCAACCTCTTCTCCAGGCTGAACAACCCCAACTTTCTCAGCCTGTCTTCACAGCAGAGGTGCTCCAGCCCTTCGATTAGCTTCGTGGTCCTTCTCTGGACCCGCTCCAACAGCTCCATGTCCTTCTTGTGTTGGGGGCCCCAGAGCTGAAAGCAGTATTCCAGGTGGGATCTCACGAGAGCAGAGCAGAGGAGCAGAATCACCTCCCTTGACCTGCTGGCCACGCTCCTTTGGATGCAGCCCAGGATACCGTTGGCTTTCTGGGCTGCCAGTGCACACTGCTGGCTCATGTTGAGCTTCTCATCCACCAGCACTCCCAAGTCCTTCTCCTCAGGGCTGCTCTCAATCCATTCTCCACCCAGCTTGAGATTTGTGCTTGAGATTGCCCCAACCCATGTGCAGGACTTCACACTTGGTCTTGTTGAACTTCCTGAGGTTCTCACAGGCCCACCTCTCCAGTCTCTTGAGGTCCCTCTGGATGGCATCCCTTCCCTCCAGCATGTCGATCACACCATGCAGTGTGGTGTCACCTGCAAACTTGCTGAGGGTGCACTTGATCCCACTCTCTATGTTGCCAACAAAGATGTTAAATAGCAGTGGCCCCAATACTGACCCCTGAGGAACACCACTCGTCACTGGTCTCCACTTGGACATTGAACTGTTCACTGCAACTCTCTGAGTGCAAGCATCCAGCCAATTCCTTATCCAATGAGTGGTCCATCCATCAAAACCATGTCTCTCCAATTTAGAGACAAGGATGTTGTGCAGGACAGTGTCAAATGCTTTGGATAAGTCCAGGTACATGATGTCAGTTGCTCTTTTATTATTCACCAACACTGGAACCTCATCATAGAAGGCCACCAAACTAGGCAGGCAGGATTTGCCCTTAGTGAAGCCTTGCTGGTTGTCACCAATCACCTCTTTTTTCCCATGTGCCTTAGCGTAGTTGCCAGGAGGATCTGCTCCATGATCTTGCCAGGCACAGAGGTGAGACTGACTGGCCTGTAGATCCCCAGGTCTTCCTTCTTCCCTTTTTAAAAACAGGGGCTATGTTTCCCCTTTTCCAGTCAGTGGGAACTTCACCAGACTGTCACGATTTCTCAATAATGATGGACAGTGGCTTAGCAATTTCATTTGTCGATTTGCTCAGGACCAGTGGATGCATCTCATCAGGTCCCATAGTTCTTGTGTTTAAACGTGGAAGATACTCACTGATTTAATAAATACATTTTACTGCCATCAAAGGTTTCTTCAGTGAAGAGATTTATAAGTACATTTTGTTTGACAAGTATTTTTAACTCTGAAAATTCTGGAAATGCCACAGTGCATTCCACAGCAGTTGGAACACAGGATATCTGAGAATCTCCTGTTTTATGTATATGCACACTGATATGCACTTCTTTTTCTAGAAGGAGACTTTCCACAGCTGCAGAGAAGACTTTGAAACTTAGAGCTAACTGAACGTGTGAGGATGGATCAATGTACCTACTCTAACATACCCGTTCTGCTTCATGCACCTAGTTCGCTCAAGCAACTTCTATCCAGCTCTACACCGCAAAGCAGAAACCTCTACTGTGCAGGGACATTTTAAACACAAGCAACAGCTTCACAAAACCTTACACAATCTAACCTTCCATTGTTTTCCTGTTGAAATGTTACAAAAAGTTTACAAAGCATATAAAAGAATAATCAGATTCTGAAAATTATCATACCTGATACAGCAAGAAAATCATCAATACTTGTTATATCATCCACAGCTTCAGTAAGAATATGGATGTGATTCTCCCATGTACTCCTATACATCTCCATATTGTTTTTCACAACTTGACTTTTTGGTCTGGCAGCAAGAGCTAATGCAGCATTAATAACCTGTACCGAAAATAAAAACAAAACCCAACATCTAAATAATTATTTCTTCAGAAATAAAATTTAATGTTTTACTCAAAATCGCAGAGTAGCATTTCTGTTCTCTAAGCTAAAGTATTGCTCAGCTTTTGTTTCTGTTCTCAGCAGGAACGTCAGTCAGATGTTGCTTAGCCTAATTCCCACTTTAGCTTCATAAATTTAGAAGCTAATGGAATAGGAAAGTAAAAATACCAACATTTTCTTTTTAGTTGGAGAATCCATACTATTTCAGTTTGCAAGATGCTAAAAAAGAAAGTTGTTATTTACACACACTTAAGGCACACATGTATCAGTACAGCATACATCACTTCAGTTTAAAGAGCTTAAACTCTTTTTTAACTGTTATCACAGAGCTCATTATGGAGTATCTTCACTGAAAGAGACATTCTCACCCTCTGTCATGTAAAAGTGGAAGGTTTTACCAGGACAATTGCTATCTCTTTTTAGATCAGTGGCATGGGACATAACACGTACCGCATCTATATAAAAGCAGTAGACTGGTATTTCTAAATCAGTTAGGCCTAAAAACATTAACTACGTTCACATGAAGAGGGCAGATTCCATCTCTCCCAGGAAAGACTAATTAAAGATGGATATACTGGATCCTACAGTGATTACTTCTATAGATACCCGTTCAATAAGTTAATTAGCTAGAGAGGTTTTTTCCTAACATGGCTTTTTGTTGATGTTATAGCTATAAACATTATTTAAATGAAACAAAACATATCATCCCAGGCAGAAGCTGGACACTAACCTTTTTTCCCCTGCCCAATATTGCTTATTTACCAACGGGAGAATGTTTTTAAAATGACAAAACACCAGATAAAGCAAAAAAAGGTAAGAATAAAAACAATATACCAAACCAATCCTCAGTGCTGACACTATACATTCAACAAAATGTTCTTGTATATAATGCCACTGTAATCAAGTCATTGCACCAAAGAATAAAAACTACGAAATTCCTCATCCTGAGCCCATCTGATGTGTCTCTACAATAGTATTAATTCGCTTGACCCTGTTGTTCTGGATCATAAGCTAAATTTGTAATTAGTTTTGTTTGGTTGGCATTTTTACACATCACATGAATTTACACAGTTGGTGAAATCTAAATAATGAGAAACTTACTAATATGTGTGCTCTGATAATGAAGGAACATACACAATTAGGCTTTCACAACAACACTGCTGGGATTGAGTCTTTTTACTAATGATTTTGATAAGGAAGAATAGACTACGTGCTTATTACTTTACCAGGCAGCTGGAGAAGGATGAGAGTGTGCAACTACAATGAAAAGGATAAGATTTCTTCACCAACACGACAAGTGATTTAAAAAAAAAACAGAATTCTGTCCTATAAGTAGAAATATAAAAGCATCTTATTCTCCAGCAAGAAAAAAAGATGTCAAGAGGCAAAACAAATTTAGAATTGGAACAAAGTGGACAGGTAGCAGCAAAAATACATCTCCGTTTACAGTGCATCAGTGAATAACTGCAAGTCCATCATGCCAAGTGGTTGCAAAATAATAAAATAATAAGGTACTCTTTGAGAAAGCAACAGTCTGAGAAGCAAAAACAGAAGAAATACCTGAAAAAACATGAGACAAGTGTTTCGCTCTACTTCTGCACTATTAAATTTTTTAAACACCCTATCCACTTTGGGGCACCATACTTCTAGAAAGACACAAAGAGTTCCTCTCCCACTGAAGAAAGAACAGCATCAATGTCATCATCATAGATATAAAACACACTAGACTGTGAGAAAAGACTGAAGAAACAAGAAGCCAGTCCGGTGAAGGAGAGAGCCTGAAGAGAAGCAGAGAGTAGCTGCAAAGATGAAATTAATAAACTACTCTATGTGCATCGCGAAAAGAAAAATCTTTAAACTGCAGAAAGGGAAAAATTCAAGAAACAACTCAACAAAAAAAACCCACAAACACCTCAACCAAATAAACACTAACTCAACTTTTTGCAGGCAAAAAGCTCTCCATTTACCTTAAATTCTCTAACACATGAAAACAGTAATTTGCTTAAGATTAAAATATCAAGCGCCCTAATTGCTGAACTGAGGAAGACTACATTATTAGCATGTCATCTGTTGCACAAAATAGCACCAACAGGCAACATTACACCAACATACCACAATGATTATACTACATATTTTCATAAAACAGGAATGGAATTGTCATACAGGTGTTACTCAATTTTAAACAATGATATAAAAAATATATTTTAACACTGTTTATTAGTTGTCTGAATGCAACTAATCGGGAGCCCCACTACCTCAGAATTACTATTGAATTAGTCACAATCTACACTGCGGAACGTTCCTGTTTTGACAAAATATCTGCAAAGTTATGCAGAAAAACACAAAGCACACTGAATAAAGCTGAAGTTGCCATCCTCCCCGTTTTCCAGATTACTAACACCCAAATTATCTAGTTCATCAGACTTTCAGCTTTTTTGTCAATGAACTCTGCCTTCATATATACAGCACAGCAACATGCAGCTACCTTAAAGAACATATTATCAAACTACTCATATTTGGAAAAGAATTAAAAATTTTAGTAAAGAGTCAAATTAAAAAATCAAGTTAATTCTGATTAAAGGCAAAAACTGCATACTATAGGAAAAAGTGCTGAACAGTTGAGCAATTACAGTTTGAAAGTCCTGAGTCTGATTTGTCTTTTTTTTAAAGCTGCACAGCTAGTTGTTTTAAAAACACCTGATGATGATAATAATAACAAAACCAATAACAATAATAATAAAATCACTTGATCTGTACCTCAGATAATATGGAATAATCTTCAAAATAATGAAAAGAAAATAAATCTAAAGCTCCTCAAAATCCACCACTGCCAGCTATGGTTTCAGCAGTTTGTCTCTGAAATGATTTTTTTAAAAAAATAAACTTCACGAGCCATACAGCATACACATAATGAAGTCTAAAGGCTCAAAAGAAGTCTGATTTCATGCAGTGTCCTTAAAACAAAGCCACTGACTTTTAAAACAGTGCATGTTACAAGTGGGTGACAGAACACTGCTCTAGCGAGGCTCAGCAAGGACTCAGAACTGACTACTCTTCTTCCTTTCCTGGTTATCACTCAGTTTGTGCTAAACACAGTTTTGCCCATAGTTTTCAGACATCCTTTTAATATAGCCCATTCATTTCATGTTATACAATTTTATTTTATCCATACTCCAGATCTACAAAATTTGCAGCAAAAGTATTTATCAGCTGTATCACCTGGCAGCAGATCTGTCTTGATGGCATATGATCCTACCCATAAAAGCAGGCACACTATTTCAGTCTCTCATGTGAAAAACACGACCCCAATTCCCAACTCTCTTTTTTTTTTTTTTTTTTTTTAAATGCAATTGCCAGGAAACATATACATTTAAAATACTGAATGTGCAGAAGGTGCCTTATATTTTAGTTTATAAATACTATTTTGTCCTCCAATAAAACACAGGAGAGTATCATAGTAACTTCCAGGGATATTAGAAGAGAAGCTCTCCCAAATGAATGTTGAGTGCAGCTTGGAGCACTGATAAAAATCACGCATCGTTTCTAACATCTGAAGAATGTCAGCACAGCAATGCTGACATAGATGAAAAGGTTGATCATTTATACCTCATCAGAATATAGACATTAAAAATGAGTCACCAAGGACTTTGAAGACCTATTCAAAGACACCAGCAAAGGTGCCTATCTCCTAGGCATCAGCAAACTACCACAATAAACCTTGTGCCTACGCTCCCACATGCACTGTTCATTTGCAGCACCACTTCGGAAATGCAGGGTCTCTTCCTGCAGACATTTTTTTATGCTAGGATAGCCAACGGCTTCTGCCTTCTTAAATAAGTCAACAGACGACTCAAGCTGCTGAAGGTTTAAATTTCCATTTAGATACCCTGCTTTCACTGAAGGCTCTGTAAGTATACGTTTTTTTGAGTTTGTTTTTTTTGGTGTTTTTTTTTTGTTTCTTTGGGTTTGTTTTTTTTTTTGTTTTTGTTTTGTTTTTACAAAGAGTTAAAATAGAGAATTTCAGATCTTTTTAGGGTTCATTTTTATAAAGATAAGCATGCAGCATTTTCATCTTTTATAATATTACCTTTGGCACTAAACACAGACTTTGAATAAATACTTCGAAGTAGGCAATAACACACTATGCTAAAGCCAGTCTGAACTGGCTTCCGATTTCACCAGTAATACAAACTACTTTATTAAAACAAATGCTTAAAATTCAAAAGATGCAAACGTAAGCAGTTTTTGAACTGGGATTTAGATCATCTTTTCAATTTCGTTATCACACTCCTTAGGATCTGTGTTTGATGGAGTCTATTGATTAAGGTTTCTATTAGATTGAAGGTGCTTCAGCACTAGGGTAGAATGGAGGTTTTTATTTGCTAAAACAATTTTATTCCTAATCTGGCTATTCCAAGTGACTGGGTAAAACTAATTCAAAAAACCCACGCATGCACAAATGAACACACAAATTGAAGTAGAAAGGGGCCTGCACTAATACCCTTTCTCTTTCCTTTATCCCCTTTAAAACAGACTGAGCTTTCAGCTCCTAAACACTATTCTCCCAGATGCAGACTAGAGGCACAAGGTCTTCTCGTTAATGCCTAATTTTAACTCCCAGACATCGAAAACGAGGAAGAAAACAGTGACTCAAGACTTGCACACAGACCATGTTTCTAACGCAATTCTACATGCGGTACTTCTAGAGTACTGCTTCTCGTGACAGTACGTATCGCATCCTTTAGCTCCTCAAACAAACTTCGGTGGAACAAAAGCAACCCCACCAAGCCTGAGCTCAGTGCCCCAACCTCCGGTAGAGAGAAATGCTGCCTGTGATGTTCCTTCTACATGAAGTGTAGAATATGCAAACAGAAAATTAAGTGTAATAATAGTGTACTTTCATGTATCTTTTAAAATAACAATAGCAGTTCAACCATTTTAGGAATTAGTAGAAAACTGTTTCCTTTGACCTTGAGACAAGACTCGCTATTTGTTTTTCCAAGGTACAAGCCATACTGATAAGCATTTGCACTTATGTAATTCATCCTGCTCTATCTTCAGCTTTATTTTCATCAGCCAGAACACATTACACAATAAGAAAAAAAAATAAATCTCAGTAAACATGCAAAACAAGAATTCGTAAAGCAAGCAACATTCTTAATGTTGGGTGCTTATAACTACTCCAAAATTATACCCAGAAAAGGTACTGTGTAACAACAACAGGACAACGTCCATGTACACAAATAAATGGGAGGGAATTAAAAAGCAGAGGAGGAGAAGCAGCAAAGAACAACAAAACCAGCATCCCCAATAAAATATATTCCAAGTTACCTTCCACTTTGTAAAAAAGGAAGGAACAGTTCAAATGGCACACTGATCTTGGAAAAAGTCATAGACTTCGCAAGATACCTTAATAGACAAGCATATGCTGGTACATGAGCAATGAGAACGTCATCTTCACCATTCTGGTCAGCCTATTACTCTTAATCCCTTACGTCACAGATTCGTTATAGGCAAGATTGTGATAGAAAGGACTAGTAGTACTGGTGGCATACATAAACTGTAGTATACAGGTGAGGGGATATACGACAATTTTCAAATTCATAAAAGGTAGCTGCTAAGTAGGAGAAATAAAACTGCAATCTCTGCCACGAATAGGTCAGGAAGTATTGGACAGAACTGCAGCAAGAGAGAAGGTCGATTAAGTTTTTTGTGGGTTTTTTTTAGTGTTTGTTTTTTTCTTAAATATAATCCCCAACTGAAGGGACCGTTAATATGCACAAAAACAGACTGCTTGCAGGTACTCTAAATTCTTCATCACTGGAGGTACTTAAGAGCAAGGTAGTTACAACATCTGCCAGGAATATTTTAAATCTATAAATCATGGAACAGTTGATCCTCTATTGGTGGAAGAAAGAGGAGAGGGAAAGTGGACTACACATGACATCAACATGACATCAAACCAGAGCTACAATGAAACAGTTTCCTAACTCAACAACAAACATTTGCTACAGTACAGGAGAGAAGCAGAAGTTCTAATACTGCCAGGAAGAAAACGCATCAAGGCTGGCTTCAAACGGGCATCATCTACACACTGCGGGACATTTTCAAAACAGAATGATTAATTTGTAGTTAGTATTTTTTTTTTCAATACTAACAGTAAACATTTAAAACATTATAAAATAAATAAATACTTGTCATTAGTAGTTCAGCCTCAAAACTGAGTACTTTTTGGAAAGCATGATTCAAGCAACCAGCACCTATTTCTATACAATTCGTGACTTTTTTTTTTTTAAGATGTCAAACACACCCAAAACACTATTCATTGCCAATCCCTGCAGGCCAGCACTTTTACAATAAAGACTTTGAGCTTCTGCCAGGTGGAGATCCAGTCCAATTTTTGTTTCTAGGATGTGAATTGCATAGCTCTGCAGCAGGTAGGAAGAAATACTACTTGGCTAACACAGAAGGAGCAGATCTGTTCTGCCTTTGTTGCTCTGATCTCAGCACTGCTTCCTCAACCATACTGCGAGACTGTCAAACTTGCAAACAGTTTTCAGAAAGAGTATAACTGGGGTGCTTTCTCTCACATTGCTGGTAAGAAATATGCACAGGAGTCCTCACAAAGCCAGGCTGTGCAGCACGCAAACTTCTGCATGATTTGCAAGTGTTAGGTCCCCTCCTTCATACACCTAGCAGTCTATACAACATGAGCTAGCAACAAATCGTTCAGAGCACTGGCTATACAACTATACCAGTGTCTGCTGCTCAACGGCTCCAGGAGATCGTCTACAAAGTCCATTTCTGTTTGGCTCTACATCATCTCCCCCAACACTCTCTCAAAGGTAAGAGATTTGCAAGAGTTGCAACTTCACTATTTCATTCCGATATCACGCTTCATCCAATTTCACAGGAACAGTTTTCTCAGCTAGGGGCTCAAAATTTTGCCTCAATAATACTTACATCACATTGGTCCTGTTTCCATTCACCAGACTAACTGAACATTTTAGGTTTTAAAATGCGTCAATCAAGACTGAAATAGTATACAAGTAATTTCCAACTTTTCTGTTCAAGCCTCCAATAAGATACTACCTGAAACTCAAACCCTACTTCTGGCTGAATACAATAAAATCTTTTTCTTCCTACACTTTCTTCTTTGTTTTCATAGATTTACCAGGGGATTACCTCTGCCAAAAATAACAATGAGATTATGTAAAAAGCTCTTTCAGTATCAGAAGAACCATAAAATTTTTATCATGCCAAAAGCAGTAAAGATGCAAACTGCTTCGGAAGATCATCAAAACTGTTACAGAATGTAGTCAACTTCATTAAATGAGTGAATTTAGAAATCCAGATGACTCCAGGTATCTCTAGAAACAAAGTCTATTTAATCCTGAATTAAATATTTCATGTGACAATGTTCTTTATGGTTCCCAAGGTAGATTGTTCTAATGCTCAATATCCTATTAAGAAAAGACTTAATCCCACTATAATGGATTTTATAATAAATAAACATGGCTTCCACAAGTCTGATGCTACCTACATTCCATAAAACAATTCAGATTGATATTAGTGAAATTAAAATCCTATCATAGCTAAGTTCCAGAGCAGAGTATAGATTATGTGTCTTTGTTTTGCCTGGGAACCATGTGAAGGTGACAGACGTAAGGGTTAGTTAGGCTGCTAGAGCTTGGCTAGCTCAGGTATCCTGTTAGCTTTGTTCTATCTGGAACTGCCCTGATAGCAAAGATTCATTAAATTAGGAGCAGCGATCATGAAAAGCTCTTTTGTATAGGCTAATTAACAGTTCCAAAGTCTCTGTTGGACACTTCCAGTATGACTGAAAAAGGGAGCATTCACCATTCTGTTATTCATGCTGTAGATGCCTATCCACCTCAGATCCAACAGGAACAAAGACAGCAAGTGAGAGCACTTCTGCTCATCCTAATAGTGCAATGCAATGCCGTTCAATAAGACCCATCTCATGTTATTTTTTTGAATCATTTTTTTTACTTGATTTTAGAAAAAAAAATCAAATCAGCAAGAAGCTTTGGTTTTTATTGAGAAATTACATGATGTATGTGTTTAAAATCTTTTTAAATACTTGAACATCACTAATAGTTTGATGTTAAGAACAAAACATAACTAGAAATTAAAAAAAAAAAAGTGAACAAAAAACCAAAACTTGCAATGTGTATGATTTAGACCATTTTGAGAATATTCCAGTCTAAGAAACTTGAAGCGATATATTATCACACAAGTAAAATGGAGTTTTAAACCATCTTTTCCTGTAAAAAGAAGAAAAATAAAGAAAACCCACCACAACTCAACACATACTTCCTATGAGGGCACTCACATTCTTACAAACACGCAAGCTTCATGGAGCTTAGCGTTTCCACCTCACCCCAATTATATTTTATGGCATAAATTTATCATTATCTGAATTGACCTCAAAAAACAATGAGAATTAAACTAACCTGGAGTCACTGTTTCAGCACTGCTTCCTGGTCTAAAACAGGGTTATAATTTGTTGCTCGCCAGTTACATATAGCCTTACTCTATCTTATTACATCGTATTTAGGCCATTATAATTCCATCATTATCTATCATCACTTCTTCCCCAAACGTTGTCCCAAATGTTGTATTTCTGTACTACGAATGTCATAGTTCAGGTAAACATTACCAGAAAGTTGTTATTCCTCCTGCTCTACTGCTTATGCGTATCGCTAGGAACTAAATAGTTTTCAAATATCTTCTTGCACTTCTGAGCACAAGTTAGCTGAGGACACCATTTATTATTACTACTTGTACTGCAGTAACATACATATGTCCTCATCAAATACAGGATAAACCACACTCCACACACTCCAATAAATGAAAGGCAGTCTTAAGAAGTTAACAGAACAATAACAGAAGTTTACACAAATTGAGGGAAGCTTGAGGATAGGGCGAAATGATGACAGTAAGATGATAATCCTGCACATCATCTACTAAATTAGCTTCTGAACAGCTGATGACTACATAAAAATATAGATAAGCTAAAATGAGATGAGATATACACAGTAGATGTAGCTGGAAAGATGTAGTAGATGGAAAAAAAAAAACACAACCAAAACAAAAACAACAACAACAACAAAAAAACAAACACCAAAAACAAACTCCAACACACCTGGACAGCATTCAGGGGGTAGCCTCAGACTATGAGACTATTTCAGAAATAACAAATTGGAGGCCAACAGTCATCTACCGTGTCACACAAGGGAGGGAAGCAATGTTCACTGAGATGGTGCCTTGTGGCAAGGATGAGTCATTCAGCTTAAGGTCAGGCAAAAGGAGACAAGAGAAGAGTAAGTAGTGCATAGCAAGGTTGGAGTAACATTGCAAGAGAGTCTTTTTATCAATGTTTTAATTAAATAAAACACGGAAAGACGTAAGGGCTAAGTTCTGATATGGCAGTGACTACAGCAGAAGAGAAGCAAAAATTTCTTAGAAATAAAATATAAGGATATGATGAATATTGAAAACTTTTAGTCTCTCTAAGCAAACTAAGCAAAAGCCTTAATTAATTGCTTGGCTTCTTGTTTGGTGATTATCTTTTTTTGCAGTTACATTCATCTGCACCTACAGCAGACGAATTTCCAACAAAATTAAGTGGGCAGATTCATCAACTTGACACAGTAGCAACAGAGCCAAATCCAGTCAAGTATTTCTCAAACATGCTGGAGAAATTTACCTCCAAGGAAAGACAGGTCAATTCTGCCCTAGCATAAACTAATACAGTGAAGTTGAAGGAGCTGAAATTGAAAGAGCTCATCCCAGGATAACACAGTTTAGCAATTTAATCAAAACAGGAAGATGTATAGCTTTGGGAATAAATATTCTCAAACCATTTTGTTCATCTGGGAGATCAGTAATACCTTGAAAGTCCACACTAAACTACGGTCTAAGAGTAACCATGTATGATTTCAAGTGATGGGGGAGAGAGCGTATTTAAACCCTCTCATTTATAACTGAATTCTCAGGCATCCATTTCGTTTATCTCACTTTTGTCAACATTTGTAACCAGCCTTTCAATCATGTACATGTTTCTATGCCACTGATATTTTTACAATCCTACCTCTGTAGGACGTTGCTACAAAAGTGAACGTGTCAAGAGTTTATCTGATGAACTAAAAAGCAAAAGTTGGTAAAGCATTATCATGCTGCCTTTAAGAATTATCCTACCATAATTGTGTTTTCTGTATGCAGTAGCTGCTCCAATTACATGCAATGACATCTCAAGAGCAGCTACGACATCAAAACCAAGAACTTCAGAAACTTGTTTTTGAAACGACAGCCCTTTCTATTTAGAACTGAATTCATACTTTTCAAAAGAAGATCTTAAGACTGGAGTCCCCATCACATGAAGCCTCTGGCACTGAATTTACATTTCTGGTTGTTTCACGTCTGTCCCTCATTTTCTTTTCTCCACTGGCCACGCTATGCCACCTTTACCCACACTGAGCAGAAAGCAAAGCTACAGCTTTCACGGTGAATAATATTTAAAACAGATCAGCATAAAAAGCACAAACTCTAACCAAAGCATGGGAAACTTTGCTCTTCAGTCTTTACTGTTGAGTGATAGACTACTTCATCCTAGCCTTTAGAATGAGGACATGCTTCATCTGCTGTGCATGGCTGGGGTGTTCATCTCTTAAGGGGAAGACATGACAACTACACAGAAAAATAACGTCTATCTATATAATAGTACGTATGTGGAAAATGGATTGCACTCAAACCTAGTTCAGCACAGCTCTCATGGACTGAGCCAAAAGGGACTTTTAGACATACATACCAAAAACGCAGCTCTTGTGCACAGACTGGAAAGATTCAGTACCGACCTCTATTGCAGAAATGTAAAAACCACATTCACGAGGCAATGTCCAGATGGGGACTCTGCCTGTTGCCTTCTCTAGTCTCACCAAACTGGCAAGCACAACAGTCTGTAAAGCTGGCATTTCTGAAGAACTGCTCATGTTCATGGAATACGGAAAAGGCCACGAAGTTGTCTTAATCTGCATGCAGAGTTAATGTCTCCAAAATCAGATATATGATTGAGACTGCTGGCTCCAAACATTAAATTAACTCATGTTTCTTAGTATTAAAACTGTGCATTTATCATATATACTATAATATAATCTTCTTATGAGAAGGAATTATTTTGTGCCTTAATATCAGAAGATAATTAAATCTAGTTGAAAACTGGTAGGTTTAACTGCCATCGTGCTCCCTGAAATACAGCAACAGGTCTACACTTGCTCCAGAGCAAAAGCTCAAAAAAATTTCGTGTTCTGGCTAGGGTAAAAAGTTTTGAGCTGTATGTAGGTTAGAATTCCTTTAGAGCCAAAAGAAATGGTCTGCAATCAGTCCTTCCGGTGTATAGGACAGCACACTCTACATTCATCTAAATGAACAGAAACTGAATTCAAAGCATCTGATTTGACCACAGAGTTTTGTTACTGGAAGATGGAGCTTTGTAGTTCTGTATTTTTACAGCTAAAGAAAGTATAATGGGATGGTCACAGTCAAAGTGAACAGTACACCAAATGTGTCATTTCATTCTGTCACTTCTAGAGATCAGAATGCATGTCTTTATTTAAAATCAAAGCTATTTTATACATTTTATATTAATTTCAATTCACTTATGTAATGTGAACAGTGTTTAAGCATACTTCACAAGATTCATCAAGGTACGCGCATGAACAAAACACCAAAATAACATAGAAAACTATATTTGAGCGTTGGAACAGGGATTTTTTTCCAAGCTGTTACTGAACTAATCATCTCATCCTACTTCACAGAAGAAATTGCACTGCTTGGGACAGTATCAGTAAGGAATAAAACTCATATCCAACTGTTTTTGATCTAAGAGAACTTAAGGTTTTTCTTCCTCCTTTAAAAAAAAAAAAAAAAAAAAAAAATCAACCAAATGTCTAAAAACCAGTCTTGCAGCTGCAATGAAGTAACTACTTGTCATGATACAGTCTGAGAATTGACTGGCTGGGGAGCAGCTCCGCTGGAAAAGGACCTGACATTCTGTATGAAGACACTTTAGAATGTATGTCAGCAGTATGTCCCAGCAACAATGAAAGCTAACTGCATAGAGGGCGGAAAGGGCAGGAGCATAGCTAGTAGAATGAGAAAGGTGACACGTCCTAGATTACATCTAGAAAACTGTGTCCAGGTGTCCAGTTTTGGGATAGATAGACAACATAGACATCAATAAAGCAGAGCAAATTCAGTAGAAGGCCACCAAGACAAGGGCTGGAACTCTTACCCTGCAAGGAGGGAAAAGAGAACTTAGCTTCTTCAGCCTGGGAAAAAGGTGGCTTCAGAGGGACTTAACAGTAGTCCCTCAACACATATGAGATTACAAAGATGACAGAGACAGGCTCTTCACAGACATGCATGGCGGGAGGACATTCTGACAGTGGTCAAAAACTGAAGAGAGGTTCTGATGAGAGAAGGCATGGATGCACACAAGAGCAGTTTTCACACCAAAGTGCGTGGTCAAGCAGTGGAACAAGTTGCCCGAACAGTTTGTGTAGTCTCTAGCCTTTGAGATTGTCCAGATCTGACCAGTCAAAGTTTAGAAATAGTTTGAAATTCAGTACTGAACTTGATTTGAGTACAAGGCTGGGCTATAGACATCCTAAAGTTCCTTCCAATCCAAATTATTCCATAATGCTGTTGTGTAATGCACAGTTACAGAATAATTATATGATATATACTTAGTTACTGACACTGACTCCTCTGGGGCAAGAGCGACTCTCTTCTCAGGGATACTCTAAGACAGGTTAATAGAAATTTAAACAGGTAATTATCAATAGATAATGCAGCAACATCATGAAATAGTGTTTCCTGACACAAGGATGACTACCGAAGAAACCACAGAAACATGCTGGCAGTCTGCTATTTTTCTCTCTTAAGAGAAAATTCTGCAGAACTTTATTTCTGTCAAGCCCTGCCTTGTATTTCTCCCAAACAATGCAGTGGGAGAGCTTAAATATCAAGACATCCCCAAGCTCTGTAAGAAGGCATCCATATTTACTACTAATCCAAAAAAACGAACTTGCAAGCAAAAAAACTCCACTATAGTGATAAAAAGGCTCAGGGATATACGACACTGTTGCTGTGTCATCTGCCATAAAAAGCCATTAAAATAACAAAGATATGAAAAGTCTCTAACAACTTAAAAGGTTTGAAAGCTGAGTATCTTGTATACAAAATATTTAATCATAAAATGTATTTCAGTCAACATAATTAAATAAAATTGAGATCATGTTGATAACACAGCTTTAGACGATAGACAAATTCTACCCATGGGATAGGTGCATTCCAAGAGTCAATAAATTATTCGCTATATTAATAAAAGCAACTTTAATTTTTCAGTGAATTTAAAAGGTGAAATCTAGTCCCACTGAAAACAGCTAAAAGGATACGCAAAGTTAGGGAAGATCACTTCATCATTATATCAAAAGTGATGCATCAGTGACAAAGCAAGATTGTACTTCCACAAGAAACTTCCCTCCTCTTCTGAAAACAGGGTAAGTTCCATCCACAGCACACTGCTCGCTCTCATAACACCCTGAACAACTTCTCCCTCAGCAGCATTATCAAGCTCTGTTAGTTTTAAGGAGTTAGGCGTACAGGTGGTATGATGAGATAAACACATAACCATAACTTTTTATATTATATTCATAAAAGATTAAGACACCTGTTGCTTCAGACAGAGACTCAAAAATTCCAGCAAGAAACAGTGATGCAATAACAACAACACAGTAATCCCTAAAATACTAAATGCAATTATTACAATACTAGGACAAAATATGAGCCAACATAAAAGTTCGAAGTCCTATCTGCAATCTCTATTTTGGCAGAACTAGCACTTAAATAACGTACTGTACCATTCTGTTTCTTCCTCCTTTCCAATTACTTAAAGCAGGAAGAAGGGATTGCACTGGAGGCCCTTGGTTTGATAGCGACACAGCTGACTATGTTTTGAAGTAAGTTTTAGAAGTTAAGTACAGGTTTACTTATTCTGAGACTGTAAGGTAACTTTCACTAACCTTTGAGAAAAGGTCACTGAACAACATGGGCATGTATTAACCCACTGTTCAAATCTAGCAAAGGCCTTCTTGGTACCAATCATTAAGGGTAGATTTAATTTCTACATTGTTATTACAAGCTACTGGCCAAAGATCTTGCAAATAAATCATGAGCACACAAGTGAAGCAACCTCTCAGGAACAAACAGAACTGTGGGGTAGGGGGGTAAGCCAATAATACTATCAACATCCTCCATCTGATACTCCAGGCTAGAAATTAAACACAATCTTGCATAGCTTCATCTCCTGATGTCTGGGCAGTGGTTGCTAGCCATACACAGAAATATGTTTTTATTACACTGGGATAAAGCTTTTGTACTTATATTAAAACAACTGGTGTAAATTCACTCAAAAGCACTCCTCCCAACACAGACTAGCACTGCTGAGAGGCATGGTGCACTCTTAAAGAAGAAAACAAAACCGAAACCAAATACAAACAAACAAAACCAGCCAAACGACAACAAAAACCCACCTCCACCAAATCAAAACCACACACACCAAACACTGTCCTCTACAGCTCCACCCCTATCCCCATACACAACTATTTCTTGGTTTTACATAGGGACTACATGCACGTTTCTGAACGTGTTTGGAAATCTCCTACAGGAAAGGCGCGCAAGGTTATTTTTAACACTTCAGGGACTGAGCAAAGACCTTAATAAAATATTCTGACACAAGAAAATAAAAGTGAAGCTTAAAAAAAGAGACACTCCCATTATTTTAATTTATAACATTACGAAAGTGCAAAGGAACTGAAAACGCAGCGAAGTACTCAGTATTCACATTTGGGTGGATAGTTTCTTTGTATTTTTGGAGACAGAGGACAAAACAGACTTAACGCTTAAAGACTGATTTTTAAATCTATCTGACAGCACCTCCTTTCCAGAACTAATTCAACTGACCTGACAAGTGAAGCAGACAGCAGATCACAAAACGCATTGGGAGTTTTTGCAGGTCAGATTGCAGGTGCCTGATGTGCATGAAATTAGTAATTTCAGTTGTTACGTACTTTTACTTTCTCTAGTTTGCAATACTGAAACTGAAGTAACCAGAATAAACAAACATGTCTGTTTCTGCCTTATTGAATACAGTGTCTGTAAGTGACCCAGGGAATGTTTTGGATATGATATTCAAAGGTATGGTGGGTGGATCTCACAAATCACCTCATTTATTTTGAGAATCAGAAGTACATGTTTCCATTCAACCAAAAAACACTGTTCAAACTGTACTTTTTATTAAACGTACACCCAGTATCCAGCATCTCACTCAGGATCAAGCAAATCATAACATTGGTCAATTACTTTGAATAGTTTTAGCTACAGTTTCAATTTTGTAACTAAACAATTACTTTCTTGGGCCCACAGTTTGTGTATGTGGGGGACAACCAGATTCTGCTCAGAAAGCACAGAATGCTTCACAAAATTTTATCAAGCCTTGAGGAATGCATTCTCAAATGCAAATTTTAACTTCAAGAGAAGCAAATTCTTGAAATGGAAGGCTAAAATAATCCTCAAGACTTACTGATATATGAAAGAGGAAATAAAAAAATATTCAAGAGTTCTGCTTATAATGTTTCATTTGTCATTTTACACTCAAACTACAGCAAAAGCCATCTCTTCCACAGTGCTCCATCCAGAACTGGAGCTCCACTATCTGCAGTACTAAATTGAGAATGAAGCCTCTTGTTACAGCAATGCTTTTTAAAGACATAAGCTTTTTCTGCATTTTCTTAGGCTGCATAAATGCTCCATTACAGTACATCAACTTTACTGGTAAAAAAATTACCAGCACTGGCAGTAGTGAAGTTTGGTGATCAGACTGGGATAAGCCATACTGTCAACAGCCCACGTTATACTCCTATAGCTACAGCAAAGCTTTCCAGAGAATGCAGGCATAAAGGAAAATCCCCATGGCAGTTTACAGTCTCAGGACTTGATCTCGAAAGGCGTTCAGCACTAAAAACTCCTGTGTCTCAATACAACACCCACAATTATCATGAAGTTAGTCACATACCAAAATGACAACATAAAAATGAAGCTTATGTAATTAACCTTCTGTTTACTGGATTTCATATCCAAGTAAATCTTTAGTCTGATTTATAGTGTACTGCATATAAAACAGAAAGGTCCTTAGGGACTATTCATTAATGTAGCAAACTTTAGGGAGATCAAATACAACTGAAATGGAACTAGAACAATTGCAGTGTAACTACACTACAATTACAGTCTTTGAGTATTTGGTATGATGAACATACGTATGGATTAAGTTTAGATACTGAGTAAAAAAAAAAAAACCACCCACGAAAAACCAAACATTAGTCCAGTCCAACACGTATACCACAACTGTTGCTTCATGTACATTTTAAAGTATGTTATGCAAAAAAAACCTAACCAAAGCTGCAACAACAACAACATCAAAAAAACAACTTACAAAAATGTATTAAATCCACTTAATTAGTTCCTTGCTTCCTCTTGGTATTTCTAACAGAACTGTTACCATTACAGGCAACCTTCTTCAGTAATCTTTTGTCTAACTGCCATTGCTTTACATTTCCTAGAGCATCTATGAACTATGATATTGTCTGAGCAAAAGAAATCAAGAGCTGAAGACAATAGTGAGCTTTCAACTTGACAGAAAAATGAGTTACTGAACAGACTGGCAAGCAGAAAGCTTTAGGAGAGTTACAAAGAGATGGGGAGATGGAGGTCGAAAATCCCTAAACTGCCTCTGGAAAGAACAGGTAGAAACAGTCTGGCAAACTGGGACTGAAACACATCCTCAAAAATATTCCGTATCACTCATGCAGCCAGAACAGCCCAGCTTCAACTTTCTCCCTGTTGCCACCACAGCCGAAGATCTAAGCTGTAGCAAGCACCACCCAGCCCGTTCTGGTGCTTGGAAGCCTCTTCTGCCCTCCCGAGGCCCCTCTGCATGCTACAGGCCCCTCACTGAAGGCTCCAAGGACCTTGCTACGCTTTCTCTCTCTGCTGCAATGCACAAACACTCAAATCTTCTTTTCCTGATCTTCTCTTCCAGTTAATTTAGAAGATACCTAAAACAATACAACCATAAACAGAACAAAAGCCAAAAAGCCTGCATCTATTTTCTTTTGCTATCAGGATTGCTCCCAGGACAACACTTCAGGCGGAGCACCTGTCTTCAATAAGAGGACTGGCAATGGAGGGAGGCTGCTTGCAGTTATGCAAGAAGACTCAATACCTGCAAGAGATACTTAAATTCTAATAGCCTATTAATTTATTGAAACTGTATCGCAAAAGCTTCAGCCACATGTAGTTCATTTTACGTATGACTGAAGTCACACATTTCTGTACTGATGTTCTTACTTTAGTCATGTGGTTAGAATATTGTCTATAGTACATCCACTTACTGTTAGAAGTTAATTAGGGTAAACATCCTTCACCAGGACAACCACAACCATCCTGTTTATCCAGGCCTAATTTGAATTACTGGGTATCAGAAGTTACGTGGGTTAACAGTTCAATATTTGAGGAAGTTAACTGAAAGGGACAGTTAAAATTCAGAGTGAGTAAGGTAATTCAATAACATAGCAGGAAGAGATGTGGACAGTGTATTTGGAAAAAACTGTGAAAGCCAGCAATGCTCAGGTTTTCATAGAGCTCTTAACAAATCCAAAATGTTCTACAAGTACACATCAAGTTGTCTGTGTAGCCTAGCAAACCCTATGAATAGTCTTAAAAGCGCTGCAATCCCACAATGTACATAATGGCATCACTTCATCTGAAAAACTGAAATTGATTCTCATCAATTCATCCTGTAAAGGTACATAGGAGGCAACACAGGCTTGAGAAACAACGAGAACAGTGGAAAGACACAGTTAAGATCTGGGAGCTAACAGATTAAGACAGCATCACGAGCATTATGTAAATGCATCATGACAAATCAGACACATTCTATATATTCAGGAACAAGAGAGGACTCTAAAATAATTACTTTCAGTAATGTATTTTATATGAACAGAATTAGCCCATAATAATCAGCATCATAGGATTTCATCACAGAAGCGTAGTAAGATTTCAGTTACATTCCTATACATAAAGTGGAATATTGTACCTTAAAGAGAATAACCATTTGCACAGGGACATACATTTTCATATATAAGAGCATAAAACTATCACTAACACCTTGAAGATTTTACAAGTTCCTCCAAAACAAATGTTATGTCACACCACCAGACTTTGCAGCTACTAAAGTAGCTGCAAAACGAAGCTGATGCAACAAAACAGTTTCTTTGTTCCCCTGGTAAACAGTTGTAGTACCAAAGATCCTCACTGCTTCATTTTGAGGGGTTTGTGTTGGTGGGGTTGTTTGTTTTTTTCCAGTGAAACATCTCCCACCAAGAGAGTCTGAAATAAATTTTTTCCAGAATTCTCTCAAGCAAAATCTTCTGCAGCCAAACGGAAAAAAAATGGTGCATAGTGAAAACAATATATTGACAGTATCTTAGCAGGTATGCACAACATTAAGGTAAGCTAAGTGTTTCCACCTTTCCTCCTCGTTTTGATCCTCTGTCCTGTATTTCACATACACAGACTGCACACCCATGAGCTGAAACTAGTGTAAAAAAAACCACCAAACCCTTGTTACCTTCCAGACAGTGAGGATAGTTCAGGGCAAGTAATGAGAAATTCAAATAAAGAAAATCTTTCTTCCCCCGCATCCCTACCCATCCTCAGGCAGTAATCTTTATTCCTCTGTTGTTATTAAGAATCATTTCTGAAGCCCAAGTTCAGGGACTCATAACCATGAAATTAGGGCCGTACACATCATGCACATTATCATCCTATAAAAGAGGAAACCAACACTACTTGAATTGTAAGTCACCCACCATCAAATGACTACTTTTCCCCTGTTGTTATTTTTCTTCTAATAGTCTTTAGTCTCTTTTCCATATGCAGAAACCCCAGCACAATGCTGACTTAAAATAGGATCAAGAAGGAGACAAGCTACTGCACCCAATAGGCAAGACGTACTGTAAGGAAATGAGAAATGCGGTGTTTTTTGAAGTGTCACTTATTATTTATACATACCATGATTTAGGTATGTGTAAAACAGATGTCGGAAGGATGCACTGCGCCACCCAGGAAAAAATTCCTTATGACAACATCTTTCCCAGAAAACTATGCACATATGGGTAATAATTCTGCCTTGGAGATACAGGTCAAGCATCAACAGCAACAGAATCTGCATTCTTCAAGAATTTCAGTGATGCTATAGTAGAACACAAAAGTTAATTTGACTGCAGTTACTGATTTAAAATTCATTTTGCATTTTCCCAGAAGAAGTGGAAAGGAAACAGAAGTGGTATGATGACAAACACACATACCTTCTCCCTATTTTATGCATAAACGTAAACATGAGTTCGCGTCTAGCTAGCTTGTCACATCACACAGTAAGTTCCAAAGAAATCAGAAAGAAAACTTTCCTTGAAATTATTCTACTTAAAATAGTACTGACAGCTTTAGGATTTTAAATGAAGCTTTTTCTAACTCAGAATAGCAAATTAGCCCAGACTCTACATCAACACTTGCACCCTCAGCAAGTTCGCCGATGACACCAAGCTGTGTGGTGCCGTCGACACGCTGGAAGGGAGGGATGCCATCCAGAGGGACCTCGACAGGCTGGAGAGGTGGGCCCGTGCCAACCTCATGAAGTTTAACCAGGCCAAGTGCAAGGTCCTACATCTGGGTCATGGCAATCCCAGGCACAAATACAGACTGGGCGGAGAATGGATCGTGAGCAGCCCTGAGGAGAAGGACTTGGGAGTACTGGTGGACGAGAAGCTCAATATGAGCCGGCAATGTGCTCTTGCGGCCCAGAAGGCCAACCGCGTCCTGGGCTGCATCAAGAGGAGCGTGGCCAGCAGGTCGAGGGAGGTGATTCTCCCCCTCTACTCTGCCCTCGTGAGACCTCACTTGGAGTATTGCGTCCAGTTCTGGAGTCCCCAACATAAGAAGGACATGGACCAGTTGGAGAGGGTCCAGAGGAGGGCCACGAAGATGATAAGAGGGCTGGAGCACCTTTCCTATGAGGACAGGCTGAAAGAGTTGGGGCTGTTCAGCCTGCAGAAGAGGAGGCTCCGGGGTGACCTTATAGCGGTCTTCCAGTACCTCAAGGGGGCCTACAAGAAAGATGGGGAGAGGCTGTTCAGGAGGGCCTGTTGTGATAGGACAAGGGGTAATGGTTTTAAAATAGAGGGAGGTAGATTCAGGTTGGATATTAGGAAAAAATTTTTTACCATGAGAGTTGTAGAACACTGGAACAGGTTGCCCAGAGAGGTGGTGGATGCTCCATCCCTGGAGACGTTCAAGGCCCGGTTGGATGAGGCCCTGAGCAACCTGATCTAGTTGGAGATATCCCTGTTCCTTGCAGGGGGGTTGGACTAGATGACCTTTGAAGGTCCCTTCCAGCCCTAAGGATTCTATGATTCTATGAACATCAACAGCAATGCACAATCGTCTAAGAGATACAGGAATCAAACAAAATGGTGCTGTACCTGCTACTTTTACTATTACGTCCATTGCTGCTCTGACACATTTCCTACTGACTTTTAATTTGGAATTCAGTAAAGCAGATAGTTAAATTGCCAGATATACTTTGCATTTATCATTCCACAAATATAACACAGAAAATCCACTTGCAGATGATGTTAACTCTCTTTACCTTCTTTAATGACGTTTTAGCATTTTAGTTTCCAGGAAGAAACCACGAGAACGTAAGAAGAGTAGTCATCTGCTGCCTTGATTTTGATGCTACTTCTATGGAAACCATATAAAAGCTCCATTTAAAAACTCGGAAGCTCATCAGACACATGAATTGGCCAAAATTTGTAAGAGTCACCTCTTCACGCTTCTCCAGGTCAGACACTTCCCTGAGAGCCATTCTAGAATTTCCCTAACTCACTCAAGTCTGACCCTGCATCAGTGACACGGGGAGAAAGTAGGTGTGTAGGTAAAAATAAGAAAAAATTCCTGTGCCTTTGCTTTGCAAGCTTGTGCAGAAGACACTATAAATTGCTAAAAAACCTTGTTCCTTAGGTGAGGCTCATAGGACATACATGCATGTACAAGAATGTGGACTATGCAGCCCCACCCTGTCAATGCTGCAGCTACAACCAACTAATGTTTACCTCATTCACTTCCCCTGGTGCTTGTCAGACTAAGCACTTTCATCTGTTCCCCACCATCTACATCACCAGCTGTGTCCAGGACACTGAGGCACCCATGAGGATCCTCATCACACTTCCAACATTCCAGGTGAAAAGCATCTCAAAATCAGGTAAACAGCTGGTAATAGCTAAATGCCATAGAACAAAGTTAGGTCAGATGGAACCAGGTATCAATAGCACAATTTTAGCTTCTTGCTTCAACACGAGGAACATGTTCTCCTGTCAACCTATGCTATTAAAACCTGTTACCACATGCTATAGCTATTTATAGTCACTGCTGTTTATTGCTGCCCACCTCTCTCTTACAAAAACCACGCAAAACTGTATCTCTTAGCAGTGCTGTCTTGTACTACTCTAAGCTTTCCTACTGTATCATCACCCTCCTTCCCAGACTCAGTAAGTTTTTTGTCACAGTAAGTCTCTAATAATGATGTTTTATTGCCTTTCTTTCCTTCCTTGGCATTCTGCTGCAGGACTGTCACCAACAAAACGTGGCATCTCAGGAAAACGTATAAATTCAGGAAAAAGGACAAAGTTGAAGGGACAAAAAAGAAATACCTTTCCAGGAAGAATACTTTCAAGTTTTAAAAGCACAGGGAAAAGTAAACTGTTTATAAAACACTCACAGCACTTCTGTGCAGTATGAATCTACAGCAATCGCACTCCAGCAACTTTAAGATACTCGTTCTCATGTCTTATGCCCACTACCTGCAGGTGGGACAAACAGAAGAGGAGAAAACAGAACAGCTTCTGTATTGCTACAGAAGTTGAGGCCACTCAGGGTTGGTATTTTTATCTATTATTACAAACTAGGAATTTGTTGAAGATTCTATTCTAACATAATGGATGCTGGAACATGAAAATTAAGACTGAAAACCTTAAGGCATTTTGTACTTAATTATTGCCTCTCCAAGTACTATCATAAAACAGCCAAGCAGTTGCAGCCAACATGGGACTTTCAGGGGAATATGAGTCATTGCATTTTTTTTTTTTTCGCTTTCAAACTTTGCTTATTGGAAAAGTTCAAGCCAAAGCAAGCATCCAGCTAAGTCTATTTGTATAACAGCACAAAGTATTAGGCCTTCCAACATATTCTGGTGGCCTACAGCTTTAGGATTCCATAGGACTCCAACCAGCTAAGAATATCACATGCTTTATCATCTTTTTAAAACAATGAACAACAAACCTCAATTTCCACAAACAGAAAAGGTAACATCCTACAACTACTAATGTCAGTAAGTGATGCTTGAGGATATGAGAAGGGTTTTCTTCTTGTCAGATAGCCAGATTGAAACCGAAGCACGGCTGGTTTTGTACATGTTCGTTTTCTGCACATCGCTCGTCCCATTAACACTGCAGTGTTCTGATGGTACAAAGGATCATCCATCCAAATAGGACCATATATTATGATGATACTTGAGGACTTGACTAACAACTTTTTCCTTGCAATGTCTCCTGGTAGCTGTTAACCACAACTACCTACTAATACTGAAAACAAACATTAACTTCTAAAACCAAAGCTGTGCCACTGTCAGCTCAACCTGGCATTAGCCTGCACTGCCACCAAAAGCAGTGGCCTGCTCCTCCTTTGGACTCCTTTTTCCTCCTTCCTTGCCTTGAGCCAGCACGCAACGTTCATACATTCATACAGCAAACTACATCAGGCAACTAACTTGAACAAAAACTAACCTCCTTACTTGCCTCCCAGGTAAATTCTCGGCCGCATCGGTTTCCTGATCCAGATTGCTGGATAGCTGTATGATTGCTATTGTTCGTCTCACGGGAAGGGGGCAGGAATAACAGTTTGAGAGTAGAGAGGGAGATGAAGTCTCTGGCAGCACTGATGAGGTTTGCCAGATTAAACCGGTTGTGGAACAAAGGTGTAAGAGGAGGAATTAAACATACAAGCACACTACCACAGCTATCAAGGTTAATGACAATTTCTTCATTGACTTCAGCAGCATTGTTCACGGACTTTGCTAACATGGTGAAAATGTACATGAAAAAAAGTATCACTTCCCCAAAATATCTTCTCCTTAGTTTTAGAAATATTATTACTAAGGCATGATACATACTTTTAATTAATCTCTCAATTGAAAGGCTGGAGATAGTACTTAAGAAGATGTCTGATACTGTTAGACATACTAACATCTGTTTTATCTCTTTTAAAGCAGATGGTAAAGAACTCACTGACTTACCATGTTCTCCCCCATTACTTCTGCCCTTGCACAAGACTGCTGTATTTGAAGAAAACTGTATTAAGACAGATTAAAAGTAGATGCCACATAGAAGGTTCAAGCAAGAAGATGAAACAACTGTGGTTATTAAAGTTATATTGGTGAAGAGTTTTTATGAGGCTAATAAAAAACTTCTTCAGTGTCCCCCACCATTTAATGTACCAGAGCAAATAACAAAATGGATGATTGATTTTCTCTCTTGAAAAATTAAATATATAGGAAATGTAAATTGCTAGCTTCAAAAATCCACAGCATCATAAAATATGTAATTAAATTCCAATACCTGAAAAATGTAACACATCAGAAGATACTGACCACTTATTAGCTATCGAGTCTCATTTTTGTGAATGAGAATTTTCAGGTTTGTTCAGTGCAGTACCTACTTTCTAGAAAATAACACAGAAGCAAATATCCACCTATCTGTATCAACTCTAAAGGGCTAAACAATTTAAGTGTAAATTAAAATACAGCTCAAAGGAAAGACTAAATTCCCCTCATCGTTTTTATAAGGGAAGAACACACTGATAAAATGTTTAATTTCGAGAAAAAAATTTATACAACATTCCCCTTTAAAGCTTGAGCAAAATTATAGGAAGCATAACAAAGCATAACAAAGTTACGATCCTAGTTTTAAGAAATAACGCAGAGAACATGCAAGCCCTGCTTGGAAATTAGAGTTTCTCAGTTGAATATTCTTATGTGTGGGGCACACCACTGCAACTGTTAGGCTGCTGAAGGTTTCCGTGCTACTTCACATCAAATTGTAGGTGTAATCAATGCACTTTGGAAGAGGACAGAATACAAGAGGCCTGTGGACTGGATTGGAGATGCTTTGTCTGGATCTCTTCTATAGACAAACACACACATCCACTCTCCAAACACACTCCTCAGTTCCTCAACTCTAGGTTCCACAGTATTTCTGAATTTACTGACAAATACAGATCATTTCACATAATCCTAAAAAAACAAGCAGCAGGCTTAATGCTGTCTGCTAGAAAGATAGGAACAAAAGCATCACTACAACCAGTGCTGAAATGACTAAAATTCAAAGAAAGGAAGGCTGCAGGGGCCCATTTCTTGCAGAGAGTCTTGGCGGTTTTTGCCATTGGCCTCACTGCAGGTACACGTGTCAATAGAGATGATGATCTGCAATACTGAAATAAAGCAGTCCGTTCCAGACAGTCATGCTGGCATTGAAAAAAAAAAAGTAATTATGCTGGACAAGTCAAATATAAAACATTGAAGACAGCTGTCAGATTAGTATTTGAATGGCCTGGAATTAAGACATGTATAAATATATCCTCACTGAACAGCTCAGCATGTTGCTCACCCTAGTACCTCTCCATGTCACTTGAACTACGACACTGATTTATTTACAAACTCACACAGCCAAAAATTCAGCTTCTATCTTTAGTGGTATTTTAATAGTCACATACCAAGCAATGTTAAAAATAACTAACAGCATATTAAGTTCCAAGCAGCAAGAAAAGATGGCACCAAGAATTAGAGCTGTATCTTCCACAAACGTGCCAAGTATTATGCTCTTTTCATTAGCGCAACTTTTTGAAAAAGTATTGTAGGAGGGGAAAGAACCGCAAATACAAAAATAAAACCCAACTGCAACAACGAACCCAAAATATCATACACTAAGTATGGCAGAGATCAGCGCCCAGGTAACACAGGCCACTACATACCACACTGTCTGTTCCAGCCCATGACCAGCAGTGTTGTAGAACAGCAGTAGCTGTCTTCAGAGAACACAGTTATCAGCAGGACTTTTGACTGTTGGCCACGTCTAAACTCCATTTTGGGAGTCAGCTGCTTTACTAAGAATTTACTAACAGTAGATTTTGTAGTGTGATTTTACTGAATGGTGTTAAGTAACATAATTCAAACAATTTCTTAAAACACAACAGATACACCTGCCTAGAAATAAACACTTTGATTTGGATTGTGAAAGTGCTGAAATTTCACATGGAAAACTGCACTGAGATAGGATGTTAACCAGATGCTTTTGTGTACCTTAAACATTCTTAAAGAGTTCTTTCTGTGGGAAAGGAGAGTGCCCCTGATCTAGAAAGTAGTAATTCTGTGTTTTATCTAATTTCTGCATTGAATTCTATATTGAAAGAAAAAAACTACATCTCAGTGAAATCAACCAAGCAAAGTCCGACACCCAAAACAGGCCCTAATACACTGCAAACTAACATAACCATGAGCCGGATTTAGAGCAGAATACTAACAGGGCCGTTTTCAGGAAAGAAGCAACAAGAAATATGACTAGAATATTCATCTTTCATCCCTGACAGTTTTCAGAGTGAGGAAAGATGAGTCTATACCTATATTTTTAGGCTCTGAAATTTAAACAGAAGCATTGGAAATTTCTGAGACATTCTTCAAGAGTGGGAACACACTAAAACACCTTGTGTCCTTTCTAAACTACCACAGAGACACAGGGGTCTCTCACAAATTCCCCATGAAGCTGTGTAGGTGTTTATGAGTGAAATCATGTGATTTGAGCTCTTCTGTAAACAGCACTGAGAACAACAGAAGTATTAAGCAGTTTCTTACATTTTGCTAAGTGAATTTAGGAGCCTAAATAGAAGATGGACTCTTCTAACAGAATGTTAGATGAAGAAGAGCAAATTATGGGACCCACTGAAGTCAGTCCATGTGTTCCTGCTAATTGAGGTTGGAGTGAAAGAGCAAAGGGCTTTCTCTAAGAGGCAGTTTTAGTTTCATAAGCATGGAATCTAACACAGAAACACTATTTCTTTTAATACAGATACTTTGTAATAACATAATTCTCCCATTTTAAAAGGTGTCAGAAGTCTGGTGTGAAGTACTCTCAGAAGGTTTTTGCAAGATCTCAAAACCAAGCCTGCTGTCATGTGAGTCATCACTCCAAGTTGCTAGAGTCTAACCTCAACTGTTCTGCATTTCTCACTCCTTTTTATATATCTACAGAATTATGAATTTATTTAGATCCTGGTTAGCTTTTTGATGTTTCTTACAGTACTCTCCTCACAGCTGAACTAGAAGTGTTGCAGGACTAGGACTAACAAGCTTATGCCTCTGTTTCCAAGTATGCCAACTTACCTTCTTGCATAGTATTTTGCTAAGACACAAGAGGAACTTACATAGATGCAGTTGTACAAAGTAAATGAGGGTGGGAGCAGAAGGGAAGTATGGCCACTACATGAACTACAGAAGACACTTCTACCAAATGAGAAATAGGATAAAGGAGAAACTAAATAAACTTAGAGATCCATTTGCTGAATATTATGAACTCAGTAAACCAATATGAATAAGTAAGAGCAAAGTCCGTGACATGAAGCTTACTGACATTAAACATTTTATTCTTTGCCAGTAAAAAGTCGTGAGCAAGCAGTGCAGGGAAGAAATGCTATCACAAGTACCAAACTCCACCTATACTTGAGTATTCCACTGTACAACAATTTTAAGATTAGAGGCATCAAGGTATTCTAGATATCAAGAGAACTAACACACCAACTACAAAACAAATAAATCAAAATCACATACTATCTTAAATATTTGTTTCCAAACCGAGACACTCCACATACACCAGTAGCGAAACTGAAAGTCAATACATGTTAGAAGCATGCAGTTTGTTTTAAAAGTATCTTCCCATTTCATATTTTTCCTCAATAATTATTCATCAAAACACTGGTCTCTACTGCTGTTACACCAGCACGTGAGAGAATTCAGAACTGAATGTTCTACGGTCCTCAGAAGAAACACACCCTTAGGTAAGAGTGCCAAGGACTAAGAGGAAGCCAGCTTCCATCTAAGCAACCATAAATATTTCACTAGACAAATTCTGTCGTAGTAGGATACAAGTTTTGGCCCTCAGCCTTGTCATGTAACAGGTGCAGCACGATGCACAGTTCTATTGCACAGCCTAGTCTGTACTGAAAGTTGTTCTTTTTCAAAGCAAGCTGGAAGGTGCCCTTGGCATCACATCCTGCTACAGGAGTCAACCACACCAATCCACTTGGATGCCTGAGAGCCACAAGGTCATAAACTGGCTGTGCGGCTGATGTTCTGTCATTAAAGGACCACTCACTCACCTCCCCTACTTCCAAAGAGTTTCTTCAGAATGGTGTGGGGCTGTGGTAGGCAAAAAATGGTTTAAATTGTGAACTCTTACAGGCAGCAGGTAACTGGGGCAGAAGACGACGACGACATTCTGAACTCTTGAGCTCAAGCCTGGTACTAACTGCAACTGGTTTTAAGTATGTGCTGGTTTTAAATTCTGTTAACATCTCAACTAAACAAAACTGACATATCCTGAGTTCTCCAATTAATAAAGAGAGACAAAACAGAGCGATCAATTAGGAGGTGGATCACACTTCATGCTTCTGCGCACACATACTTAGACTGGAAAAAATTAAGAGTTTTTCAAAATCAAAAAGAGACTGAAGAAGATCCTGGCTGAAGAAACAGTCCTGGAAGTGAGGAAAATTCCTGGAGGCCAAGAAAATACGTGGAGACAAATACTGGGAGACATCCAGAAACACTGGACAGTAAGGTCCAAGACAGGTTGCAGGCAGACGTACAGGATGAAACCATCATACTTTCTGACCAATTTTCCTGGACTAGCAGCAATCATCCCACTAGAAAGGAAAAGTCAAGACCTAGTGAACATAGTAACACTGTGGGGAAAACAAGTGAGTGAGCATTCGGTATCATCAAGCAGGGTAAAAACTGATCTCCCTGGTTCTTAAATAAACCCCAGTATCCAGATCGACTGTGAGTTCCAACTCTGTCTTGCTTGTGACAAAGTTTTTGACCTACCACAAGGCGCACACTCTTCATCAGTACTCACTCAGTGATGTGTAATGGGCACTACGTTTTAGCCAATAGCTTGAATACAAAGATGAGACTCAGGCAGACAGTACTCTCAGAGCCAGCATCACTACTGCGCGTGTACACGCCACATCAGAAGTGACCGTGAATTTAACTGGCTCAGCGTGCATTCCATATCCATTGAATCAATGTCTTCCACATCATATGTTCTGCATCAACAGCAGCTAGCTGTAAAGAAGGACATGTATGTCTTTGGAAACATCCTCCAGCAGCTTAGGAACTAGTTCTGAAATATGCTGTAATATCTGCTTTAAGTTCTGATATATTCCTGGTTAGTTGCAAGTTCAGAAGAGGAAGGAGGTGAGAGCTGCACATACACTTAAAATAGCTCAAGATGCAGACTCTTTTTTTTTTTTTTTTTTTAAGGATAATTTCCCTCATCTCCATTTTTATTTTTCAAACACAAGGAGCAACTCAACCTCTAAATAATTTCCTGTTACATAGATTTCTTTCTCACCTACTAGCTTTATAACCAGCTGGTTTCTATCTACCTCTCAATACTTACAGAAAAACAGAACTCACTAAAAATACTACGATCTGAGCTTCTGGTTATACCAGTGTATAATTTATCTTTTTTAAAAATATCTGGTAAAATATGACAGGGGATTGAATGACTTTTCAAGTTTATTTATTACCAAATAAAGATTAAGTTAAGCCATGAACATTCATTTATTTTTCCTGCATTTTGGTACCTTTCATGATGTACCAGCATGAACATGGCTCACTGCAGAACTAATCACCCTGCCCATTTCAGTAACTTCAAAGCAAGTTAGCCTAAAATTCACCTTTTTGGGCATGGTTCTGCCAAATTAAGCCCAAACCTTCTGCTCTTTAACACTCTCCAGGGATCTTTCTGCTAATAAAAAGATTCTAGCCAGAGCCCTCTGACATGCTGAAGCTCTTCCCAGATGCCGCCTTGAGACTAGCCACTTCTGATCTCCACTTTGAAACATCTGTTCCAGCTTTAGGCTCGAGGCCATTCTTACCATCAAAAACAGCCGCTCAGGATCTGTTTGCAGTAACGCTCTTGGTGCTCACTGGCTTCCAATCCCTCAGGGAGGAAAACGACATTATCTCTCAGTACAAGCATCAGATCACCTCTACTATGTGTGTTTCTGACAAACATGAGTTTCAGAGAGAACGAGCACACCTTCACCTACCTCAGCTACCATGTGATCTTGCTTTTCTGCTCTTCCCCAACACAGTCTCCTTATCTCAGATAAGTCACATATTTAAGGCCTTCAACTCCATCCAAGATCTGACCAACAGCTTCCTTCTTTCCTCCTCCCTCCTTCAGAACTTGTTGCAGAAGGCATCCTTATTCCTCAAGCTTATCTCTCAGAAGAGCTCCCCAACCCAGCAAAACCAGAGGCCTACCTTAAGAGTGGTAAGGAAAGACGACTAATACAGAACCCAGGTCAAGTAACAGGATGGATCCTCCTTATACACAAACACACAAGTTTTTCTGGGTCTTTTCTGCCTTGTTCCTCTTGTTGGCCTGGTGGGCCAGACATACTTGTTGAACCATCTGAAAACTGATTATCCTGAATACGAGGTAAGTGTAAAAACCTGTAAAGAATTCAGATAGAGAAGCCAACCTCTTGTCTGCTAATCCCTAGTTTCCTACATTTAGGATATTTTTCCATCTCTATATTGACAGGTTTACCTATCAGGTACCTTTGCCTATTCCAGAGGACTAACTATTCCAGGAACCAGAGACTTCTTCAAATGTGCCACTGAACTGAAGCATAACGGGAGAAAACCCAAGATATGTATTAGCAAAACAGCTCTACAGATTTATATCCTTGCTGATGAAAAAAAAAAAAGTTTGTTTGCTTCTGTGGGTTCTTTTCTTCTTTCTCATGCATTTGATGATGTCATGATTTTGTCTGCACACCAGGAATATAACAGGGACTCCCACACAGAACAAGCGATATTGTATATTTTACCTACCTGATAACACTCAAAAAATTTCTCCCAACCAGATGCCAGTAACATGAACAACAGTAATTCTTCCTTCATCAAAACACATGCTAGTAGCTCTTTATTTCTTTGTTCTATTCATTATTATTGATTTAACACTAAATAGACTTGAAATTAATTTCTCATGAACTATTCATGCAATTTCAGGAACAACAAGCGTTACATGTTTCACATTGGCTCTACAATACATGCCTAGCTTATTTCACTTGCTGAACAGTCAAAGTACTTGCTAATAATTTCCCTTGAGAAAAAAAACATGGTCAGAATTCAGAATCAGTCCTCTATGTTCTAACCACAGTATAGCGTAATTAATATAACATAAGCATGTGTATGAATCCTAACAATTAAAAGGCTTTCCTTCAAGGTTTGCCAATTCTGTATCTGCCTTTTTCCCAGTGCTACAGGGGAAGTTTTGCTGGTCAAACCTGCAGAACTCCTAAGACTCCAAGGTGTTTTCTGTAGGTGTTGTTTTTGTTGCTGCTTTTTTGGTTGGTGTGTTGGTGGGGTTGAGGTATGGGGTTTGTTGTTTTTTTTTTTCCTGTTTTAATTCAATCATTTTAGACTCCAGTCCAAATCATGTGGTACCCTTCAAGAAATATATTTTTCAGACCATATAAAATCCCATTTTTTACTCTAAAGATTTAAGAACATTGACGAGTTCTACATGCAAATTTCACCATTCCAAACTCTAATTAATATGCCCTGCAGGGATCTTAAGAGATAATTATTTTCCCTGTGGAGCATTTTCAAATGATATGACATAATCTGATTTACTGAAAAATGCAGGAGCCTTATTCTGTTATTTCTTACTTAGGTAAAATGCCAATCGCTTTTGCAGGGAATGGTCCTTATCTAAGAAAGCAGCAATTCCTGCACAATGAGCGCACCATTAATAGTAATACAATCTTATCATGTGCATACCACATTCTCTGCTTAGACAGATCTATAACCATCAACTCATTCAGCCATGGTTTACCTCGAGGTTAAAAAAAAGGGCAAAAAAAAAAAACCAAGAAACTTCCATTTTACTATAGGAAATTAAAACCCTAGCAACTTAAATGGCTGTGGAGAAAATCAATGTTTTAGTCAAAATTAGATTTTAACAGTTTCTGGTATCAGATGCAATACTGAAAGTGTAGGTTTTCAATTAAAAAGCTGCATCTGGATGCATAATAATGTAGTATAAAGATGCACTCATACTCCTGGAGAAATGAAGAAGCTCTTCATGAATTCTTCTCACAGGCCAGCAATCATCTTACAAAATCAACACAACATTAAATCAAATAGAGTGGGATGTTAAACACAGAACTGTAGAAGTTACAAAAACAGATACTGAAATTGAATGATTCAAGAGAAAACACTGATCTGTGATTTTCAGAATATCACATTTCCTTGATAGACGTTTCTTTTTCCCCAAGTCTTGCATTTACTCAACAGGCATAAAATGGACTTCTCAAGCTTGTAATTGAACCTACTATTATTATTTGCTCTTCACTTTCTATTTCAACTACATTTAGCATTCAAACACACAAAAGAGTAAGAAAATTTAGGCCGTTGTGTAAACTGTGATGTTCTTCAAAGAACTAATGATGTTGAAATTACACAGCCTCAAGGCTGAAACACTCAGATCAGATTCACACAAATCAGTAAAACCTTTGCTTGAAACAGCTGTAACTGCAGAAGTTCTTATATCTCTATATATAATTCTGAACATGACAAATACAAAGTGAATACACTTTTTGTAAGACATTAAGTAGCAAAAATTTAGCTGTAGGTGTGCTGGTTTTCATTCATTTGCTTAAGAGAAAAGCTCAAGCTTTTGAATTGGTGATAATCAGAAGAATTCATACTTTAACATTTACATACACAAAAACTAAATCGAGTGGTAATATTTCAAGTTAAAGGTCAAAATATGTATTGCTTTCTAAGAGTAAAATTACTCCCAATTTGCCTATCATGTTACACTGTTCATTCAATCAGGTTTAATTTCAGAAACAGAGCAGCATGTTTCTTCAATTGCAATTTTTACAGCTTTTTAAAACTCCCAATCAATACAGACTATTAAAAATTTCCATGTTAACCACTAAGAAAAAATAAACAAATTAACTGAGTATTTAACCTTGATTCATCATTTGGTCTCTATTTACTACACTAAGCTGTGTGAATGAAATGTGAATTTAGACAGAAGGAGCATGACTAAACATCTATGCTGTGTGACAAAAACATATAGTGTATGCTCAGTGTGTTGTAATGAGAATTAATTGAAAAAGTCATACCTGTGGGCACAAAGTCTCTATGTGATTAGCTGCCATTTGGACAATTTTCACTCCATCTTCATTTGTTGACAATGAACAAGCAAGATTAGCAACCTTAAATAAACAAACAAACATTTTTGTAAGCAAGTATTCATCCCCAGAC
The DNA here is from genome assembly GCF_009769465.1 of Tauraco erythrolophus. Lineage (NCBI taxonomy): Eukaryota > Metazoa > Chordata > Aves > Musophagiformes > Musophagidae > Tauraco > Tauraco erythrolophus. The sequence goes on from NC_141473.1 coordinate 36,339,776, forward strand.
TCTCCACTTGCCAAAAAACATCTCTGCCTGAAAGTCCTCATTATTTGGGGAAACTAATTTGGCAAAGAACATATCTGAACAAGGAAACACAGGCGAAAAAAAAGAACGGAGTTGTGGAAAGGGGTGACAGCAACAACAACAAAAAAAATCTCATGACCTCTCCTCAATTTAGGTTCAGCACATAATAGCTGCAGAGTGGTCTTCAGACAACAGGAAATTTCCACGTAAGATCCTAAGGTTTCAGCTAGATCGTTTGTGATCATGCCTGTTAATTTTTCAGAGCCCTTCAAACCATTTCCAGCTTTTTAATTTTTTTTTAAACTTACTTTTCAGACCTTAAAGATCAAATAACATTTGCCTTGATTTGTTGTAATGAAATATACAATGAATTATGCCATGAGCTATCCATAGATCATTAGTTTACTTAATAGTGCAATCTTCTACTGAAATAGTCATACCAGAGCAACTTACACTGGAAATGCATAAGGAAACTCAAAATCCTTGAAACAGCAAGGCTATCTAAGATGCTTTATTTTACTATATACCATGGAGACACAGCTTCCTTTAAAGGAAAAAAGCTGTTCCACAATGCTCCACAGTTCAACAAGTTTGAAGAGACGAAGGACAAAGAGCACTCACTTCAGCTCAATGCAACTCAACATCAACAGGCTGTTAACAGACAGGCTTGACAAAGGTACAAAGAGGGTTGGGATACTGTGATCCAGTAGATCTTTTCATCTTACTGAAGTCACATCATGTCCTTACGTAAACTCCTACACACTTGTTAGTCTTCATAGCCTTCACAAAGTAGCTGTACTACACATGTATCACTCCATTGTTAACATAGATCAAGAACTGCCTGAGAAATAGACCTCTGTAGTGCTGCGAGTACCAACATAGCTATAAACACATATATGCATAATTAATTTGTAATTATACAAAACTTATGCCATGAGTTCTACAAGCCAGCTGCTGCAAAATAAAAGCAAATCTTCATTTATCAACATTTTAGGACACTATTTCTAAGAAAGAAAAACAGTTCAATGATGACCTATTACCAAAGGCTTTTATTATTATTCTTAATTGATGTAAATAATTACAAAGAATTAGTTAGCACATAGCCAAATTAATTACTTTTCCTGTCTGCAATTCAGAAGAGACTAAGACAGACACTTTCTGAAGAGGATGAGGGCTAGAATACATGGCCTTCCATGTACACCTTTACATACTTTATGAACTTATCCCTGGTCTTCCAATACAACTCACTGGTTCCTCACCAGGGTGATGTGTTATCTTGGACACATAAAAAATAAAGGTTAAGACTAAAGAAATTCAGTTTTCATAGATGCACTCAAGTTGCATTCTCTTTTATTTGAAGTAAATTGCCCTGGGTTTTTTAATGTCATATTTGAGAAAAATTTATTTTGATCCTACACTTCCCCTCCTGACTCTTCAGGTCTAAGTTACCTGCAGATGTTCTGGTATCATCATAATATAATTCTAAAAGGCACTTTTCCCTCCTCTCAAAAAAAAAAAAATCAGTTATTTTAATTTGGATTGCAGGTCAGAGTTTTTCAATATTTCTAACAATAACTAATTCACGTTGGTTTGCATATTTTCATTTCTTTGCCCCAGTCACTGAGCTGCTTGTGTATCCCAAATGTAACACTGCATTCATTCACACTGCATTTATATACCCTCATATATAAAAAGAAGCACTCTAGAAGGCTCAGTGCAAACATTATTGATCTTTTCCTTAAAGAGTTCCTCAATGTCTAAACCAGTAACATATCAAACATTTTAAAAAAAGGGCAATACAAGCCATTCCGCCAGGACAAAATAAACTCTCTCAGTAGTTTTTTCTCTTTGACATAAGGTTCCTCGGGTTCTCCTATTTCATTTCACAGTTCTCAGAAAAACTTTACTTTTAATTTCTTGGGATCCACTGCAAATACATGTGGTATGTACATCCAGTTAATCAGTAAGAACGGCGCGAAGATTGAGCTCTCTGCTCTAAGTAACAAATGTTTTGTCCCATATTGATAAGCAAAGTAGATACAGACACATCTTAAAACAACTGAAACATCTTGGTACAAATCCAGTCCTTGACATAAATTGCGTCACAGAATCACAGAATCATCATTTAGGTTGGAACAGCTTTCCAGAGGTCACGTAGCCCAACTCCCTGCTCAAAATAGGAGAATGAGCTCTAAACCAATCTGTGCCAATGGCTCTATGTAGCAGATCAGCATCCGCAGACAAATTATGCGTATGTTACCAGATCACAATGAAGATTAGAAGGGGAAAAAAGCATGGCTCTTCTCTAACAAAATATGCTCAGGTTGGGAAGGATCTCTTAATCCACAAGTATTCTCTTTTATTTGACATCAACAGCCATAGGGTCTTTTAATATAAAGAGGATAACCTGTTTCTGATCCTATACTTCCCCTCCTGATTCTTCAACTCTAAGTAGTCCTTGGTGATAGTCGAATTCATAACAGTATACTCGAAGCACAAGCAGTAAGCTAAGGATGTAGGCATTAGGCATTTGTGTTAGCCACTTTACAATAACAAAGGTCTGTATTATTTACATCAGATGTCTTTTAAAAACCAATAAAGTTTAAGAAAGTAGTATTTGGCAACTTCAAATACATTTATCATGTTACACTTCTGCTGGTATTTGGAATTCACACTACAGTGCCATAACAACAGTGAATTTAGTTCTTTGCCTTTCCTTTTGATCAACATTAGCAAACCTTTTGCTTCCATTAGAAAATGGGTGGTGTTTTCTTCTCCTGGTTTTCCCCATGTAGCTTATGCGTAAGTACAAGGGTTCTCTGTCAATCTCAGTAAGTAATTACACTAACAGGTGTTCCACCCAAAAGACAACCCAGATTTCAGTAAATCATTAGCATGGTCTCAACCATCAGCACACCCACCGTTAGTGATGTCCTCACCAGCTCCCAAAGAGATCTCCTTAACACAAATCCAAAACACAATAATCCAAATAAATCAAATGGAAAGAGTCAAAAGGGAGGGGTATAGTTTTTCCAAGCATAAGGCAGGGCATTTGAGAACCTGAAGCCTCTTTCAAAGCTGCAATGTTGCTAAGAAGGACGACAAGCTGTTTCATCAATACTAAATGCCTAGAACCCATAAGAAAATGAAGCCCTAGCTCAGAGAACATCTATCACCTTACTTTCCAGAAAGTATCATGCATATCTTGGAAAGTTTCTCAAATAGCAAAAATTCTTTATTACCCTACAGTCTCTCCCCTAAGCAATATATGCTACACAAATACATCACATTTCTTTTGCATTCTCGAAGAGAGTCACTAACTTTCCTTAAACGGACTTCGAGCCCAAGTACACCATAACTTCAAAAGTAAGTAAAATCGCAAAATGAAGAGTCAATAATTGGTCTTGGTTAGAAAAATCATTCTCCTTCTGAAGAGCAAAGTTCGTCAGGATAAAGACAAAGCTTTCTTGGAAGCTGGTCTGACTGAAATCAGCTCAAGCAGAACTTTAAAAAAAAAAAAATTATTTTTCAACTGTTTGGGTTTTTTTACCATGTGAAAAAGGGTATTCGTTCAACTTGTACTACTTGGTGCAACATGTCTATTGGCAATCATTCGTCCAAACATTTCCAAGGTACGACAAAAAAAAGGTTACACAGCTCTTCTTTGAAAACATGAATAACAGTGAACAAGCCATCCATTATATGTTTTAGCAACATCAATTAATACACTAATAAAGGTGCAGTGGGAAGAAGATGACTTTGAACTGAGTAGATAAGTGCAGCACTGACAACAGATAAAATACTCCATTACCCTGACAGATTTTTAGATTATGAAGGCACCAAACACTATATTATTTGACACCCATCACCTGTACACAAAATATATGCCAACACACATTTGTTTTATATTCCTGAAGTTATTATATGAGCTTCTTACAGGCACTTTAACTTGTGGTGTTTTTTTTTTTTAAATACTGACTGAGGGTTTGCCTTTCTTTATTGAGGGGAGGGGGATTCTCTCTTCACAATTTGGTGAGCTGCCAACTTTTCAGGCTAGAAATTGTTGAAGAATAACACCTGTGTATACAAGAGACGTTCAGTAAAATAAAAAATTAACTAATCATATTCCTATCACTGACTTACGCATTACACGGAGCATGCATGTCTATCTAGGAGAGAGGACAACTGGAAAATCTTATCTGAGAATGTGTGCATGAACTTTCCAGTTCTTATCTAACAATTCAAAGGAAAAGGAAGATGTACTTAGAAGCTAACTAAGAGGATAGACTCTAAAAGGAAGATGTATTTAGAGGCTACATAAATGAACTTGTGCTGTTGTCTAAAATTCTTTTGAGATGGAAAGCCTTCTACCTTGACTATGCTCATACAAGTGCACTCACACCGTGTATCCTAATGCTCTCTCCCCAAGTGGAAGATACATGCATTAAAAAGTCCTCAGCTTCTTTCAACCTCAGCCTTCTAAATGCTTTCCACTGGAGATTACAAGGCAAAAGGGAAAATACATATAGAAAAAAACATATTGGAGATCCACTGATTACTTCCAGTGGATCTCCAGAAAGGTCTGACAAGATTCTTCAGAAAGGTGTGATAATTTGCAATGACCGATGCCCTAAAGCCATGTATTGCTGGAGGTAATGAAGATAATGCAGCATCCTTCCTGTAGACAAAACAAAAGTGTTCCAAATCCACTAAGAGCCTCAGGACAAGTGGAAGTTGACATGCAAAGTGAGACTGCCTTTTCACTGTGAGAGGACCAAGAGGTCTTACCATGTTGATTTTGCTGAAAAGAAAGAGGAAAGCATGATCCTGTTGATAACTCAGGAGAGACATTCCAACCATGACTCAAGGATTCATACAGCGGTTTAAAAAAGAATCGTGGTTCAGAGTTAACGCCAAGGTGAGAACACGTATGCAAAGCGAAATGCAAAAGCATAAATAAATCACTGCACTGCCTCACCATCTGTTTCATTCTCAGTCGAGAATAGCTCTACTGTTGAATTGTCCACACTGTGAACCAAGGACTAAATGCACCTCCAAGTATTTTTTTTCAAATTCACTGCATTAACTCCCAAAACCAGTATTTTCTTGGAAATAGGTAGTCTGCCAGTTAACTAAATTCCTCTTATGGAAGTTGTACTAAATGAAGCAACATGTTTCTTAGATGTGGTCTCCCTTGCTCTATCAGTAAGAGCTCAGTTTCTTCTCATTATTTTATCCAGACTCCTAACTCACACTGTCAATCACTACGAATGACTGAGTTGATAAATCCAAGAAAACTTGTGTTTCCTCTTCTTGGTGAAGACTTCCTACTCTTCCTAGTAGACACCTCCTGTGAAGAAATTCTTTCCACTGAAGAAAGACCTTCCAAGCTCTGCCTACACTAAAGTTAACAAGGTCCTTCACCACACTACAGGGTAAGCCCTAAGTTTGTTCTTTATAAATTTTTTTAGCATAGTATGAAGAACTCTGCCAACCCGATCCCTCCCATTGATAACCCTACAGACATACTTAAGACCATGCCGGGAGCACGTATAGCCTTGGATGATGAATGCTCTGTTGATATTTAATAAAAAACAAGAAAAAACAATGATACATCCAAAATAAAACTTGACATGTTTCAAATTTCAAGAAAATTTAACTTGTCACGAGATTTCAAATACAGTCTTTACTAGCAAGTTTAAAATACTGATCCTGTCATTTTCCCAGTCTTGTTTTTTGGTTTGTTTTAAATATATGTAATAAAGATCAGAACAAAAACCTACTAGTGTTCCTCAAAATCAAGCAGAAAGATTTCTTATACATACCTCTTAAGAAAACTAATCAGACACACTGATGCTTTAATGCATATATAAGCTTACCAAGTCACTGACACGATGACTGTAATGCAGGGGTTAAAAAGGTCTAAACCAACATGAGGACCTTGCTTTGCCAAAAGTTTCACGAAAGGCAAAGTCTCAAAGACCTTCTGATCCACCAAGCTTCATCTCTGTAACCGCGAAAGAGATGGGCACCAAATACAAACAAAAGAATTTTGGAGGGAGAGACAACAGGTTATGGGACACAACACCACAAACAGACACAAATACAATAAAGCAATCCATTCAGGAAGAGATTAATCCTAAGTAATCATCGTTCAGAAGATATTTCATTTGTAGGAGTTGAGAGCAACTACATACTGAATTGGGCAGTAACATCTGAATTTCAGCATTACAGCAGTCAACATGGCTTCTGATATAAACTATATATTCTACATAAATTGATTTTAACTGCTAGTCTGATCTCCTCCAACTAGAAATGAAAAAAGGTACTTAGTATTCTTTGCTTCCAATTTCGTGAAACTGAACTATATATTCTACAAGTTTACTACGTGTTCTTATCTTCTACCGCTAGCTTTACTCAAGAAATCTTAAGAAGTCTTTTGAGAAAAATGATTGTTCATACATAAAAGCACCATGGAAAAACTAGGCAGGCCAACAATAAATAATGACTATACTTTTTTTAAGGAAAAGGCTACATTAATGTATGTATGTCTTCTAATCATTGCTGCATTTTTATATGCATTTATGACTACTATGCGTGTTTTTATGAGCTAAATAAAACTTACACAGACTGGAATATTTGTTTAGAGTGAAAAAAGCATACTCCTGTGGACTGAAAACTTACCTCCAGTGGGCAATAAAGTAGTATCACAACGTTCCTTGTTTTCCAAGTCATTTCCTACCATAAAATTTAATTTCTTTCCAGATCAAGTCAAATAGTAATACTGAGCTATTTATAAGCTACTAACAGAGTTTATATGTTATTTTTGCATTGTTTATAAAAGGCTTTAAGATACTTCAGGTCAAAAGTTATACTATTACTTTAATTTTTAGTAGTTTTAACTTTTGTGAGAATAAAGCTAGAAACTATACTTTAAAATAGATTTAGCATCTATTACGTTGCATTCCCTCTTTCAGCTTTTCACCTTCCACTCTTCCACAAAGATTCTTGAATCTGCTAATTTAACTACTGTGGGGCACTGCATATCTGCAAGCTTCTTCACACATCTTTTGGTTCCTTTTGCACTTCTCTCAATTTTGCATGTCTCTATCCTTCCATTTTCTGCAGAACTGAATTACGTGGTACTCCACTAATGCCATAATCACGACCGATTAGACAAAATTAGCTCTACCTTGTACACCTGAGGCTTATCACTGCCCCTGTTCAGCTGTAACCAACTACCTTGTTAACACGAAGAAACTCCTCAGAGTATTACGTAACTTTACATGTTTCCTGTAATGTTATTTGTCAGGCATGCTAAAGGTTCTATTTCTGTAATTAATTAATAAAGTGTATTTGAATACCAACAGACTAGATCATTCTTTATTTTTTTTTAACCAACATAAACCTAGAACAACCCACTACAACTGATTTAAGTTCTGTGTGCTCAGACAAGACTTATATCATACAAGTTCATTCCGGAGATTGTTTTGATAAACTGCACCTCAACCAAAACAAAAATGGAAAATAAATTACATAAACACAATGCTCTGAGGCAAGGATCTCACATATGTAAGGGAGAATTCTGCACAGTAACATTTCAGAAATAATTTCCTTTTCAATAAAGGTGTCAGGTTTGATACTAGTAATAATCAAAGAAGCACTAAAACATACCAAGGCACAGGACAAGATTATAATTTCACTTTACTTGTGAAAATCCTAAACGCTATTACTGATTGGTTAAGGTTTGCACCAAAAGGTGTCACAGGCTTTCCAGAAATGCATTGTTTTCCTCCCTAGGTATTTAACTGAACCATTCAACCATGTATACCAGCATACATGGTTAGTCAATCGGGACAACACAGTATCAATGAAGGCAGTCCTTGCCTAAAGTTTCAGGTTAATCCTTTCCTTCGTGCAGTATAAAAAGACATGCAGCTTTATACTATTTCCCATTTTTGTTATACAGTCATTCTACCTATGTTTTAATTTGGATTTTCATTATGGTACTAATTTGTACTATTATTAAAAGTCAGCATTCTCATTGTCAATCCTGAGAACACTTCTCCTCAAAAGGAGAAAAAAAAATTTTATCACATAAGTAATTTTCTTTATATCCATGCAAAAGTGTAGTCAGAGATCCTCCTGCCCTTCTGAAACAAACAAAAGACAAAAAAAACATTCAACTTTTTCAAGATTTAGCTTGTGGTAATATCTGAATTCTAGCACTTTGAAAGCCTTCGGAGAATGAGTACAAGGTCCATCTCCCAGTTTAAAAGAGGACTAAATTTACTGAAGAAAGCGTGTCAGAACTTAAGGCACCTTACATGATGCAAAACCAGCAGCTCCTCCTACCTCACACAAATAAACACGTCAGATGTGTTTAAAGAATTATTTCCAAACACTGGTCCTCCAGAAAGAAAAAAGTCCCATTCCAGAACTTGTCATCAGTTAAATATCTCTTTTAGTATTCTTGGAATCTTTCTCTAACTCAATCATCTCCCTTTCAACCCTTGGGACAGGATAGCACCAATTCAGTGCTAAATGGTATGCAACCCTCACGGCATGTTTCCACACAGAAAATAAAATAAATACTCCTATTTTCAGAAGAAAAAAAAAATCAGGTTTACACTTTACAATTAAGTGGATGACTCATTTTTTCCCCCCAGGCTTTCCAGCAGTTGAAATGCTGACAACTGCTGTTTCCTCGAATTAAAATAAAGGAGAGTAACTCAGAGGAACCCTTGTAGTGCAGACTACCTCAATGATTACCAGAAAGCAAGGTACAGCCTTTCCTATACACTCATTCAAGACAAGAAACAATCACAGAACATAGATGCATAAACTTGTACCCACCATAAACAAAACATACGCTCATTTCATAGAGTTACACAGGATACAATATACCTTAATGTTTTCAGTGTTATTATCAAGACCGTTAGTCTATTCTTCTTCTGCTTCCGCTGAACAGGACTTAAAAAAATAACATCCTGAGCAGAAGGACTACTTCACCTCCATCACCAACCAGCTTTAAACATAAGGATAATGCATAATAATTAAGTACAAATACTGACTAACATATTAAACCAGACTGTATATCCCTCACATCCACTGGTGAGCAGCTGCTCACACAAGTGCTCCCAAAAGCTCATTATTGTTTAAATGCAATCTTTCATCTCAAAAAATGCCAAACGTTCTAACTCAAAAACATGAAACTAGAAGTTTGGCAACCTAGAAAAAAAGGTACTTCTTAATACACCGTTTTCTATTGTTCCCTCATGGGCTGATGCTTTAGATTTGATGCTGCACAAAATCAGGCTTTAAAACGAGAAAGCCACTGAGGTTACACCTTGCAAAAGGAAAACACCACCTCTCAGCATACACGACTTCATAAGGAAGAAAAACCACAGGCATTACTGGTTTTTAGCACCTAGAACTGTCCTGCCCGCTCTGGGCTGCACACCGCCTGCCCATGCAATTTTCTCCTCAGCACCTGGCGGCTCGGCACTCGGAAAAACTCTGGCCAGGAACGGTGGAATTCTTCTTCCAGAAGACCAAAACACCCGTTTAACAACCTCCATTGAAAGCTCGTCAGAAAAACGCGCAACTCACCCCACCCGCTGCCCTGAGCAGGACGCACCGCTACTCACCGGCCACCCGCACGCCCCACCACACGACCGGGGGACGCCCGCGGAACGTTCCAGAACGGCGCGGCGCACGCCAGCCGCACGAGATGGCGGCTGCGCGGGCGCGGCTGCTGGGAGGGAGCGAGGGGCGGGGGCGGCGCGCGCTCCGCCCCGCCGCGCACAGCCCCGCCGGCGCGTGCCGTGCTGCGCGGGGCCGTGCGGAGCGCGCGTCCGGCCGCCGCGGGGCCGAGTTGAGCAGACGGGGCGCCCGGCCGGCGGCAGCCGGCGCTCCCCCGCGCCGGGCGGGCGGCTGAGGACGGAGGCTGCCGCTCCCCCGCCGGGAAGCGCGGGATGGCGGTACGGAGCGCGGCTGTCGCGACACCGACGGTCGGGGCAGGAAGGCCCCTGCCTGCCAATCTCAGAAGAGCCTTTTCGTTGAAAATGCAGCTTCGCCAAGGACACTTGGAACACCGTGGTTGCCTAGTGCCGATGGTTCTGTCTTCTTCCCACCAAACACATAACCATACAGGACAGGCACAAGGCCTGAGTATATCCTAACTTCATTCAAAAAGCTTGCCGTGCTGAAGGGAATGAAAATTTCAAACTGAAATTTAAAGCTGTAAACATGCTTCAGAAGGTTTCCCTGAAATACTCAAGCTGATTGTATTTGCAGTGGCTATAAAGCCATCCATAATTCACTCGGAATTGAGTACGCACATGTATGTATACGAGATAACCAAGGTGTCTGTAAAGCAAAATAAACGTTACGCTGCTGCAGTGGTAAAGATCTAATCTGCGCCACAGGCACACAGTGGAGTCTTATGCATTACATTATGTCATTACTGCATTACAGTATATTCTTATACATTCACTACAGGCTACATTTCAAGTATCTTGTAAAAAATATAATTAATCCTCTCATTCATTTTTACCCTTCCTTTATCCCTTAAATGAATATATAAGTAATTTTTCTCAGTTTTATTAGGTTTTCTTCTTTTCGTTCTGAATGGTGTCATGAGCTGTATTCCTGCAGCTTCTGTGAAAGCCATTTATAGACAGCAAATTCCAATTGCAGTGGAGCTGGAGGTCGTCTCCTAGCTACTGTACTTTGTATGGAATAAACATCGTACTAACGTAAAATGTTTCTGTGTCAGTGGAAGTCTTTATTTCATGTTAATTGAGATTAAAGGTTCAGAAAACATTTTATAAGAAATCCTTGACTCATTTTTGCAAGTCTCTGGTCTAGGAAAGGTAAAATTGGTCACAAAGAAAAACACTAAAACCACTTTAAAGCCTCGCAACCAAAACTTAGATCCAGATTTCCAAACTGCAGATTGCAATGTGGTCTGAGGCATTGTGTGGGCTTCTCCTTAAGCATGTGGGTAGAATTCAAAATGTAGAATTGTGATCCTGCTAGACTCACTGACAGAACTCCTATGGAGACTGTATCTTGTTTACAGTATACTGGTCTTGAAAAAAGGCAACTGAATTCACTGTTCATTACTGTAAATCGATGCACAGGTGAGAAACAATCCTAATGCACAGTAGACATCCATCCCACAAAAACAGAGTAAGAGATACCCTGGTTACTAATGTGTTTAAAAGACAAAAGATCTCTGTGCGAGAAAGTCTAAAATTACAACCAATAATTGATTCCTCATAAAGGGCTAACAGGGTACATGTTAATTAAGCTAAAATTCAGAATGGTGATCTGAGCTTCCCATTGCAAAAGCAGCTGGGCTATAGCCACTACTGTCCATCTGTCCCTTTACTGGTTGGGTAAAGGAGAGCTGACAGTGGTTTGATGACAACAGTTCATTTAGAGTAGCATGCCTAGATACTTTAATTCTGTCCTACTGAGTCTAGCAAGGAGGCTCCTGGTGTCTAGCAAGACCAGCCTGCGTTTTTCAGAAGAAGAAAGTTTTAGAAATTTTTCATTAACCCAGTAATTTGAATACTAGGCTAACAGTTATTAAAAAGCAGTTTAAAACAATGATGTTAAAACGCAAGCAAGGTGATCTCCTTGGAAGTAACTATGTTACATTATTGCACATTGCTTGAGTTTGTTGTTCGGTATCTTTTAAAGAGCTTCTGCAGCAGATGAATTACACTCAAGGGAAATACCTAAACTAACAGTATGTGCCTTTTGTCTCAGCCAAGTTGTCAAAAACAAAACCACCCAGCTTCCCTGTTAAACCAACATTACTTGCCTTCCTTGTAATCAAAAATTCTAGTCCACGATTTCCCAAAGTTATGTTTTCCTGATAATTTCCTTGCTGGTTTTTGGTTTTATTTTTGTTTTTTAAAAAAGAGCTCAGCCACTATTCTTTTATTTATGCTGTTAAGTCTGTATTATGCACAGATTTGCCTTAGTTTTTGTTTTCTTGCCTCAAATACAAGATATTAGATAGTGTCTCTAGGTATTGTACATGAACTCCATTTCAGAACAATAATATTTCTCAGTTATTTCAATGTATTCAAGGATTCACGTTATTAAGTATAGTATTGTAAAAAGCATCACCCTGGTAATGGGAGAAAAAGTACTAGTTCAAAAGCCATTTGGCAGTGGTAAAATACCTAGAAAGATTCCTAAAGAAGTGGTTAAATTGAGCAAGCACACACTTTGCTTGATCCCCTGGAAAATATCTTAAAATCATAGAATGCTTTGGGTTGGAAGGGATCATCTAGTTCCAAGCCTCCTGCCACAGGCAGGGACACCTTCCACTAGATCGGGTTGCTCAAAGCCTCATCCAACCTGGCCTTGAACACTTCCAGGGATGGGGCACCCACAACTTCTCTGGGCAACCTGTTCCAGTGCCTCACCACCCCCTCATCATATTTGTCTTCCTCATCTCTAATCTAAATCTACTGTCTTTCAGTTTGAAACCGTTATGCCTTGTCCTATCACTACAGATCCCGGTAAAAAAAAAAAATACTTCTCCATCCTTTTTACAAGTCTCCTTTAAGTACCGAAAGGCTGCTAGAAGGTCTCCCCAGAGCCTTCTCTTCTCCAGGCTGAACAACCCCAACACTCTCAGCCTGTTTTCAGAGGAGAGGTGCTCCAGCCCTCGGATCATCTTTGTGGCTCTCCTCCAGACTCACTCCAAGAGGTCTATGTCTTTCTTATGTTGGGGGCCCCAGATCTGGACTCAGCACTGCAGGTGGGGTCTCACGAGAGCAGAGTTGAGGGGCAGAATCACCTCCCTCAACTTGCTGGCCACGCTTCTTTGGATGCTGCCCAGGATATGGCTGGCTCTCTGGGCTGCAAGCACATGCACATTTCCAGTTCATATCTAATTTTTCATTTACCACTATATCACCCAAGTCCTTTTCTGTAGGGCTGCTCTCAATCAATTCATCCTCCAGTCTGTACTGGTACTGGTGATTGCCCCAACCCATGTGCAGGACCTTGCCCTTGGCCGTGTTGAACTTCATGAGGTTCAAATGGGCTGACTCCTCAAGCTTGTCAAGGTCCTTCTGGATGGCATCCCATCTCTCAAGCATATCAACTGCACCAGCTTGGTGTCATCCATAGACTTGCTGAGCATGCACTCAATCCTACTGTTGATGCCATTGATAAAGATATTGAAGATATATAAAGAAAATTCAGCATATCCACCCATAGGGATAAACCTCCTCCTTCACCAGATATCACAGCATCCATGTTCCAAGGAGGAAAAAAAAAACAACAACAAACCAACCAAACGTAACAAGTACACGTAATCACAGAGATATTTGGTATTTAAGAAGCACAAGCTTTAGTAAACTGATGTTAACATTTTGAAGACATGTGCCTTTTTTAGCACCATCAGAATTATTCTGTTATAAGTGACTGGCTCACTATCAGTACTGTCAAAACTATGAGTCTTTCAGGGACATAAGATGGAATCATAATTGTAACAATTTCTAATATTCTAAGGAACGTCTAAATCTGGTTTCTGCAGTAATACAAGAAAAAGTCATTTCCACTGCACTTGTATCAGCTGCCTTTACACTATCAGCAAAAACGTTAACTGGGTGCATTATGATGAGGAGTCCATGTTGAACCCAGACAATCTCCCTTTTGGAGCTCACATAAGTTATAGTACACCCTGCCTCACCATAATAGGTGGCTGACACTTCTAGCTGTTGAAATATCCCCCTCAGACACTAAAAGTCTGATAAATCTTTAGGTTGTTTATCTTTTGTTCCCTTGCTTCACACTTAGGCAATAAAGGCTCTGATTAAGAGGATTAATGAAAATGTCACCATTTATCACCTGAAGCTCAATCAGTAATAGGAAAGTTGGACCTTATTTGATTAATTACATAAAGGTGCAAAAATTCTTGCATTGTGAATTCAGAACTTGCTGCAAGATGCTGGAACCTTCTGAGGCCCAAAGTAGCGAGGTTCAAAGTCTTAAAGTTTACATATGTTTAGAAGTACATGCTTGACTTTAAGCTAATTTTATTAAGTCACTATTTTGACCACATCAGCTCTCTGCTAAGCATTAGCTCTCCATCTACCAGCTCCAATACATCAAGAACAAGTTACCTGTCTTTAAAGGCCTCCTTCCATCTGCCTTCTACCTCTCCATTACTGTTGCCAAGCTGCTTCTATTAGAATTTAAAGCGTTTTTTGCATTTAAAGCATTCGTACATTTTTCCTGTGCTGCCTTTCATTTTAGAAATAATTCCACACACCCTGCACAAATGCCATGACCATCTTTAGGCTTCCCTTTTGCATGCTATCTGAAAGCAAACAACCAAACAGAGAAACATCTGACAACAGAGGGTTTGTAGGCTGTAACTAGTAAGGCTGTCTATGCTGCTTATTGGCAGCTGTCACATCATCTTGACAAGCAGGTCAGTTTGCTGAAGGACTCTTTGGATCTTCAGCACAGAAATGAACTCTAGCTGAAATGGGAAAGCAGGGGTTTAGACCTAACTCTTGGGCTTACTGACATTAAATTTGTGTTTCAGACATTAAAAGTTTGATTTTTTTAAAAAGTTGCAGAAGTGTAAGTTGCAAGCTTACTTGAAGAAGTGCTTTTTTTTTTTTATTTCATAGAATAATTTAGATGGGTATTGCTTGCTACAGACCTATCTAATCACAGATTTGCTAAAATTAGCAAAGTCAGCAGTTGGATTGCTAAAACAGATCCACTAAGATCTTTGGATTTAACTGAACTACAGCAATGAAGGACTACAAGACAGGAACCTCCACCACCCAGATCTCGCAGCTGTGCAGTTAACTAAACCCTGCCTGAAAAGGCAGGCTGCACACTGGTCTCTCTTGAAAGTGAAAAAGTCAGACAAAAACAGGGGAGTGCTGAATGGGAATCACACAAACTGGAGATGCATAAAAATTATCAAACTGAAGGTGGTTTTCCTCTCAAAAACAGAGTATTTTGTTAAGTAAGAGTAAAAAAAAAAATGTGTGTGATAGGAGAGAGCTCATTTGTCAAGGATAGACTGATTCTAGAAATTAGTATGGTAATTTAATGCAAATCCACTTCCCATTCAGGAATACTGATCGCACTTAAAAGTGCTCATCTTATTTACAAAAAAAGTCCTCCTAGTCTGCTGACAGGTATATTTTATTCTCAGAATAAATGCTGACCCATATTCTGCATGCATATCTCTATATGCTAAATGATTCATGTCTCATACTTGGATACATGCTCTTTCAAGCAGAAAACCACTCTTAAGTTCTGTGTCCACAGATCAGCTTGCACAACAGGATCCTGCATCCTACTGACAGCTGCTGTCATGTACATGACTAACCGAAGTCAAACTGTAATGCAAAAATAGGGAGGATGATATACTTTTTAACTTAGGGTCTTTAATTGCTATTTTGTCACAGATGTAATTATATGATAACACAACTGAAAGTATATTATAGGTTAAAGAATAGTAACAACAGAAGTGCCAGCAAAAAATTGACAAGCCCCAGACTTGTACCTTGTGTCTGGGGATGCAAATCCTTAGCATTGAACTGTCTGAAACTAAAAACTTCTACATAACAGGATTCATGTTTCGTGTCTTCTGATTTTGCTCCTAATAGGAATGATACAAGATTCTGCTCTCTTCTGATATCCTGAAAGCTAATTAAGACATTACAGTAATCTGTCAGTTTGACCTCTACACATGCAGTTGTCATGGAGTTTTGCCACTGAGAGAATTAGTTTTGGTTTTCAATAGCTCAGTAAAATCGATACTAAAGAACTAGTAATGAAGCACTAAAATGTCATTTTTATTTAGTATTGACCAGTCTGGGATGAAAACCCACAGAAATGGGTGCAGTGCTGAGAATACTCAATTCTCTACTGTTTTTGAAGGTGGTAGAAAGAAATCAAAATCTTTGAGTTGACAGTACTTTGTATATGCGGTACTTCAATATGCAAAGCAAAATTCATTACTGGATTGCTAAATTCCATTTTAGATTAAGTTGCTATCTGCCAGGAAACTATGTAAGTGTTACTTTGGATGGCAAATGTGAGGGGTTTTGTTGGTTTTCAGATTTCAAGTAGTTTTCTTCTTATGATGCTTAGCTCTGAACAAAAGAAAAGTAATGTGAAGGAATGTAGTCCTTACATAGAGGATGTTCAGAGGTTAAAATGACAGCCATGACAGGCTGCTTGAAGGTTGGTTGTTGTAGACTAGACTCAGGAAAGCACAAGAGTGAGGTGGTGTTTTTAGGGCTTTTTTTGCCTGCATCTTTCAGAGCTATGGTGAGTTGCTCTCAGAACCCAATTTTCTGGGTCAGTATATTTAAAATTTGACACAGAAAGATGTAGCAAATTACATACAAAATCATGCAAAGTGGCAAATAAAAGCTATCATCTTTTTTATATATGTCAATAAACCAGATGGAACTGGTGAGAATTTTCCCATTCTAATTGAAGGGAAATATTTACTGTTTGTATAGAAAATGAAAAGCAACTTATCACGATTAAGTTGCAGATTCTGTGTTAAAACTGACTTTTGGCAGAGCTGTTTTTCCACAAGAGGCAGATGTAGAAAGCTTTAGTTCAAGAGCCAGTGGCCCTGTCTTCTGGCTGAGAGAAAGGAAATTTTCTTGTAACATGCTTATTAAGTTATTGTCAATACAGATTAATTTTGATTACCAAATACTTACTATTTCCACTGTGTTGGGCTTTGCAAACTTTCTGATTAATATGTTTAACCCTGAAAACATTTCATTTGTACGAAATGTAAGTTCTTCCATATCGTTTGCCAAAATGGCATTGTAATAGCATTGAATGAAAAATAATTTTTATGTCTATACATAAACATCAATTTCTTTCTAGAAATTGCACCGATTAATGTCCTGTATGCCTTTGCTGTTCTGTATCAATACATTACAAAAAATATACGTGCTGTCTGTTACTGTCCACTGTTCATAACAGATTCTACCTTAGAAATCCTAATTCCTAGAAGCCAGCATTGTCATACTGGAACACAGTCAAAACTGAAAAACACAAGGGCAAGAATTAGGCAATAGGCTAAACCCTCAAGTTTATATATCAGTGTAGTAGATCTGAAGTCAGTGTTATTAGATCAGACTACAGAGAATATGATATATTCGTGTACTGAGAGAAGAGATGAAGAACACAAAGTTCACTTCATCATTGCCTCCAGTTCTTCTATTAAACCTCTCAGCCTCTGCTTGGTACAGCTGACCTTTAAACACTGCAGTGGGAGATTTGCATCTGTGCCAAAAGAAAAGATAATCAGAGGATTCTTCTCTGCTCCCATCAAATTCCTTTTTTAATCTCAAGTTCACCCAGCCTATCACTCCTCCTCTCAGAAAGCATTACATCTCTTTGATAGATCAGCTCAGGAGAACAGCTTGTCAGCTTTCCCAAACAAGAAATTTCTAGTTACAGGGGATCTGCTTTTTATCTTGTGTAGATGGGAGATTTCAGTCTTCCTTTTCACCTCTCTTCTGTTCACTTTTACGTACTTGTTCTCTCAGTATCAGAATTTGTCTTTGTCACTGGCAGAAGTGAACCACAGGCCACACCACTATATTCACTAAAACCAGGCATGTCTTACAAGGGACTGTAAAGTGCAACCAAGTCCCCTATTATTATTTTGTCATTATTTTAAAGAGTGTAGAAGACAAGACTGTTGGAAAATGTTTCCATATAATCAAATATTTCAATTAGATTTGCATTTTAATTGTAATTTTTAAATGAAAAGGCATTTCAAAGCAAAACCTAAATGTGTGAAATCTCAAAGCAGTTCATTTTCTGAAATATTTTTACCAAAACTGCTGCATTATAATAAGGAATTCCAATTAAAACAAACATTTTCTAACAGAAACATATCTTTTAGGCATTTATTTTAGCCAAGGTTCACAGACAAAAATATAAGAGTACAGACAGAATCTTAACCCAAATCTGGCTGCTTTTTTTTGTTCTACAATATATCCTAGTTTTTCAAAGTCACAAAATCAGTAATAGACTTAAGAATATTTCATGCAATATATGAGCAATATGAGGCACTGTAGCCTAGAACAACCTCCATCTGAAGAAAGTTTAATGTGACCTTTGATGCTCACAAAAATACTTCATCTACTGAGCGTCCATTTCATACGTGAGAAGTGTTCAATGTATTAGCCAAAGCAGGCATTTCCATGTGTTTTTCTTTTTACTGTGTAACTAGGACTATTTCACTTCCTCCATACATCTGAAGATACTACTCACATTTACAACTAAGAGATTCTATTTTGTGCAATTATTGTGCAGCTATCACAGTGCAAAGATGTTAACCAAGGTATCTCAAATACTTTGCCACTGTTTGACCTTTTCAAATACTAGCGCTGTCCACAAAGCACCAGCTAATATTCCTACTAACTGGTTAATATCCCAAGTGTATGCATTTTTTAACAGAAGCTAGCATCTCTAGAGTAGGAGCACAGAGCAGTTAAACTCAGGAGAGAGAAAACGTAAGAAAATGAGGGAGAAGATATTACCTGTAGTTGCTACTACCTTTGGAAACACTATCACCTCAGATCTGGTGTAGTCTTCAGTCTTTCCATTTCACTGATGTTTTGTACTTCACTGAATTTATATACATACTTCTGAACTGTATTACATTGTTATGTTTTAAATAAATTTTTTAAGGAAAGACTGTAACTTCCAAATGCTAATGCAGAGGAGAGATACTTGGAAGAGATATAAATCCTTAAGCTGATTTACAAAGGTCATTGGCCTATGAGGATATTGTTTGTTTCTTAAATTACCGTATGAGCCATGAGTCAGTGTAGCAGGCAATTTAGCTCAGCTCAATTAACATTTAATAGTCAAACAGGGAAAAAAAAAGGTATGTTCTTTCTCAAGACCTATTGTTTCTATTTGAGAAGTTTTCATTTTCAGATTCAAATAGAAACCACAGAAAATCTCTCTTGATATTTCAAGAAGTACGTCTGATTTCCATATAAAATTAATTGTTGGAGAAACCTTTGTGAGAAGATGAACCTCTGTTTTTATAATGTCCAACTCAGTCTATTGTATTTATACACAAAACAATATTGTAACCTACTATTCAACATCCTTGATCATTCAAAAACAGATGCAAAAAAAATAGGATACACCTGATAAAAAAGTGTTCCATGGAGCATAAGAAAATGCAACATAACGTATGTCCCAAAACAGATCAACACTCATCTCTCAAGGTACAATTCATCTCACCTCACTTCAGCTATCTGGAAATTAGACATCCAATCTAAACTAGTCATTTAGTCAAAGGAGAGACAAGGCACTTAATATAAGCAAGATAAATCTTCTTTGGGAAATCTTTATCTTGGGTTAAGAGTAAACAGGGTTAATAAGGTTTTAAATGAAAAAAAAAAAAAGACCAACACAATCAAATCTCAGAATACCTGACTTTTTTAACTTTGAAAAAAGAGAAAACAATCCAGAAGACAAGTGAAGTGATACTGCTGGGTATCAGGGGCGGGGAGGGAGGGCAGTATTGTTAGCAAATGTTTTAATTGGAGTGGACAAATAAATGCTTAAACTGGAAATAATGTAAAAATCAGTGGTTTGTTTTACTTAAAAATTGACTTACATCCTAATCCTGTAACATCAAAGCGGTTGCATTATCTATAACCCTTGGACTTGGTGGCTGCAATACTAAAACCAATTTTTATGTGACTGAAGATCTGACTACACAAATACACAGGCCTTTGTGGACCAGAAATTTATTTTGCAAATTTCTGCAACCAAAGGAAATATCATGGAAGGAAAATTAATCACTGATGGTTTTATCAATATGGCAACAACAGCATCATTTACAACTGACAAGAGTCATGGAATAACAAAGTGTACGTTAACATTTACAAAGGATATATTAGAGTAGGCAATAAAACTATTCTGATTCAAATTATTGCTCACTGATGATTTTGAGAATGCAATATCATCTCTTTATTATGGTATGTTGTTCTGCCTCCATTTTTTAATCCATATTACCAAATTCATCATCGGTGCAACACTAACATCATCACCCCAGTGCAACAATGTTGTTCTGAAGCCTCCCAGGTGAGTGGAACACGTTCAGCTGCAACAGTGTGTTTAACAGGATAGAGCTGAGATCCTTGAAAGAGGAGACTTACTGAAGCTGAACTCTTGACTGGATTAAGAAAAAGCTGCATTTTTTAAAAATACTGTTTCCTCAGTTTGGAGAGAATTAAACTTCAGCAGACAGTACATATAGCTGATTTCACAGCACGTATCTTGAAGTGCAAAAAGTTACCTCTGTATGATGAAAAGGAAATAGTCTTGAAGCTTTCTTATGCCATAAATATCTTTTAGAAAAGCAATGTTAAAATCAAGCAGAGATAGACAGACCTGTTTCCGTACATGGAGGCAATGGAAAAACGCCCTCCCTGAGCTTGCCAAGAAAGAGCTAGACTACTAATCATACTGTGTATGCAATACTGGGATCCAGGCATGTAGATCCTACTACTCCTCCAAGAACAGGATGAGGAGGAAATTTAGGTAGCTAATTAATCAGTAATTCTCAGCTGATACAGAGAGATTAGCATCATTTTTTTCAACCTCAGGAACAATTCAGCAGGAAACTGGGAGAAAGCCATGAGCCAGAAATTATCTTGTGGTCACTGTGTCTGCATTACATTTTTATTTATTTTTTTAATGCATCTTTTACCAAGGTATTTGGAGTAGCAAATAAAAGAACTAATTATGAAGACTTGCAAAAGGACCTCATGGTACTAAATGACTAGATAACACAGAAGATGAAATTCAATCTAAAGAGATGTGAAGTGACTCATTTTGGAGAAAAAAAATGCAGTATTACATATATATCATGAACCTCAGCAGACTAGTACTAATCAAGAACAAGATTTTGGGATTATCATATAAACTTTCTGTGAAAGTTGCAGTTTAGTGTTCAGCAGTCCTCTGAGAAGAAACACTGTTAGGAATTAAATAGGTCTGGAAACAGAGAACATCATGAAAGCACTTGAATATCTTGAATAGCATGCACAGTTCTGACCTACCCGCTCATGAACTGGAAGGTGCTGGAAAATGTACAGGGAAGGTAGCTAGGTGATCCTTTTATAGCTTCTAAACAAGGAAAATTTAAAAAGACCAGAAATACTCAACTTGGAAAGCAGACAACTGAAGGAGGATATGACAGAGGGGACAGGTGATATTTATATATTAGAAGTTTCACCAAGAAATAGTAAATTCTTTGTTAAATAAATAGATAATAGAAGTAGCAGGGGCTCACAGCCAACTCACCTCCTTTCCCTCTGTCCCGTCCTTCTTGCAGGATCAGGCTCCCTGATTTTAGTAGCACTTCTAGCTGTATCTGATTTCTACAGAATATCCATTACCCATGGCACCATGTTCAGTTGGAAACCAAGCTCCATACATACTTGCCACTTCTGAGATTCTGAACTATGTGTATTTTTCTGAAGTATGTGTACTTGTGAAAACTAGGATTAGCGAGACCTAAATCGATCTGTTATATTCCTTGACAAATGAAATCAACAGTGCAGTGCTCTACTACCGTCAATTTAAAGACACTGGGGGTTTTTCAGCTTAACAGGTTCTAGGCCGGTAGAAACCAAAATATGCTTCCAATTTACAGCTCTAATGTATTTAAATGCTATTCCATTTATATCAATTGAATTGGTATTCCACTTTCCACAAAACAGATGCCATAATTCTTCTTTCTATTTGATGATGCTGGTAGAAATGACTGAATTCTTCTTACAAATCAGATAAATCTGTTTATATGTACAAAGCCCCTTTGGGGCCGCTTGCTTAGCTGTTAATATTTTTTCATTTTTGTTTTGGTTTATGTCTTATAGGCTAGTAGTTGATGCATGCAGTACAACTACTATCTATTAATTTGCTGGAGAGTTTAGCAATACAGTTTATCAAAAATCCACTGAATATCATCAATCAGGCTCTTCGAGATACTGGTAAGTGCATTAAACCCATATCAGCAGCTTTTAAATAAGATACTTAAGTTCCAGTAGATATCCAGTAGATATCCAGAAGATAACTTCAATTTTATTTTATTTTTTAAAAGCACCATATGATATAAACATCAGTAAAGCGACAATTTGGAACAACTAATTCAACAATAGGAGGTGGCACAGTGTACAGTCTCTCTGAAAGCCAGTTAAAACATTTTTAAAGGTATGTTTTCTTCACTGTAGGCAACATATTTAGTCACAGCATAAATATGTATATGCCCGCTATATACACAAACAGTAAGATCAGTCTACCCTGTAATAGAACCCCTTTTATACAACAGTCATGAAACTCTTGCTTTTATCCCTCACATGATTTGTTTGTATTTACTAATTTGCTTGTAAAATAAGTACATCTGATGTCCTCAGAATAATCTGGATAAATGAATCTCCACTAGTATTTAGAGCCATGAACTATAGATATACTTTCCCTCTTAGACTGCTCTGCTTAATACCATTTAAGTAATAGGGTTAGGTAAAACCAGAGGGTTCGAAAGTTAATCATTCAGTGAGGTGAACAAAGGCAATCTCTGTAAGTGTTTGAGGCATCACTGTTTAGTCTGGTCATCACTTTGTAGAAGGGACTCTGAGAAATGGACTAGTAATGCCTATGCTGAAAACAGACATGTGACACTTTTTTTCTCCTTTCTAGACAGTCAACTATGCTGGAATTGCAAAACTTTGCTATAGTTTTTCCTACATCACTAAGGATAGTTGTCTTCTGGGCAGACTTATGTTCACAGGCAGCTGCTGCATGTCCTTGTAGATTTTTTTAGGCAGTGTATCTGTGCAGCCATCATGCCCTTTAATCACAAACCTACCCTGATGGCCAGCTATTCCTTGTATTTGGGAAACAAATCCAAACCCATGAAAGGAAATGCATATTGGATTTTTAGGTTCACATCTTCTAAATCGAATAATGATTTGGGTATTTCAGCTGACCTGGTCTCAATTCCAGTAAAGTTATTTGATCTTCAGAGATCATCTGTCCTTTCTAAAAATGAAGCCACTTCAGGCTGGTTTAGCTTCAGTATTAAAAATATGAAAAACTTTTAAGACTTTGGGTTTGTGTTTTAGCTTTCATTTGATTTTGCAGCATGGTCAAAATAAGACACTCTTGCAAATTGGAGAACAATAACTAGTCTTATCCTGTAACTACACAGCCATGAAAAGAAACATAAATGCAATACTCTGCTTTTATTTTAGCTGTTTACCTATTTGTCTTTCATTATGTGTGGATCACCCAAGATGAATTAATTCATTCTGAGCCAAATAGTTTTCCCAAGTAAATTTTTAGAAACAGAATGAATTCATGGATTTTTCCCATTTTTGCATTACTGCACACAAAAGCACTAAAAGCTTAAAAAATAACACAAAAATGTGCAATGCGTTCCTTACAGGCACTTGAGATAATATTCCTACAAAATCTGTGACTTTGGTATTCCAGCAGTGTTTCAAGCTCCAGTTTGAATGGGTTAAAGTCAGTGAATATTTAGTCACATTTGCAGGACTCATTGTCCAACAAACCAAAATCTCCTCCTAATTCTATTTGCAAATTTCTCAGTGACAAAGCAGGATCATTATAAGTAATAAAGAAGTATATCCTTTAGAAATGAATACTGAGTACACGACGTACGCCAGTGAATTTATTCAGCATATACACCAACATGCTTTCAGTCTGCTAGAGGGTTCTAAACTGTGTGTCAGAGCACCATTTCCTCTCCAGCATATTACACAGACTATAAACTTTCAAAGTGACAAAGCTGGCAACTAACACTAATAAGGTGTCTCACGTAGTTTGGGTAGTAGTATCCTGAACACTTTGAGCTAATACTCCTTACAATCACACATTTGATCAAGTTCCCAATGAATATCTTTGTGGAAAGGCTTACACTAATTTCTCAAATTAGCATTCCCCACCACCTCATTTCTATGCAATGAAATACTATATAAATGCTGATACCACAAAACCCACTATCTTACTGCATACCATTATATAGAAAATCAAGTATGTTTGCTATTACCCCAGGCCATTTATGTATTCTTTCCTGAAATGCCATGCTTAATTGTTTTATGATATCTGCCAGCAAAGGAAATGTGCAGTGGCAAGTAATTATATATTGAAAAAAAGTGCAATTCCATCAAACATACCTCCACAAGCCTGCTGGTATGTTCTCGAAATATAGCAGCATATTCCTTTATTTCTTTATCTCTTCCATTTTTAGCAGCTTCAATGAGAACTAGAAGTGGAACAGTGGTATCTAAGAAGGAGTCTGAGATGTGATCTATAATGGCTTTACGGAGCTGCAAAAGAAAGCATTACATTAGTATCTCCTAATTAGACTATTTATTAAAGTCTACTGTAATTGTTGTCCATTAGTATTTTAGAACATAAACATGTGCACACTGTATTCCTGCATTATTTGCAGGATTATGTGTCGGAATTCTACTGCAGCTGCAATTTATCTATTACACAGAAAACTCTATTTCATTTTAGGCACAAATTTAACATACCACTACCTAAATATGCATGTTTGTATGTGTGAGTGTATGTGTGTGTGAGTACAGATACATAAAACACTTAAAACATGTACTAGTTCTGTTGAAGTCAAGGGAGCCAAACAAATATGCATGTTCTTTGATGAACAGAATAGATTACTTAAATGATTCCACACATGAAAAATTACTGTTAGACCCAATCTAATGCCTCCTGGGTATTGTCTCCTGAAGTTCAGATGATAAGGGAGAAGGTTATTTCATTTTACAAAGAAAATATTAATTGAATTATGTCTGTACTCACAAAATAGTCTACATCACATGTTTTCATAATTGCAAAATTACTCAAATATTTTCTACCTTGTTGGAAAACCAAATACAGTTTGATTAGCGAAATGGTAGTCTTCATGGTAATTATATCAACGAGATTACTGATTATGCCACCTGATAATAGATTAACAGACCAAGAAGAACTATAAATGAGTCTGAAGTTCAATTTTCCTATTTAAATTAATTGTTCTTGAACTTCTTACTTAAATTATTAAAGAAGTGTAACATTCTGCTACAAATTACCTCTCTTAAATTAGGTTTTATGCAAGCTCATAACTGATCATTGGGACATTACTTCACTAAGAAGGCTATTTTCCATGTTATAAACCTACACATGGCAATTGTACACTTTAATCATAGAACACTACAAGAAATACACCAATCCTAACAATACATGTAATGCAACTAAATTATCAAGTTCACTCAATTTCCTACTGCAAAAAAACTATTTTTACAATATATATAAAAAATATTGATTGGAACAGAAAAGAACACAAAAGGCTTTTAAGCTCTTACACGCTGACAGGTTTGTTGCCAAAGGGTGTGTTTTCCTTTAGTATTTTGCTCCAATGCATCTGTGTGAAAACTCAGTAGAAGCAAAGACTCCTATAGCTAGAAAAATGCAAAAAAAAACAGAATCTTTTTGATGCTGCTGTCCTTGTAGGTAGGGCAGTGAACATGCACAGCAGAAATAATAGTAGAGAAATCTGTTGGTCATCAAGACAAGATTTGGACACATTGTATGTTCTCAAAACTAAAAAAAAAAAAAAAAAAAACTTTTCAGCCAACTCAGGCTGAAAGAGTTGGGGCTGTTCAGCCTGGAGAAGAGGAGGCTCCGGGGTGACCTTATAGCGGTCTTCCAGTACCTCAAGGGGGCCTACAGGAAAGATGGGGAGAGGCTGTTCAGGAGGGCCAGTTATGATAGGACAAGGGGTAATGGTTTTAAAATAGAGGGAGGTAGGTTCAGGTTGGATATTAGGAAAAAATTTTTTACTATGAGAGTGGTAGAACACTGGAACAGGTTGCCCAGAGAGGTGGTGGATGCTCCATCCCTGGAGACGTTCAAGGCCAGGTTGGACAAGGCCCTGAGCAACCTGATCTAGTTGGAGATATCCCTGTTCCTTGCAGGGGGGTTGGACTAGATGACCTTTGAAGGTCCCTTCCAGCCCTAACCATTCTATGATTCTATGATTCTAATTTACAAAGACAAAGGCTATGGGATTCCAATATAAAATTGGATTTTTACTGTCATGTTCACATTCCTAGCTTTACTCAGGCTGAAATTTTAAAAACTAAAAAGAAAGAGACAATAAAAAGTTTAACTATCAAGAACAAAAGACATTGAACTTCTAGTCCTGCCAAGTTACCTGTTAAAATTTCTGTGTTGAAAAAGTTCAACTGAAAAAAACAGACATACTCGCCTGCTTAAAATTAAGTATGTGAATGTGGCCTTGAGGAATCACACTTTAAATATTAAGATTCCAATTACAAGAATCAGCAACAAAAAGCTGTGAAACCATGTCCATGGCCAATGATTCATTATCTCCAAGATAAATATATTCGGGTTCTGCACAGCCCAAATTGTAGGACTTTTGCAGCCTTAATGTATTATTTGAGGACCAGTGACTGCAATGACCTTAGTCACATATGTGGTGAGCTTGAGTCATCCGGTTTTCAAACCAGCAGCCTAATTTTATCTCTCACATAATTCTTTGCTGTAGCTTTTTACTGGTTTGCTTGGTTTAATTAACCTTTCACATATAAATTATTACTATTATTTTGTTCTAAGAAATCCTCTATCCTGCAATTAAACAGTGAAACACATCATCTTCAAAAAAAAAAAAAAAGATAATGCTGTGTCTTTGCTGGATACAAACAAGTTTGCAATTACGTTCCTGTTTCAGCTATGTGAAGGAATACATGAAGCTGAGCTTTTCAAAAGATGACTTGTGTAGCATTAAAGAATGAAGAAATACAATGTAGAACAAAGAAAGGAAAAAAAACAAAGAAAAAAGGAATTTCTGTAGAAATATCTATTTCTCTTCATCCTAATCATAACAATCATTTTTTCCACAACTCACTTAGTCTGTTTCTGACTCTGGCTACCTCTAGAGCAAACTGCTAAAAGCTAAGTAGCCATATAGGAAGACATACAAAGAGACAAAGAACAGCACCAGTAGTGCTAGCAGGCAATACTAGGGAAGTTATTGTGCTATAATTAAAATTCTTCTCATATTTTTAAATGAAAGAGACACCATCAGAAGAGGGAAACCAGAGGGCGGATGATGTCTGACAAATTGTTTTATTTTTAAGGTGCACGGTCTTATTCTTACCCTATCAGCAGACTGTTACAGAATTGGAAGCATGGAGAGTTTTTGTTTTGTTTATAGAACATGGGGCATCAGGTTGTCAAAAACAGTGGAGGGTAGAGAAGAAAATCCCAGAAGCTGTTTGCAACACTATTAAACATTAGTATCCTGATGAATACGGAAAACTGTGTTTGCCTCTATTTGCCTGTTGCCTCACAAGACTACACTGGCAAAAGTCCTGGAAAAACTAAAGATTAGTTATTGTCGAGGGATCTCTCTCTCCTGTTTCGAAGGGATGCCAGGAAGGTAATCTCTTTTGTGTTCAGAAAAATCTATCCATGATGAAGAAGCAAGATAGAAATATATCATCAGGAATAACATTTATTTTATAAAAAAAAAAACCAACCAAATCTGTGAAACAACCATAGGAGAAATATCTGTGCAGTCCATTCACAGTACACTGGGAAACAACTGAGAGGCAAGAAACAAGCATGGCAGTTTCTCAGAATTAGAAACTGGAATGAATAGGCAATTCCTTCCTAAATATTCATACAGCTCTACGAGGCAGGGAAGCAGTGATATAGGTAAAAGTGCATACACAGAAACAACATGCACATCTCTGGCACAATACAAGTAAAAAAAAAAAAAACCAAAACCAAAAACAGAATAGTTTAAAATGCCCACAAGTACTGGCCAAGTTCCTGAAGTGAATTTTGAAAAGCCAGAGATTTTTACAACTTCCAGAATATACTCTTCTTGAGATAGCTACTCTTGCCTTCAAGTCCTGCAAGATACAAGCCTTCCTTCAGTTTACTTACTGTGGGCTACAAAGATGTTCCATAGGGGCCCACGGCATAACCCACAATCAGGTGGTGACTGGGCCAGCACTTATGTGACAATTTTGTTTATTGTGCGCTACACTGAAGAGATTTCAAAAATACAGCTTCATAAGGTTTCATCTTCAACCCCAATTTTGCAGAGGCAATCCCAGTAATTGACCAAAAGCAGAGTACATTGGGCACACCATAGCCCTGAATCTGCTATGAGTGCCTAATGTAATACCAGCTATGGCACACGGCATCATTCAAAAAATTTCAGTATTATAAAAGCTGTCAGAATAGACCAAATAACAATTTTCATGTTTCTAGTAAAAGTGCTGAGAGACAGAATAACGAATTCGTAAGTGAAAGCAAGTAAGACTCTCCTGCAATATTTGCAGGCACAGAACTCACAATTTCATGTTTCCCAGATCAGGAATTAGACATGCAGTAGGCAGTCTTCTAAAACAGTTCTTTTGCAATTCACATGTGTGAACACAGAATTGGAGGAAGTAGACGAAATATTTCTCAAAAATACATTCCAGTGAAACGCATCAAGAAGCCATAGAGCTACTCTGGTTAGAGCAAACTATTGCTTCTAGATTGACTATAATCAATAGTTGGGGTTGGAACTAGATGATCTTTAAGGTCCCTTCCAACTCTAACCATTCTATGATTCTATAAATTGGGCATGATTACATTTTACAATGGTTTATAGAAACACAAATTGAATTAATTAACAGATTTTAAACACTGTACGACAGTCAGTAAAGTGTTACAAGCTAGAGTTTAATTAACTCATGGAAGAGACTGTAGGACAGAATGGGAGAGTTCCTAGGCACACTTGAGCTTGTGATGCAAGTCACCAGGTGTCTGAGCTGAACATATTTTTGAAGGAATGTGAGCAGAAATTGGATAGCTAGTTAGTTGTAAACACTATATTTATATTATATTCATCTCATCTTTCAAGGTTGATTATAGGTGACAGGAAGAAATTTATTCATCACCTTGAAGCACAGTCTGGCTTCTAAGACTGTACACAAAGTTGGGAGAGAGGTTCTTCCACCAGAGAGTTGATAAATAGCCACAACTAGAGACAGGATGAAAGCAGCATGTGCTCATGTTTTGTGTAGCCATAAATTGCCACATGGTTGGTTGAGGCAGTCTGACTGAAAGAACTACTGGCCATCCAGCTCTCTTTTCTAAACTGGCACATTATACACTTCCAACATATTTTGCACTTTTTCTCAAAGATGCTCCTTGCAGAGAAAGGATGTAAACACAGCTGATGTCTACTTCTCACCTCACGCAGTACACTGAAGTTGTGGATTTTGGTCCATGTCTAACATCAGTTTTAGGACACTGGGATGCAAAATGGGTGGGTTGACAGTGGACCAGGTATTCCAAGGACTCTCTTCTGTTGTATGAGTTCTCACAACTGTAAAGAACTAAACAGTGGCCCAGTGGTCCCTTCAAGGTATCTATTCCAACAACCAATAATAATTCAAGCTTATTTAAAATAAAAAGAACTCAATGTCCAAAGTACATTAGTGATATATTTCTATAGCAAATACATATTTAGACATGTACACATGCAGAGTTTTGCCTATGTACATACATACGTGCAGCCAGTATCATTTGGTAGGGTTTTTTTCCCAGAGTTTTGAAAATTTGTATGTATGTATTCTGTGGAATAGTGTAATTTTCTTCAGTATTTTTCTAATACAGAAGAAATCTTTATTTTCAAAATGGAGTGCTACAAAACTTGAAAATAGCAACTTCAAAAAGCATCCTTCAAGTCTCCTTTTCTACCTTTTCAGTTCCCCAGGTTGCTTACCTGTCTGCGGAGGTCTCTTGTCTTCTTGCACATACTATCTATTGCCACATTCAAGGCATTACTTCTCTCTTTCTTGTTAGTCTGTAATAAATATGATAGAAAACACAACAGAGGTTATTTGCAATCTCTTAGAAAGCACGTTCTTTGTGTCCTCAGTTCATCAAAGCATTTGGTAAATCATATGTGCTTAAGGAATTTTTAAATTTTATACATTTCAGGAGCCAGTACCACAATATTCACAGAATACCAATTTGTCATGTTAAGTATAATCCGCTGAATCAAAACATGTGCTTTACTAGCAGTACATAGGAATAAAATTAAACTAGATTACTAGATGATCTTTGAGGTCCCTTCCAACCCTAACCATTCTATGATTCTATGAAACACTTTATCTTCTGAATTGCTGTAATGCTCTTTCTATAGTCCAGTGTAACTTATGGAGAAACATTAATTATTATTATTGATGGCAATCCATTATCACCATATTCATATGAAAAATCATGTTATCTCTCTACAAGCAACTGATAAATTCAGATGCCCACAATGTAGTTTGATAGTACTTTAGCCTGCGGCATTCATTATTTTACTCCTGTAAAACAGAATGGGTGAGTTTAAAAATGTCCAGTATGTTACAATGCAAACATTGTCAAGGAAAATGGACAATCTCTTCATTTAACAGCACGTTCATTCTCAGCATCAATAGAACATTGAGCTCTTGAGATATTTGAGAGGTCTTAAGAGAATTTGTTGTACACTTTCCAAACAATATTAACTTTTTATTTCTATCTGTAAGCAAAGTGCTTGCACCATTATTAGCTATTTGCAAGGTGTAGTTAACACTTTTATTTTACTGCATACTGTACAGCATTTTTTCAATACAACATTACAATAGCAGTTCTGTTTCTACTAGCTGTTCTGAATCATCTTTTTTCATGTTAGTATAGAAACTATATGAAAATCAAAAACATCTGATGAACTCTGCTTCTCTAAAGTAATCATTCATTATTCGCTACCTTGGACCGCCCTGGTCCAAAGAAAAGAAACCACAAACAGTGAAAGTGTTGTTACACAAAGTCTTAAGTCAGTACATATTACACTTCCAGGGAAAGGACCAGATTCTCATAAATGTTAAAGAAATCGCTAAGTATACTGACCATAATACTTGGACTTCCATTACAGAACACTAAGAAGTTTGGATTATGAACATGACTGTCTCGTGTTGTAAATCATACTAAAATAAATACTAGTGAAAACAAAAGTAGCAGTATCTTGGTAGGCATCTTAGGCGTAACTTTTTTTACATACAATATATCATATTTCACAGTTATTTCCTTGCTAAAAAAATATAACAATCTGTGAACAGAGCAATATGCTTAATATTGCTATTATTATAATATAACTATAACATTAATAAGTAAAGACTAGAGATGATCAGGAAAGAACTTCTACATTAAAGTGAATGTGTAATTTAATAAATGCCTTGCTATGATGAGTATATTCTCTATCAACTGAAAGGTAAAATTATCTTTAAAAATTGAGCATATATATTAAGGTTGACTTAGAAATTTTCCTACTACTTTCCATTTCTGAAATTGCTTACAGATGATCAAACACAGGTCTTGGAGAGAGGTCTGAACTTCACTTTGAAACCTTCAAGGAATGCCTAGAGGTAGATACCAACTTTCACAGTGATGTGACTATTTCTCATACCAATGCTTGCACAGGAACCAAAGTAAATAATGACTCTTTTACTATGGTGTTGTGTTTTAACCCCAGACAGCAACTAAACACCACCCACTCACTCCTCCATGGTGGGATGAGGGAGGGAATTGGAGGGTAAAAGTGATAAAACTTGTGGGTTGAGATAAAGACAGTTTAATAGGTAAAGCAAAAGCTGTGCACACAAGCAAAGCAAAACAAGGAATTCATTCACTGCTTTCCAATGGCAGGCAGGTGTTCAGCCATCCGCAGGAAACCAGGGCTCCATCATGCATAACGGTTACTTGGGAAGACAAACGCCATAGCTCTGAATGTCCTCTCTTGCCTTCTTCTTCCCCCAGCTTTATATGCTGAGCATGACATCATATGGTATTTAATATCCCTTTGGTCAGTTGGGGTCAGCTGACCCAGCTGTGTCCGCTCCCAACTTCTTGTGCACCCCAGCGTCCTCACTGGTGGGGTGGGGGTGAGGAGCAGAAAAGGCCTTGACTCCCTGTAAGCACTGCTCAGCAGTAACAAAAACATTCCTGCATTATCAACACTGTTTCCAGCACAAGTCCAAAACGTAGCTCCATACCAGCGACTATGAAGAAAATTAACTCCATCCCAGCCAAACTCAGCACATACGTTTTGCAAGCTATTGTCAGCCTTGACAACAAAATGGATCCCTTCTAAACTGCTAGGTAAACAGGACCAGTAAAAGCACTGTGGATGCAACTCAGCTTAGTCCCATGCATTTTAAGATGACAAAGATGCAGTTCCACATTGGCACATCCTTCAGAAGCTTTATATTTAGAGCCTATTTGTCTAACAAGACAGAATCAATGCAAGTTCTCTAGTAAGCTGTAACTTCAAAAGTGGCAACTAATGATACAACTGATTCTAAGCAAACCTAAATCTTCAAGTTGGCTAATATGAAATAACCAAACTCAGCGAGTGGCATAAAAATATTGAACAGTGAAAAAAATATTTTATTTGCAAACTCTTAACATGAGTGTAAACAGTCAACATCTAGAAAGCAAACTTAACTATAACTGAAGTTAGTCTTCACCTCGTGTTTTCCTCAAGAACTAAATACAGTATAAAATGCAGCTTCAAACTGTAGAATGTAGATCGGTCCAGAATGTGGGTAACCTCATAAATGCAGGCTCTCATTCTTCCTTAAAGAAATTTAAAACTGAAAAAAAAACCACATTACTGTTTGGATAAATCCTTCTCACAAAGATTTAAGTATTTCAAAACTGCCTACAGTCTGCTATAGTCAGTATACACCTGACTACAAAGTCTACTGTGGGAGTAGTCTCAAACATCAATAGCCTCACACTGCGTTGTCCATCTTCTGTAAGGTATTGCCCATTGCTCCCAAGTACCTTTGAATGCTGAATGACTGCTTTAAGTTAAGTCCATATTCCTCTGCAGACTGCCGTGTCAAATATGTACATGACAGTAATAGTTCAAGATCTACACTAGATGATTACACTTTTTAACAGCTGAAAAATACTGGATTTAATATTTTTGAAGTGTATATTAAAACAAGGGCATAGTGAAACTAAACATGATCCGAACACCTCTACACTATGTTCCATTCTCCAGTAACACAGCTAACATGTCCATACTTGCAATACTCTGCATCTGCTTGTCAATTAACACTGTCCTCGTGACTGTTGTATTTAAAACCAAACAAGTGTATTCTGAAATAGTTCGTTCTTGTACAGGGTGACTGAATTAAGAAAAGGGATAGGAAAATTATGGCCATTATTCCAGGCTCTGGATTTCAAAAACCATGCAGTTAAGCTCACTCCTTTCTCTCAGTTTTCCTGCACTTAGCTATAGTTTTATTCTGTGAAATATATGTAATAACGGCTATATGGCTCCCTCGTGAAGATATTACAAGCAATATCCAGCTCCTATTTCAATGCATTTTTAACATACGAAACATTTTACAACCACTAAGTCATATTATTAATACTCCACTAGGCAAAAACAAGTATTTTTAATTAACACTGCATAGCCTGAAGATAAATGCTGAGTATTGCCAATAATACAGGCCTATCTATTTCAGACACTGGCAAACATTAGCTGAATGACTCAAAAACCACATATGCAGAAAATCTTTCCTGTCGGATTTTCATTTAAAACAGTACATATCTAAGGGCAGATTCTCAGCTGAAACAAATTACCCTATCTCCACTGTTTTTAATGGAGTTCATTTATATCAGCAGGGGATCATGACCTTCGCAGCATTACAGATCCTTCTGCACTCCAAGGTATACAGATGCAAACTAACATGTTTGCATTAGCTACACAACCTTAAAGGACTGAAAAACATGTCTCCAGTTGAGTCTTTGATGGGTACATGACAAGAATTAACAGTATAACAAAGACAGCAGTGATTCTACAACTTTCATACTTCATTGAGTTATGATAGCTTAAACAAAGGAATATAGTTATTCTGTTAAGATTTTTTTATTTCACTTTTTATACTTGTGAAGTGCTACAAAGATTTGGGCAGAACTACTTAAGTGATCATCTAATCTCCAGTACTGAGGCTAATAGACATGAGCTAAATTTATAAAAAAATATATATAAAAAAGGATATCTAAAAGGATATAATAAATCATAGGTATTAAAACAGTAAATACTATTAGTACTCATTTTGTGAATCAAAGAACAGCTCCCATTAGCTATAATCAAGAGTTCAGTTACAACACAGAACAGAAGTACTCTCATCAGCAGGACTAAAATAAAGACCACCTGGCCAAGTGAAATGGAGCCAGTTTATTTGGGTATGTCCTAGTGATAAAGTATTCATACGGATTCACTTAACTCTTGGCAAGGTCACACTCCTTGAGGTGCCCTTACAGTCATCAGAGAAGGTAATCACTTTTGCATCACCTCTGAAGGTCCTGAGCCTGCACTTGCTATAGAGGGTGGTGAGAGAGGCCTAGTTTGGTAGGTTGAAGTTTTGTCTTGCGAATAGTCCCCCACAAATACTCATTTTGTATTAAAAAAAATATCACAAACTTTCAAAAATAAATTGTAATAGGCCTTCATGAAGGATCCTGCGTATTTTGGACATACCCACTTGAAATATGTATGAAGATTTCAAATATCAAGTCATTGCTTTTCAAAAGTAGCCATACATGTTTAAAAACACATCTGCAGACTCTGGCTTTCAAATGTGGTGGAGCAAAAATGAGCAATATTAGGTTATCACATCCATGGTGACATCAGATGTCTTCTGAATTCCATATTCCAGAACAGCTGGAGTCTTAGCTATAAACTTAAAAACTTTTTTACTTTAGTCCTTAAAGATTCCTTCAAGTATTTGTATAGCAACAACACAGTCAGAAGATTCTATCCATGCCATTAGACAGGGCCTAAAGATACAACAGCTGAATTGAGATCTAGACTGCCAACAGCCGAAGTGGTCTGCTATGCAAGAAAAGTGATGTTGGAGTAGGGAATGCAAAACCTGGAGCCTAAGCCTCACTCTGAATTTTTAAGAGCTGTCCTCCTCAGCCAAGTTGTCTGTAAAGGAATAAATATGTGCAGGTAGTGGGCAGTGCAAGGGTTTAAAGAGACTACGTCAATATAAGCCTAGTTATATCATACCCGTCTGTGTGTGCCATTGACTACAGAAACGACAAAGCAGTAAGTAATTTATCTTAATAGGCATGCTGACTTCCCTTCCTTAAACACCACTAAAAGAGTTATTTGGCAACACACAAAACAGGCTTGAAATTCAGGGCATTACTGATGTTTGAGGATATTCAGATCCAAGTTCATCTTGCATTTCTGGGCTTACACACTGGTTTAAAACTACAGAAGTTAAAAGAAAGCAATGATACTTCACTGCAATGTTTACAATTACATACATAATTAAAAACAACTTTATAATCTTACTCCATGTCGTACTCAAAGCCTCTCCTGAAAATAGATTTCCATACTTAAAAGGCCTCTGGCCAGAAAGTGACCACATTTTGTTTCCTGGGACGTGTCTGTTCCCAAACACTCGTACAATCTTGGGAGGACTGAATAGAAAAAAAATCCAGCCCACTAGCATGATTTTCATTGCTTATCTCCAGCCGTTGTACCATGAGTCTGTGATAAATGTCTTTTGATTTAGTTCAATGTATCCAAGGACAATTTTATTTTTAAAAAGAGTAACACATTTACTGAAGTCAGCTCTCTATAGAATTATTTAAAAAATGTCAAGCTAAAAGGTAAACACCAATTAAAGCTCCGATAACTTAATAAATGTCAGAGCTCTAATTAAATGACTGATCATTTCAGGTTATGTGTTGACTGACAATAATCCTATCCTCAATAATTACAGGGTCCTGTACATTGTACCTTAATTAAAAAACAAAACAAAACAAAAAAACCAACAAAAAAAACCCACCCAAACAACTCATTCAACCTAAATAAAATCTTAAAACAGTCACAGTCCTTATAGAGATACCAGGCTTTTTATGTCTGTTTAGCATTTAACATTTACCATTTAACATTTTTTTTTTTTATATAGTGCTTGTACATGTTTCCTCTTTTGAATTATAAAGTCATTTTGAATTCTAGACAAAACCATAACAGTGATGAAACAAAAAGCTGATAAAAAGCAGTTTCACAATTTTTTCTGTGTGTTGCCATTACTTGGGAAAACTCCATGCATGGATTTGTTGTGCAAAGACAAAAATAAGATTTTTTTTTTCATATCCAGCTCATAGAAACCCATAGAATCTTGTTGTGCAATTCAACAAAGACAACTGCAAGCATCTGACTCAAAAAAAAACCACAACCCAAACCCGTAAGCCTTTATAAGGGAATATCCAGTTCAATCCTGTTACAATTTTCATTTATGTTAAAACATACAAACTAATAGAGAAAGGCCAAGAGGTTTGTCAACTTGATTACAGTGGGTTTGCTCCTGCCAAAATTAGTTAACACAATGCTTCAGCCATTAATAAATAAATAAAACTAATTTCACTGCTTACATTCTTTGCTGGGAGAAGGCAAAGGGCTTGTCACCTTAAAGGTAACACAAAAAAGCGATGAAATCAGAGATGAATCTGCACTGCCTGGCAACAAACTTCTCTGGCATTAGGCCCCCATGGAGTCCTTGTTTTTCTTGGGGCACTGCAAGTATATTTTACCAGAACATGAAAATCAAGACTCAGCTGTCTTCTCATCAAACAGCTCTTTGTACCCAAATGCATCTGGCTTCCTAGTTCAATCTCATATAAAGAAGAGACCTCTCAAGTAGGTTCTCTTCTTATTGCCTTCGTATCTCATTTCAGACCGATAAATCCTTCGGTCCCATTACTGTTCAGTCCCAGTCCTACAGTTCTCAGCACTGTAGGAAGAAAACCTCTTGTAACCAATAGGCAAAATCAAAGAAATTTAAATGCTGTTAAGGACCTCTTTGTACTTCCTTGTATCAGTTTGTACATCACTAGGCTCTAGGAATATTTGCCCCTTACATGCAGAATTAATGGAAGCAATATTTTACCCTTCAGATTTCCAACTTGCTCTTCAAACTTCCAAAGATCCCTTGTTGAACTCATATGTTTACTTAAATAAACCAAAACTATGATCTTCTCCAAAGCCATAGATCCCAATGACAAGTTTGCGTGAGATTCAAACACAAAAGGAAGCCAGCTGTTTACAATTCTAGTTTTCAAGAATGCCTCATGCTTTTAAACACACTTTTGAAAAGACCGCTTTGTTCCCCATCCTGGAAGCGGACAGGAATAACTTTTTGAGAGCAAAAAACCTCATTGAAACAATGAGACTATTTAGACCCATGAACATTTATATGCACATTTTTTTTTTTTTTCCAAAATCTTTAAGGATTCACAGCAGTGCCACCTTATTAACTGCTGCCTGAGAAAGCTCTTAAATGAACATTTTAGAAGTTATTCAAGGAATCCTCTGACAAGACAGTAAAGGCAGAACTTGACATTTCTGACATTTTAAAGAACAAAAATTCCTTTGAAAAGGCGAAAGCTCCCAGGCCTTTTCATGCAGCATTTCAAAGTATATTTTTACTGTATATCAAAAGCCTGCTAAAGGAAATTCATTTACAAGTATATTTATTATCTTTCTTTGTTAATATAGGAAACACAAAGAATGAACAACCCATGAATATTTTAAGTTGAATATCACTGTATTTACTCAGTAACACAGGTTGTCTACTCTAATAAACCAAGCCTAGTGTACTTTTTTAAAGATACCTGACTCAAGAAAATCTATTTCTGTGAAAAACAAGTAAGTATGTTTTTAAAAGGGAGGGGAAGCCAAGGGGGGGGGGGGGGGGGGGGGGGGGAACCACAAACAAAAAAACAAACAAAACCAAGGGCATGGAAAATCATATGCAACTGAGCAAATAAGGAATTTTTTCATGTGAACTGTTTCTCATTATAGATTTTTTTTTTTTCTCCTCAACAGCTTCGATATGATATTGTCATTTTTTCCTCTTCAAGCCATCATGGACAGCTCCCTATGGATCTAATGCTGTGAGATGTGAAGTACCTCATAAGAAATGAATTACCTCAACCTCTATCGATAACAATTGGAGTACCAAGGGCTCTCCTCACTGTGTGAATTACCCTTTCTCAATCAATATGCAGGAAAAGTGTTGAATTTAAAGCCTCTAAGTATAACTCTCTTTTAGCATTCAGTTATATCAAGTTCCAAATACTGCAAAACAAATTTAATTCTAAATGAGCATGCATAAAGCAGCCTAAAAAAAACAACAGAAAATATATTTATAATGTAGTATAATTTAATTCTAAATTAAATTATCATTAAATTCTAATTAAATATTTAAAAATTTTTAAAAAAAAGAATTGTTCAGATCCTAAATAATCCTAAATTCTCAGAAAGAATTATGTTGCTGGAATATTGCACGTTCCAAACCATTCTCTGAAACACCGGTGCCAGGCAACTGCAGTTAGCAAAGGCAGCCAGGGTGTCTCAAAGGATAGAGCTGGATCTCTTGTTCCTGATAGGAGAATAAGGGTCTTAAATTCTCTTGAAAGTGACTGTAAGCAAGACAAAGGAGGGAAGGAGGAACCTACACTGGTTTCAATTTCTATTGTTTCTGATATATAAGGCAAATATCTCATTATATCAGTTTTCATCTTACTTTTTCACATTGGGAATTTTAGAAAAATTCAACATGATTCCAAGGTGATTCTTAAAAACCCCATGGTTTTCTACTAGAAATTTGGGGGAAAGAGTCGCAGGAATTCAATGGGTCATAACTGGTCTGTTGCAAAGCAAATACAATGATCACTTACTATTTCTAATGCAAAACCAAAAGCCACAGGTACTTCATACTTGAAATATGGCAGTCTATACACATGATAGAGAAATCATAAAGGCCAAAGGAACTTTATTTTGGTTTGTATTTCAACTTTAAAACTATTGGAGTAACCTGCAGGGAGCAAAAAAGAAGTTAAATTTCTTTTAATCAGATGTTACTGTCATTCACTGATGTAGGAAGGAAAGGCAAACGTAATAGAGCAATAGCCATAGGATCGAACTGACAACAAGTAGTATATTTAAGGTTAATCTGCTTTTTACTAAGAAGCCATCTTCTAAGTTCCTAGTACAGAAGTTTTTAACTGAATATCCATCTACCGCTCACCGAAGTGTTCTGGCAGTTTTACAGCAGGAAAATAGGAAATTAGTTCGAGAAAAGCTCATCCTACAGCAGCACCATAAGACTTTCCTATGATGAACTATCATATAAATTGCTTAGAGATTATATGCCATTATGAGAGGGAGGAAGGGGATGGAGGGGGAAGAAAATTCAAAATAAAATATAGTAGCATTGCTGAGAGAGTCCTTCTCATCCAGATTGTTTAAAGGTCTTTGCTGTACTCTAAATCAAAAAGTTATGGTCTTAAACAGGAGTAATAAACACGGAAAAAATGTCCAGCGATAAGCTACTCGAATTCTTCCGTGCCTAGGGATAGACTGAGTTAGTACAAGTGGTATTTCTGCAGCAAAGCAAAGGCACATCCTGCATTTTTCAAGATTAAAAAACCAATCTTACTGTGGTTTTAGATGTGGTATTTTAATGCACTATGTACTACATAAATAGATTCCATTAGACATAAGAGGAGTGTAAGAGCATTCAAATCAATCAGCCTTATATATACATACACACACATTTTTAATATATGTATTTTTATATATATTTAAATGCATACATATAATGATTACCAATATATTTCTGAAAAAAGATCTCTCTCAAGTCCTCATAGCCGCTCCATATCAACCAATAACATCACACATTCTCCTTATATTCCCATTATATCCGAGAGTAACATAAAGAAGTAAGGAAGGTAGAATAGCAAAACTAGGAATGCAATTTCTTTTTTTGCCTTTATGAAGTTTGTCGTGTTGACATATTTATTGTTCTGACATAATCTTTATAATGCTATTCACGATCACTTAAACAACAGACATGCCATGATATTTCTTTTAATGGAAAACCTGCATACACTTGTGTCACCATGGATGGGTAATGAAGATTGATTTCCCCGATTCCCTTGATCTGAGATTTCAGCTATGTACATGTCTGTAAACAACGAAAATTCCACTTGTAATTATTCTAAAAAAAATTAGTTTCACTCACATATACTCTATAACATTTGTGTGGAATTATTTGAAGGAAGCTGTTTGAGAGAAATATGGGTGGAACCATGACAGAACTTGGTCTACAGACAGAAACCTTATGAAAAACGCTACTTGTCAAAGACTTGAGCTCTAAACCAGGCAAAGTTTGGTTGTTCCAGCTAACATGCATGTTAGGGATTTGGTTTTGTTCACAACCATACTTTTAAGTAACAGTTAAAGGCTGAAACCCCAAATAGACAAAAACTGTAACTCCATGTAATTATGTATTAGTTAATCCCTTTCTAATCCAGAGCAATTAATTTAATTTAACACCATAATGTGATATAATACATGACCCTAGGAGGTTGGGAGTCACTTAAGAATGCACAGTGATTGAACATCCAGCTTTTGAGGACAGGACTAAGACAAGTGGTTTAAACATATACCTCTCAAATTTACAAATACTTTGACATCTTGTACATATAATGAATCCAGATTGGATTAATTCCTTTATGCATATCTTGTCTATACAGAGGACTAGGACTACAAGATAAGAGGTAGAAGCATAAGATGTTTTGGGGATTGTCAGAGCAAATCATAGTCGATGCAATCACTTCACCAGGTGAATTCAGTACTATCAGTCACTCCTGAATAAAACATACCATTATTTATAGCAACACAATGAAATGACTCCAAGGTGTTATTCCCAGCAGCTCGTGACTAAGTGTTTTCAATACTCAAATGTTATTTAAAAAAATCACTATTGTTAACTAGGGAAAATCTATTCTACTTCAGATAGTTTCTGCTGTTAGCACTTAGAGGGGAAAGCACATGAAAGAGATTGATAAAAGAGCACTTGAATGATCCTTTTACACTGACGACTGCCAGGAAAGAGGCCATTGCATAGCCATTTATTTAGCAGATTGATGTGGACAGTGAGAAACCACAGCATTACTGTGGCTGTTGGATTATACTCTCAGCACAAGTTTGAAGATGCTGGGTTTCTGTGCTAAAAGAGAGGAAAAAAAGCAATTTGTTAAATGTAGCAGCTAACAAACGGAGCAAGGGAGGCTGTATGTGACGGCATGCAGGGAAGACAACTGAAAATTACAGTCTCCTACAGGGCAGGGATTTGCAGAATCCTGCATGAGACCAAGAAAGTCTGCTATTCAGGGCAGATTCTACTGCAGTTCTATGCAGAAATTCTCTGCGTTTTTTCCCCCTATTTATTTTTTCACAGAAAAAAAAAACAAAATATACCTGTGGAAAAATTCAAACTCAGCATGCAACATTTCTGACATTCTAATGAAGTGATCCTACTTTATGTTGGAAGTTCTTTTTCTGCAGGACTTTTAGTTTAAACGTTGTAGAGAATTTTTGTCTAAAGTAAGATTTCCAAGTTTCATGTTTCATTTTTTTAACCATTTATATGTCTAATTAGCCAAAGAATTAATATACTATAAATTAACCTAAATTTCCATGCAATTGTCATCAGCTCCATGAAAGAAGATAGCAAAAACAGAAAGGAAATTAAAGTATCTAACTAGAACAGAATAGGTAGAAAAGTAACTAGGAATTGTGTTGGGTAAAGCTAGGAGCAGAAGAAAGATTCATTAAATCTTTAAGAGAGATGTGTATAAGTTAAAATCCTGGGCTGATGCATCATTAATTGTACAGAGTAAGCTTTTAATTGACATGCAGCAGTGAAGATCAAGTAAAGGGCAATGAAAAGTCTTTGATATTAGCAGAAAGCTCAAGGAGAACTATTAATACATAGGTAGAAGAAAAGATATAAGAAGCATGAAGTTCAGAGGTCACTAGGAACATACCCTGTAGATGTATGGCCTATTGATTTTAACAGTAATGTTCATACTTTCAGGTAGCCATACATGATGAAACAATGGGTAACATAATTAGAGAAGTCAATGGTTGGTGATCTGCTGACAGCATTTTGTAATGACACTAGTTATCTCAGTTCAAGTAGAACCAGGCAAGGTGTCTGAACACCCAACAACATGAGCTAGTTTCATGGACTATCACTGCTGAACGTACACATCGTATCAGAAGCAAAAAAATAACAGATTCAAATTAGCTTTTTACTGGAGGATAATATATTTTAGAAGGATGTTACTTATGTAAGACATCGCACCCACTTGGTATACATTTATTGTCATAATACCAGAGATATGGTGGTACACTGCCACCATACAGTAGGAAAAAAGCTGAGAAAAGGAGCTTTAAAAAAAAATAATCAGAAAAATACAATAAACTGAGTTTTTTCACCAAGGCAGTAACATCACAGAGCTTAAAGAACATTTCTTCCCTTAGGATTTACACTCGTTCCTTCACATTCAACATGAATGAAATACCTGGCTGAAATCTAATAAGCAACCTCCTCTTTCTATAAATGTGTGTTATTGAATTATATGTGAAGTTTAATGAAAGTTAAAAATACACAGTCAGAAGATTAAAACCAAAAGGTTAAGTAGGATCGCTGTAAATAATGTTCACTAGTTGTAACGTATATGTAAATTCAGCCAGATGCATTCATATTAAAGAAATATTCAGGTTATGTTACAATGACCTGTAACCAGAGTCAGAAAAGATATGCTGTCTGTGTACTCTAAAAGCACCACTACATAGGATTTGAAACGTTGCTCCTCAAGACAGCGTATGTAGGTCAGAGTAACTGCCACTAATTCAGTTAATTCTCAGCCACACGACTGGCACATAAAGAAGACATAAGAAAACACAGGTGGGAGTCAAATGACCACACAGACTGCAAAACTTCAAGGATCAGTTCATTGGTAAGGAAGTCTTCTTTACTCTTTGCAAGTCCTTGTATATATTCTAACAACAGTTGCAGTCAGTTACCATTTTCATTTATTAGCTGGGAGATAGGTTTGAAGTTTCTCATACAATTACTGATGGTAGTGCCACCCTGCCAAAAGCCACATCATCTCCTCATTCTTCAAAGATGCTCTAGCATTTAATAGAAGTGACAATAGAGGTCCAGGTGGCAGCACAGCAGCCGTCTAGAGTTACAGTCTCAGCCCAGCCACAGAAGTTTTTGAGGACTCTTACAACATGCTCTGACTATGGTAGGATGGCTCCTTTCAGCAGTTTACCAGCAGGGCCAGCTACAGCTTGCTACCCACTGAGATACACTCTCAGAAACAGTTGGACACAAAGACCTCCCAATAGTAAGCATCAGTAAATGGGAAAACTTCAGAAAGGGACTGTTCATTGACTGTGTGGTGTATGAAACATCATTCATGGGGAGAAAACATAGTACTCAAGCATGCATTTAAAGACTGTGCTAGTATGCACCCTGCTGATAGGACATGATAGGCGTGAAGAAGAATCTTAATTCCACCATCTCCCTGCTGCTTCAAGTCTTGTTGCTATTAACAAATAAATATATATGCATTTGATGATACACATAGACATATTATTCAAACACACTGCAATACGCACACATACATATACAAATATAAATACAGATAATATGTCAGACTATCTCATTTATTTTATAAACATTCTTTGGACTGAAAGAACTGCCAATACTGCATGCTGATCTGATGGAAATTTGAAAACAGCAAGTGCACAAAACTGAGTGACTAACCTGAAAACTTACCATATTTGAGAGCCACCTGTTCAAGCATAGCAAATCAAAAAAACCCCAAAATCTTCTATTAATTTGAAACATAAATACTCAGTTACCATGGAAAATACTGTTAATAAATGCCACAGAAAGAGAGTTTAGCATACAGTAAAATTGTGAATGAGACTGAGAATTAAGATAATAATGATACTTGTTAGATACATTTACCTTACTTCAGGCTTTCAAGAATAAAACACTCACTATCATACTACGAATGGTATGGCAGAAAGTAAGCTGTCTTTTGTAATTCCTCCCACTCCACTCTTGTTGCACCAAAAGATATTCCCACATCCCTATTCTAAAATCACAAAGAAAATTATATGCCTATTTGGGGAAGGGGAAGGGGAAAGTGGCATCAGTTCAAGTATCAACTGTTTTTGAACGGACAAATCACATTAAAAACTCAATGCTGAAAGTATAACTTCAGTTTGGCAGCATCTTTTGTATGTAAATACATATCTTTTAAAATACACTTGTATCAAGTACACGTCAATGTGCTATGCTTCCAAACTGCCACAACAAGCACTGCCTGAAAACAAACATTTGTGGGTATCTTCTT
Organism: Tauraco erythrolophus; assembly: GCF_009769465.1. Taxonomy (NCBI): domain Eukaryota; kingdom Metazoa; phylum Chordata; class Aves; order Musophagiformes; family Musophagidae; genus Tauraco; species Tauraco erythrolophus. The sequence goes on from NC_141473.1 coordinate 36,384,275, forward strand.
TACCAAACTACTTAATTTTATCACACTGAAAGTACACATTTAAACGTCTGTCTTTCAGGGATATTAAAGGATGCATATCTATTTTTAACTGGAGTATGTGTTCCAATGTAGACAAAATACCTCTACAATCACATGACAGTATTATATATTAAAAACAACTAAAAGAATAATTGAACAAAACCACATTAATAGGATCCAAGAAAATACGGAGGCAACTGTACACGAAAAGGCTTTTTGTCAGATTGTGCTGATAGCATAAGAGAAAATGGATGCTGTAGTAAACCATAGCACATAAAGAGCAAATTTGATGTGACAGTGTGTCTGCGAAGAGTGCTAATAAGAACAAAATCAAAATGGTAAAAAAAGAGAACAGGAAAGCTAAGCAGAGAAGGCCAAGTAAATATTCCAGGCAAGGTTTGTTCTGTAATTACGAATGAGAAATTAAATGATAAATTATGGAAGAGTTGTTGTTTCCTACTCACAAGGCATGAGTGAGAAGGGTACTCGGAACTGAAATGAGTTCGCAGAACTGGGGCTTGGTTTTGCTTGTTTGAGGCTATCAAACTCAGGCTCATGATTTATTTTTTTCCAAGATTACTGATACACTTCTTTTACGCTCATCCATAACAACAACCAATTAAATATACAGGACATATTTGCTACACTCAGGAAACCTCAAAATGAGAACTAACACATAACTACTACTACAGACATACACTGACATAACTTGAGGGTACTGAGATGAAAAAAAAAAACAAGCAAAACACTCAAATATGAAGGTGACAAAGTTGAAGGCTCTTCTTATGAAAGACTTCAATCACAGTGCTTCGTTAAGCTACGGTGAGTGCAGGACCTTTGGTAAGAAGAGGTAAAATGCTTCCAGAATATCCTTCTGCTAATCCGAGTTCAGAAAGACCTGGATCCTCACACACCATCTAATGAAACTATAGCAGTTAAAGAAAGCCATGGAGAGCCACGCCACTGTCTGAAGTCAGAAGATGGCAATAAATGACATGCCATGATCACTGCACACTACTTCTCCTTGCCTAAAGACACTAAACCTATGTTAGCAGAGCAGGTGCCCACCGAAAAATTCTCCTGCTTTGGGGGAATCCCATTAACCCTCTCAGGGCAACTGCTTGCAGCCACTGAGTGATCAGGGGAGGAGAACAGAAGACAGAGGTACAGGACACAGAAGTTATGTCTGATTTACACTACTCTGGAGAGACAATCCAAATTCATTCTAAGAAAAGGAAAAAGTAACTTTGTATTGTAAATTGCATAAAAACAGGATCACAAACATATTCCATACTGACCAAGTTCAAACCCAAAAGCTAAGAGATATCCAACATAACAGTGATTTAGTTAAAACATCATTATTTATCAGTGGTAATCCCACAGCACTTTCAAGCATCTAAAAACCAGCATTCTTTTTCTTTAATTAGTGACATTTGAAGACAAACAAGTAGATAGAGGCTATAGGGACCCGGACAAAACAGCTTTTAAAATATGTCAGTTAAATCCACCATAAGCAGCACAACAGCAGTGTGCTCTGAAAAGTCCCTTGCAATAGATGGACAACCTGTACTTGGAGCGTCTAGGTATTTTTATCCATGTTTCAAAAACTTTTGAGAGGGAAGGAGGTTGTAGTACTTGCAAAAACATTAAGAACTGCAGGTTTTGTTTAGAATACAGAAGTACATATGTACACTACAAAAGCTCAGAAAATTATGCTTATAGTCAGGTTAGCTTTGTCACTCTCTTTGCAGCAAGCAGCCATCATTGCTCACGTGATAGCAGAAATTACGTGTGCACAGGGTATATCAAACAGGTAAAAGAAATACACTGAATAATATCTGCTTATTTCTCTAACAATAAAGAGATAAAGATCCCATGATACGCAAAATATCTTTAATCACTTGTCAATCTATATATTAGTTATGGCATTAACTGAAAATGCCCTTTTAATTTAACATTATTAACTGCTTTAACATTAGTTTGTTATCAATCACCATGTTGTGATATGTGCAACATCCAAATAAGTGCTATGCTTTTAACAAACTTCATCCATTAAAAAACGATCTAATGGCATCCAGTATCTTTCTGAAAGATAAATACACTTGAATTTTACCTGTAACCTGGGCCTAAATAAAAACAAGACAACAAAACTGAAGGATTCAATACGTTAATTGAAAGAGCTGGTATACCTAAATACTCCGTAGGCAACTTTGTTGGTAAAGTGAAAAAGGAAAATAAGAACAAGCTGCCAAGAAGCACAAACAACGCTTTGCTTTCGTTTTCATATATAATTGAAATACCAAAGAGTAGTATGCTCAGAGGCTATAAATGATACATGATGGAAAATCAGTGAAGAAACAAAATCAAGCAACTGGAATCCAGCATCAATCCTCAGAATGTTTAACGTAGGGCAGGGAATGACAGGAATTGCCAGTTCTTGCTCACTTTAAATTTCTGAGGTTGTTCCATGCAACACTACCATCCCTGAATTTATACAGTACTAATTAGAATTAAAAAGCACATCATCACTTAGAAGCTAGTTCCTCATCCACTTCAAGCGTGATATGAAGAGACACTGCCATAAAATGAAGGCATCGACCGACTCTGGAGACTGAGGCAGAAAATGAACAGCTTCCCGCTTAGGGAATAAGTTTAGTAATGGAAAATGGAAAGCTGAGCATGAACACGCCAGATGACAGAATGGCATCTTGGGAAGGCTAACACAAGGAGGTCTGAAAACAATCTCTAATTTTCAACAGGTTTACTGTTGACTTATCAGGCAGCAATGTGGAATTTCAAAGCAGGGCTTTTATCAAGCAGTTTTTTCCAATCTCTTGAAAGAGGAACTGGATTTTAAGAAACAAAATCTTTGATCCAAGTATGCGTCTACTATTAGAGAAGCCATTCAATTGGTATCCTCTGACTCTGACAAAACGTGGGTCATACTCCTTGCTTCATAATGATATGCACTGTTAAAACAGTTAAACTGTTGTAAGAAAAGACTGATTCAATTTTTAATCCATATTTAAATGAGACAAAAGGCTGCTTCAATGCACTGATTAATAAGCCAGCAAACACCGTAACTTTTACGTGTGCACAACACACACTTATTTAGAGCACCGACAACATTAGTACCACTCTTGGAATTGATATTTAAATGAATATAAAAAGTTGCTAAACTGAAAAATGCTTTAAAATTAATTCCCTTCATTAGCACATGTACTGCAAAGTGACGGAAGCCAGCACAGAAGACTCAGATGAAACTCTAAAAGCTGGTGTTTCATACAAAGGATGCTAGGTACCATCTGTGACCTCATGAAGAATTTAACCTCCACAAGTTTTTGGACCATTCACCACAGTCCTAACAACACACTCCAAAAACTTCTTCAGTTTTTGGACATGTGCCAGAACAAAATTGAAGCCTTTCTCACTCAGTTTTGCTAACTGCAGAAACTCATTCACCTAAAGCTCAATGATGACAACTTGATTCAATTGCAAATCAAGATCAGTAAGTTTTGTAAAATACATTTCCCGTATGCAGACTGCAAAACGTTATGCTAAAAAAATAAAGTTCTGGTTTTTTTAATCTTTGAAATATCCAAGCCTCATTTGCAGTTTAACAATATAAAAGCTGTAAGCATTTTGAGATTCTGCTGCAAGAGTCTGTTTAGATTCTGTCCCTCTTATTCTTTACACCTTAAATAAAACTTCAGCAGGACAAAAGCTTTTGAAAACTACACCTTGTCCTTAAGTAATTACTCAGACTCCCTAATATATGTCTCATATGACATGGCTTTAGAAGTACTGTCATGCTTGTTAGCTAATAATTTCTTGCCAGATCCATATAGAGATTAAGGGAACTTTCCCAATAAAGAGAATGCCGAAGAACAGCTACCCCTAGTGATCAGAGAAATGGGAGATAAAGTTCAAAGTCTCCCTTTCTTCACAGTCATTCCTCATTTTTCTCAACAAGCTTGTAGCCAGACACAGAACAAACACTGAACAAAGACAATACCTTAATGTGTCTTCACATATTTGGCAAAATCACTGCAAATAATGTTACCAGAAACAACTTTCTGAATAGGTTTGTGTCGTGTTGTTACACCCGGGTCTGAACTCCAGCTTCAAATGCTATCTTCTTCCATCTAAAGAGTTAAAGCCCAATTTAAATTTCTCTGGACAGACCTCCTGAAACACAGGATAGCAAACAGATCCTTCTCTGGGTCTCTGTGCAAAATGAAAGCACTTGAATGGGCTAGCTTAAGATCACTCTATTTTAAGTGCTCTGATCACTACACAAAGACCCCTTATGTGGAGAGTCACACACAAGAGTGGCACCAATGGCAGATGGAGAGCAAAAGGTAAGAATGCGGACTGGCACCTGGGGCAGAAGCCCTCCAGCCCAGTAACAGGAATGTCCCAAGCCAAACGGTGTAAGGGAGAGGAAGGACATCAAAGTGTTTATACTGTGCCTAGCAGGCTCCCAGCTCACAACAAGAAAATCCAGGTGCTACCACTGGAGAAATATAAATGGAAAAAACTTACCACGAATGTTTTTTAGTGCAAGAATGTTAATCATCAGAAAATTAGGAGAGACCATAGCGAGTAGCAATCTTCCTGATTTTTCTTCCATGAGTGAATACATAGTGTGTAATCAAACTGGCTAAACATTGTTCATGAGAACGCGCTCCTGATGGATAATTTAGCACAAGCAACACAGACTACTTGTAGATGTTATTACCTGGAGCTTTCTGAGCACTGTATGGGCTCTTTACTTCAGTTACACAATTGTATTATACAAGTGAGAGTTCTGTCTGTGTTCATAAACATTATACAGTTACTTTTAAATATGCATAATACACTCTTTATAGGCTCAAAAGATGGATACAGGACTAGGAAAACATTTTTTACAAGGAAGCAAAGAAAAAAATTAGCATAAGGAATATTCATGTGGCAGGAAATTTAAAGCACACAAGCTGCAACAGCAAGAAGAGATAAGACTGAGGAAGAAATCACAACCTCAGTGAAGGGAACCAAAACAGAGACAAATCAGAAATACCATTATTTTCCATAAAGCAGAAGGCAAAATCACTACACAGTCCTTGCTTAGAACAATGCAACTTGCTATAAGCTTCACTTATCTTCTACACATGTATCAAATCCTTTTCTGAATTGTATTTGCTTCAGGACCGTCCTGCTTGGGCATCTTCCCTACAGCTTCTCTCTATGCACACGCTGACTTGAGCCTCTTTATTTAAAGTCATAATAACCAAAGATATTACACCAGCCTCTTCCACACCCAGCTTTTCTCAGACTGATAGTCTCTGGTTATTGCTACTTGCCTACCTTAGCATTCATCATTCATGGCTTTACAAAACTTTCATATGGAAGATTCTGCATAGGATCTTTGAAGAGATTATTTAAATTATGTCTTTTCCTGCATATAACTTGTAGCATTAGCCTTCTATGTAACCAAGAGAGAAGCTGAGTGAAGGGAGAGAGAGAATATGTACATGTGCAAGCATTTTGTTATCTATATAACTCATCTTTTTAAAAAAAATTGTTTTCACTTTTACGTTTTCTCTATGCTCCACAGTGAAATAAGTCAAGACAAAACCAGCAGGTTACACTACAGATGCGTGCCTTTCCACAGGTGCTCATTTCAGAATGAAAACACTCTTCTGAAAATAGCAGAAGTTAATAATATAGCATAATGGCTCAAAAACAAATAGCCTAATTCAGAATTAGCAAAAAATACTCCTTTCATTAACATTTCTGTTCTATGATACCATCAACTCTCAGTTTACCTGAAATAAAGGGGAAGGATGTTTGAGAGCCCAAGTAGAGAAAAATAAGTCAATTACACAGAATATATTTAAATTATAAGAGAAGTCAAAAGGAACGGGGGAGAATGCAAAGGTCATTATGTAACTTTAGAACATGTGTCTTCCCCTGACCTAAGTGTCGCACCCAGACAACCACAACAATTCTCCACTTAGATCTCCTCAGAGGAAAGCCAGAAGGCAGATAACTGCTCCCAAAGTGCTGGAAGCAGTATGGAGCTGGCTCCAGTGGGGACGTGGTGTTATTGACGGTGCAAAGTCAGTGCATGGAACCAGTCAGAGGCCTCCACACCTGACACACAGTTAATCTGCAGCCTGGGTGTTAAGCATGGACTGGGATTCTGTGATTCTATGTCTAAACTGAGAAATCACTGAAATATTTAGGACACACCTGTCCCTTTTAAAATATCTATTTTCACAAATTATTTTCTATTCAATTAAAATACTATTTCCCATTCTGAACGGGAAAAGAGGTTAAGTAAAGCGTGTTGGCCTCTTGCAAAACAAGGAAGCATAATTTCATCTTTACCAATCCACAGAAAATAAGAAATAAATTTCAAGCATGGTCTGTGATACCTGTTCACCAGCAAGTGTTAACTGGGCATATCTTAACACGAAAAAGATGACACATGGATGGAGCCAGACTCTCAGAAATTCACTTTGAGTGGAAAACAGCTGAAATCAAGGAATATTACTTCTAGTACCAAGGAAATGCATCTGACAGGAAATAAAAGCAATATCAAACCACAGATAAAATCTCAAAAAAAAAAAAAAAAAACAACAGTTCAAATGTAACACTGGGTAACTCATATACAAGTGGAATTATCATCCTGCTTTGGTTTGCAGGACCACAGTCCATCCTTTAAGAAGATTCAGTGCTACTGTGGCAAGAAAATTTGACTGGTGAGTATTATCAAGCCTGCTGGACAAAGCCTAGTTGCAGTTTATGTAACAAAGAGTCAATACCATACTCTTAAGACAGGATCAGCTGCCATATTAATCATGCTATCCTGTTTTTCTAACATTCATCTATATATATTATAAACTCTGAAAATCCTTCTCATTTGTTTAGACACAATCAAACACAATGAGGCCCCTGGTGGAAACAAGTAAGTGCAATGAAGGTAATAATAATTAACAGTAACAGAGCACTGGTATAAAACTGTTTTCATCAACTTTTACTGGGCAGTAGTTAATGCTGTGAGATTTTAATGAAATGTTCATCTTTATTCTATTGTAAAATATGAGTTATAATACCAATCTGGAAACAATGAATACCAGGACGTACATCTATACCAAGACAACAGTACATCTATAACTTGCAACACCACAGTTAGGTATTTCTTCGTAACTGTACATTAAAACGGTTTCACAGGCTACAATACAAGTGGTTTTATGTTAACTGGTAGGAAAGTACATTTATATACTCAAGCTGTATTTAGCAGGCTCTTTTAGATCCTTGAAAACTTGAGTGGGTAATATCAGATTTTAGCAGACAGGCTGTCACAATCCAGTGGTTCAAACTGTTGAACCCAGGAAGAAAATGTGACAATCATAAAAATATAATAATAATAATAGCTTCCTGTGACAGCAGATGAGGTGGTGATACAACTGTAAATGCATTAATAGATTTTATTTCAACATTTTGGTAATACAGGAGTCTTTGAGGCCAAGAGCAAACAAGGATTTGATTTGAAACCATATCACATGAAAAAAGTCAAACTATATAGTCATATAAAACATTATGCAGTAGATCTAGCTTACCTGTTTAGTGACTTATATCCATGTTTAACAGCAAACAAGATTCTCCCTAAGACTCTTTAGATGAACACCTCTACTGCCTTGATGCTGTTTCTCATATGGCACAAACATTTGCACAAAAGATGTTGCAGAAACAGAGGGAGCAGTAGCAGCACTCTAGCACAGAGACACTTAGCATGGTTACACACCACAGCCACTAGTTTGGCAAACACCTTTAGGAGAAGGAAGAATACAAGGTTTTGAAGATTTACTGCTATTCACTCTGTCGGATTTTCTGTGATTTCTTTTACCAGTGCTTCATGAGGAAGACCTGATGTCCACTGTAAAGGTACGAGTAAGAATCCTACCAACCACTTTCATAACGAACATGGATGAAATTGAAATCACTGAGCACTCTTGAAAATATTTCAGTCATTTCTGGCTCATCTTACAGACTCTCTTAATATTTGCTGGACCTGACCTATCTGAAAGCGGATTCTCTTCCTACAATTCTCTCAAGCTTTTCTGCATTCTCTTAGTTTAAAGTCACCTGGACTTTATTCGGTTTATACTTACACTCAGATTATTGTTCAGCCATTTTAGCTTTCTGTGGCTGTTTCAAAGTCTTCTCTGGTAGGTACTACGTATTTGCTATGGGCCTCTAATATATTATATTCAAACGACCTCCACGTACTTTTGAAAGATTTCACTCATAACTGATCTTTTTTGCCTCTTTCTCTTGTTTACTTTAATTCCTCTGTTCCGGGTCAAGCACTAACATATCAGATGTTTTTTTCTTTTGCTGCTTCTGCAAAGATGTTTAATCTACATGCATTACAAAGCAGCTCTTAAAAAGGAACATTTTGAACTAAGTTCAGTATGCCATCCATCCAGGAATAACTGCGGAACTTCTTAATTTACATCTGAAAAATAACTGAGAGAAGGGCAAGCAACAAAGTAGCTGAACAGTCAAAGAGATGCAGACTGCAATTCAGGAAATACACTGGCCAGTTCTTGTACTCCACAAAGGAAAAACAGGCGTAAGGTGGAGTGGAATTTGTGACATATCCTCAGGACTAAGTTATGCTGCAGTTTTCAGCATAAGCATAATTTGCTGCATCAGACATACGGAATTGGGAGACTCTATATTCCCATAAGAAAACTCTTTACAAGTGAAAATGGGTTCATTTATGGCTTCTCAAGAGAAGGTGGAATAGCTTAGAAACCTTCCTGGATGGCAATGTCTCTGCATTCCTTTTTCAGCCTAAACTAAAAGGAGGAAGTTACAATAATAACAATGACAAATGTCATTGCAGACAACGGATAGTATTGTACCTATACCTTACTTTGAAGTGCTGTCCACTTTTGGTAGTATATTTTTGCAGTGGTTGTGAAAACTGTCATGCTTACTGTGCATGCTGAAGTTGAAATTGGCTGTGTTCTCTTCCCTTCACTTTTTTTTTCTTTTTATTTTCTTAAAAAAAAAAAAATAAGCGTTCCCAGGACTCAGTTACATTGTAGTGCTTCTACATCATCATGTAGATGCCAAAGCTGTACGGTTTGTTAAAAACTGCATGTTAAAGGAAGCCAATGAGAGTTGCTGGTGAAGGAGTAATTCAATTTCTGCTCATACTCATTTATCATTTGGCTTGTTTGTTAGCACTGTCAATCAGTGTGTGATTTAAAAGTTTCCTAACATGGGTGCTGTTGCTGATTTCTGATCATTACACATTTGGTTAACAAAAAACACCCAAGACAGACACACACACAGAGAACTCCAATTTTGACATAGGCAGCATGATTATCTAAAGGTAGAAACTGTGTTTGTTATGATAGCTACGTTTCACATAAAAAAATTGAAGTGTGGTTCTTGTTGTTCCTGCCTAGTGCATTTCTTCTCATCTGATGTGAATTCCTTTAAGAGGTACTACTCCCACATCTGCCTTTGCTTCATTATTTTATATACTATGATTTAAATTTAATTTTTTAATAAGAATTAAAATAGGTAAATAATTAGGCCAAAAGAATGATGCTATATCATAGTGCTTTTTATCCTAGCTAAAACTTCAGAATACAATGACATCTAACCTTGAAGAGCTTAAGAATTTTTTTTAAAAAAAATCAGTCTTCTAGGTATCTAATTAAACATAAATCTACACAGACAATACGAAACAAGAACTTGGCCAGACTGGAGCTGTTTTTCACTGTAGCTCTAATTATGAACTTCATTCAGTAGAGAGGCTTCATCATATGAATAATTCCATCTTTTTCGCTGAAGCACAATAAAAACAGGCCTTTAAAATGAGCATATGCTTTAAGAGCCTGAAACAAAGTCAATAGGATCTGTTTCCATGGATTTAAATGGACAGATAGTAGAAAAAGAACTGAAGAAACCCAATGAAAAGAGGTGAGATTGCCCACGTTAAGCACATATGTATAAGACGCTTCTGAACCAGAATGAATGCCATTACAATTCTTTTCTTGGATGCTTTTTACTTTCCACTTGTAAACTTTGTAAACTTTACCACTTATACATCCATATAGGTGAGCACATGTGTATATATATTGGTATCTCCCCTACAAAATGCTTTCCTTAATATGTATTTCATGTTAACAAAAATTCATCAGCTTGCTGGAAAAAACATCCCAAATCATCTAAAATCCACGCAAAGTGAATTCATAACTGAATTCCTATGTGAATTCCTTGCATTTTCTAAAGCAATTGCTAATTCCATTTTAAAGATGTCAACGCTTTTTCAAGTGTATTTCTGTTACAGACAATTTTGTACCATTAGTTTAAAGGAAAGGTATTTTAAAAGGCAAAAAGCCAAAAACTTGGGTACTTTGATATTCAGAGGCAATTCTATGAGCTGCCTGATTTTGACTAGGCCATTCTTTAAAGTGAGAAAGCAATTTAAGGATATAAGTGGCATGTTATTACTCAAAGAGAAACCCCTCTTTGAGATACAAATCCACACAACACAAGCTTGTTCAGAGATAACAAAAACCACAGATACCACCTGCTACGTAACTGCCCCAGCTGTAATAGGCACGAAAACTGAAAACGTAAGGCAGCTTAGTCTCTTGCAAAGGCAGAGCCCTTTAGCTATGAAGAGTAAGTCATCAAAAGAGTAAGTCATCAAGAGTACGTCATCAAAAGAGTAAGTGCAATTGTACAGCAAGCCATCTCTACTACAGGAGGGAGACACACATAATTTTAACATTGCTGTTAAAACCCACTCCACTTAAAGCCCATGTAAACACAGAAAAGATTAAAATCTTATTATCTGCCTTGCTCCTACTTCTCTCATAACCTCAAAAGCAAATAATCAGCTTGAGCATAATCATAGTAAATAGATGCTCAGCAGCATGAGATCAACGGTAGCTTTTCTCTAACTGTATCTTCTGATGCTTTTAAGCACAGAAATGAGACAATTTTAAGCACACTTAATCTGACAGACCTAATAAGCAGTGCCCTGGACTTCTCAGTGAACCCAGAATAGAAAGCTACCAGCTCCCAGTTTACAAAATGCATACAGACACACTCCTGAGAAGCACTTCCAGCTCAGCCACTGATACACTACTTTGTTGCTTTATTTTACTCTTCCTGCAAAAGAATCAGATCTATAGCCAAAAGGTCTTCTGCAACTTGGGGGACACACATTCACTCATCAGTCTAATGTACTATATAATTCATATTGTAATGAGCACCACTGCAGAACTGTAAAATATAAAAGCAATAATTAACTCTTACACTGAGCTTTTCTCAAAGTGTTTTGTACAGAAAGCAAGTACTCTTCCCTCATTTTCCCAGGAGAAAACTGAGGCATAGAATGGTGAAGTTACTTGGCCATTGCCACCTTCAGGCCAATAACAAAGCCAGGGATAGACAATAAAACTTAATAAATGCAATCTTTAACTCAAAGGGGTCACACTTGAAAGCACGACTGAATACATATATGGGGCAAACAACAGTGCAGACAACAGGATAATCTTTGCTTCCTGCCACAAAACTCCCAGTGCAGGTCAGGATTTCACCATACAAACTCAATATCCACTGACACTAGTTGTTACTGCAACTTATTGCTGTGAAGGAAATTAAATATAATATCAAATAAGAGTCTGCCATTACCCAGCTCAAAATCTTAAACTGAAGAGGCATACATGGGAAACTGAACAGAGAATCTCAATTTACCAAAAGCTGAATCATTTTACCTTTGACTCTCCTTGGTTTTGTGCTTACTAAGTTATGTCTTAATCTTATAATCATTTTTCCCTCTTCATAAAAGCAGAGCAGTCCAACTTCTACTTTTGCCAGTCTGACTTGCTGCGTAAAGGAAAAGTACCTTTCAGCAGCTCAAGACAAGGTTAACAGGAAGGGAATCCCAATCTCCTTGGGTTTTTTTTCTGTCAAAAATCAATCTAGGGAAATAATCAGTACAAACCTTTCATATTTCCTGGGAGCAATAAAAAGTTGCAAAGAAAAAAATAAAGCAGAGTTGTAGGGATCTCTTTTTCCACCTAATGGATATTGGGTAACTCGAAAGTAAGACCAGGGTAACTGTGGTAGGAATGAACTTACTGTTGGAGAACAAAATAATTTGCAGGTCATGCAAACTAGATAAATTAAAATGCATTTATTCTGCTTAACCTGGATCTTCCTCTATGTGGCATTAAAAGAATGAAATAATTGCTTCATTACTCATCCTAACAAGGACCCACAAATCAGATATATTCTCCTCAACTAACCCCTATAAATTCCAGAAACATATTCTGCAAATGTTGGGGTTATAGAAAGAATCGGAGTTGGCTGGAGTACTGCTGCACATTACCAAACTAAGACACAAATTAAAGATTACAACAAAAGCTTAAGTTTATCACTTCCAAGATGAATGAGTCCCTGCAAGTTGTACCCATGTCTTTGGAACAGCGTCCATCACATAACCTTATAAGCAGTGCCACCCTGTCTGCCTTGGTCATCATTAAACAAGTGGTAGTGAAAATCACTTTCTGTTATTGTTTTGTTCCGTGGATTTGGGGATGGATAAATCTTATTTAACTTCTCTAAAGTGACAGTTCAGAGTGCTTTGGATGAACAGTTCTTTGTTTAGCTACGAAACTACAGTCAAAAGGAAAGTCAGAGCACAGCAAGCTGTCATTCATGACTACTTCTTCTCTCACATTAGGAAATAACTCTCAGAATGAAATTAATTCATTTTACACATCCACACAGTCTATAGCTTTGGGGTTAAGATAATAAACAAAGATGCCAGTAAATAAAAGTAAGCACTACCCTTCTGACTGCAGTGATATACCTTTTTTCAGCAGACCAAACACAGCTGCATGTTTTGAAGTTTAAGTTTTCCTCCTATTTTCTGAGGACACACAACTTAACCCCAGAAGCTCTTCTCCTCACCACTGACATTCTCAGGTGCTGCCGTTCCAGTGCTTCAGCAGAGCAGTGATGAATCTCCATTGTGGAAATGTGTGTGTATGCTGAGATCTGTCTCTCCAAAAAGAGAAAGGATGCACATGGTTCCCAGAGCACAGCAAACTGTGTCTCTGTCCCTGAAACCTTTCCCTACACAGCAGCAATGGCACGAAGGAAGTTCATTAGCCCTTTATGGGGCAATCCGCTGCAGGCCTGTACCCAGAAGACTGCCCTAGCACCACCCTCCAGCCTGCAGTGAACAAGCAAGATCTCTGCACGTAGCACTCCCAGATAACAAACATATGGCTGGAGAAGAGTGTGCAGAGGTCATCCATCAGTCTGTTGGGAAAGAGAACAATGTCATGAAGCTTTAAAGCTCTTTGGCTCTTACAGGGTGTAGGAATCAACGGTACCCCTGAAATAGATCATCAGTACAAAAGCTGACAGAAAAAGAACAGTGAAGTACTTTATAGCTTCGAGAGACTGATAAGAAGCTTTAACACAGGAAGCATTAGGTATAAAATCATATGGAGTCTGAAAGACGACAGGATGGAAGAGCCAGAAACACTCAGCCCAGGACTGAGGTGGTGCTAACACAACATCTAATTTATCCAGATTTTGGTAGATTTATGAATCAATCTTTTGAATAGTTCAAACTATGATTATTGCTGTACGTGGACCATGTCGAGTCTTCACAGAGTAGGGATTTTTTGGTCACTAATAACTTGAGGATTCAAGCTACATGTACAAAAAAGCTTAGCAGTAAAAAAATCTATTAACTGTATTGTCAAGTCAATACCTCCCCTAATTGAAAACATTTCATCAGGTGGAATATTCAGTGGAACGACATCTCCTCTCCCACTACAGATCACCTGGCAGAAAAGAAAAAAAAAGTGCAAATCCATTACGCCGAGAGCAAAACTGGGGTTTGCAACTCCAGTATACTGTGGCTTACTAAATGTCAGAAGTCATAAGGGGCCATGAGGATCCAGAATGGAGCCAAAAGACTGTCATGTCTTCATTTTCCAGTAAAGAAGATAAATATTGAGGTTGTATATCCTGCTGTCACATCAAGACTCTAGCAGAAACATCCACAGCTGCTTTACAGCCCTGACAACAGGGTCACCTTTCTTCCTACATGCCTCTCTGGCTTCGCTATTCCACAGAGTAGCTTTGCCACATAGGAACACAATCGTGGAGATAATAAGCCAACTTTTGATGCATTTAGTCATGACAAATACTCCAGACTAAAAGGCTGTTAGTATTATCCAGTTTGCAAAGTGTACTTTGCAGTGGTGAAATGTTTATGACCAGCGAAGCCTTTGTTAATAACTCAGCAGGACAATCCTATAAAGTAGCGTCTCATATAATGTGAAAGGCACAGTCTTGATGCTATTCATACTTTGCTTCTGTACTCTTTTTATGAGACATGCACAGGAATTACTGTTTATCGCCATCACAGGAAAACAATTATTTGCTAAGTACGGAGAAATATCCCCGGACAAGATTTTGACTGGCTTCAGCATGCAAAAAAAACCCAGATTCTCAGACATCTAGAACCAATTACTTCAGAAGCAATAGCTATACAAAGAAAATATAAAAGTGAGCACCTTCAAGCTGTTTAGATTGCCAGGAAATACAGGGCCTAATTTAGTATTGATACGTGCCTATTGGGAATTTACTGGTGCGTGTGTGTCAAGTAGATTTGCTTAAAGTAAGTAATTATTAAGAATGAGAAATATTTGTATGGTTACTTGCAATTTCACATGGGATAGGTTTTTTTAAAAAAAATCTTTTTAAGGTCTTTTTTATTGTTTCTACAAAATGGACTTAACATTACAATTGCGTTACACGTCACTATGATACAGTACCTTTATTACACCCAAATTCCCTTTAATTTTCTCAGCCTTTAGGCCACAAATCTTACAGTGCTACACAGTGGTTATTTATTTCTCTTATTTGTTCTATTTCTAACCTGGTATTCATTTTCCTCCACAGAGTATTTTGATTAGGTTCACCGTCATTCCAATTTGGATGAAGGCAAAAAAAAAATACAAGCTTTCACAATTTTGTACTTGACCACCACAAAACTTAAATTTATTTGTTTTCTTTTTACTTTAAAATGATTTGTGCAGTGTTTGAGATTTACACCTAATAGGCCTAGCTCACTGGTATAGTCATAGATCTTAGAAATATCAATTCCCTTTGAATGGATTAAACGCTGCATAGAATGTAAAATAGAAGTGGAATAAACGTGGCTGGACATCTAGCATCGCATTCAGAACTGCAAATTCATCTTTCTAAAACAACCTTCTTGTTTAAGATAGTCTCAAACGACTCGCACCTACTTTCCAGCTAGTTTATGAGATCTAGGAATTTACCATTTGCATTATATGGACAATATAGTGTTTGGCAGCTGGTGGGGTGGAGGGAGGAAGTATATGTATAGGAATTTATGCTTCTGATCTTAAAGGTTAGTTATCATCTGAATTCTATTCCAATCTCTTATATTTTGATGAAGCTCATTGATCTTTAACAGATTAATTTAAAAGTACTGATCTATTTTTTAGTTATTGTTAGTCAATATCTGAAAGACCCTACTCTATCAAATGTTTGCTACTTTAAATTTCAAGTCATCTGGTTTTTAATATCTGGGTCTATCGATTCATCAACACTTGGCAACACACCAATGAGAAAAGTCACACACTGCAATACAGAAAAAACATCTTTCTTACTCAGTTCAAATCATCTGACTTTTGCTATCTACAGTATTGGTATCTACACCTGAATGAGTTGCTTTGAACTCTTACTGTACCAGTGGAGACAGAATTAGCACAAACAATGGAATTAAACTCAGTCTAAATTTGGCATTTATATTTGGTCAGACTGTAGACTCCACTGACTCAGCCTCCCAGGACTGTGATGGGAACCTAGACAGTTAGGTCTGAGTTCCACTCTCAGCATCCCAAAAGCAGAGGTCCTTTTATTTTTAGATGG
The DNA here is from genome assembly GCF_009769465.1 of Tauraco erythrolophus. Classification (NCBI taxonomy): domain Eukaryota; kingdom Metazoa; phylum Chordata; class Aves; order Musophagiformes; family Musophagidae; genus Tauraco; species Tauraco erythrolophus. Next base: position 36,400,304 of record NC_141473.1, read on the forward strand.
GTTTGATGATGTCATCATAAAAATTTCTTTCACTGCATAATTGAAAATTAAAGGTTTCAGTATTTTCTGTATTTCCTTTTTGCAAAGGAACATAAAAGGCATGTCCCCCGCGTCACAAAAAATTTTTACAACTACCCTAGGCACTAAATTAAAACACCTGAAGCTGTTTCGCTATCTGCAAACCTGGATTAAAATGTACAGAACATATAAAAATTATTACAAAGATTTGATAGAAAACAGAAGACATAATGCTGTGTCCACTGAAGGCAGCAGGAACACTACCACTTGTTCAAATGGAAACAGAACTGAATATGTACATTTTTTCACAAGTAAGTTTTGAACTATTTTGAAACTGAAACATGCATTTTAAAAAAAAATTCAAAATATACATTCAATTTAGATTACATTCTTTTTCTGAGTTTTTTTTTTTTCATTTTAAAGTACTTCTAAAGTAAAAATGAAATGAAAACTGGGATTTCCTGCTTGAATGATTTTCAAACTAAAAGGGCAGTCTTAGAGATACGTCACTGAAAAATCCAGATTTTCCCTATGTAAAAATTACAGCAACATACTCTCTTTCAGCAGTTCAAGCCAAATGGGAAGATTTCATTGCACAACAATGATATGGAGAGCTTTGTTCGAAGTCAGCAGACAAAGAAGCATAACCTTTTGTTTTCTTTCCAATACATTTAACAACTGAAACTATAGCTGGGATTCCATAGAAGCCCTATGCGCTTCCCTCAGAAAAATAAAACCACACGAGAAAACCTGAACATGGCAAGAGCTGGAGCTGGATATCTGCAGACGGGGAACAGGGGGCGGGTGCTGATCGGATCTCAAAAGGTTTCTGTGCCGATCAGAAATGTTATAGTAAGATGTCCGTGTTTCCATAGTCTTAGCCCCCATTTTCTTACCTGGAAGTCCAGAGCAACAATAACCATTAGAAGTTGGAGCTTTTCAGAAGGTTGGAATTGCAATCTCGGCAGGGCAGAGAGCTCCCTGGGAGAGGAGGCTGGGGCTGCCCTGCCTGGAGGCAGCCGGTTCCAGCCAGTTCCAGCTGGTTCTGGCCAACTGCAGCCAGGCACAGCTGAGCCCGTCAGCCCCACCAGTGGTGCCTGGGGGAAACGGGTTTAATAAAGGGCAAAAACACCACAAGGGACAGGAATATCAAAGCGTGTGTGAGGAACAGCCCCGGGAGCCCCTGGGGAGGCGGTGGGGCTCCAGGAACCCGCGCAGAGACTTGGGGGTTTTTAACATGGGTTTGCAAAACACATTTCTACGCCAAAAAACAAACAACCCAGCAAAAAACCCCACGTTTCTCAGATTTACAGATAAAACCTTCCCTTGTGGCTGCACATTCATTCACAGATACAGCATATTATGAAACTTACAGATAAATTAACATAATTAAATTACAGGTACAATCTGTAACACCGGCCGAGAAAGAATATGGCGACTGAAAGCAAATATTAACTCAGTGAAAGCAGCAAATAATGTTTACCTCATAAAAAGCCAAAGATGAGCAAACAGGACAGAGGTTAATGTTTTGTATAGCTCTTAAATTCTGCTCAGAAAGCTAATTCTAATTTTACTTTCTATCGTAAATCCATTCACTTTAAATCTCCCTTACTGCCTGTCATTACTTTAGAGAAACAAGCATTTTTTTAGCCAAAGAAAAGCCTGTGCTATGCACTAGACCAAGTATGAACTAGAAATTTTAGCAATATACAGATATCAATTAGATGTATGAATTTTAATAACATTTCACTGCTATACTTGCAAAAAAAACTGAGGGAGGTTTGGTATACCAATTCAAAGAACTAATTTAATGCTCATTCTCTTTTTGTTGTTACAGCTAAATTCTCTCCAACGTATTTTACAGTATTTCCTATAGACACTACCCTGATTGGTGTAGCTTAACGTAGAGCAGCTGCCCTAGATGGTTAGATTTAACCAAACCAAAGGGTGAAAGAGAGAAACTGTGTTGCTGTGTATGCAAATACATTGATATTTTCATCTCCTTGGTTTCCATTGCTCCTTTTGTTATTTTTTTCCCAGCAGAATATGCTTAAGAGCTTGGACTTTAACTACAGTTAGAAACGTGGAATGAAAATATGTGATAAAATTATGGCAAAGTATTTACCCTACTCCTCAGAATCAACCTGATATTATATTCTGTTCTTTAAAGAAAAAAATTCCTGGTTAAAAAATTTTTTTTGCCTGTCCCAAGTTTGGCTCTTTGGCTGTTTTTATTGAAACAAAAGAAAGTCCTGACTGTCCTAGTGAGGGACTAATCTTCTCACAGAGGCACCTCCAGCTGCACCTCCAACAATCGCTGCAAGAACAGGTGGGCAGAAGCCATTTCCTCAACGCTGAACTGAGGGTGCTTGAAGACAGAAGGTTCGGTGCTCAGGCAGCAGCAGCAAACTGCACTGGCTAATCCTCGGCACATACATTTCTGTTTCTATCCAACAAGATACAACAGTACATTTCCCTTAAGAGCTGAGCTAGTTCATTCTAAACCAGCATAAATAACATGTTTTTCTACATAATTAAGTTAATTTTGCTTATTATTCAGAGCAAGAGCCCGGTGTACTCCACAAGTCACCCATGTACAGCCCCTTAACTGAACAATCTGAAAGTGGGTGTACATATTTATGCAGAGAGACTATAAAAGTGGGGAGAAGTATAACATGATAGCATGTGCCGCCTTTGTTTGCAATACATTTTACATTGATGGATTTCAAATAAACTAGCTATCGCTTCGCCACTCACAGGAATACAACAAAATGGCACATTACCGAGAAATGCTATCTCAAAACAACAGCTGTACGCATGCTTTGGCTATGAATGTAACTGGCACACAGTCCCAGCAGCGTTGCCTGTTCTGTCATCCCCCACAGGGAATCAATGCCTGACTACGTTCAGCATGGCCCCCTTTTGCTACTTTCATTTCATCTGCTATGAAATCATGATTCTCTGTTTTCATTTCCTCCCCAAGCTTTCCTTGTATCTGAATCGCTCCAATTACTAATTCCCTGTTCAGAGTCCTTGCATATCTTTTAAGAGCCAGAGCCCACACTGGACGTCTTTTATGTAGGGTTTTCCTCTCCAGAAGTGAACTTGCATCCTTTCATCACAGAGACTGCAAAAAATCTCACTGCACCTCATTTGGGACTATTTCACTGCCTTAAGATAGTCACTAGTCACACAAGAACAAAGACAAAGTTTACTGTCCTGCCTTCACCCTTCATCTGGGAGACCACAATGGCCATGTCAGTAGCCCCAGCTCCTGCATATCCTCTGTGAAGAAGCCATCTGAGCCCTCCAAATTTGGTGAGCCTGATCCTGTTGGATGACTTCAGGGAGAACCCAGTAGAAGTTTCCTATCACCCAAAACGCTTTTTGAGGGCATCTCATGAACCTGCCACTTTGAAGTCCTTCTAGATGCATCATTGTCATTTTTGCATGCTGCAAAGGGCCTAAGATACACCTCTATAGTGCAACTAGAGTTCAGAATTAAGTAGGATATCAGTTTTTATAAGTTCTGTATCCATAAAGTTAGGTAACACTGCAAAGAGTACCCGGAGTACACTCTCTTCCCCTCTCCCTCTCTCTCTCCCCTGCCCTCTCCCTCCCTTTCCACCCCAACCCAAAGCAAAAAGCTGTGCCCTGTGTCAAAGAACTTACTCACTGGTGGAAGAACATGGCCAAGCCTCACAATAGTACTTCCATGCTACTGAGGTGGAGAGGCAGTGGGGAGGGTGTCTGCTGCTTTCTCTCTTTATTTAAGGTAATACAAGAAGATTCATAATATGTGAAAGAAGCACACTCCTCCAGGTTAAATGTGCTCTCCAATCAATATTCTTACCTTTGAGATTGTAACATAGCTGACTGGTGTACTAAGAACATATTGACATTGCTACAGTTAATGTACAAGGATTTCTTTTTTACTGAGACAAACCAATTCATCATAACAATAGCAACACTGAATACCTTGAAGAGTAAATGGATTTTGTGAGGTTCCTAGAATGTCCTCAAGACTCATATATTAATCCTCCTTTAATACCCATTAGTATATTGAGAATCACAGTAATGTTTGTCACATAAATTATTTTCAGATTTTTTTCCTATTATAGCCTACATTCAACACATTAGAGAGTAAGACATGAATAAGCCCACAGGAGACAACGTAATACAATGTGAAATTGAAAACCTATTGAGAGTAAAACCAACCCATATTTAGGACACATCATCTTGGCTCTTCTTAGAAGGACATATAAGACTATACAGGCCTTTGAAAAATGAGCAGAACATCTGAGAAGGGTGATTTCTAATGGATTTGTACTATATGCCTAATAGCCTGTCCCATTCTGTTGGTTCCCCCTCCCACATGCCCTGTTCTTTAACCGGCGAAGTGGCAGCACGCGGCATGGGAAGCCTGGTGTAAGGTACGTGCCGATTCACCCATCCAACAACGCTGACTGGCCAATGAGTTCACCCCTACGGATAAGGTGTAGTTACAACTGCTTTATGTTCCGTGAAAGCGTTATCGTGGAGCTCTCTTCTCCAACCAACAACTGGGGTTTTTTTAAATCTTTATCATAGTGACTTCGACCATCAGACAGATTTGGCTGAAATCCGCCAAAAGTTCAAAGATTATCAAGGGGGCACCCACAGTCAGCAATGTAATCACCTAAACCTCATTTTCCTAAGAAACCAAGCTAAACAGTGATTATTTGATAGAAGCCCCAGGCCAGGAAAACACATTACCTAAGTTCCCAATTTTAAGTATGAAGAAGCTCAATAAAATCAGCAGTAGCATAGCAGAGGGGTTTTGAGTGCAGTAAAACTTTGCACACAAACAAATAAGAGAGCCCTCCTACTGGTCTCACCATGTCCCATCAGCAAGTGAAGCCAGCACTGGAAACCAATGGGACAGGCTTAATTTAAGCAGAGACTAACAAACTCATGTCATTTCCTGCTCTGATGATGTAAATAAGACTTTTCTCTGTTTTTAGAAGGTTTTCCTTGTTTTTATTTTGGAATATAGATTCTTTTAAACCAAAATGATGTGTTCAGTATTGTTTTAACATTCACTCTAATCCATATACATATATTTTTAATCTCAAGCTCAAACAAAATTTGAAGACACGGAAAATTTTTTTGTGATATTTCTTACCAATGATATAACCAGTAAAATATGGCCTTACGTTGCTCAGTAATGTAGCTAGAATTGTGTTAATGACACTGTCTACAAGAGTATACTATAAAATGTAAATAGTAGCATATAAAAAAAACTTAAATTACTTTATGCAGTAACTAATTATTTATAATATATATGAATAAATGATTTTAATGTATCATTAAAACAATATTGTATTTTTACTATCTTTCGCCCCTTTTTTCCTCTCAATTTTAAACAACAATAGAAAATGTAATGCCATGCAAAGAAGTTTACCATTTTGGTACAGGACATATACTGCATTTATAATGGAGTGCAGGAATAGACCGGTGTGAGGAAGCCTTCAACGAGAAGAAGGAACACTCTTAAAGAATAAATATGAAAGGAAAGATTCAATTAAATAGATGCCGAATCTATAGTATGTTGTTAATAAGCTATTCAGCTACCCCAAAATATACTGAAAAATTGTTTCAAAATACAAAATATTTTTTAATACTCCTGTCTTGGTTTTAACTGGGACAGTTAGTTTTTCTTTTTAGCAGCAAGAAGAGCTCTGTGTTTTGGATTTAGTATGGGATTTGTTATGAGAAGAATAATGACAGTGCACTGATATTTATAGCTGGTGCTGAGACAGCAAGGACCTTTGAGCGTCCCGTGTTTTGCCAGTGTGCAGGAGCACAACAGGCTGGGGGGGAGCATGGCCGGGACAAGGGGTTCACAACTCCCCTTATGGTTTGAACTTAGACTTAGGATTGAGGGCTAAATTGGCCAATGGAATATTCCGTACCATGCAATGTCATGCCTGGTATATAGATGAGGGTTCACTGGCAATTTGGGAATTCTCTTCTGTGGGACTCTCTCAGTCTCTCAGAGTTCTCTTTCTCTCTCTCTCAGATTCTCATTTTGGGCCTCTCACTTACCTGGGATTGCAGTGTTGGACTTACCCGTTTCAGAATCATTTACTGGGATGGGACAGGCATTGGTCACTGGGTGGTAAGCAATTACACTGTGCATCACCTGTTTGTATATATTATTACCATCACATATATATATTAATCTATTAGTGTTATTTTATCATTATTACTTTTAATTTTATATTATTATTAAATTGTTCTTATCTCAACTCATGAGTCTCCTTCCCCTTCCTCCTTTAATTCTCTTCCCCATCCTCTGGGGGGTGGTGGAGGGGAGTGAGCGGCTATGTGGGGTTTAGTTGCCGGCCAGGTCGAACCATGACACTCCCTCTTTCCCAGACTTCCAATTCACTCAATTTTCATACAACTTTCTCTCTCTTTAAGAGCACAGTACAGGTCCAATAAGAACCATTCACTTAGTTTACAACGGTATAAGTGGGCAAAAACAATCTTTGCCATAGTTTAGCAGAATGATCTACCTAATACAAAGCAACCCGTAAAAATGACCCCATGTATGATGTTGGCGCTCATGTGCAAAGCTTTTCCAGATGATCTCCAAAAGATCAGTCCCAGTTAATTTAGTGTAATATTAAACCCAACGACATCAATAAAGGTATATACATAAGTTCTTGGAATTTCATATAAATACAAGAACACGTGCAAGAGATCAGATCAGAGGTCCCCAGTGCTCAGTATCCTATCTCTGACAGTTACCAACCAGGAACGGTTATCAACTAGGAAAAAAGTATGTAGGACAGAAAAAATACACACGGATACTTTCTAAATTATGTCCTCCCACCTATTGGCAATATATACCATAAGGGACTTTTGGAGCCAGAGATGGTATCCACCTCTCAGTACAAATCCACGGCTGCAGTGAGTAAAAACGTGGCTTACTGTGACCTACACATAATTCATTACGCTTTAGTCACTGAATCTAAAAGCAGAAACAGTATTCTGTGACCTAGGTGACCAACTGCACACCATGAACAACGGATTGCAAATAATTCAAGCAAACAGTTTATGCCTATGGGCTAACATTTGTTCACAAAATATTTCAACATTTGTGAATAATATATAAGTGAAGAGGAATGCCTGTTCATGAACAATTCACAGACAAAATAAACAAGAAAAGAACAGCTACCAAGAGGTAGGTAGTAGAAAGTACAAACATAGAGTGCATCTAATCCCCGTCCTTACTCCAGAGATTGGATACATGTCTCAGGATATTCCACAACTCAGCCTGACATAGTTTCAGACCATACCTCTTGCTACTGGGCCTGACTACCAGACTACAGAATAGGTTAGGTAGGGCAGTGTTTTGCCCTTTGTTCACACCGAACAAGGGTGACAATACAGGTGCCACGGGGCCAGAGCATGACTGATAGACTTCAGGGTAGAGCACCTGGTCCCTGCTCGCAGCAATATTTCATCAGTCTGGAGGTGAAAAGCCAAAAAATTCCTTAAGATGGAACCAGAACTCAGATATCTCCTTCCTAAGCAAGTGCCCAGAGATTCAGACTCCTGCAGTCACTCCTCTGCGTGGTGCAGCTACCTGACTCACCTAACACTCCTTACAGATTCATCAATTCATCTCTATGCATAGGGGAACTGTATGCGTTGGAGACTGGATTCACGACGGCTTTATACTTCCAACATTTATCTAGATCCCTGATGTAATGACATGCTTCAGTAAAGTCAAGAGTCATCCCTTTTTTAAATGCAGTGTACAGCTGTTCCAAAAGAGAACTAAGCACTGGTGTGGCTTCCAGCCCCTCCTATCTGCTTTAGCAGATATTTACACTATAATCAAAATTGAGATCTGGGAATTGTCAGAGGGTGGAAAACAGTCCTAGGAGGGCTATGAGCAGCAAGGGAAGGACATATGCTGCTGTTTTGTGAGGGTCCATTCTGGCAAGGAAAAAAAAAAAAAACACACAAACAAAAAAACCTTGGCTTAGTTTCAGATTTTGCACTCAATTTCTAAACAACTAGATTTATTTCTACTAGATCACTCAGATCTTTTCTTTCTTTTTCTTTTGGTTTTTAGATGTTAACGGAAGCATGGACTCTATCCCAAAATAAGTTTCCTTGTAAGTATCCATATCACTGCAGCATTTGTTTGCAATCTCAGTTCTGTTTTGCACCGATCACAAAAAACAAAGCCCTTGCTTATTTCATTAATACTGACAGATTATTTTTGTTATTACTTAATAGGGCTCCATCTTCTTCTGTGTTTGTGCAAGTCCAAAATAAAATCAAAGCATGTCCACTTCTAAAAAGGAGCTAGTAATTCAAAGAAAGATGGGACTTACAATACTGCAAGCTAAAAATTCCTTTTTGTTGTTTTTTTTGTTTGTTTGTTTGAGGTATCATGTATGTTGATAAATTATTAAAATACAAGAGGAGGGGGGATTGATCCCATACTATTCAAGTTAAACAAATAAACTCCATTATGATAATGAGCCTTAGCTACTAGATTTGACATCACATTCCATAAGCTGTGTTTCTAAATCACCTGCACTGCTTTGAAAATTTCATATTGAAATATTAAAGATTCCTACGAAAGTCTACTACTTTGTTATGAAGGACTAAACAATAACACATTATACTAACCAAAATATACATTAAAAAACCATGGCCCATAGTTAATGAAGCCAGAGAAATATAATATTTCCAAAAGGTCTGCCTATGACTAAAGAAATTATATGTATATTCTTATTCTTCTGCATCTTGTTCACCAAAATAAACTTAGTAAGCTGTCCTCTTTGTTCCACAGTTCATAAAATGTGTATGCCATTATAATAGTATTCACTGCACATATCACTACCATTTTCAATCTTTGCCACGTGAATTTATATAAAATATGAGTGCCAGCAGAAAGCGCATGTGTTTCTAACTATCATTTAAAATGATACGCCTTAGTCCGGTAACAAATATGCTCTCTCACACATCAGAATTCCTCACTGTTTTGAATGTCAATGAAGATAAAATATAGCGGTGCTAACGATTTTGTCATCAGACCAACCATATTATGCCCCGCACTCTGAAAATTACACTCTCCTTAGTCTTCTGGCCAGTGCAAATACAAAACGTGTGCAAAACACGCACCTCAAAAATGTGATTTTTTTCACGAGTAAATAGCCCAAATACTTAACTATGAATCTAAATGGTTTTGAAAACACAAACGTGGGTCACGTGTATGAACAGATATGCACATAGTTGTGCATGCCTGCTTAATGCCTCTCCTGATCAAGTGAAGTGCTTAACATAGCTAATACTTGCTTTCGCAGATATTTACACTATAATCAAAATTAAGATCTGGGAATTGTCACAGGGTGGAAAACAGCCCTGGGAGGGCTATGAGCAGCAAGGAAAGGACATATTCAGCAGTCCTGTGCTGCAGAGAACAGAGGAAGAAGGACAGACACCCAGCTGTCCTATGGAGTATTGGGCAGTCACCTTCAAGTGTCCGCCTTTCCAAATGCCGAGGAAATGCTGCCCCAAGTAATCCTTGTATTTCCCATTCCGTCTCCCAATTTGTCCTGCTCTACAGCCTTCACTTCTCAGTTTGGATCCCTCACATCCATGCTTTCACCCCTCTGTGGTTCCCAGCTCACAAATCCACAAGCGCAGTTGGTGGCTTTTCACTCTAAAACACTTCACTCTCAATTTTGAGACAGTGTCGCATGCCCGATGGGGGCATTTAGAGGTATAAATGCTTTTGCTTTTGTTGCTGCCTCTAATAACTGGTATTCCAAGGATCTAACTTCACTTGAAAATGTGTTCACTTCTATAAAATTAATTTTAGTCATCACGTGCATACAGAGTCTCACATTTATGTCTGATCGTGCCAAAAATTAAAATCAAATCATTGCTAAGTATCATTATTTTTTAAATGCAGAAACCTAAGCCTCCTTACAAAGAACGTTTTATACTTTTACAGCCTATTTCTGAAGTTCAGCATCTCAGCTCAAACCACTGGTAATATTCCTACAACTTACTTTCAAGTTTTGACTCCGAGACGACAATTCTGCAGAATTGCAACATTTGTATGTTTATTCACCCATCAAACCTAATGCTAAACACTGGAGCTAATATTTTCATACTTTACACACTGCAATTACAAGTTTATTTCTATAAAATACAGTTCAGTTGCTAGATATGTCTCATAAACGCTGATTTTTTCGTATCATTTCATTTCCAGCCCCTATGGTGAGAATCAGGCACGCAAAAAAATTATCGCTACTTTAAAACAAAATTTCCAGACAACACAAGGATCGAGTTGGATACAGTTAAAACATCTACAAAAATGAATGAGGAATAGAGACTTTTAAACCTGGCATCCTAAACCCGATTAAACTCTTCTACAGTGCACAGAACTGCAACTATTTTTATTAAAAATTGAATTTGGCCGTGAGTGTGGAATAAGCATTTGAGAGCTGCTGTGGGATGGCTAACTGAGGGATCACAATTCATGGCCTCCAGCCCACAGAGGATTTAAGGAAAGCAACTCACTGAAGTGGCACAGATTTCTCAGATTATCTGAGCTTACATGGAAGATATAAAACACGAAGTTTTATTTCTCTGGCTTTCAGTGGAAATCATATGGGTTAGTTATTTAATCAATGGTAATTTGACAAACCAGTAAACCAAAATGCATTTCTATCAAAGAAACATAAATGTTTTAATTTTGTTTACAGCCTATCTAAACACAAAGGCATGCATCCAGGATTAATTTAACAGAGAAGTCTGCTCAACACAATCCATATAGTTATGTCTACACTGATATTTACCAGTTGTAGGAGGAGTTGAGATTTTAAAACAGTGGAAGCACAAAGCTCGGCATACCTCCTTCCCCTAATTAGCTTTTTAAATACTCTGAAAATGCAGTATACATTCAGGGAAAGAGTATTTGTCCAGCTCCACAGGCACCCTGTGGATTAAAAATTGTACCTGATCACTGATTCCAGTATGTCACCTCAGCAGCAGCCACAAGCATGCCAGAGGTGATGGCTGCCAGCTAAGGTCAGGTCAACCAACCTTAAAAATTTTGCTAGCACTGGTGGTGGCATTTAAAGCTACGGTTTTTTATCATCAGTAGGTTAATATGATTTATATCTATACCATCTTCCTTGTAAGAAAAATAAACCTCTCTGTAAAAAGCCTTTCCTAAAGCACCCTCACTTCAGCATCGAACCATTTGGCTGTCATTAAGTGAGTCACATTTATGCAGATGAGGAATTTACCAATAAAATCTATGAACACGGTTATCCTGTTCCTCATCGCTGATTTTCAGAATCTGAACAAACCAATAAAACTGCTGATTTCTTTTATTGTTATCAGTCTGACATATTTTGCAATAATGTTAAGCTGCTTGCAATCTGAGGGAATGTATGGATTCAAACATTACACATTCTAAAATTAAATGTCATTTAAAAGTGCTAAAGCAATGAGTACAAAAATTAAGACTATTCTGTATATACATTAGTTTTTATTAATTTCAAGTTTATTAGGTGTTGGTTAAGTCTAGCTTGCCAACTGATTTTAAAACAAATACCTTTCTAAAGTCCTGAGGAATGAACTGCCTTTTGCTGCAATAGCAAAGCTCTGAGTAACATGTTTCTAACAGAACTTTTCTAATTATTCCAATTCAAATAGCTTCCACTGTGGGAGACAATTTGGCTGCAGTCTGAAAGTTGCATCACCACAAACGTCCAAAGAAATCACTTTAATACTCAGAAATGAACAAATACTTTTTCTACAAGGTGTCATTCCCACTGAGACCAGACTGGGAGGCAAGACTATGTTCTTATAATTCCATTCTTCCTCAGGGAACAATTTTTGCTATAAAAGTTTTATTCCTATAGAATAATTTTAAATTCCCTTAAAGAGAGAGATCTTTTCTTGCTGCAGGATAAACAGAATTTTAAAGATGCAAGACTGAAGTTTAATTCATTCCATGCAGTGTCCAATACCTTCAGCCAGACTACGTTAAACTCCATCCAGACAATGTATCTTGCTGGAGTCTGTTTATTTCCTTTCTTCTCTCTTTTTGTTATGTTTATTTGTTTTATGCAGAAAGATTCACCATGCCTTTCCATCTCTCAAGTTGTCTTTTGGCAGCAGCCTAACTAGTGGGGAAGAAGGCAAATGTGATGTTGGGTAGGACAACTATGGGAGACCTTTTAGAGACGAGCATTCCATGCCCAGGGCGAAAAATAAGCTGACACCCTTAACATACTATCATTAAGTAAAACGGTGAGGATGGAGAGGGAAATGTGCATTTCATTCCATAAACACAGTTATAACTCTGAAGACAGAAGCAGTAATAACAACACTACTAAATTTAGCGAATGTAAAGAAATCTCTCAAAATCTTTCATTACAAAACATGGACAACAATAGTTGTGTTAAAGACATTAAAAATACATTAAGACTGAAATGCAAAGCACAGTCAGGTTTTTCTCTTTCTCCGTCTAACTGCCTATCTGTGTATTGTCTAACATGCTTTTCCTATCTGTGCTAAGTCCACCCTTCAGGTAAAGTTGGTAGATTACCCTGAGTTATCAGTGTATAAATGATATGAAACCGAAGTACTACGATTCTAACAGCAGTGACGCTACTGTATATACTTTTTATCTGTTGCAATAGCTTCATACCATCAGTTAAATAACAGCAGCAATTACTCTCAAATTTCCAGTGGTGTCAATACGGGTCAATGATGTCACATCATCAAACTGTACAGAAAGTTGGTCTATGCACAGTTCTGAAAAGGACTATCCTATCTTCTGCTCTTCCAGACTTTTAAAAGCACTTGTTGTCTTTTTCTCAAAGAGATTATACACTCCTAAGGCAGGGATTAACCCTTTCTGTATACTGTCCACTGTTGTTGCTCCAGCCAATAATTTATGCATTAAAGACTTACAGAGAATTTGTATTTTGATTTAAAATTACGTTATCAAATGTTGAAGATTGATAAATCTAGAAACATCTCATCCCTGAACATTCCCCATTCAGTGTTCCTAAATGCAGAGAGAGACAGCTACTCTTGCCTAAAAAAGCATTTCATTCTCTATTTCATGACCCTGTTCCATGATAAGCAGCCAAGCCTCATACTTAATACCTAGCTGAACAGAGTATTAAACCAGACATTTCAAGATCAAGCATTATACTTGACCTTTTGAATTTTGTTCCAATCGATATCTCAGAAATTGATTTTTCTTTTATTCAGTATACCCAAATGGTTTCATTAAACTGAAAGATTACGTGACCTCCCAAGAAGGAAAGGCCATCAGAACCTATTCTTTAGACTGCATTATATAAAAGCCCTAATCAGCAACCAGTGAGTATTTCAGAATATCAAACACACTCACCTCAGTTGTTATACAACAGTCATACTAGCAGTGGTGTTCAAAAGAAATTATATACAGAATATTAAATTATCGAATTTTTCTACTTACTTAAATGTCTGCCAGCAGAACACACAGCTGGATTTCGACTGCATGAGAGTACAACTTCAGTCATTACCATTTCGTTGTAGCAAGTATGTCAGAAAGAATCTAAATGCATTTGAGGCCAAGTTAGATGGGGCGTTGAGCAACCTGGTGTAGTGGAGGGTTTCCCTGCCCATGGCAGGGGAGTTGGAACTAGATGATCTTTGAGGTCCCTTCCAACCTAAACCATTCTACGATCCTATGACTCTGATACACCAACGAGTTACTCTCTATCAGGCGACAACTTCCCCCCATTACACTTTTAATACTGAGGTAACCACGTTACTATTAGTCCCAATTAGATTGTAAATGCTTTACCCCTGTAGAGGCAGTGAGGCTCAAAGGATAAAGGTGATGTCAATGGTAGCCAACAGGGACAGTGAGATTTTGTACTACCTGGACCCTGACAATGGTCTAATAAACGGAAAGATCTCCTATTAAAACATCAGAGATCCTGTGGGCATATGTAAATCAAAAAGAAGATGAGAGTCTCTTGAGCCTTTAAAGAACTGCGTGAGCAGCCTTGTGTTAGTGTTGCCACCTGAGAACAGGTTTGTTTTAAACTTGTATTTCTTAAAATAAAATTAATCCTAGAAAAATCTGAGTTAGGTTTAGCCTGGTGGAAAAATGAGTGGACTTTTTCAAGCAGCCCTCAGAATACCAACCATGGAAAAATAATAAACGGAAATTTTAAAAAGTGCAGTTTAATAGATGCTTGATCTCAATGAATCACCAGTAAAAGGAGGCAAAAAAACAACACAACAAAATTTATTGCATGGCAACACTGAAGTGGTGGGAGTTTATCTGGCAGAGAAGAAATAAAGCTGGGTTTTTGGTGTTTTTTTTTTTCTTTCCCATTCAAAACATATTTGTCTGATTATAAAGCTCTGGTAGATCCCAGATATGAAAACAGGCATACAATAACGTATACTACTTCTGAGTTTGACCTGCTATTGTCTATTTTAAGAAAGTTATGGCAATGACACAAAAATTCCTTGGCCATAGACACTCAGATTTAATATGAAGAGGACATAATATTAGCTTAGATAAGACAAACTCTTCTTTGGATTGGACATAGGGAAATATTCAAATTTTTTCCCAAACAACACATACCACCTGCCCTGTCCTCACTCTGTCAGTACTGTTTACATCCACCCAAAAATGGAGATCTCTAATCTTTCCCTAACTCCATCTAGCTCTGTATAGCTTCAGTAAATAATGAAATGTCCATAAATGACGAAATGCCTCCTCAGAAAGAGTAGTGATGTGCCTTGTCCCAACTCCACTATGACTTTGCTTCTGAGCACCTTCCTTAACACAAAAATCTGTAACTTTGAACCTCAGCACAACCCTGCATTTGGCACATCCAGCCTGGGCCCAGTCATGACAGCCCCAGAAAATCCCAACCTCAGCTGTAACTCTAAAAAACTGTTTCATTGAAAATAACTGTGAAGAGTCCTTATTCTTCCATAGAATCAGTCAAATAACAGCCACAGGAGTGTTTATCTGGATAAAAGACAAGTATATGCCAGTGTCACACACAAAAAAGAAAACAAGACACACAAGACTGGTTGGAAATCAGATCATTTTGTTGAAGCAGTAACAGTTGTTGCTTTGTGGAGGTTTGCATATGTATAGTAGGGAAATGCAAGGTGAAACATCACAGAAACTGAGCCACAAAATAATTTAAAAGATCTAATCTCATCAGATCCTGGGACTGTAGTACCCAGAAAAAATGAACAGAGTTATGTTTTTTGGGCTGCGGTCCAGCTGAAAGAGACTGGAAACAGTACTGCCGAGGCTTAACTGCTCTCTGATTCTGGCTGCGTACGGGGAAACTGGAGATAACAAAAACGATTATCTTTGCCTCCAACATTTACCCTTCCTCCTGAGCAAAACGATCGGCAGAACTGCAACGTTTGTCCGCCTCTCACATCGAAAGGGATACGGATACAGACATAAGCCCCAACACACCTACAGCTGTGACTCTTGCCTACTCTGAGGAAAAAGATTCTTCACTTTCCAGTTTCTACAGTTTCAAGAATGTGTTTTGTGAATTTGTATTATGTATAAAGGGAAGAGCTAATTTGAAAAATGACCAGTAAAAAACCCTAAAAAATTAAACTTTCCAACTTTCTGGCCCAACATAATAAATTACAATAAATGATAGACAAACAATTTCTAGAAGTCACTCTCTAAAGACGTTAATCTATTTAATTGCCAAAGCAAACAGCCCACCTACAAAATTTGCACAAACTGTAATGTTATCTATGAAAACTACTAGTTTTCATGTTGGCCTCTGTTTACTGGCCTTTTTTTAGATCAGTTTTACCTATCTAAAAACTCATAGTTCTACTTATATATGCACAATATCAATAAATTAGTAGATTAAGGTTTTAATTAATCATACCTGCATTAAAATGCCGATAAACTTAATCTGAAATGACTTGTGAGAAAACATCAGTCTTTATTTTTCATTGATAAAACGTGCTGGAAGTTTTGACTCTTTTTACAAGAATCCAAAACCAAATCAGACTAGTGGGTGGAAATGAAAACCATTCCAAATTCCAAGAAATTGAACAACAATTCTAATATTTTAAGCACATTAATAATAAAATTCCTTTTTCTCTACATTCATATAGATTTAATTTAAATGAAACATTTCTAAATGATCAGCATAAAGAACTTCATATAAGCTGAAACAAGTTTGTACTCATTTTGAAAATCATCACCTCATTAAATAAACCCCGAAACCTTGATTTTCACCACAATTTGTGACTTTAAAAAAAAAAACCAACTCAAAACCAAAACACCTTGAAAACTGGTAAAGGGTAAGGGTAACTGTCCCTGTCAATTTCTAATGTATACAACATACAATCTGATGTTGATTTACTAAACCAGCAGCTCCTAGGAAAAAAAAAATAAATTCTACCTGAACACATAATACCATCTAAGCATCAAAAAGCATGTAAAGAGAGTCATGGCTAGCACTCCTTTGGATGAAAAGATCAAAATAAAGAAGCCAGATAGGGAAGAAGACATAAATAAATGTAAGGAATGCAATTCTTCTCCAGAGAGAAGTGTTTATCGGTGATAACCCACTCATTTCACATGTATTCTTGTCAATTTACTACTTTGACAGTAACAAATGTTAGTGTTGAGACTCTGGCTTATTTGCAGAAGTCCATGATGATGGGTAAGATAGCACCTCAGCCTCAAAGAGAGGAGGCAATGCAGAAAGGCTGTAACAGACCTCTGGGACAACAAGTCCTGATGTCAAAAAAAAAAAAAAAAAAAATCAGTTTCAAGATTCAGTGACTCCCTCTTTTTGTCAGCCACTAAAGAAAGCACTGAAGAACTGACTAGTGTCTTCAAACATGGAAAGTCTGAAGTAGGAGGAGGAAAAAACCAAAACCTTTACAAGGCTAAAAATGTAAAGACTGGAAACACATGGTTGTAGTTACTTACTAAGTATGTTGCTCTTATTTATAATAAGGATTTTCAAGACTTCAGAGAGGAGAGATTTCAGGATTTTGAGAAAGAGAATTACATATGCAGAGAAATTCTAATAATTCTAAATTAGTAACATGTATTGCCTGTCCAGAGAAAGAGAAAAAAAAAGAAAAAAAAAAAACAAACAAAAACCCAAACTGTATTACAGGACTAGAGAAACCGTCTCAGTTTAAAAGCCGTAACAGTATGGTAGGCTGACATACAACAGTGACCATCTGGACAGCAAAATAAGATACTGTCTTACAGAAAGACAGTTGAAAACGTACCTTCACCTCATGAGATGGAAAGCTGCATGGTCAGCAGCCAATTAGAAAATCAGATGGTTTTGTTTGTTTGTTTTTAATGGACAAAATGAAAATAGCGAAATTCCTCATGGTTAGACAAGGTCTGAATCAATTACTAAAACTGATACCTTTTTGTCTACCTGATGTATTTACTTGCTCAGCTTCAAGCATATTTTTATTTTCATTTGCATTTCCTGAAAAAGAAATGGATCCCGAAGGGACTGCAAGAATGCCTAAGAATAATCTTTTTAGCAACCTGGAATTAACAATAATACTTTTTTTTTAAAAAAAAAAAAAAATCTGACCTGAAACTCAACAGTTTAAAAATTAGAAATTAAAAATAGAAATTTCCTTAACAACCTCTTCTGAATTTCTTATTAAGTCCCCTCTTGAACTGGCAAGAATAATTATATACTATAGACTGAAATAAAGTCGTTAAATATGGCAGTAAATACAATGCTTTGCTTTGTTTTAAGTAACAATCTCTATTTGGCTCAAGTGAAACAAGAGGCCTGAGTCACAGGAAATGCATTACAGAGAAAAGTACACTGAATTTTCCTGAATGTTCTATTATTTTGAAAAACTCTTTATGTTGATTTTTTGAACCATGATGCATGTTTCTACAAGTGCAGTTCCTTTCCAGCTGTGTGCACAGGAGCTTTGCACTTTTGAACAGTTCAGGAATAGCAGTGAAACCTACTTGAAGGTCACACAAAACTGCTTATCTACACAGTGTTTGAACCAATCGAAGAAACGCTGTGAGCACAGATAGACTGACAGTCCTCAGAAGCATTCATTATTGTTTCAGCTATGATTAAATGGGAATAACAAGCATCTTGCTAAAAGGATTATCGTATTTCCCTTGTAATCTTTTTCCAGAGCAGTGACATTTTGCAACAGTCTTCAGAAAAATCAAAACACATCCCTTGTCTTCTGTAGCAAAATTCTAATATCTAAATAAAATGGATGTTCATTTACTTCTTTGTGCACTAGAAAGTGGTTCGACTTAGATTTATATATTGATTAAAGGGAGAAGCAGGGAGAAAGAAAACACCTCAGATCACAGAATACCACCACTGCCATCAGGCTGTGATGAACCGGAAGGCTGATACTTTACAAACTGGTACCAGTACACTCGAATACACACACAGACTCACAGAAAGTACTCACTTCAGTGTAATGTGGATGAATACCCATGAATTAAACTGACCTTTAATTGTAGATCTAAGAAGGAGCTGAGAACAGTGAAACAGAACATCTTATATTCTCATAGTACTTAGCAGAAACTAACCTTGCAAACAAGACTTTTAACTAGCACCTGAGGGACCTTTCACAAGGTGGTGAGAATCTGATTATCTCAGCCTCTTTCCCTGTGGAATACTAATCCTGAATAACTGGACACAAAAGCTCCCCTTTAGAACGTCAAGTAAGTTATCAGCTCCAGTTCAAAGTTAATTAAGATGCAAATTGAAGACACAATGTTACAGCATAGCTTCCTAACCCTAAATGAAGACATTCAACAGTATGAGGGACAGCTACTTACAACAGAAGAACATTTTTCATGCCAGTATATTTAGACAAAAAGGTATATACTTCTCATGGTAACCAGAGCCAAGCAAATTTTAAATCTGTGGTGTTTACATGGCTCTTGACTTATGAAGGCAGTTTCCATTTAACAGACAGATTCACACTGTGTTTTGTCACATGAAATAACTCCCTTTCTTGGGGAATAAAAGACAATGGGAGGCCAGTACAACTGACTGATGAATGCCAAAACCTATTCTATTAAATAAAGCTAATGGCAAAATTCAACAGAGGCAGCAGCACTTTATAGTGAGATCCCATTTATTCATTTTGTTTCAAAATCAGCAACAACTCCTATAGATTGCCTTAGACTCCAAACAACAGAATACTTCCATTTTGGATTTTTTCAGTCTTCTAAAGCCATCACCTACAGCACACACAAGCATGTCTAACGCGTACTCACAAGTTCTGTAAGAGTGATTAGCAGCCTGGTGTAGTGGAGGGTGTTCCCGCCCATGGCGGGGGGGTTGGAACTAGATGATCTTGGAGGTCCCTTCCAACCCAAACCATTCTATGATTCTATTAATGCTTAAATTAAAAATGCATAAATGCAATCTTAGTATAAAATATGATAAATGAATCACCTTGAATGTCAGGAGTAAAACTATCCCAAACAGTGACTCTACATAACATATTTACCTCTGACCCGTGTTCTAATCATGTAGAGTACAAATTACAGAGACAGCCAGTCATTCCACAGGGGACAGAAATCAGCAAAACATACTCCCAGTAATTGTTATGTTGAATCAAGATACTCATCACTAAGTTCCTAATAATGGCCTCTGACACACACCAAAAATATGTGCTGAAGGATACTGCTGTTCTGACATACATTCCTATCTGACTCACTGACAGGCCTATTCGCTAGCACTCCTGGAAAGTGTTTAAATATTATATCAGTTCATATAATGATGAGTAAAACTGTCCAAAATTTTTAAATTCCTTTTTGTTTAAGAACATAAGAAACTCCCTGATGATTTCATAAACGGTTTCATATGTGGTTTCTACCTTTCTTGAAAGGCAGCAATGGAAAGAAGGGGAACTGAAACCAAGCAGATTCCTTTGGTGCTGCTGCTGACTGCTTTTGCATTGAACCGTGGCAAGGAAAACAAACCCCACTGACACACATGACACTTCCAGCCACCTTCTGCCAAGGAAGCGGCATACGGCACCAAGCAAATGGTGCAGAAAGCAAAAAACAAATACTAGCAAAAGGTGGCAGAGGCTGCAAACTTGTAAAGCACTGAAAGCATTTACTCTTTTTGAAATATACTCTAGGCACAGTGGGACATATAGGATTTCATATGTTTTTCCTGCAAGTGGCCTAAAGTAAAAAATACCGGGTAAGTGACAGCATAAGCGAAGAATACAAATGTACTAGATAAACACTTTAAAATAAAAGGACATAAACCAGCCATCAAGTACTTCCAGCACATGTGAAAAAGAACAGCAACAGAAGAATGGTCTGGCATATCTATTAAATTATATGCTGAACTTTTAAGAGGGTAATTTTGTGAGACTTAAAAGGATCAGCAACTCCCTCCCTTAATATTTTAGGTGCAACTTGTTGTATTAGTTCGTTATATGGTATGTTATTAAATATTCAAAAAGAATGAGAGAGAAAAATACAGCAATGGAGAACCCTCTCCAACTGTAAAATTCTGCAAATGAACCACATTGTTACGTGATAATTAATACTATCATCAGTTAAGACATTTGACTGTAAAAATCTGTCCTACAAAGAGTAGGAATTCTCTTTCTTGGTGTCCCTGATCTAATTTACAGCAATCTTTTTTAAGTAGAACCATCAAGTTGAAAGTTTATCAGTCCTATACTAACTCCCACCACGTCAGTAACGGATAATGACAGAAGTCAGCTTCCACATTCTCACTAAAGGTACAATAACCATCGCAAGTGGATTTGGACCTTGTACACAGACACCAATAACCAGAGTAGTAACTGTTACTGGAAACCTTTTCTAAATCTGGCTTTGGATAAAACATAGTTTTATCAAAATTAAGGAGCTTTGCAAAATCAAGTCTCGCAGTTCAACTGTTACAGAGCCTGGCATATTCACTCCTGTGTTCTTCTCATGTCTCTGTGTGTACAAAAGGGTGAAGGGTTAAACCTTGATCTTTACGTGAACATATGAATTCCCAACTTCTTTAAAACGTTAATCTTTTGATCAGCAAATATCTGATATAGAATTACAAATACCATGATATTTATGTAAGAAGTAAATATATTCAAGGACATTTATAGTTTCCTTCTTGGAGATTCTCTCATACAGCGATGTTCTGATAAAACTCCAAGACTTTTATCTGTTTACAGATATCTCTATTCTAGCAGATATTTCTACTTGACTTTAAATCACACAAAGAACAACACTGAAATTGCTATGTCAGATAAGACCACTGGATCACTTCCAGCTTTCTGTCTCAGAGTGGCAAGTACTAGGTATTTTAAAGGAAACTGCAAAGATCTTCATAGGAGAGAGCTCCTATTCAGTAACTTGGCCATACTGCCCCCCCCCTTTTTTTTTTCCTAACACCCAGTAGTTACTTTCTGTCTTTTACATCGAAACATGAGACTTCCATGTCTTTGAGCATTTACTACCCTATGTGCACTCTTTATGCATGCAACCAGCACCAAGGGACATCACCTTAGAACGAATCTCACAGAGGTTGTATTGTGGGGTTCAATTATCGCAGTATAAAGTAAATTATACAGCTGAAATGATGCACACTGATGAATTTAAAAAAAAAAAACAACAAAGGTATATTTAGCTTCCCCTGAAAAGTCCTTTTCTACTTTTCCTGTGAATTTCAAACTAAAAAAATATTTTGTCAACACTCTATGATTGTTCTGTGTATTAGTTTTGTACACAGTTATCTTAAGATTAGGGTCCTTTTTAGTCTTACATTGATAGAATAAAGTACATTCCTTTCCTCGGAGCTTACAGTCTTACAAAGGAACATGGGAAACTGCTCAACACACAGCAGTAGGAATCCCCACAGGAAGTTTTTTTTGTTGTGTTAATTATATTGGTACATGTCTATTCGTGCTCTGGATTTCAATTTGGTCAGTTTGTCCAAATGACAAATAACTGATGACACAAACATGTGCTGTAAGATCAAATCAGCAAGCCACATGATTTCCCTATTACATAGACAGAAGATTTTCTGTCACACATCTATGACAAAAGAGGTACCTTGTAAGAACAAGCGGATGGAGATGCGCCTGCTTCCTGTGCGTCTGGAAGAGAAATGCTTGGTGCTGAAACTGAGTTGGCATTTGTCCCAATTTTGTTTGGGACAATTCTGTCCCATCTGCTTTCTCCCAATTCTGTTACCATTCGGGGACACAGAAATGAAGCTGTTGACTCACTCGGGTTCAGCTCTCCTGTGTCTTCACTATGTGGGCTGACCAGAGTCTCTGCTTGGTTATCAACTAGCAGCACCTCTTGCTTTCTAACCTTTTCTGTATGCAACTAAGCTGTAAGAGAGAAAGGTCTTTTTAAGCTTCTTACCAACTTAGGAGATACAGAACACCAGATAGTGGATTTACAATATGCAAAAACTACAATGTGCCTATCCCACTAGTGTTGAAAGAAAGAGAAGGGTGAAAACTCCCATTCTTCTGTTCATGTCAGCTTTCTCGCTTCCTTCCTGTGCCTGCAGCACTCTTTTTGGTCAATCAGAAATCAACATTTTGCAGATATTTATTGTTTTACACTGTGACGCAGCAGGCAAACACCATGTATAATATTTGAGTCCCTTTGAGTTGTTTTTGTCATTTGTTTGCTGTCCTGTCCACTGGATAAAAGACATTTAGTTTTAATAAGCAGTAAAGTATACTGTCACAGAAACAAAAAATAAATCTGTAGTAACCAAGGTTTTTGCTTTGAAATGAATGATATGTTACACTTTTGTAAATCACTTAAATATGCCGGGGTTTGGTGGTATGTTTATTTTTTTATTTAACCACATTTAATTTAAGACAATTTTCTGGGTAGACATGGCCTGAAAAGATGAGATAATAAGTCATTTAAATCACTTCTTCAAATCACTTTAAATCAGTTTCTTCAAAGCTCTGTTTGTCAGACACACCGATGGGAACAGAATAAGAAGGACAGCAAATACAGAACGGAATAGTCAAAACATACCTGCAACAATCCATCTTTTGTATTATTCTTTTAAACCAGAAAGTTCTAGTCCATCATTGTCCAGCACGGACGAGTGGTCTCTGTGACTAAGTAGAAGCAGGTTACAGGCTGGTTAATTAATGAAGACTGCCAGTATAATTAAGATTCGGAGCTTTCTCAGGAACACTGGCTACCAAAGCTGGAACATCTAAAAACTGCTGTAGCTTGCTTAACTGAAAAAGACTTGACTGAATTATTAAAAGCTACAAAAATCGGAAACTTTTGATGAGAAAGAGAATAAACATTTTTTGCGGAAAATGCCAGAAAACAGAATTAGGCTGAAGCCAGGGAAGGGAAGTGACTAAGCATGCAACTGTAACCATTTGGAATAAATAATTTTTATGCTAGTCACAGTGTGAATGAACATAATTATATGCTTCTTAACTTTGTTCACGTTTTTCTCTTTCAGTTGCAAATCTGCTCAACTGTCATGTTTAGTTTTCTCTTCAAAATGTTACTAATGCTGTATAGTAACATATCATTCTGACTGTCTTTGGATTTCAAAGCACAATCTCACAATACCACACTTGAGTCCAAGCATGAGTCCTAATAGAGGTAAGCTAGAATGCTTTTTTCTCTGTAGAGTTTTCCATGCATCAGCAAGTGAAAGGAGAAATTGGAAATTATTTTAAGATATTTCAACAGGTCAAAAGAAATCAAGCTATTTTGCACTCTTAATTGCTTACACCTGTATGTCTGTTTACACTGAGAAGCGACAAGACTAGGAAGTACAAGAATAATTGTCTTACCTACTAATAGATAGACCTAAGAAATGACCCTAAGAAATGCTATGTATACATATCTTTTCTTTCAACTAGCTGAAAAAATGTTAACCAGCTGTCACAATTTTTATATGGAAAATTAAAAGTAATATTCAGCATATTTTTAAATAGTTTTCAAAATAGTACTCTTACAGCATCAAAAAAAAGGTCCTGCAGTGAACAGAAGCTGACAAGCTTCTTAACCAAAGATTTGAGATAATTTTGCATTTTAAAAAGCCTGTTTCCCTTTGACAACTATGCTGTCCTCACATGGAATTTTGCTATTTGGTCATGACAGCTCAAAAAAACCCCACATCAAAATAACTGATACCCATAGCAAGTGATAAAAATGACAACAGATATGGAATAACTTGTGTTGAAAGTCCAAAAAGCAATAGATGGCTTAAGTGATGGAAAAGACATATGTTTGAAAATCACTAGTGTCAGATGAAAAGGGAAGCAAGTCATCTATTATGCTGATTAACTTATAGGATAATTAAATGTCATTATTCCTCTCTCGTAAGTAGAGTTACTGAGACCCAAAGAAAATTAGGGTAAAAGCTGAAGTTTGGAAAGTAAGTTATAAGATTTTTTTTAATGGCTTTTGATATGATGGGGATGTCATGGTTTTCCTGTAATGAAAGTTCTTGCTAGCTGCCTCTCTCCAGCAGTCAAGGAGACATAGCAGCCAACAGATACTGCTGACCTAACGGAATAACTAACTCTACAGCTTCAGCATATAGTGGGATAGCAAGGCAGATTCATCTGGAGAGCCAAGGAGCAACTAGTTAAATGTGTAATAGGGAACATGTCTGAAATTCCTAAGAACGTGTGAACATGCACCATATACATACGCTCTGTGCTGAGCAACTGACAAACACTCATTCCTCAGATAAGTTTACATAGGGTAGGAGTTAAGAAGGAGAAGTTATAGGTAAAGGCATGAAGGCAGAGGGTACAGCTGAGATGGAAAGGCTAGCTCTCAAGTTTTTAACTGCACATCAATACCAAAGACTGAAAAGACTTAAGGTTTGGTGGAAAATGAAACACTGTCAAAATGGCCATATTACTTACACTGCCACCACTTTGTCAGTCCTTAGTCAAATGTTACCATTCCTGTTCTTATCAATAAGACAGGACATGCTCAGATCTCCCTCCTTTCCCTCTGGCCAGAACTGGACATTGTCAGGATTTTTTTTTTTTTTTTCCCCCCCAACAAAGTGTCTTTCTCTCAGAAAACATTTAGTTGTATAAATCTCCTATCAAAACATATCTATTTAAAGTAAAACTTCATCAGAGGATGCCTCCAGTTTTCCAATTCATTCTCCAAAGAAGAAAAAGTATTTATGTGCACGCATATGCTCCACCAACCCATAGTTAAATTGCTCATCACACTAGTTCTAGGTAGACTATCAGATAAGAGCCAGACATTCCAATATCCTCAATGGCCTCACAGTTTTCTCCTCAGTCTTAGGGAGACACCAAAGACCTGCACTCCCCCCTTTTGCTGCTCATCAGCCATGACCATCATTGGCAAGTCATGTACTCTTCAGCCGATGAGAGCCTGGAGCAGCCTGTGATATCAAACAGAGCCTGAAGGGCCACACAGGTACATGTTCTGAAATCAGCTGCTCCCCATCCCCTCTGATTCTACATATGGCAGCACAGAGCTGCTCCGGGGATGTCACATCGCTGGGATCAGGCTGCAACTGTCCTTGAATTCAGTCACACAAATCCTCCAGCCTGACCTCCCCGCTGTTATAGCGTTCTCCATGAACAAAACTCTTCTAGAATATGTCCATGTTAATCTGGCTCCCTAGGAAGTAAGTTCATTACCTTCGCATCTATCATAGTCTACCATCGCTGCATACACAGAATTGTTATAGCAAGGTATAAGTGAGGCACCCCTAGGAGAACAAATCATTCTTCATAGGCAAGCATACTTCATGGTGACACCTAAAGGTTCTGAATACTTTAGGCTACATAAACCCCATACATGTAGCCTGGACAATAAGACAGTAGGTACTCTTCCGGCAAGGACATCCTGGCTCATAAAAGAGCGTGGGAATCATGTGCAACAAGCCTGGGTTTATTCTAACCTAACCTCCCTGGCTTCTTCACAGAGACTACAGGCAGAATCACAAGCAGAGGCCACTAAGACTGCCTTTTATTTTCTACCTAGACATTTCCAGGGCACTTATGGCATGTATCATTCATGCTCTGCAGGTTGAAGCTAGCACTATATGTAAGATGTAACTAATTTATTTTCTTTCAGCGGTGATCATTTGCCTTCTGCTGCTTTTACTCATATTTCTCTTTTCACCAAGATGCTGGAGGACAAGTCTGAATCAATCAACACTAAATCCACTGAGACAGAGGTGGCACCTATGAATTTCAAAAAGTAAAACGATAGCTTAGTGTCTCACATAGTCATGTCTCCAGAGGATGAGGCTGAAGCACAGGCTGTTTGCCTTCAAACAGCTTCCAAGTCATAGGACAAAAAGTTAATCGGGGAACAGTTGAGTGTTCAATGCCTCATTAAGGATACAGGAGTTATGATAGGATCTGGAAAATCTAGCAACTGGATGCCATGAACAAAGGTTGTAGGCTTGCGTGCAGCATTATCTACCCTGGGACAGCTTAGGGGCCCCTGTGACCTATCCACAATGCACAGATTTAAACAAAAGCGTACAGCTGGAAAAGCTTCATTATTCAACAGTGTGTAACTGTGCATGAGGAAAGAGATAGCCTGTGTTGCCCTCTGAACCACAGCACTGAGGAGATCCTCTGGGTATATGCGAACTGACAGATATGTCCCTGATGTCCCCTACAAGCAATCGGATGTTAGGGAGGTTACCGACTCCAAGAAAGGGGGCACAGCTCCTATTCAGCTTCAGATGTTCCTTCAGCTTATCAGAGAGTCTGCAACATGGGATCCTTCCATGCTCGCAGAGTCCGGGGGAGGCCTTGCAAAGCTAATTGTTCCTAGCAGGAGAGCAAGGGCATATTTTCATTTACTCACCTCCCTCATCTACCACTTACCACCACAGTCCTTTAGGTCAGTACTGACAAACTGCTGGGATAAGACCCTCCCTACTCTCAGTCCTCTTTCCCTGTTTCTTCAGAGTGTTTTTGTTGCCTCAATTTCTCTTGTCTGCATGTTCCTTGAATCTGGCTTTCCCACACTTCCCCTTTCTTATGTCTGCCTTTGGCAAATCCTGCATCCTGAGTGTCCCTCTGTCTTCCCACACTCTGATATTTACACTGGGAGTTACACTCCCTCAGCTCTAATCTAATCCTCATGGAACAGCAGGTTCATTTAATCACTGGCTCAAAAATTGCAAACACATTTTATTAGACTTATCTACTCTTAATGATACAGTGATAGCACACTACAGTACCATTTAGAACAAGCTACTATTGCCAACCCAGCTAACTCCTAGTTTCTTTATAGTGAAATAAAGTCAAGGGAAAGACATATATTGTCACTTCATAAACCCAAAAAGAACACAGTGCAGCACTTGTTAACTGTGGTTCCCCAAACGGACAGGTGATTACACACGTAACGGCACTCCGAGGCCCAGGAGCTTGATCCATCAACAGAAAAATGCTGCGTCCAGAAGTCTAAATTCTGAAGTTTGAGCATTAAGAACACAACACAGAACACTCTGGCTAGAAAGGATCATACTGCTCTTCTGAATGGATTTCTTATAAGAGTAACAGAAATGGAAGCTTTTTCAAAAATTATTTCTTTTTTTTTCTAACAACATCATTAAACAAGAACTGCATTTTAAAGAGTAAGCATGAAACGTCCTGAGGATGCCTGATGAGAAGCAAGGGACCGAACAGGGGAAGGCTTCTGACTACTGATTTACATCAAACCCCACTAGCACATGGTAACTGCTTGTTCTTCCTGCTTTGGGAAGTTTACATCTCTTTCCTGCACCCCTCATCCCCATTCTACTGCAGTCTGATAATGCTGTCATCCCCTCTTTTCAAATGAACTTGGCAAACATGTACCTGGTCATTACAGGTGCCTTCTTATAACCCTGAAAAATGCAAGGTTTGCTGTTTCCCCTTTCCTCTGCAAAGTGTTTGAATTTGAAACGAGCTCTGTGGAGGAACAGGCTTTCATAGTGAATGTCATCTTTTGATTCACCCTTTACTATTCTGGCTGCAGTTCATGTTAAGTTCTCCATAGGGAAGTTGCAGCTAGGTACAGAGACCACAGCCAGAAGGAATGGAAAAAGAAAATATACTAGAATTTAACTACATAAGCAAAATCAAAATCAAACATGAAATTAAATTAAAGCTAACTACTGCAAAATCTGATAGTAGTGAAATCCATCTAGAACAATTTTGAGGCAGAAAACCTACTGAAAGTTTAGTATCAAGAGAAAAATCTGGGGCATCACTAGCTTGAGATAGCGCATCATTTCCAAACAACTTTGAATTTAATTTGTCTGTGGTGCTGATGAAGAAAATGTGTTCATCACACTTCACTTTTCATCTGTATGATGTTAAGGCATATTTAGCAATAAATTTATCAATATATTTTCTGATGTATGCTACTTTCCATCCTTAGAAAAAGCCCAGAAAAAGAAATCAGATGGATCATGGAGGCATACAACTCAAAACTAATCACCTTCTCAAGTTCTGTGGCATCTCAATTTATGTCTAAGGCTGAAATCCCCAAACACAGACAGTGTGCAAGAGTATACAGACAAACAAAATATTTCTCTTAAGACTGTCTTTGCAGAATTCGTTAAAATGCTGTCTTCACAGGCAGAAGAGAATGAATAACATTGCTTCTGAGCACTAATACGCAGTCAGCGTATTAGAGCATATTATTGAGACTTCTGTTACTTTTGGTTTTTACCTCCGTTCCTGCCCGGGAAGTGCTGTTCCAGGACAGGAGGCAGGGCTGCCTGGCACTGGCGCAGAGAGGTGACCACAGCAACTATCCTGCAGAGTGAATACACATGAACTCACAGGGAGTACAAGTGAAATTCATTCCAAGCGTTCAACAAACTCCTGGATTTTAGGCATTCATGAATTGTGGTATTAGTTCTGATGAAAACTAGCTTATTTGTGACAGGATTTAACCAGTTTGGCCTCAAGTTCTTTTTTCCTGGTTACATGAGTTAAATGGTAATACAACAGGGTTGCACAGATGTATAAGGTGTAGTTGGCACAAAGCAAAGGTGAAACCACTTACAAAAGGTATTTTCTTATTTAAAATGCAGCTTTTGCTTTTCCTTAATTCTCTGGTTTTTATTAGCCTATAATACGGCCAGACTGGTCTGAAATTTTGTATGAAATGTTTCATACTGGGAGCGGCTTTATTTCCACAATTTGAAAAGAACCCATTCAGCTGTATGAAGATACAGAAATGTAATTTTAAAAAAAACTGTTTATCAGACACTGGCACTTTTCCTGCTTGTGTAATTCAAAAAGGATCTCGGTAAAGAAAATTGAATTTGGCAATCCATTAACATAGATTTGATGCTCTCTCTGTTCATCTCTTGATGTCTCACCCCTTTCAGAAAAATGAAAATAACTCATGGTAAAAGAGTGGCTGTTCCCTCTTATTTGTCCAGTATATTGGCAATTATTAAAACCCTGGAAAAGCTGCTGAAGCTCTGCTGACTCATGGTGGCAGAGCAGTTACTTGTTAACTCCACAATGAAGATGGAAGAGGGAGAGAAGAAAAGCCAGAGAACAGGCAAAGTCTGGGGAGAAGGCACAGACTGAGATGGTATACTAAGTAGCACCAACTCTTCAGGAGAAAGAACCTGGATGTTACCTGAAGCTTTACATGTTGTGTGTGAACCAGGTGAAGATTCAGACCTAATTTCGTGCCATCTAAGTTTAGGAACCTAAATGAGCATTTCAACACAGAGTTTAGTTGTCACAGTCACCCTCTACGGTCAAGAGAGGAAGAGTGGCAGTTCCAAGAGGCAAATCGCCTTATCGAAGGTCTGAATTATCTTCTGAAGCTGCCAGTCCTGCTCCATCAAGTAGAGGGAGACCTCAAGGCAGTGATGGAAAGCCTATAAGAAGCATACCAGGACTGGCACATGACACTCCTGTCAGCAGAACAGCTACCCAGGCTATCGCAGTTCCCAGCGTGGTCTGCAGTTTGTCACTGGCTCCTCAACCCTACAGATCTGACTTAAGAGCCAGAAACAAGCTGTAGTAGAGAATGGGAGATGGTGACAGAGATTAATGGAGAAATTAACCCTTTCCCTCTCCACAAATCTGACCCAAAGGGGAGAATTTTCACAGGATGTGCCTTGATACAGGTATGCATTTCTGACTCCTGACATGAAAGATGTTCACAGTTGTCAGCCAGGGGCAACTGTGCTCCTAATTTAGGCACTATAGATAGGTGTGTTAATACTAGTGGGATTACTCAAAGCCTGAAGTCATCCGCAGACTAAGTACTAGGCAATGCTGGCATTTTAATGCGTGGAAAATTTCAGGTTTCACCTCATTTTAAGTTCTTCTATGCTCACAGCAGTGAATAATACGGGAGAAGTCAAAGCACGTTATTCCAGGGGGTAAGGATTCTGCCTCAGAAAGGAAAAGCAGTTCTCAGAGCTGTCTGGTTGCATTTGAGGGACTGTAATCTGTACTCCTCTTTTAACGAGCAGCACACTTCTCTTCAGGCTCTCGCCTTTCCATGCACAACAAAGAGCCATGATTTTACACTTCCCCACCATCATCACTGATCACACATTTCCTGGTGAGGGAAGACTGCCAGTGTGGGGCATTTGCTGTAATGCCATCTTACCTTTGCTCTGTCCAGATAAGAGGGCATCTCCTTTCTCTGCAGCATGCAGGAAAGGAAGAGTAACAAAAGAGAAAAAGGCTCTTCACGTGATATAAAAGGACTGCCCAGAGTCACACATCTGAAAAAAATCACTGCATATTGTACCTTCACATAAAATCCTGCCCATGTCACAAGTCCCAGTAAAAACAATTCACCTGATTAAGGTACTACACCAAACTGCTTAGTCTCTATATTGTAAGGGTTACGGAAGCCTGTGTTTGAAGTGTTAGTGTTGTGGAACGAAGTGACAGCAAGTTGGGAAATAAATGAGCACAATACTCTCTTCTAACCTCCTGGCACTGTGCCTTTTAACAGAGAAGGAAAAAAAGCAAAATGGCAAAATGTCAGCTCCAAAACATTTTTCATGTTGTAAAATATAGTGTCCCCACTGAAACGCTTGATAAGAGACACACTGAGGGGGCTGACACTTCACTAAAAAAATCATGAGTTATTGCAAAAAGGTCATGTGAACACAAGTCTAATGCAGTAAGAAAAAACCCCTTAGGACGGAAAATTTGCATCTATGTCCTACAAATGTCATGTTAGCCCTTCAGACAAAAGTCTCAGCAGCGCACGCTGAACTATTAAGTTCAAGGATGCAAAACAGCTTTCACAAACAGCAGAAGAGCCTAAGAGGATTTGGATACTTCCGCACACCTCGCTAGTTCACATCGAACTGACCATTCCGCTTCTATTAGTCACTCCGAACAATCGCTCTTTTCCCAGCAGAGCTTACTCATTTGCAAGATAAAAGGAAGACATTTCTGCACATGCCCATAATATTCTTCACCACTGGGGGCAGCTTTACATAAGACTGCGCTCGCCGAAACCAAAGCAACAGTCGGACGGAGCTTTCGGGATGACAGTACGCAGAAGTGAGCAGAGCTTGTTCATTGCACGGGCTTATTCCACCTTCCACGCGACAAAGCAGCTTCCTAGCCGGATCGGGTACTAAGTAAGGGAACTGCTGTGCTATGGAATACAGATGTGTGAATTCAGATAGCTAAATGGTGCTTGGAGGAATCGAACATGCTTTCCTATAAAGAGAAATTTTAAAAGCCAGTTTCCTAACTATAAAGATGCAAAAACGTAATATCCATGAAGATCCTATTACCTAGGAAGAATTTGACATTTTGCTGCGAATGCTGTGTTGGGATTGATTTATTCTTGGAGTGTTCTGCATGGCTGGCAAAGAATAATGTTCCAAAATCGGTCCATCTCCCAAGGGGTCCAATTTTTCTTCCTGGGTGTCAGCGAGCCCTGACTCACTACAGTGCAGCTGACAGGGGCTGCCATGCTTGTGGCACACTAAGCAAAAAACAAAAGACCTAAGGACGACCTTTGAACAACACAAAGGATGGGTATGTTTTTCATGTTATTTTTTTAATGTATAGTTCATAGCCACTGCATAGCCTGTGCTTTAATTACTCCATAGACTTACCTTGATGTGATTTGTTATTACAGTTAAATTGCCTAGGGATTACATCTTTTACCCAACTGTTTTTCAGTATGTCTATAAAGACATTCTTTAAAAAAAAAATCTGAGTAAAGAAAACAATGTGAAAAGTAGTTGAGTCGAGCTAAGGATTTTTAAATGACTGTTGAAATAAAAGATTTTAGCATGATTGAAAGAAATGACTGATGTGTGGGGGGATAACTTTTCTAAGTTGTTTTTATTTCCAGGTTTCAATGTAATTAGGCTACTGAGCGGATCAGCTGTAGCTCTGGTAATAGCCCCTACTGTATTACTGACAATGCTTTCTTCTGCTGAACGAGGATGCCCTAAGGGCTGTAGGTGTGAAGGCAAAATGGTATATTGTGAATCTCAGAAATTGCAGGAGATTCCCTCAAGTATATCTGCTGGTTGTTTAGGTTTGTCCCTTCGATATAACAGCCTCCAAAAACTAAAATACAATCAATTTAAAGGTCTTAATCAACTCACCTGGCTCTATTTAGACCATAACCACATCAGCAATATTGACGAAAATGCTTTCAGTGGAATACGCAGACTAAAAGAGTTGATCTTGAGTTCCAACAGAATCTCCTATTTTCTTAATAATACCTTCAGACCTGTGACAAATCTCCGGAATTTGGATCTGTCATACAATCAGCTGCAGTCTCTGGGATCTGAACAGTTCAGGGGCTTAAGGAAGCTGCTGAGTTTACATTTGCGGTCCAATTCCCTAAGAACCATCCCTGTTCGAATATTTCAAGACTGTAGGAACCTTGAACTGTTGGACCTGGGTTATAATCGCATCCGAAGTTTAGCAAGGAATGTCTTTGCAGGCATGATCAGACTGAAAGAGCTTCATCTGGAGCACAATCAATTTTCTAAGCTCAACTTGGCACTTTTTCCAAGGCTAGTCAGCCTTCAAAACCTTTATTTACAGTGGAATAAAATCAGTGTGATAGGACAAACTATGTCCTGGACCTGGAGCTCATTACAAAGACTTGATTTATCTGGCAATGAAATAGAAGCTTTCAGTGGACCTAGTGTTTTTCAGTGTGTGCCCAATTTACAGCGCCTCAACCTGGATTCAAACAAGCTCACATTTATAGGTCAAGAAATTTTGGATTCTTGGATATCTCTCAATGACATCAGCCTTGCCGGGAATATATGGGAATGCAGCAGAAACATTTGCTCTCTGGTAAACTGGCTTAAAAGTTTTAAAGGGCTGAGGGAAAATACAATTATTTGTGCCAGCCCCAAAGAGCTGCAAGGGGTGAATGTCATTGATGCAGTGAAAAACTACAGCATCTGTGGCAAAAGTACCACGGAAAGGTTTGAATTAGCACGAGCTCTCCCAAAGCCAACGTTTAAACCAAAACTCACCAGGCCTAAACATGACAGCAAACCCCCTCTGCCCCCAACTATTGGAGCCACCGAACCGAGTTCTGAACCCGAGCACGACGCAGAACACATCTCCTTCCACAAAATCATAGCAGGCAGCGTGGCCCTTTTCTTGTCTGTGCTTGTGATCCTGCTGGTAATCTATGTGTCATGGAAGCGTTACCCAGCCAGCATGAAGCAGCTGCAGCAGCGCTCTCTCATGCGAAGGCACAGGAAAAAGAAAAGACAGTCACTGAAGCAAATGACTCCAAGCACGCAGGAATTCTACGTAGATTACAAACCTACCAACACTGAAACCAGCGAGATGTTGCTGAATGGAACAGGACCCTGCACGTATAACAAATCAGGCTCCAGGGAATGTGAGGTATGAACCATTGTGATAAAAGAGCTTTTAAAAGCTGGGAAATAGTGGTGCTTTATTGAACTCTAGGGACTATAAAGGGAACGTTTTTCTCACTTTTCTGGCACAGCTCTTCCATGTCACTTTTTTGTACATTCATAATACTGGTCATTTTACTCTCATACATAATCAACTCATTGAAATTTAAATACCACAATCAATGTGAAGCCTGAGCTCTGGTTTAATACAATACCTATTGTACAAATCCTCTACTGATTTCATTAAAGTCTCTCTTGTTTTTAAATAGAAAACTTCTTTCATAAGTAATCCACTGCACCTGCAGCGACTGTGCCTGTGTTTAGGGAGAAAAAAGACAACAAAAAGGCGGGGAGGGGGGGGTGGGTGGAAATAAAATCAAACTCAGCTTCCCTCCTCTCCCCCACTTCCCCCTACACCCCATGCTCTGAAACTCATTTTTTGAGCCAAGAACAAACTAAAGACCCAGGTACAGTAGCATCACATGAATTCTGAGTTGTCCGAGGAGAGAGATGGTGCAGGAGCAGCTCTGAAAGAATGCCTGATTTCTGTCCAACACAAGATAGAATGAAAAGCCAGTGAGGAGTTAAAGCACTGTCTTATAACATGAGGCACCACACCAAAACCAAAGCACAGGGAAATCTAGGGTTAATAAAAATCTTAAAATATGTACAATGGGATTTACTGTACTGCATTATAATACAGTGTTTCTAGGGCTGATAACTATTAATTGAAACCTTTTCATGTGACTTCATACAAAAGGTGCCAGTGTTTATCCCTTACATCCAGTTGCCTTTCAGAAAGTAGTCAAAAGGCATTCATTAAATGAGGAGCAGAAATTCCTTATTGATGCAATTAGAGGAACTCAAAAGTGCAGCAGCAAAAGCAAGACCACTTCCTGCATGCATTTGTTTCAGCGCTCATTAGAAATTCTCTTTTCAAGACTGTCAAAGACGTTAATGTAGCTGAGGAAACCATTAAATCTGTCATTTTCTTCTATTTCTTTTTATGTGCTGGGCTGGGCTTCTTAGGGTTTTGTGATGTGTTTTGCACACTGTCCCTCTAATAACTAAATAAAGCTTCATTACTTACAAAACCAAATAGAGTATATTTTAGAAATATAACTGCAAAGAGCTTTCAGAGAAAATTGGTTATTCACTGATCTGAGTGCATCCAAAAATCATTCAAGAAATCAGTGGCAAATTATTTTTCTCTCTTAGCAAAACCCTAATGACATTACAAGAATTCACAGATCCTCATTTTTAATGTGTAGTCACTCATCTGCAGTTCCAGATAAAATACAGATTTGTGACCCAGCTACTCCCTCCACCCCCCCACCCCAAAATCATATATTTTTGTTGGCTGCAGAAGAATATGACATCCCCCATATTTCCAAATAAATCATACCTCCTATTTTAATTATCAGAAAGAGGGGAGGGGGGGTAATAGTGGGTGTTCCTTCTTGACATAATACAGCACCACCTATACAGAAGCAAGTCAGTAATTTAATTATCTCTATTTTGTAACTTGATTTGGCTTAGTAAACTGCACATCTTCGGTCACTTGGGAGGGAAAGCTTCTATGAAGCAGTTTCACTGCAGCAGATTAGAAAAAGCAGAATAGCTCTCCTGAATTTTTACTGGAAAAAACCTAATCACAGCCAATCACCTTGAAATATGCTAGATACAATGAAAACAAAGCTAGAAAGCATCTCTTAAAAAGAATTGATACACTTGAAGAGTTTTTGTTTTGCTTTGCTTTTTGCATATACTGAAACTGTTCTCATGCTCAAGGACTGTAGTGAGGAAATATCGAGAGTAGAAGCTTGAGACTATTCTGAACCCTGCAACACTGAGATCCCGTTTTACTGAGTACAAAGAGGATCTCACACAATTAATAATGCAAGTGCTTGAGACGCTTTAGCAGCACTGAGTAGACTGTGATTTTTAACCTGAGTTGTACCTTGAAAGTTGCTATTAAAAAGCCAATGCACATTGAATTAGCTGTTATGGGATTCAGTTTTCTACCAGCTTGGTTATCTCCGTACTGAAGGATTTGAGCTTGCTGTAAACTTTGTGTTAAGAATCATCTCTGTACTTCTATAGGCTTTAATGTCTGCAGTGGTGACTAATATTAGCCACAGTCAAAACAAGAAACATTCAGCCCAAAACATACATACATTCATATATACATATACACACACAGAGAGGTGTGTATGTGTGTTCGTGAGTATGTATATATATAAAAATAAAAGAAAATATTGCTATTTAATTTTGGGAGTGCTACCTGCAATCAGAAAAAATCAGTTTGACTTTATACACTTCCTTTCAAGTTTCTTTAATGCCTTGTTCAAACCATAACAATACTCCGAAAGAACCAATCCATAACCTCCTACAGAAAGCAATACCTGTAAAATTATCACTAGCTCCCTTTGAAAAATGTTTAATCATGGGCATGAAAAAGAAAATAAGGCAAATATGCCATCAATCATGGATGGATAACAAAAATAATAATGAAAATCCAGCATGTCTGTATTCAAGAACAGACATACTCAGATCAACTAATTCCTTTATTGCCTGAAAACCTACAGATTCACTTCTGAATTTCCAAACACATACCACACACAGATGAATGTGTAATTGCTGCTATAGTCATTGATAATGAAACCATTGTCTGATTACACAAAAAAGATGCCCACTGTAACTCTTTGAACCTTCTCGCACAGCCTGAGGCCTGTGAGCTGAGTTGTTAAATCCCACTCTAGTGGCTATGGCTTAGGAAACATTTCAAACCCGCTTCATAGCACGCTAAAGAACATTACAAAACCCATGCTTTCATCTGTGAACAGACTACATGAACTAAGCTAAACTTAGTCTCACTTAGTCTCTTTAATTGTCAAATTAAACACTGTAGAAGTGACTTGTTTTGGGTGGCTACGCCACCAGGGTCACAAATATTAATCATCTCGTAGGAAATTACTTGGTCTTAGCTGAGCATCTTTCTGACCCCGTGAAAGGCTGCCCTTTTCCTGAATACAAACAAAGTGTTAAAGCCTCAAAGATTCCAGAGAATAAATTTCTCCTTTGCTTCTCTCCAGTTCAGAAAGCAGGTATCTAGAACTCCAATCTCCCTTTGTTTTGGGGTTCGGATATTTTGGTGCCACCCTCTCACAGAATTGTTAAAACTTTCCTTGCTGGGGTGAGGCCAAGGAATGCTCAAATGATGCACAACAGCTATGATGGCTCTCACAAAACCCTAAGCCTTCATACAAGTATTTTAGGCACCAATTTGAGGAAGGAGATGTGATTAAGTGCCTCTCATGACCTCGGTATCCCTTAAAGGATCTGATGCTGCCTACATATTCCAAGGTTAGGAGAGCAACAATGTATTTTGAAGGTGTCTGGATTTTGTTTTGTTACAGGTTTTTGTGTTTTGTTTTGTTTTTTTTAATCAACTTCTATTCCTTTTTCTGAGTCACACATAGTGTTCTGGGGCTACCACTCAAAGACCAGGGCATTTCAAGCCACAAAGTGCAGTACTCTTACATGTCCGTTTTATTTTTCATTGGTTTTGCAGTCTGTATGTTCATTTAAACAATGCTGAGACAAATGTCAGGTGGAATCACCAAACAAGACTGTTTCATTTTATTCTATCACCCCAAAAATCTGAAAAGAAGTCAGGACTTCCTCTGCTAGCCACTGTACAAACACCTTCCAACAATCTCTTACATTAAATGTTTACAAGGGATGTTGAGAAGACAGACAGGAGATGGCAAATAAACATGACAGATTTGAGGTAATTTGCTCAAGATCGCAGACCAGTTGAGTACTGGGAATACAATCCAGTCTCCTCAAACCAAGACATCCTTCTAGCCAGTGGACTACTTGGCCTCTCAACAAAACGACCTAGCTCCTGGAATATTCAAGTGGTATTTCAGAATAATAAACCACACAGAATGCACTTGTTCGGAAAAAGAAAATAACTAATGCACTAAGCAAATTCAAGGAGACTGGTAATGTTCATTCACTGTGTTGAGATTACCTCCAGCAATTGCAGAGTGAGAGAATAATAACGAGAACAAGTGGCTTGAGTATAATGAATGCAAGCTTCTCTACTGGCTGGTAGGTTTTCATTACTCACTGTCTATGCTAACACAGTTGTCACAGCCTAAGGTTTGGCAATGCTCTTTTTTTTAATTATTGTGAAATACTGAACCTTGATATCAAAGTCAATTGCAAAATGAACATAAACGTTCAATATTCCTGCAAACACAATTAGAAATTTTCAGTTTGCTGCAAGCTAATAGTCTTTGCTGTCAGCTACTCAACTCTAGATAAATATTCTCTGAGATGAATTCCCGTGGAACAATAGTGACATCCAGCGGGTAGTTAGCTTAATCACAGGTATCTATTGTCTACATCAATTCACATACAGATGCATTTGCCTTTTCCCTTTGCATTCTTCTGTATCACATGGTAGTAGCATCAAATCCCTTCAGCATGCTAAGCATTCAACTGTACTTTAACTTCATCTCTGTGTATAGGAGTCATAACCTGAATGTAGTGAATAAGTGGAGAAAATAAGAGTACATGAAAGCTAGCAAGAAACGGTCTATCCAGTGTGTAAGTCACTACTGCCAGTAAAAGGCAAGAAGCATATAATAAGTAGGGACAGGCGCTGTAACAAATTTGTGGCCACTGATTCAGAGCTTAGTACTTATAAAACACCACTAAGTGACATTTTAAGATATTATAAAAATAAACTCAGACTACAAACAACTCATTCAACTTCCTAACAGCACAAGATTTAAAAGAAAAACAAAAATTTTGAGTTTATTTTTACAATAATGAGAGAAAGATATTATTAGACATCAAAAGGAAGGGCACTCACTAGCTGGGAACAAGTTAAAGTAACAGCTTCATCTCAAAACCACACAATGTACCAAAGAGACAAGAAGTAAATGATGAAAAATCAAATCCACAATCAATAATAAAGCTGAACAATGGGAAACTCACCAGTTACACATGAATATGCAGTATATTTGCTTGGGCAGAGGTTCTTTGCAGCAACCTCTGGTACGTTTTGCAGCAACTACACCAGGCCTCAGAGTAACTCTATGCCAATGTTACTGGCAGTAATTTTAAACCACAGTGAATGACATAACTGAACGAATTCAGGATTATAGCTCTGTTGATAACAGACAGATTTCATTTCCTTTAAGGAGATGCATAAGAACTCATTGCACTCCACAATGAATGAAATAGTCATATTTCTAACTTTGTGTGTACTTCGGTGTGTTTGGAGGTCACCTATCAGTCCATGGCACGCAGCCCAGCTAGGCTTTCTAGAATGGGTGTTATCCCAGCGGTACAGTATAGGATTTTGATGTGACCCCCAGGGTTATAGCCAAACTATGTCTTAGCATAACCATGAATGGAACACAGTAGGGTGCAAAAGTAGTAAAAAGTGACTGTGTTCAACAGCTGTTAGCCACCGGTCACCAAGGAGGTTGTAAAGTAATAAAAAGGAGTTTATTCAAGATGCTCTGGAATGACTAGCTGTGAATCGATGGCCAACATTTTACCTACTAGAAAAATCGCAAATGTCATTTAGAATGAGCACAAACATCGTAAAAGCAATAATGAAAAAAGATTTCCAAGTAGTAGGCAGTATCTTTTATTTGACCAACTCATCATGGAAATCACGTCTCCCTACAATTCTTCTCTTGCTCGTAGTGTTAGACTATCATGACCACAGCATTAGCATTCTATTGTAAGAATGAGCATTATTGACTGAGAAAGGGCAAAGGGCAGTTAATCCCTACTTATTAACTACTTCTTTCTAAACAGCTTAATGAATCTTACTGAAGTTATTACAGGAAATATTTTCTATTCATGTGAAAAATCACAAGTTTAGGATTCTTCATTACTGAAATCAACCAAACTTAATTTAACAAAACAAAATATTTCTTTCTTTACTTATGGTTTCTCACTCTTTCTCACAAACTCTTTTGCTTGCCAAGAAGAAAGTGGAAGATGCAATCTGGAAAAAGAGTTCTCCAAAAAGTCCTCAAATGTGTCATCTTAACCTCTAAAACCATTCACTTACTATGTTCCTGTGTGACTAATACATTGACTATGTGTCACAGCTCACAATCTTGACTGAATGTTAAATTTCTGTTACTTCAACATTAGCAGTAGCACTAAGATCATGTAGGACTTCGTAATTACAGTTCAACCTTGCAAATTCTTGAAGTGTTTTGTGGCACACAGCGAGACTCTATTAACACATCATAAGGACATATGAAAATGAAACATCCTAATTACTCATCTACTTTCACTCTAAACAAGGACATAAATGCATTACAAGATTTATTGCTTCACTACACCATTGAGAAAATCACCTGCCCAGTTCTGTGTGCAAATCCCTTTCTTCTTCAAATTAACAAAACATTTAACTAGCTAGGTCTCTCCGGAACTTAATTGCTTAATGCTGAAAGAAAAAAAAAAAACCACACTTGATATTGGCAGCAGGCTGCAGAAGTTGTCATCATGAAGTCAGCCTTTATTAGTTATTCTCACTTGTAACCCAGCAGTATCTCCTATACTTGTCATGTATTACACCTGCACTATATCCCATAGTGTGATTTACTAAAGATATGAAAACTTTGCATTTTATGGGCACTTCTGTTCATGTGCATAATTACACTGAGAGATGGAAAACAGAAAAGACTCAGGAAAAGGACTGCATATGCCTTGAAGTGCTAGTAAAAAGCTAGGGAGGATCACTCAGCTTTTCCAGAAGTTAAACAACTGGTTTTAAAAGAGATGAAAAAACATTCTAAAGCAGAACTGGAATGTTAAATAAATGTTTGTACATTTCTTAAAAGTATTTTAAGCATCTATTTTTAAAAATTGCTGCTGACTGTTTCGGGGCATCTTTAAACATCAAACAAAAAACTCTTAATTTTATTTCATACCTAACTTAACGAGAGGGAGAAAATACTTCTTATAATGTAAGACACCTCTTTATGAAGCTGTAGGACTGAGCTGATACGGGAATAACCAAAATATATTTCAACTTTCTATTTTGTTGTTTCGTATATGATTATTTTCAACATCTTTAGGAGCGACATGATACTGCTAACTGGTAACACGTACATTACTCTAGCTGAGTATGTTCTCCTGGCATTTATTTTGTGCTTCATGACAAATCATGGGTCGTGTTGTTGGGTTTTACATTTGCCCTTTACTAGTTCTTTAACTAGTGTCTATAATCATTGGTGCTGTAGAACTCACAGTTCTGATTTTAAAAAAGGCACTTAAATTTCCCACTTCCTCAAAGGCTGCAAAACTCACAAATCAACTTCAAAATAATATATTGAGATTACTATTCCCTTCCTGGTTCAGCTGTAAGTCAGGGGAGAAAACATGCACAAAACATTCAAAGGCACAAAACAGGATCTCCAATTGAAGCTGGGCATCCTAATTGCCTTTGTAATTCTTTCCTTCATTGCCCTCAAGATTAAAAGTAGCTGTAGATGAAGGAA
Organism: Tauraco erythrolophus; assembly: GCF_009769465.1. Taxonomy (NCBI): domain Eukaryota; kingdom Metazoa; phylum Chordata; class Aves; order Musophagiformes; family Musophagidae; genus Tauraco; species Tauraco erythrolophus. Next base: position 36,441,855 of record NC_141473.1, read on the forward strand.
ATGTGAAGACTGAACATGTGTTTTGCTAGAGTGTAGATAATAAGCAATAATAATACATTAGTCATACAATCTCTGAGCCACTGAAAATACAACCATCATAAACAGATTCCTTATTCTAAAACACAGATTTTGTAACTTATATTCTGGCATACACATTATTTCTTGTTTGCCTTTTTAATTTTTTTTTAATTTTTTTTTTTTTACAAAAAACACCCACATCATGCAGAAGCATCTATTTGGCTTGTGGTAAAAGAAGCCACAGATGATAAAAGTATAAAAAAGGGAATACAGTTTAGAAAATGTGAATGGAGTCAAGTAGAAAAATCACTTCACACTATCTCAATTAATGTTTTGTTACTAATTTTTCAATTTCCTATAGATTATCCTGTTTATTTTAAAACAGACTACAGGGAAGATTTTCAAAGCTGCATATGGGAACTTAAACATCCAGACCCCATCCACTTCTTGCAATAGTTGAGCATCTTTGTGACAGAACATTATCACCTCTTCCCTTCTCCCTAGAACTTGAAATTCGAAAAGACTGTTTGCAAGGTCTACAAAGCGCTCTGACCAGCTTCACACAGCTAGTCTAAAACATTACCTTCCCGGAGACTTGGGCAAGTTTTCTTGCAAATGAAAGGAAGGACTTGTACCTCGATGATGTGCAGATGGTGGCAGATGTATCTTATTAACGTTGTGTGGGATGCATATTGGAAAAGGGTATATACTGGGAAATTGCCTTCTGACCTACCGCAAAAGGGACTGCCGCTAACTCCTGGCACACAGATAAAATTAACTGACCTCAGAAAAGCAATTACCTGTGGTTCAGTTTAAAAAACAACTATAGATTCTGGAGTCTGGTTTTTAACCAGATGAGTTTATTCCCCATATTCCTTACTAACAACAATCATAGTAACCTCATACAAAAGTATTTAGCCAAAGTTTGAGAAAGGGATCATCTTTTCCTCTTCAAAAAAGAATAGTATCAAATAATCATTCCAGCACATCAGTTTTGTTAGCAGTGCACTATTACTTGTAATATAATGCTTTCATATCCCCGTATTAGTCTTCCAGCCATCTGTAACATGAATCATATCCTCAGAACAGAGCAGGCGTCATTCTACACGGCTTCATCCCAGCCAGCTTCTCCTGAATCACACTGTACTATCCAGAATACGTACACATTGCATATAATAGCAATTTCCAATTCAAAAATTAATTTCATGTGATGTGACACCTGTGACTCACAGTGTAACATACTTACTATCCACCTTCCAACAAAGGATCACAACAGACGGGGAGAGAAACCTTTCAGTGGGAACTTTTCCTAAGGCTAATTGTACCTGTCACGAACGCTCTCTGTACCTTTGGGAAAAAGTGTTCAGTTTTTCCCTACTTTCATTTATCCTTAACAACAGTTTCCAGGCTACACTACTGATACAAAATGTGGGCTTGCAGCAAAAACTAGTGGTATTATTACATGAGCTCAGAAGCTCCAATTACTAGCCAATAACTTGTCCTTCATTAAAGAACACATTTCCTCCTAACATACATGATGCTGGACAGCATATTTCTATTCATCCCTAGTGACAGTGGCAACACAAATGCTATTTTTCCTTTTTCTTAGTGAGTAAGTCACAATCAGAGAATATGGGGAAAAAAATTCTAACATTCTAAATCATAATCCTGTAAATCGAATCTTTATACCTGCAACATTTTGCTTAAGTGGATTCCTATTTCTAAGTACATACATCAAAAATAAAGTGTTTGCCACAGGAGAAGCAATAAACTTTGTGAGGCAGACCGCACATAATTGCCAGTAACCAAGTTCTTTTCACCGAGATTTTGAACTTACATCCAGTGTTTATTTCCTAGCTCAAGGAAGCCTACAGCACACAGCTATGGCATCTCAACATTCTTACTTTTTTATTAATTTTCACATATGACCTTTCTTAGGCCAAGTCTTGAAATATTTTAAAGTGAGAAGCTGTTGCCTATCAGGCTGAGCTGAAGGCAATAACATTGTAGGAGAAAAAGTGATAGTGAGCAGTATGCACTTGCCTTTAGTTTGCATGTACTAAAGTCCAGCACCATTCATGGAGGTTTGTTTTTAAGAAAGCTTAATAAAGCACAGTAACTTAAACAATTATGCACAATTCCTTGCTATCCAAAGGATTAAAGTTTGTCTGTAGCCATAGCATATAATGCTAACTTCTGACATGTAAGAAATATCTTGTAGATGTATAAAATAATTTGATATCATAACAGACTGCATTCTCAAATCTGAAAGCATGCTGTATTTAGACTGTTAGCAGTATCCTAAATTAAAAATGCCTATATATCAGTAATAATAATAAAATGTATTTTTCCAGAGCCACAGAACCACTGATATGTGTGCTTTGGCTTCATGTATAAACTGACATGGCAAATTCTAAATTTAACAAAGTCAATTTCTTTTAAAGCTTCATCACACTAATTACATCCATCAAGTGTGTAAAATACATTTTGTCAGCTAAGAACAGAAGACTTCAATTAAATGTAAATCCTTATTCAGCACTCTAAGCTGTTAATGGCTCAAACTCATTAATGAGATGATGAAAAGAAAATGCTCCTACATACAGACTCTGCAGTGAGAATTTATTACAAGTACTCATTATTTCCACCTAGTTCATATACTTAAGAAAGCGTCCCATATTTATGTCCACACTCCAATACCAACAGAAAAAGATATCAAAATAATCTTGTTTGCTTGTGAATGTGCATGTATACATATTTGGAGCTTGACAGTCATTTCCAAGAGAGATGACCTTCTTCCCTAACCTAGAGGGCTCCCAGAAGAGCCAGTGTGACACTCTAACCAGCTGTGCTCTGCTGTTGATTCAAACGTCAAGGCACTTTCTGTGCAGAGCTTGCTATAGCTATCTGATACCTTTTTTGCACAGTTCCAGCAGCTCATTTGAAAAAGTATTCCATATTCCCAAATCTTTCCTCAGCCATCCAGCAGCATGGCTATCTGAAATTGATAACAAAGTTCACCAAAATTCTGCCTCAGAATCAAAACAGAAGAGTCTGTCTTTCAAGCTGTGATAAAACCTTAAATAGGGGAGGGGAAATTGTCAAACTGGTATTTTAGGCTAACTGTCCAGCAGTTTAATTTTTCAAATAAGTAATATGAACACTAATGGTAGACTGCACAGCATGCCTGGGCTTATAAATTTTTATAATGATTTTGGATAGCTCCTCTATTTGAATTAATTCAGAAGAGCAATGGAAAGAGCATTACAGAACTACAGGTGAACTACTACAGGGGGACAGGGGAAGACATGAGAGTCAGAGGAGCATAACCCTGTCCTCTGAAACTTGCAAATTTCATTTCAATTTAGCAACACCAGGATTCATGAATCTTCATCCTTGTTGTAGACTGCAGGATTTTCTGTATGTGCTTATAAGGTTAAGGAAGGTTATTATGGGGATTTCTCAATTGCAAGACTCCCCTAGATCAGGCTTACTTCTCATAGAAAGGAAAAGTATCGTATTTTGATTTCTTCTTCAGATTTCCCTCTCCCACTCTTCTCCCTTTCTTTCAGTCTGGGCTCCTCTTCTCTTTTGATTGTTTCCCAGAAATAAAAAGAGAATCCAAAAGCTACATGTAGGTCTACCAGATGCCCTTCAATTTCTATCAAGTCTACCAAGTGCTGCCCCTGCAAAGCCTTGTTTACAAACAACCTCTGCTCCAACAGCAAGCAAGCTCTCAGCAACAAAGAAATGTTAGAGTCGTTTTCAAAAGTTTTAAATTACTTCCCCCAGTAGACAAGACTCATTGATAAGTAACAAGTAAAATGAGATACAGTGAAGTGATTCATGCTCAAATATTAAGAAAGAAATATAATAAAGCAGTTTTGAATACTTGTAACTTCTGCAGAAACCCTACCCTATAAGTTTTACGTGAAAATTAACATAATATTCAAAAATCGTTATTCATGAGAAAACAAAAGTTATCTCAAATTATACGCCTTGCCATAACAGCATGCTCATTAGTTACAAAGAATTTAATTTTTTTGTATCAATGCTTTATTGGGGCACTATATGGATATGACAGACTGGACATGTCCCTACACTGCCAAAAGGAAGCAGATTTGCCTAAGGTTAATTCCACACTAGCTTAATTATTAATTAATCTCTCCCAAATGCATTTTTCAAATGTACTTAAAAAGGTTTTTGCAAATAGGAGTCCTCTGTTTATCAATAGGTCAGTTTTCAAGGCAGACAGCTATGCCGCAGTATATAGGCAACATTTCTCCAGCCGATCTGGTTAATTAAAATGCATGGTTATAACGGGCTCTCTTAGAACTGCAGCTGAATGATGATCCCTTTTCTCTCAGTACCACAGAACACTTCGCGTCTATTTAACAGGGCTGTTTCAGGATTTAATCAAAGATTTCCAAAATACAGTCCGGAACAAGGGGTCTTTCCCTTTTTAAAAGGTTTCAAATAAAACACTCATTTTAATAGAGATCCCTTCTGAATATCTGTAGCCTGTGCCCCTTACCTGGATTTTCATTCAGTTTAATGCTTGTTTTATACAATCTAATACTTCTTTTTCCATTTCTCTGCATCCCCAACACAAATGAAAAACAAACACTACTGCGTGTTCTTTCCAGCATAAATCTGTGAGGCCAATTTTGTTGAATGAATTCAGGAGAAAGTATTAACAGCTTCAAAGGGGGAGGGTAACTGGGAGAACTGCAAAAGCTGATAGAAAACCTGTGCCAGGCAGAGGATGGAGCAGGATTGAGAGTGGAATGCTATGTAGCATTTGCTAACACACTGCAGTGGTGCTGCATGCTAATGTAAGGAAGAGAAAGAAGGTGGCGATTTGCAAAGGAATATTAACTTTGAAGATGTATAGGCCTTAAACTGTTTGGAAAACAGCCTGGAATAAAGGAATGCCTCAAAGTCAACCATGCAAAACTGGTGGACACTTGAAAACAAAGCCCTTCCCTGTTTTTGTTTATACATTGTAAAAATCACTGTGATAATACCAGGGCTTATTTAGTCAATAATGGTAAAACGTGGATACCTGAAAATTAAACATCTTCAGTTCCTTTTCAGTTCTGACTCTATGTGACTCAGTTCCTTCACATGTCGGTCATTCACCCAGAGCTAATGTGGATCATTTGTGACAGTACTCTATTTCAAACTTAATTTGAAACTCTATTTCAAACTTAATATATTAGGTGTTGTTTGCTTTGTTTTCAGCTGTCCAATGAGCCTACCAAAAATGCCTGCAAAGAAGCTGTTCTCTAAGCAACATTTTCCTTTCTAATGGGCACAATTCAAGCAGACCTCCAAGGCACAGCCTGCAAAAGGGCCCGTTATTGGCAAAGCCATACTGAAAGGGTGTGCAGGGCAGTCCGATTACCTTTGCCAACACTTTTACATTATTTTTTATGCCACTGAAGCAATACAGACCAGTGAAGAATCACCACACATCCCTCTTCCGCTGGTTCCATTCTATTTAAGAGTTTGTTTAACGGACAAAACGGCACACTTCCCAGGGTCTTCAACAGCAGCGTTAGCTTCCTCAGGTGAACTGTCAGCTCAGGTGTGTTATTTTTTAGGAATAGCTGTTTTGCTTGACAGTATTAACACTGACTATAAGAACAACAATACACAACAGCAATAGCCTGATGCTTTCCTATTCTATTAACATTCCAGAAATCAAAGCTTGCAGAGCCTGGGGCATAGAAGCCAGCGAACATTAACCTTTGCTTTATTTTAAGCTTTTATAATTTTAAGAGCTTAATTTCAGGTCTGCAGCCATCAGGCAGCAGAGTTGAGACTGAAGTAAAACACAGCAAAAGCAAATGCGTGGCACAATTTCAAAAAGCTCTTTTCCTGAGACTCCTGGTCATCTCGCCCAGCCCTAATGCAAAATTTATTTCAAGGCATTTAACATCTTTTGCCCTACTTGGAGTAAACATGATAGAGTTTTGATTTCAAATAGATGAGGGAGTGAGATTTTCAAATCTTCATTATGAATCCTGTGTGATGTCCACTAACTTTGCACCACAGATGATGTCTGCTTTTGTAGCAAAGAAACGTCTCCTGGTTGGAGAGTGGCTGGTTGAGTAAGTCTCCAGACCTCCCTAAGAAGTCATGTTCAGGAGGCAACACCTGACTATCTTTCAAACTCTTACTTTCTTGTCAGTGGACTGGATGAATCAAGGCTGGAGGGATGGCTGGGACAGCATACTCATGTCTTCCTTTTTGCCATCCATATGAATCCAGCAGAAAACTCTACTGCTCTCAGAAAGCAGGATATCACTCTTGTACCTTCATTCTCTCCTTTTCTTTGACTCTGACTGGTCCACTGGAACTCAAGATAAGTTAAGAGTTTTCCAAAGGATAAGGGTCCCACGAAACTCAAAGAGCAAGCTTATTAAGAATGCACTGCACAAGGACTTTGGGGGCCTGGTTACCGTAAAGCCACAAGGGTGTTTCAGAAAGTTTAACCTTCATAACTAATTCATACATCAAAGTATTCCGAAAGGTTGGCTAAACTTTACAGAAGACTGTCATATGCTGCAGTTTGTAAATCGGCGGTACAAAAGTAGGACAGTGGTAGCATGCTGACAAGAGGCCTTAGCATGTAAAAGTTTCCTCACTAAATAAGCATGACTTGTGATGGCTGCAACAAATCCACTCTTCTCAGCATCAGTTTTTCAGCACAGCCATTGAGAGGGAGAAGGAGACAGCGAGAAGCAGCCTAACATGCCACCTTCCCTTCCCAGCACAACTTCGAGCAGGCGAAGCGTGCCCTTGCCATAGCATACACACACTCTGTACAGCACGAGGACCAGGCTGGAGGAGCTGAAAGATTATGCTACTGTTGTTGAGGACCAGACCCAGAAAGCACGAATGGCCTACGCTTCACATAGAGCTTCACAGACACGCGTTACAATAACGCCAGGGGCAACGTTATTCCTGTTGAAATTACGGTCCCTTATCAAACTCAGAGAATCGTTCGGTTTACAACTTACAAAATTCCTGATGACTGTACGAGCTGAGAAGGAAGCCAGCACTACAGTGAAAGGACAATTTCATCGTAAGCAGCCCTTTCTGCATTCTATTTCTCAAAGGCTTGATTGAGCAAGTAATATTCATTAGCTCCTATTACACACTAACGCTGCAGGAGCGGGCAAGCAGGCCAACCTGTGATTCTTCATGTCTCCTAGAAATCAGGGTCAGGGGGTTCAGGCCATCTTGGCCCGTAGGTGAAAAACAGCTGATAATACTTTTCATGTCATGCCCCAAATCCTCCTCGGGGAAAAGAATCTAGAGCCACTATACACTGTAAAAAGGGTTAGTTTTTTTGTTTGAGTTTTACAGGCTGATGGCTTTTAGTAATGGATTCTGTAAATCTTTTATACCACTGTCTGTCCTGTGCTTAGTACTCCAGTGGGAAGGTCTGGCAACAGACACAGGCAAAATTCCGACATGCTGCAATGTGCAGCTGCAGAGGAGTTGGGCTACTGGAGGCCACAAAACACCAAATTATTTTCACTTTTCCAAGTCAAGTCAGTCCCCCAGTGAGCCAAGTATCTGTTGTGATCTTTGTCTGCTATCTCTCATATTTGTTTATGTTTTGGGAAGTTAGTAGACAAGGACACAAAGATTTCTACTAAATTATACCCTCAATAGGAGGACTACATCTCTTGGTTTGCTTCTTTGCTTAGGGTATGCAGAAATAAAACTCGTCAATCTGGTAAGTATTTTTCTTACCTTGAGTTGTAGTATCAAATATAAAAAAATCCTCACTTAATTTTCTAGGAATTTCAAACTGAAAATAAACAGCTCATCAAGTCAGGTATCTATTAATTAATAAATTGAAGATTATAAGATTCTTCCCCAACTGCTTCATAATAGAATTAATTAGTTGCAATTAGAAATAAATGTCACTCCTTAAAGTAATCTTAAACAACCAAAATATTGAAGCACCTTTCATTAGAGAGTCTTGAAACACTTTACAAGACGTTATGCATGCCATTTATACAGAAAAGACACCTCATCTGGTTTCCTTATGGGCTATGGCAGCACTGGGAGCAGATGCTCAGCCTCCCACCGCCAGTCCCCAGCTCTGACCATTAGACCTGTGATCTGCCTATTCCACACAACTCAGGGCAGCTTTGTTTAATCAAGCCAGAGCAGATTTCCATTTCTGTTTATACGTTAAAACTAGTATTCAAATAAATGTTATACATTATCAGTACTTGGGAAAAAGGCTATTTCTCACTGCATTTTAAGAACTTTTTCCAACAGTGACTTCTTTGGGAGATGGCTGGGAAGAACACCCTTCACACACAGTGATGGGTGCCTCACAACCATCAGAGCAACTTCATTTTTTTTTCCCAAAGGCAGGTATGCTGTAACTCTCAGATTGAATTGTGCAAAGGAGTCTGGGTCTCCTAAACTGTATAGCTCTTAGTTGCAGTTCAGGAAACCCTAACGGGAATTGCTTTTATCCCAACATACATGGTAAAAATGATATCTTCATCTTAGCTACCGTCTAGCCCCTACTTCAGCAGCACTGCTGATCACATATTTGCTTGTCAGACTAACATAACCTCATTTTATATAGTGGAAAGTATATATTATTCCTTCTATACCCTTACTGCATTTTTAAAAGTTTATTCATTAATATTATTTTATTGTTTTTTCATACTCACAAAGAAAGTGAAAACTGGGTAGGAGACATGAGTCAGATGAAGCAAGAGAGAAGGATTATGCAGCAGCAAGGGAGCAACCCCAGGCACTAACATCTGAATTTAGAAAGGTACAGAATTTTTAAAATTAAGATATAACCTTAATCCCGTAGCAGCCCACTTTCAGAAGTGTTGCTTGAAGATCTATAGCCTGCCAACCCATACAATAAAATTACCCAGAGCTTATAATCACCACAGAAATCACAGAGGCCGGTTGCGGTTTGGCAGGCTTTCCTCCTACACTGACAAATATAAAACAGATGATGGCGGCCTACAGAACTTCAGGGAAACATAATGCTTGACAGCAGAATGACACTGCATTGGAAAGTATTGTATATCTTCCAATAAAATAAACAAACTAAAACTCTCACAATACCCATTCCAGCAACTATGACCACCGTAATAGATCCAGATTTTGAGTTTTTTAGTTTTAAAAGACTCATTCCACTTAGTGAATAATGCCTATTCTTTCTAAAGTGGCTCATGATCTGATTGCTTAGAGATTCATGTACAGTCAGATTATTGTAAAATTATTTCTGGGAATATCTATTCAGACAAATACTTTTTATAAATTGAGAAAATTACTAAAATCAGATTTTGTATTTATCATCTAGTAATCTAGTATTAATAAACTTTTTATTAATATCAGCAAAAATAATAACTTTGTGTTTATAGTGCTAGACAAAATTCCGTTTCATTGCTAACCTCTATATATTGATTTGTACTATTTGTCCTGCCCAAGAGGACTTAGCAAGAGCATGCTGATGTTATCATTTCCAAAAGATCCAGGTTTACCGTCAAAAAACAACTTATTCTCACCCTGCTATTTATATTAGTACCAACAAGTAGCATTGAAACACACCTGTCTATAATAAACTAATGAAATCCAGCTTAAATAAAGAGAAGCAGTGATCTATCCTAGCAGTGACAACACATCAGTATTATGCTTCACCACTAATACTACATACAGAAACAAAAGATGTGTCCAAAAACCTGATAACTTCAAAGAAATAGTTCATTGTTATTATTTTTTTTAATTTAAGAAATATTATAATAAAGTGACACATGCTGAGCACAGAGAGACAGGCTTGCCCATGTGGAAAGAACAGGGGATTATATAAAAGGAACCGGACTACACCAAGGCACGTGCTACTCCTCCGTCTACCCCACATCCTCTCAGTAGTAGCAGCTCAGGAGAGTTCTCCTACATCCCTAAACGGGGTCCAGCTACAAACTGTCAAATGCCACTTTTCTCCATCCCTCCCTGTGAAACATGATGGCAGGTGAGGAGGGGCTATAAATTGTGTTTTACAAGCTGAAAATTCTGATCCAACTGCGGTTGACCACCTTAGCATTACAAAGGAGTCGGAATACTAATGAGATTATGGCTGTAGAGAAACTCAGAACCAAACTGAAACAAATAGCAACAGGAAAATTGTTTTTTTTTAATTCCATTGTGACTCTGTTTAAAAAGCTCAGATCGTGATGATACATGATACAATAATCTATCTTAAATTCAGGGATGCGCTCGCAGAAGCACAGACAATTGCAATACCTCAAAAATTGAAGGAATTTATATACAGGGCATTTAACTATTTGTACTTTCTCCTGAGCTAAAGATATTACAATCACACTAGGAAATGTCACGCTAGACCTGCCTAGGAAGGCTTTCTAACTAGGAGTAACCTGTCTCTAAGAGGTAGAAGCACATATTTACAGGGGGGGAAAAACAGAGACAGGCTACAATAGTTAGAGAAAAAAATGCTACTGTCTTAGCCCTTAACATATTATCTCTTCAGGCATGTGGATCACGTATCATACTTTTAATTCTGAATAACATACTTGTAAGTGTTCTCATTATACATTTAGAAATTAAATCTTTTTATACAGAAATTGTACTGAAAACTTAACATCACCTAGTTCTGGCAGCAAGTTCTACAGATGAATTACAGACTGCGAATAAAAAGATTTTAATAGGACATTTTAAAATCAATTCCCTATCCCTTGAAACAAATGCTCCTAAACGTTACGCTCAGCAAGCTCCAAACCATTTCTGTTTCAACTCATCTTCCTTGATAATACATAATCAGAATTGATCATAGGCTCAAGAGAAAAGGTGAAATATTTACAAAGAGGCATTTATTAATTTTCAGTGTATTTTCTCGTCTATCACATATATGCCTGTTTTGTCATCGTTGTACTCTGAACAAGCCTTTTGAACACAGTGTCCAGAAGGACACCACATACTTTTTTTCACTGCTAACACTTCGCTTAAATACTGATAGCAGATGTTTATAGTTCAAATTATTCCTACCATTGCCAACAGGCATTACTTCACATTTGTCAATTAATTTTCCTTGGTATGAAAGTGCTCATTCATCTGGCTTTGCTGAGTTCTCGAAGGCCCTGGTTGCATTTCGTAGGTTTGACAGACCTAAAGAAACGTATATTGTCTGCACATTTTGCCATTTTCCCTTTAACAGAGACTTCAGATGGTTCTGCAGGAATCTAACCCGAACACCTGAGGGCTCCCTGCTGTTAACCTTTTGCCATGTGGAAAACTGACACTTCATTCCTTCCCTTTGTATTCTGTCTCCAGCCAGTTCCTGCCCCAGAAGAGTAGTTCCTCTTTCACCTCAGGAATATTTAATTTCCTGAATAGTCTCTTACGAGGAACCCTAGCAAAGGCTTTCTGGGAGTCCAGACAAATTTTGTGAACATGTTCCTCTTTATCCTATCAGACAGCACTCATTAGCTGTTGTGGTAAAGCTGTTCTAGGAAAAAAAAAAAAAATTCTGAGTTGGTGCTGCTTTTAGGTACCGAAGACAGTAGTGTTTAGCCCCCATTTACCAGATCCACTTGATATGACGTTTAGGAGACTGATAAAAAGCGGCTATGTGCAATATTTCAAGTAGCTACCATATCATCTCCCAGGAAACACATAAGATGGACTTTCCAGCAGTGGCTCTGAATTTTTCTCTTTGGCGATTTCAGGTCAGCCCCAGAATGTTATCCTTAATTTATACGTTTTCTGATTTAATTATGCTTAGTTCTAATTTCCAACAGGATGTGCTTATACTAGGCTAGACACACTGCAAAGCACTAAGGCTTAACAGAGTGTAAAGATACAGCTGTTACCTTCATTCATATGCACTGGATTAAACCTAGAGAAGTTTATTACAAAGCTATCATTCCATAGGGAGAATTCAGTCAACAATTCTTTCACTTCCCTTTGGAAATCAGTGAGATGAATACAAAAATCAAGACTTATTATGTTAAAAACTACCACTCAGTAAAGGATGTAGAATTAAATTTGATTAGAGTCTTATTAACGTACAATGCAAAAGCGTGTAAACGACAAATATTAAAATCTATTTATTCTATGGTTGGCAAATAGAAGTGTATGTAATACTAGACACAAATAGCATGCAAGTTTACAAGCATAGCCCATGTTCAGATAAAGGCATATTTACTTCAAGGAATATCTGTTATTCTAACAATCCATGCATGAATGCCTCCATACTAGAGTAAAAAGAGAAGAAAATAACATTATGTAAAACATATATATGAGACCAGTCACTTTTTTGCCTATCCTATTAAAATAACACCTTAAAAAAAAACTAATACTGTCTCATCTGAGCTATTTGTCATTAAAAAGATAATTTGCCCTCTTTACGCCACAAATGGATACACCATAGATTAACACATTCTAATTAAACATATTTTTATACATCTTACATATATAAAACCAGGAACCACTGTTTATTAACAACAATAATAAATACCATTAAATGATATCTCCAGATATCTTCATGGCACTATAATCCAAACAATTTCTTCCTTTGAATGCTAATCCACACAAAAAGATACAGGCCTGTGTCCTTGTAGCCAGGATATCCATTCCTAACATATGCACATGAACTTCTATTCCAGAGTATGTTCCCCACTGGCATGAGGTATGTGGGAGAGGAAAGGACAGGCAACCACTCCATCCCTAAATTATGAATGAAGTCTCTTATCATCTATCCATCTAAATTAGACACAGTGCAATCTTAGCGGTATGAACAGTCCTGCTTAATTCCATCAAATTGAATGAGGTGATAGATGTTCTTAAAGTAACATTTAGACAACTACTTTAATAGTTGGGATTTTCTGAGATTCAGGCTTCTGTAGGCAGTTTCTCTCTAGGTGGCTAAACCAGGGTCTTAAAAGTTTAGCTCTGGTTAAAACATTTTTCATATGTATTTCCCCTTCACACTTCTATATAGTGCTCATTCTTAATGCAATTCAAATATTTGTAGATACGTATTTGGAAAAGGCGTACCTTTTCAAAATACAAAGCCATTATAACACACCTGTTGAGAGAGAAGCTTCAGAAAACTAGCTGTCTTGTGCAGAAGTAGAAATACTGCAATTTTTGTAGTCAATAAAATGTAGATCTTTATTTACAAAAAAATAGAACAATATCTATCTTGCAGGTGCCAAGAGAGCAGGGTTTATTTTTTCCTTTTTGTAATCAATTTAAGCAAACAAAATTTAAATTAAAAGCCATTTGCAACTAGGTTACAGAATTTTAATGTAATATGGAATATTGTTAGTTCATCTGCCTGCTATTATCAGATCAAGATTAGATGTATTTGTGCCAATGCTGTCCTCACAGACCCTTAGAAGGTTAAACACTCTCTCATTTCTGTAATAAATGAGCTGTTGTCTGCTTGCGTGTAAAATATTACGTACTTGTAAAACAGCATCTGGTGGTGAGAGAAAGGAGGGAAGGTGATTGCCACGAGTCCAAAATTTGCTGTGATTCAAAATCCTATTTCATTGTTTAGCTTTATGCATCTCACTGAAAAAATAAGACTAAAGATTTTCTTGCATTATTCTCTCTGTGATACATTATTGCCAGCATTAAGATTATTTTAGGAAATGATTCAGTTAAATTTGTAGAGCAAAGCAGTATGGAAAAAAGTTTAACCCTAATTGCTTGAGGGCTTATTCTTCACTAGCCTGTGTGCATAATCACACAAACATTCTCTTTTCCCACTAAAAATATTGCAGCTCTAGCTTATCTTTTTATCACTTGCCTTGTATTTCTAAAGTGAACTGAAACAGTATTGAAAAATTTATTGAATGCTATCAACCAGCAGCACGCCTCACAATGTCCCATGGCCTTCTATGTATCTCAGGGCAAGCCTTCAGCCTCCTCAGCATCTGCAACTATGCTCAAAATCAATCACAACAAATATATTAACTAAGGCAGACTCAGGAATGGATTTAAGCATCTGACTGAAATTTCATTAATTTGAGTCACCCACCCCCATAAACATAAATCCATAATAAAGCATGGACACTCATCGGTCTACTGCAAAAGAAGGATCCCCAAACATACACGTGTGGTGAGACTTCATGTCTCCTTTTCCCCATCTGTCCATAGGCACAAGGATAGAAAAGACATCAGCCAAAGTCAAGCATGAAACAGTATGAGAGCATTTCCCAAAAGATGTGGGAGAAAAATAAAATCAAACCAAATGTGTGTTTCTATTCAAACGCTGGGAAGATTAAAAAAGAGATGGGTAAACTAGAACACCTACTTGTAACAAAGTATGTCAAACACTTGGAGGAAAGAGATCAATTATTGGTAAGTTAGCACCTGGACATAAAAGACAAAGAAAAGATGTAGTAACTCATGTCAATAGAGGAATCGTGTTAAGAAATCATATTATAAATAACTTGGAATCAAATTGGAACTTGGTGAAACATAGCAATAAAGAGCCTAGATATCTACAAAATTGAAAGTCCATGTCCAAATACAGAAAAAATATATTACTAAGGGCAATCTTATCTCTGTCATTTGGCAACAGCAACCCTATCATGTCCAGAGAAATTAGATTAATTGCTAGTGCAGGAAAACCAGCAATAATGGTGGGGATTGGTTGTTTCAGATATGCTGAGGTGCCCAACCTAATCTGTAGATTGTACTTCATGGAGTGGCTAGACAGGGAACTCACCGAAACAAAACCAACTTGTGACACAGTCATCAGTAATATCAAGGACTTCATCGAGAATATTACTACCAAGAAGACAGTAAGAAGGATCCTTATATGCTTAGATTCAACGTTTCGACATCACGTAAAAGCAAAAAAAAAAAAAAGAAAAAAATCCACTTGGTTTTAAAAAGATGATCTGACTAAAAATGAAAGCTTATTAAAAGCAAGCAAAATATCAAAAAGTAAGGCATTGGCAAGTCCATGAAGGTTATGTAAGCATAGAATAGTAGAAGGTGAGAGAAAGCAAATACCACCAAGACGAACAGTGAAAAAGCCATTGTGTTTACATGGCAGGTTAAGAGAGGGTATTAGAAACAACAGTGTCAAAACAGATTATAGCATATACATATCAGTACAACAGAAAGGAACATAAATCATGGCAGGTTAGTTGTACAAGACATAGGATGACAGGCCACAAAATTGCTGAAGGAGCAGTTGCAACAATACAGTAAGTTATAACCAACCTTCTTTATCATTTCATCAAGAGTTGGAAGGCTGTCCAAGCCTGCGGGATCATCAAGGTGGACTATCCACAGAAGACACAGTGATTGTACAAAAACTAGATGAATCTTTTTGCACTCTTAGTGCAGAAAACCTTTGGGTAGTTTCCATAAATGAAGCGACAATACAGCTGAAAATCAGACCAAAAAATTCAATGACATTTCATTGCAGAATAAATTGAAAAAAGTAAACCATAAGAACTCATTAGGACCAGTCAGAATTTACCTGCAAATTCAAAAGGAATTCAAGGATAAAATAAGTAACCTAATCACTGTGGCATGCCACCTAATGCTTTGAAACTGCATCAGTGTCAAAAGAACAGAAGACAGCACAAGAGACACAGGTGCTTCTTAGGAAGCCTTGAACACAAGGACAAGTACGCACAATGTCCTTCTCATGTGAAATGGGAGGTAGGAGCAATTAAAAAGAACCAAATAGCCACATGGACCGTTACTGTGTCTTGACAAAGGGTTAAGGAGACTTTTGCAAAGAAAATTCACACCTCACAAAGTTATTGAAACTTTATATAGGACTCCAATAACAGCTGGGAGAGCTTTACAACTAGTTCTTAATTAAAAATCTAGAAACCTGTTAAAATTATATCCATTGTGGAGAGATTGGCTTGTAAAATGTAGAATCAAAATTGTCACACACACAGAGTAAAATCCAGCTTTCTAGACTCTCAATCTCATATCTCTCAGCTAAGATTTTCAAATGTTAACAGAATTGGGCACCAAGGGATACTTCTTTTAATTTAACATTTTTTGATGTGGTTCTGTGACAAAGTTAGCTCCAGTCAATGCACTAAAAACTTCCTCCAACTCACTTCTGTTATTTCAAGGTAAAATTAATTCCTGGAGTGGTGTTACTTCACTGCTTGAACACCATAATTACACAAATACCAAGTTGCTATTGAAGTTTAAAATAGACACATTGTTTTTCTTTCACCATCACTGTTCCCTTACCTTCAAAATTCTCTCAGCCTTTATTCATCATTCACTGTTCCCTTACCTTCAAAATTCTCTCAGCCTTTATTCATCACACTCCAATAGGTTATTTGATAGCCGACAACATGGCAGACACCTAACACAAATATACTTTTCAAGTTTATGATGAGAAATTCAGTTTCCAGGCAGTGAAGATGTATGAACTCACGCTTTCCTAGGCAAAGGGAAGGCTGTATATAAGTGGATGCCCCCAAGGAAGACTGAAGAGCTCACCAAAGGAGGAAGGGGATGAGCAGGGCGATGCCATGTTAAAAAGCCCCCTGGGAAGCTCTGCTTCTGTTTGTTATCATCCCTCTCCTCCAAAAGCCCAGCTGCCTGTGCCTGATGAAAAAGGCAGCTCTTTTCCCTTTCCCCTTCAAGCTTCCCTGTTGACCCACGCATGGATCCCAAGGTCTGAGACCTCAAAGCAAGCTTCTGGTTTTGTACAGCATGTCGCTATTGATGAGCTTTTAAAGCAGAAGAAAGAGTGAAGTTAAGAGTGTGGGGAGGGTGGGGTAGTAAGAGGGAAAGGAGGATAATGAAGAGTAGAATCCAAGCACTTTTGGAGACACAAGTAGATTAAAAGAAAGAGAGGGAAAAAAAAAACATAAAACACAATTACTGTAGCTCTGTAGTTTAATATAGCAGTGCTAAACATTGCACTGAAACGCAAGTATGGTGGCTGTTTTCTGCTTCTACCTTGTAGCAGTTTGTTCTTTGGCATTAGTCAAGATCAGGCACAAAAGACTTGGAGATTCACTAAAGCGCTGCAGTTTTATAAATCTAAACAAAAGTTGTGTACGGTGTGTACACGTACACTTCAAAGGAAAAAAAACACAAATGGATCTTTAAATTTGTACTAAAAAC
Source organism: Tauraco erythrolophus (assembly GCF_009769465.1). Classification (NCBI taxonomy): domain Eukaryota; kingdom Metazoa; phylum Chordata; class Aves; order Musophagiformes; family Musophagidae; genus Tauraco; species Tauraco erythrolophus. The sequence continues at coordinate 36,459,021 of NC_141473.1, forward strand.
AAGAGTAAAGAAAACAAGGGATACACTCATTGTTTCCAAAACCAACCCTTCACAGTCACCATCTTCACTTTAACCACTATTTGCTTGAACAGAGCTTCAGAGGAAGCGAAACAAACTGATTTAGGCTAGTTTTAAAGCTATGCCCTAAATATCTAAAAATTGTACAGCATGCTCAGATTTGGAGAAATTCTACGTGCCCATGGGTACCAGTGCCCCAAGTCCTCTCTCTGTGCCTGTGCACTTTCTGCAGCAGTGCATCTCTTCGTGCTAGTATTTAGTGCAGACCATTTTGCCTGGTAAGCTGGCTTAACTGTGCTGCCCACCCTCTCAGGAGTCAACAAGATGCAGACCTTCAACTCTCTCCCTTGGCATGCCTGCCCACTCTTCAGCCTTAAACACAGAGCTGGGAAATACTCTTCCTCTGCTGTGAGGCTGTTCAGGACACTGAAGGAACTGAAGGGCATTCATTTCCTGCCCAGGCATGTTAGGCAGCTCATAATTAAACCTTCTGCTGCAAAGCTTTTAAATATTTTTCTATTAGCTTCTACAAGATTTTTTTTGAGCCATTCTACTTATATAGTACCATTGTGACTTCTAGAAGAAACATTAATTTAATATGCTATTGTAGTACTTCTCCTCTTTCAACAGTAAGAGAAAACTAAAAGCTTTATAATACAGAAGAGATTTAGATTTAGCAATTAAATCTTAATTTCTATTTCATTTAGCAATATGAGAATTCTGCCAACATCTTCAGAAGACTTTTAATATATCTGCATTAACGCATAGCCCATAACCCACCAGTGCTTTCATTTAGTAAGCGCTCTAATGCGGCTATAGTTGCCAGATCAGCTGGTCCACAGGAAAAAGATTGCCTTGGTTCAACTAGACTCTCCAGTCAGCTTCGATGAAATCGAACAGAAGTAGCTCCAAACTTCAACTTCTGAAAAGCTCTAATAGACTACACTTCATGTTAATCAGAAGCATATGGTCTTTCAAATAACATATAGCCTTCAGTGACTCAATGTTGGTGTTCAGAGAAGCAAGGGTAGTATATTAAGCAACTCTTATGCCAAAACAAGTCTTTCAAAATACAGGCATGACTCTAATTTATCTATTTTTCATGCTTTAAAAATTATTTGTCGTTTAAAAATACAAAAAGGAACGACACAGTGTTCCCTTTAAAGCAGAAAGGCAGCATGACAGTTCCTGCCAGCCAAATACACAAAGAGGCTCCATGCTCAGGGTCTCTGAGCAAGCCAAACATTTAAGTAAAAATATCCGAGAGAATTTTGCTCAGAAAGATATTCTCGTGAGGTTTACACCGCCTCATTATAATAACATAATTTCAAGGAGGTGCATAATTCAAAGATCAGCTCAAAGTATGTGTGCCCTGTCAATGCTGCAATAGGAATTCATCCTGCTTGCAGGGATCCTGTAATAAATCTGCTGTATGAAAGCTCTGCACATAGACACAATCTGCATTTCATTGTAATAACTAGGACTGCCCAAATAATGCAGATTTTCCAGAGCAGTCTTTTAGAAATGATTCCTTATTACCAATCTAACAACCTTCTGTCTACTTCTCATACATTTATGAGTGATTACGCTTTCCTGGCCTGAATCACAAACTTATTCTTTGAAAACACTTTATATCTGTATGCAAGGCAAAATGGCTACCCACTCGAGCAGTCAGGAAACTCGAGTTCTCCCACAGGACTCATCCATCTAATACTAATAAAACAACATCCCTCATTTTTTTATTTTCAGAACCAACCATCAGAAAGAAAAAATATATTACTGACCAACAATACTGGAAAAAAATAATATAAATGAAAATTTTATTAATATGGCATTAGGATACACATCTCAACATCCCAAGAGCAAAAATAAAGTCTACAGCAACTGATTTCTTGTGAAGGATTTGCCCGGGTCTAGAATTAGCCAGGGCTCACGTATCCATTAAACGTGTTATAGGATGTTATAAAGAAGAAAAAATAAAGCTTAAGGGCTAGATTGTGATCCTCGTACTTACATTGGCTAATGTCAATCTATTGTGTTTCCATAAACTCGTATGAGTAACTTGTCTTCACAGGAGCTAAGGACATGACTATCTCAGTCTGAAAACACAGAAGACTGGGAATATAATAGAAAAAAATATCTTTAAGATAAACAAAGCTCCTGAAAATTCAAGACTCTTCCTCCCACCCTGAGAACGCAGGATAACTAAGGGTATTTCATGCAAGAGAACCAGCACTCATTAGCCAGGAGGCTACTGCGCTGAAAACAATAGAAATCCCCAAAAGAATCACAAAGACTCGGCACTTTAAAATGGTTCCCTTATAAGCACTGTGAGGTCTGTCACTTACCAGTGAGTACAGCTAACCATTCCCTTCTCCACAGGGAATTTGTATTTAGATCCAACAAAACACCGGTGAGGCTTCGATGCCATTTTTGTTCTAGGGAAGGACAAAGACACACCACCTAGGTATTTTCTGTGTTCCTGCGACACCGCTCCAAACGTTTCCTAGAAAATCAGCTCTTAAATCCTGAGCTCTGCCTGAGATAGATAACTAGAGACTGGCTGTTGGGTGGCTTTGGTTGTCAGGTTTTTTGTTAAATTTTCAAATTAGGCAGAGCTAGGTTTTCAAGTTTAATCACCACTGTCCCAAATCAGTGTCTGAACTACTCAGTTACCTACTCTCTTTTCTAAATGCTTTGTTTGGCTCGATTCATTCAGCTGATGAAACATTTTAATTTCAGCATGACAAAAACCAAGCATATTTCTCTGTGATTTTGGTTTAGTTTGCTTGTTTGTTCTTAACTACCTCAGCTTCCAAAAGCAACTGCAGTTACAAAGCTACTCTCCAAGCTCCCTGCTGACAGTAATACTTCTAGCTGCAAACTATAGCAGCAGTTGAGATGTGGGAATAAATCCTAAGCAGCAACAGAGGAGCTGATAGGAGTAAAGAAGTGAGAAGGGTGCTATTGAGCAGTACCAGGAGGTTTGGAGCATCAGAGGGGAGTTCCAGGGTGCTACAGGCAGGTACGGATGGGGAAAGAAGACTGAGTCTTCAGCATGCTTTCACTGCATAAGTAGACTCTGCTGATGACACAAGACAATCAAAAGTCTATGTCTGCCAGGCCTTCAGGAAAATTAGAAGACTAGATGATGAGAGAGAAACCCTTATCAAGGAGGAGAATTTGCTGATCTTTTCCACCCCAGGCTGCAGCTTCACCATGACTTTAAGCTGACCTAGTTACAGACTGTTGTGAAAGAGGATGGGAAAGACAGTATGGATTTTCTCTCCCCATCTTGCGCTGGCACTAGACCTGTTACTGGGCACACTGAGTAGAATTTGAGGTTTCACACAGGGCACTGATTCAACTGAAAACTAATCTTTCTGCTGTTTTTAAATTCTTACCAAGTTACAACTAGGCTGGCTCAGCTCCCTCCTTTGGCTCAGCCCAAGCACCTCAAGGGCACACTTAGATTAAACGGGGCATGAAACCACAGCTGAAGGCCCCAGCTCCACCTAGAAAGACAGAGAATACTCATGGCCCTGGGCAACTCTCCTACCTTTACAGCATCTCTCTGCAGTTCTTAGGAAGTCCTATCCACCGCTACTTGACAAACATTTCCATCCTCCTCAAACCACAGCAGCGATATTCACAGCAGTAGGCCACAAGACAGACAGCCTCTGTGTGCCCACCAGGCTGCAAACAAGCAGTTACAACGTATGCAACGTGTGGTGGAGACAGATTTTAGACTTCCAGTAACATGACACAGTTTAGCAAGGCGTCGGGAAAGAACATTTGGCTATGAGTTTTCCATAAATAGCCAATTTGCAAAAAAGCTGTTAAAGTTCTAGAAATCTGTCGCTTTTCTATTTTCGGTTCTTCATCTCATTATTTTATATAAATGTTCAGAACAGATTTCAGACTTCTGAGACTTAAGGTTTATGACTTTGTGGTTTTTGACTAGAAGGCCACATGCTTCACAGATAGAAATGGACAGCAATTAATTTGTGTGATAAACTAAAAGAGGGATCAAATGGCAGCAGCTCCAGTTCCGCAAATCAAGCGGTAATCATTCAAAAATGAAATAAGAATCTCTTGATGAGCACAATTGCCACTTATATTTGTCTGTAAATAAGCAATGTATGTATTTTCAGAACCTGCTCACACAAATCATCTTTGAAGCTGCTCTTTGATGTTTCTCAGTGCCACTAAACAAATGGAAGAATTGCCTTTTGGCAATTTTCTCGGCCCTAGTCCTTATTTAGGTGCTTAAAAGTCACACCTGGCTCATCTTTAGCTCCACACGTGACAAAGTTTTCTTCTAGGGTTTTTTTGTTAGGTTTTATTCCACCCCCTGGTCTCTCTCATTCTAAACTGAAAAAGCACAGGGGTACAAAGACAATAATTTAGGGGTCCTGCTGAACCAACCTGGCTTCAGACACACACAATTCAGCTGTAGGACCTTTTAGCAAGTTCATCATGGTTCACTTCATCTGGAATAAGGAAAGAGGAGTAGGGTGAAAAGGAAGCAGAGAGACTATATCAAGAGCTCTTAGAACTGAGACCATAAAAGTAATTACAAATCAAAGACAAATCCAGAAACAAAGTCACTAGTGCAAAAAATTAGCATGAAATGTTCTTTATGGAAACCACCACTTAGCATATGGGTCTAACTGTAAAATTCTTCCATTACTGTGCATCAGAAATACTGATAAAATCTGAGGGGAACAGGACGACTGAAACAGACAATGCAAGACCCATGTAAAGTGAGCATATCACAGCTGACAAATACCATCTTTGAGAGATCTGTCCTTAAAACTCTTGTATCTGCCTTTACTTTCACCTTAACAGTTTTTAGAAAAGTCTTAGTTGAACTTAATAATGAAATTTAGTATATTCACTACCAACCCATACATACGCTAAAATTACTGTGGATGCCCAGATGAATATCAAGAGCTCATCCTTCCAGAGAAGGGTTTAGGAACTTACTTAAGAACAATTTTGCGCAGATTATCTATTAATTTCCTAAGTTGTAAATCTATGAAAACTACCACCTTACTGGTATTTCCCAAGAAAACCAAAATAACCAAAAATATTTCAGCATTTTCTTGGATCGTTGTTTCCACGAATATGCCATACCGTTCAGGTTCGCTCAAACCTAGTCTCCTCAATACTCTCACAGCGTATTTGACAGCAAGAGAAAGTACTTTATGCTGTAGGCCTAGAACACGTTATATACAAAACCCGTATGAAATATGATTTTTCACATTATGAATTCCAGTAGAATTTGGTGTAGCATGGTGAAAATAAAAGTAAGTATAGCATATGTCTTAATCCCATCAAAACCAGCTTCTTGGGCTTCACAGACAACAAATGAGAAAGTTATGAAAAATCATTTAATGAAATTTTTTTTTGAGAGTTGACAAAATACAGTCCCTAACATAACTGCTCTACTGGAAAATGGAATCAGATTACTCTTATAAGAACAGAATATAAAGCAATATTTTCCCACATTCCTTAACCACCAACAATTATTCTTCCCCTTTTCATTTAATATTAAAATAAAAGTCAAGTTAGTGACTCAAAGAAAACTAATGCTGTAAATATTGACCTCCATAGGTCTGAAATGATGGCTGGTACCACTGAATCCTTGAAACATGGTTGGAAGAAGTAAGTGGAAAAATTTTGTAAACTACTGTAGAATTTTCTAGTGCTGTGTGCACCTTGTGAAGTCTTAAATATCTGCCAGACAGTATAGACAGCAGTGATTTACAACAAGTTCTTTTCAAAACTAGCTAGCACTGAAGAGCTGACTGCTCTTCACTTAACATGATTACATAACCATGAATTAAAATAAGAACTCTCTGCCTTTTCAATGTGAAACTCAATTTGTCATAGAGTGCCTCCTTCACACTTGATGACAAATGACAAGATTATTTCTTTCGGTTTTTATGTAATGCAAGCATAATTAACAGATATTTACTGCAACATTTCATTACCCCAGTTAACATGTAGTGTGAAATATCCTAGTAGTATGTTTATAGAAAATACAACTTTTTAAATGTCACTGAGTTGAAAGAGGTAATTGTAATAGGATGAGTGAAAAATTCATTTGTTCCTTCTCCCTGAGGACAAAGACATTTTTTCTTCAACGGAAAACAAAGAGTAAAGTGGGTAAACAGCTTTTTGAGGAACAGCTTTGCACATAAACCAGTGTGGAGGCCTAATTTACAAAAATAATGCAAAACAGTACATTCCATTGACCTCTGCCAAAAAAGCAGCTTAGGTAGGATCTTTACAAAGCTTCAGCTTCACAGAAACCCAGAGCTTCTAATAAGGCTGGATGAGAAATCCTAGACTGCTTGTGAAACAATATATTCCCCAGTGGAGCTCTTAGCAGACTAAATGCACCCCCGGGGAGGCTGTAATTGATTGTGCTGCTGCCAGTGGCTGAATAAACAAACAAAGGAGCAGACACGGTCACAGTTTCATTTATCATGCTTTAAAACTCTGTGTTGTCATATTTGCTCAATTAGCAAGTAAACGAGTCCACAGTGTAATCCTCCCCATTTCAAGATGAAAGAAAACGAGTGGTATCTATTTGTCTCAGAAGTCAGGGACACGCTCATTCTGCTGCCCAAAGTTCACACACACGTCATTCTTATTCTGCCACAAGAGAAAGATCAGCAAAATGAACGTCATAAACATGTTTGAAAAGTGTTTTGAATTTATGATGCCAGCAAGCCTTTTGTGCATACAAAAAGAAGTATGACTGTTTAATTTAAAAATACTATTAATCTTAAATAGCATAGCATTGAGGTATTTATTGATAACACATCAACTAACTGTCAAACGTAAAAAATCCCCAAGCCCATAGTATACTAACGATAAACGTAATTGACTTCAGTGGGAATCCTGGATAAAAACAAATACAGGATCAGACTCAAATATAGTTCAAGCTGCGAGTCTACAGAAATAGTCCTACTGCTATTACACCGAGAAAACCGATCTCACTCTGAAATAACTTTCTTGAAAGTTAATGAAAGACTGGCTAGTGTTTTATCGCGGGAATTGGATGGTGCCTTAGCTTTGTTTTGGTGTCAGAGACCATTAGTTCGCTCTCTTTGTGATTTCTAATGGGCCAGGAAAGGGCTGTAGGGAAAGGAAGAGATACTAATTCTGATTAGCCAAAGAAAATAACTATCTCCAAAGCTGATTCTCATAACAAATATTTCTGACATTCTGTGATTCCCAGTAATAATTCACCCAGAGGAATTTTAAAACATTTGAGCACCTCTGCTATGAAGACAGGCTGAAGTTGGGGCTGTTCAGCCTGGAGAAGAGAAGGCTCTGGGGTGATCTTATTGCAGCCTTCCAGTACTTAAAGGGAGCCTACAGGAAAGCTGGAGAGGGACTTTTTACAAGGATATATAGTGGTAAGACAAAGGGCAATGGCTTTAAACTGAAAGAGGGCAGATTTCTATTAGATCTAAGGAAGAAATTCTTTACATTGAGGGTGGTGAGGCACTGGAACAGGTTGCCCACAGAAGCTGTGGATGCCCCATCCCTGGAAGTGTTCAAGGCCAGCTTGGATGAGGCTTTGAGCAACCTGATATAGTGGAAGGTGTCCCTGTCCATGGCAGGGGGGTTGGAACTAGATGAACTTTGAGATCCCTTCCAACCCTAACCATTCTATGATTCTATGAAATACAGGTCAGAATAAGGGTTAGCGACATAAAACTACCTAATCCATAGTGCATAAGTACTATGGATATGGGGCACTGTAAAATTTGTTATTTAATTACATTTCAGGAGAATCACGGACGAATGGGAGAATTTTTTTAAAATTCTGACCCACAGTTGTTATTTGTCCAGCACACCTAAGTTTAAGAGAAAAAAGATTTTCAAGAAAAGCTGAAAATAGCGCTGATAGGAAATCTGGATGAGATAGTACTCAAGAAGAATGATTCTATAAAAAAATGAATTGGAGGAAGGAAAGAATGGATACCAGAGTTACCTTCAAATATGATAAGCAATTAAAGTTGGCTCCAGGATATTTTATATAAAGCATAGGAAGTCTAGCAGAATTATTTCACTCCAATTGATGTGAGCTGATACACTGCATCCAGTTGCAGATACTGCATTTTAAGGAAAATAAAGAAAAAGGTAAAATAATCTAGAGAAGAGAAAACAAAATTAGAAGAAACAGTGTTGAAACTAACTATGATGTGTTAAATTGGTTCAATTTGGAAAAGATGGAGGGAAACGAGAGAATAATTGCCCACTTGATAAAAACTTGTAGCAAAAGGAGTAATAATCAACATTATCAATAACAAATGGGGGAAAAAAAAACAAAAAACACCAAGAAAAAAATCCCGTAATGTGGAATAAAAATTCAGGCTGGATAACAGAAAGCACTTTTTCAAACTCCATTTGCAGTTTTCTCTTCATCCTTCTCTCACAGCAATAGTATTTACTGCCTCTGCCCTACCCAGGGAAGAAAGCCTGATCTGTAGAAAGACCACTGTGTAAAAGCACACTGTTAGGCACTGAAGCAAACACAATTCGTAGCTAAGAGCAACTTTCATTCGGTTTCATCCCTGCTTCTGAGTTGCCAGATGTTGGCAAAGAATACATAAGCTTCTTACAAGCCATGAATAAAACTCACAATTTAGCTGAGGTTCTGTGCAACTTTAATACTTCCTATATTAGACTATCAAAAATATTAAGTGCTCTTAGGTTAAAGCAGCATAATGGATTACAAATTTGTCAGTGTAAGTAGAAAACTAGGCTTTAAAATAAACCACATATTTGCACATGACAAAACATAAACAGCTACATGTACAAAGAATACAGAGAAAGATGGGTGAGTGTCAATAGGTTAGCAAAAGAGTTGAATATGAGGTTCCAGGACCAAATAATGACAAGATGTCCTAAAAGTTTCTCTTCCCTGGATCAAAGAGTAAAATCAGCATGTATTCCAGTAAAGAGAGACTCTAAACCACTAAATACATTAACCATGCCAATAAACTAAAAATCACATATTCAGCACAATGAGTAATAAAGATGCCTCAGAAATATAGGAAAAGAAGAAGTAGCCAGATATGATGTCATCGAGCTAATTTAAAACCTACCTAAAGCTAATTATAACAGGCCAAGGTCATTCCACCCATCAGGATAAATCAAGTCTATGTGCTAACTGCAAGATGAAGAAACATGAAGAAGGGGTAATGTAGATTCTTACTTCCTCACATCTCCCTGAAACTGGGGATAAACTTGATTTCTCAGGGCACATCCTCCTCTCTCCAAATGGCAATATTCAGTAGCATATTTCAAGGCAGCTCAGGCAGGAGGCTGCTAACATGGTGTGGAATTTGGCAGCAATATGAGTGAACACAGTAGCAAGCGTTTTAAGTGTGCAAAGTTGTTCAGGGATGACTATAACCTTTTATCGTGTGTAAATACATATGGCTGGAAGGTTTTAGCTGCTGGCAGATATAAAAGGATAAAATTTAGGACAAGTGATGTGTACGGCACTTAGCTGTGGAGTCCTGTTTGACAGTCCATATGTTACAAACAGTTCTCAGTCAAAGAAAAAAGCGTCAAATGTAAAAAAGTGGTGAACACATCAGGGAGTTCTGAGGTGCGATTAAAACTTTGCGTGAAGGGACTAAAACTTCTAATAATTCTACCTTTGTTACCATGTTGCCCTAAAGCAAATGGAATCAGACTTGTCTCCTATCTCCCCAGTATCCAGTAAAAGCTCCAGACATAATGGGCAGATTTTAAACCTGACCATTACATTGAAAAATAAAGTCAAGGCTTGCCATTTAATTCTGATGTTCACACCGTCTTTTCACCTGCTGCCAGCTGGTGACATTAATTCAGCAAGCAGATTGTGTAAAGGCAACAGATTATATTAGTTTAGTTTTCCTTATTTGTGCTATATATTAGTCTCTTAACAGCTGATTTGAAATGCCACCTAGAGGGCTTGGTGAAACCATGAAACTTGCCAACGCTTTGGAGCTGAAAACCTGCAGAATACGAACATAAAATAGGATGAGAAATACCAAAACTATGAAAGAAAATACAGATATGATTTTTCAAAATGAGAGATTTTAGCAAGCATATTTCATTAAATGAAATGTGAATAGACAGTACTCGTCTGAACTAAATGGGATGGCTCCGCAGCACACTGACAGGACAGCCCACCTCATGTAGGGGAGCAGGATGGTTCTTAGGTCTTTCATGTTGTTCCATGCCGCTCTTCCAAAGCCCAAATGTCTTAGAAATCCTCTGAGAAGAACAGTTTTTGTTGTCATGCAGGTGTGTAAATTCTGCAGTGCCTAATAGCTGCCCTTTGCGAGGGCAATCAGGCAAACAGTGCTCATAACCTATTTTCTGTACCAAGAGGAAAGTCCAGCTCCCCACTTCCTTATCTCATACACTGCAGCTAGAGCTGCTACAACTGTCCTGCTTTTCAGTGTTTGAATAGTTGCTCTCTTTGATCCTTACCTAAAACTCTCACTTCACAAGCCAACAGCCACAGGTCTTGCTATATCCAAGCTCTGCTTTATGTAATACAAGAGAAAATGCATTTCAGTAGAAAACTGGCCTTCCTCAGTTCTATAGGTCTTTCTCCTGTACCTAAATCAGAAGAAAAGGGTAGGCTTGGCGAATCCCAGCGCAGCTGCTACTGAGACTCTGCCAAATGCTACAGGAGAAACTGTCACTGGAAAGCACACCTCCTACGGAGCAGCACTGTGTCTGTGCAGGCTTCCTACCAAGAACAAAAGTCAATCCGGCAGCTAGGCTTGTCTAATGCTGGGCCTGAATAAAACATTTCAGAAAAAATCAGCTGCAGAAAACCTACATACGAGTCAGAGATGCTCTTAAATCAAAATCCTAGACCTGACCAGCACCCCAAACTTTGGTTAAGTCCCAGTACGGGACAGCAAGCAGTCCTCCTAAGAAATACATCTACAAACTTTGTGATCCCTCTCCACGTAGAAGCCTGCTAGGATGTAAGCTGAGAAAAAGTAATTTATTCCCATTTGAAGGTGAAGCCATCCTCATCATGACTGATACTGCTAGCATAACAGGATGAAATAAGAATGTGCCAGTATGTGGAAGGGGACTAACAAATTAGTTCTTTACATAACATAGCAAGTAGAAGCATTTTCTACAAGAGACAAAGCATCTGCAGCTTTTCTCTTTACATTTGTTTCCAAATGTGGGTCTTTCCCCAACAGGTGAGATAGACAGATACAAGTCATTACATAAACTCTCTTGCAGCACTGAGAATATGAGCCCATTTGTGAGCAGATCTGAACTAAAAATGATGGTATAGATTTTACATGCCAAAATTTAGTGCTAATAAAACCAGGCAATATCAGTCAGCTGTGTTCCATGCGCATGAAATGTATGTAGAAACCAACCACGAGGCCAGAGCACATTAAAAGACACAATCTCCTGAGAACCTTTGCTCTATGTTTGACATGTCCTAACACCTTCAACCACCGAAAGCCCAAAACAAAGCTTCTCTAAAGCTCCCAAAGGTTCTTTTATTCCCTAAGGCAATTTAAAAATATATCAAAACTACCTCATTCTTGTGACAGGCATATTTATCACTTTCCAAATACCTTCACGAGAGTTGGACCACTGTCATCCGACCACTAGGAAATGGATTCCAACCAAAGTGCCTCCTCAGTGGTAATCACACAGCAGATGGTAACAGCATTAATAGTTGCCACCTTTGTCTGCATGTCCATTGGCACAGACTATGCATCTAGTTACTAACTTTCAAGACACCCTATTCTCAAGGACCAGGTTTGCTTTTCTCTTCCAACTATGCCACATAAAACCTAATTTAGGAAACGTACTAAATTTCCCTACTGTATTACGAGTAACCACTGTCCCCTTGGTGTTTCTTATATAACTCATTGCTTTTGACTTGAAAATAAACACATGCATTAAAAATGTCTTTTCTTATAATTACGCAGTACTCTTCCCTGTAACTTAATCAGACATTTATCACATTTTTAGCTGCAAGTCACTTAGGGAAGGCCTTATTCTGCCACCATTATTATTGCCAAGTAGTTCAATCAAATTTAATAGCATAATTTGTTTAATAAGATACTACCCAGCTTAAGAAAGAATGGATGAATCCAGCTCCCAGTAAGGCATCTGTCTCATTTCAGCTAGAATTATGCTTTTGCTAACCACATACACATTACATGGTAATTTTCTCCCAACTTTCCCCTGTGCTAGCTTTTCAAGTGGTTCTTAATTAACTCTGTTTTATTTATGAAAGCATATTTTGCTAGACTTTCCCCAAGAGCTTTAGTAAACAGCTATATGAAGCTTGTCTTTACTTATCACATCTCCCGTAATGCTCTCAAAAAGGAGGAGAGAACGTTTTGAGGGGCAGAGCTGTGTTTGAGGTATGAAGGTTTCTGCTGCTTTTAGTCTACATCTTGAATAAAAACAGTATGTGATTTGGGGTATGAAGGTTTCTGCTACTTTTAACCTACATCCTAAGCCTGATTTCCTTAGGAAATCATAACATTTTTCCATGCTTGTATATGTGCAAGTGCCAATTAGTCTCCTTTCTTGTTAGTTTTTAGTCGACTAGCCTATTTTGGCCTAATTTAGCAGAGGGCAGAGCTCTTAAAAATATAAAGTTCTTACAAATTCTGTGAATAATAGCAGCAGAATATGAAAGAGACACTATATGAATATTCCCATTGAAGGATAGATGCAGTGGACTATTCAGCTGGTTAAACACAACAGAACTGAGAAGTGAACTTTTCCCTCCAAGGCAGTAAAAGCTTCCATCAACACTGAACATCTGGTAATGCTGTTTTCCACACATACTTCAGTCACAATTGCTAAGTTTGCAAAAAGAATGGCTGTTGTCTTGAAAGGATTCCCATTAATCTAAAGAAAGGTAGGAAAGTGTTTAGATGGTACTGAAAAAAACAGTACTTTCAGTCAGGTAAGAGAGTTGAAGCATTCTGCACCTCACTTTGGCATGTTATGCCTTAGTTTGCTGGACTGCACCAACACATTTAAAAGGCACAAGGAATGTCAATAAATATATTCACCTTGCAAATCATTCATTAGTGAAATGCACTGTTAATTAATAACGAATCATTTTCTGAAGCAAAAAATCACATACTATTTTTATTCAGATCTTACACGCAGATTTGGGACTGTAACAAAAAAGTGAATGTGCTCCTTTACTTCTCAAGCTAAACAAATCTTGCAGATTTTTGAGTTTTAAATTTTTTAGTGTATACGGATCTGAGAACTGATGATGCATCTGAATTATAGTCCACTAAAACCAACTATGGTATCTTTCCATAAGGTGGAGGAAGAAACATAATTAAGCCAGAGAAAATTTTGCTCTAGATATGTCTGGCTGAGGAGATGTGGTTCCATACCAGTACATATGTCTCCTCTTGTGTCAGTTTTTAACCAGTTAGCCTGTTCTGGCCCAGTTTGACCTATATCTTTTTTAAGACAGAAGACGACACAATTCGTGTCACTAGAAACATCAGTTCTACAGGAAAGTCAAATGATCAAGAAGTTTAAAAACTTTGAATTTTTACAATGCATGCCATTAAAGCACTTAGAAATTAAATGAAACTAAATTGCTAAAAAAAAAAATAAAATCGAGCTGTGAAAATATTGTCACTATTTTTTAAATCCCTGAAAATTTCAGAAACTGAATAAAAGTAGGTTGAAAGAGTGAAAGTTTAAAATGTTTTGCTACTTTCAAATTTTAAAAAAATTCTTATCATTACAAATGATTTTGTTGCATCAAAAGTATTAATGAAAGAAAAATATTTTTTAAAGTATGCTGATTAGAAATTAAACATTAGCTTTCACATCAGTACAGAAAGCTACTGTTCAAACCCAAACGATCATTGTTTTACCAGAATAAAAAAATTGACTTTTAATTCCAAAATAGCCAGCCTTCCACCATGATGAAACTATGAACTAGATGTTACTAGGTCCATTCTTAAAACACAAAACAAACAAACAAATCCTCCCTACCCCTCCCGGCCCCCCCAAAAAAAAAACACCACCCAAAAAACGACCACTTGCACAAAGAGAGAAGGACTCAAATGCTTCTAAAGACCAAAAGAATACAGGGAAAGAACAAACATTCAGGTATTTTGAGTCTACACTCACCACACACTTATTTTTCTAAACACCAAAGCTCAGTCAGAATTTACAAATTTAGTTCTAAAAATATTAAGAATCAAGAAATCATTAAGAAACCATTCTAATCCTTTCCTGTTTGAATAAAAAAAACTTTTAAATTTGTCTTCTATTCTTTTTCCTGCCTATGTTTTTGTCCTTTTTCTCTCATTTGTGGACAGTCACGGTTGTATATTTGCTTTACAGCCCTTCTCTCCATCTGTGCTAGCACACCGAACACATCCTAAACACCTTGGCCTTGGCCTCCCACCATCTCCTGAATCACACACAGAACTTCTGCACTAACTGCTACTAGAATCAGGGCATTACAAAGGAATGTCAGTCTACAAAACTCACTGTAAAAAATATACACCTTATCAAAGCTAGTTGAATTAATTCAGCATAGATTAATCTCTCTTCAGTTTAGGGATCCACGTCTGTGAAATAAAGTTTGAAACTGGGGACTCAAAACCCATTAGTAAAGATAGTTTAGGAAAGGAGTCGATAGCTGACTATATACCAATTCTACCTTTCTCAAGCACTGAATTCGTACACATAAAATACATTTAATTTTCTAATTTTTCACTTTAAGTGTAATCTTTTCATCAGGTGTAAAAGAAATCATACCCTTCAACTCTATGTGTGTTTGGCTTGGCAAGTGAATGGACTCAAATGCATAAAAGTTCCGGACAGCAGTCAAATCAAGTAGGACAATGTAGCTCTTGCCAAAGAACGTTTAATTGCTGTTATCTACTCATCAGAAACCATGATCTATTACTTTTGGTAAATTCCTGAACAGTCCCTTCAATACTACATACATTTCTACACCATAATGATCACCATATAGAACACATAGTATAAAATACAGCTTCTTGATCCACACATGTTAAAAAATAGTGTCTTTTGGTTTGATCTGGCACTTCTATTCAACTGTGTCAGTGTTCTGCATAAGAAAACAGAGTAAATAAGCTTTCTCCTATTTTTTGACCTTTTATGAACTGTCTGATATTAATAAAGCATGTTTCTGACAGACACCGGGGTTTTTCTAAGCAAATATCAATGTTTTCCACCTTTGTCTCCCTGGCAGACTCCCCATTGCTTCAAAAGAAACCTTCTGTATCTGCAGCCTTCACTTGTATTTTTGTTTCAGGCTACAGAAAAGTTAAAAGCAATGGCAGGCACAGAAAAAAAAATAAATAAACATATGGGTTTAAAAAAAAAATTCTGCAAATGCTACCTCCAAGATTTTCATTTAAGTTCACTGCAGTTAATGGAAAAACCCCAACAACACTGAATTGAGTAGGATTTCAACCAATTGGTTACATTTCTTCATTGTTGTAGCTGAATGGTTTTTGAAGACTTTTTCATGTCTCCTAGTGAGCTACCTGCCTGATTTAAATCTCTCGTGCTTGTATTAAATACCATTCAGGAATATTTTTCAAAAGTTTTCGAATTCTTAGCTTACGAGTTCCTAAAAAAACATCCAAGAGCAACTATTTACTTATTCAAATTGTCAGTACACCCTCTGACTCTGCAGTGTTCAATACTGGTACAGTCCTTTACACTAGGAAACAATGGGATAAATACAGAAGCTTCCAAGGAAAAGAAGGGATACGTAATCTAGGCAGATTGAAAATTACTCACATGACTCCTTCCAAAGTCTTGGGAAAGTTATCTAACTTCTTTCCTTCAATTTCCCCTTCTATAAAATGGGAATATTAATACTTAACAACTTTGAAGGATATGATGAACACTAAGTCATACTTGTAAACTGCTTGAAGGCAAAAACATTATATGAAGGAGAAGTATCACCCCCATCATCAGAAATTCATGGTGTATCCTTTCCTTCTCTCTATATGTGAAGGCAGGAAATTATCTTACCAAGGAGACTGATGGCACCTGGAAATTGTAGGCAGCCACCCTCTAAATTACTGTGTATGAGTGTCCTGGTTTTAGCTGGGACAGAGTTAGCTCTTCTTTTTAGCAGCTAGAAGAGCTCCGTGTCTTGGTTTTACTCAGAGGCTCGCTCTGAGAAGAATGCTGATAGCAAGTTGATGTTTGTGGTTGGACGTGAGACTCTAAGGACTTTTCAGTGTGCCGGAGTGCAGAAGCACCGCGGGATAAGGGGGGAGCATAGCCGGGACAAGGGGAGCCATGATTCCCCTTGTGATTTGTGGTGGAATTTAAGATTGAGGGTCAAACTGGCCAATTAGTATTCCATATCATGCAGCGTCATGCCCAGTATAAAAGTGAGGGGCAGCCGGAAAGAAGGGCTTTTGTGCTTTGGCTCTTTGGTCGCTTCTGCTCTTTTGCGCTTGCTGCACTTTTGCTCTATTGCCTTTTTTCCCTCTCTCTCCCAGTACTCCCACTCTCGGAGTACTGTCTCTCTCTGCCCCTCTCTATTTCGGGGCCTCATGTTCATCCGGGATTGCAGCTTCGGGATGAGATGGGCTGCGGATAAGAGGGGGTGGTGAGCATCTACCCTGAGTATTACTTATCTGTATTAAATTGTTCTTATCTCAACCCATGGGTTTCCCGTTTCTCCTTTAATTCTCTCCCTCATTCCTGGGGGTGGGGGAGGGTGAGTGACCGGCTGTGTGGGGTTCGGTTGCTGGAGCGGCCTAACCCACGACAATGAGTCACTTAAAAGTATTAGAGTTCTTTACTCAGTGGGACTGTACTGACTCTAGCATATATAGTCAGAAACGTATCACAGAGATGTTTGTAAGAGAATTGTTACTGAAGACTACCTGTAACTGGTACATAAAGCAGCTAGGGCCAACTTCCCAGTGATGGGAGAGATGTTGGCTGTATTTCAGTATCCCTATCCCAAAATACGTATTTCAGATCATGTCAGAGAGACGCTGCCCTGACGTATAACATCACCACCACCAGCAAAGCTGGATCCAGATGTAAATTCAGCCCTGCTACATTATGCTGCACACATCTCTCTGTTACTTTCCCCTCCCCCACATGATTACCAGTGCCTGCCCTTGAGGGGTGGAAAAAAAAAAAAAAAGCCAAGAAATGCAACTAATGCAACTTATGTTCAAGGTACCCTAACGCATTAGATCAGGTACTGTACTCACAGAATAGATTTTAATCAAAAGTGAATTTAGAATAAGAACTATTTCTGTCTCTTTCAAACGATTCACAGCCATACCCTCAGCCACTTTAAGATAGTTTCCTTGATATTTGTGGAGCTCTGCTGCTTAACAGGGGATGAAGACAGGTTATTTAAATTCTAAGAAATAACTAAAGCACCACTTGAGGTAATTGAAGTTGAATCTCCATTGAAATTTCATTCATATAGCTTTTAAATGTATTCATTTTCATCTCCTTTTTCCGAACCTTATATTGTGATTTTGGACAGTTCAGTTGATGACTTTTGAACACTTCCCACTTTTGAAAAATTGACAACACTTCATATAAGAAACAAGGCAAAAAGCACCCCTGAAAATTCTTTTCTCTGCTACATTTAGGATAACAAGACATCTACTGATCTGCTGTTCTCTCAGCACTAAGAGTAATGGAAATCTTAAGTAACGCAGTCCATACTATGAATTTTATAATTTAAGTCTTAAAATCACTTTGCTTTTCCTGTTTCCAAATGAAAATGAATACTGTCATGCATAGCTCATTAAAAAGTGTTCTAGATCAGTTTTGCAGCCTTACACATCATGAATGATGTTGGGAAGAATACTCTGGAAAAACTGAAGCTGAAAATCTCATTTAGATTAAGCTCTTTCACATGATCTCTAAGAATGAAAAATGGCTTAAGGTCAGAGAAAGCAATTTCCACGTGTATTTTCATTGTGCACAAAAGACATTTGAAGTTCTGTCTTCAGTAGACACAATTCTTCAATTTAACACTGATTTTGACTTGATAATTTTAGGGATGGCATGAGAAAAGTAATGTAAGATAGTCAAAGACACATGGAATCATGCCAGTAGAGGTTAAAAACTCAAACCATTTCTGAAGAGCATGAGGTTAAGAAAACCTTTCTATTCATCTTATTTAACACTGTATAAAAAGAGGTGCAAACTTATTCCTAGCAAGCATTTTTTTCCTTCGGTTATGGTTGTTTCCATGGCTGATAAAAATCAAATACATTTAAGCCAACAGAGAACTCGGCTTAAAAAGACTGCAAAAAAGGTGAAGAACCACTTAATTCTCAAGTTATCGGAGACAAGCACAAATTTATTTCTATCAGGAAAAAAAAATGCAAACCAATGTTGAAGGAACTGTAAAGTACCCAATCACCTTTTCTTTTTGTAAGTGTATCCAATGCAAGCCCTCAAAACCCTTTACAGGGAGTCCTAAGTTGTCAGGTGCTTCTTCCCATGCAGCCAATGCTTGTTTTGCCATCAGACAGACTTTTTTATTTTTCATGTAAAGACTGACATAACTGTGATTGTGGCGTTCTGAATAACCTGACATGTCAGTGTGTTCTCTGTGTTGCAAAATAAACAGGGTAACCCAAACACTCAAGGCATTAACCTAGGCCATTGGCAGCGTGATTTAAAGCAGGACTCTTCTACATCACATTAGAGACATCTGTGCTACCACTTGCAGTATTTTTTTCTAACTTCTAATGTCCTTATGTCAGCTGCCTCTTTATTTGCTTGGAGCAGGACAACCTCCGCAGCATGTCCTGCATTTCTGTAATGCTGCTTTCACAAGAACATTCCTGTTTCGTTCACAGCCCTTTCTGTCGTGCTGTAAACCAACTCTTGGGTCTGATACTTCAGTGTATGATTTCACAGGCCTTAATATGTCAGCCCCAAATTTGCAGTTACTACTTATCTCCAAAACAATTTTATAAAGATGTGGATAGGCATGAATATGTAATGACTAATAACTACACCCAGTCAACCAGTAAATCGAAAAGCACTGTCCAAAGGTCAGCATTAAAATCTCTAATTGAGAGATGAGGGAACTGAGTTTCAGAAAGGGAAGTCCCAAAGATGACGAGGCCATTGGCAGAGCCAGATTTCCTGCCCCTCACACCCTCCGCACGGGACTGAAACAACTCAGAAATCTCACCACCGTTTTCCGACCCTTTGTAAAGCCACGCAATAGTGTTAAAAAGGGAACACATCAGTTCATGTAAACTAATTGTTTAACTGTTCAGGATAATGTAACTAATACGGACAGTCATCTGAACTTCCTCTTTCTTAGATCAGCCAAGATTTTATAGCTACAGTTTCAGGATTATATGGGCATGGCATACGACATCATAACAACCATTAAACACAAAACCAGCTGATTCGCAATAATTCCACCTTCAAAGCGAAAGTTTGAAAGACTCAGTACTAGAAGCATATTGCTAGTAGAAGCATAACTTTGGTGTACAGTAAATGTGGATATAAAACATAGTCTCTATGAAACAGAAGCATCGATACTAATGAACAAGGCCAGGAAGGTCTTGTTCATGCATTTCCTTAGAGCTCTGTGAATACTCAAGAGTCCTAACCTCTGATGTTGTGGTGTGCCTTTTCCAAGACTGCTTCTCCAGTGGATCTTAAATATTTCACTCCTCATGAATAAAAAAGTAAAAAAAAATTACTGTTCATGACACTTCTTAAGACTGCTGTCGATCAAGAAAAGTTAAGATGGGAAAAAAAAATCAGAAAATATAATTTCAGAACCTGTATTGTCACTAGACTTTTGGTAGCTGCTTTGATGTTCATTAAGTAAGGCCAGCAGGAGGATAGGCAAGTCTCCTATACAGGAGCATTAACTCTGTCTGTTTAGGCAAGAAAGTACAAGCTGGCAATACTGCTTTTCCTCCCTCACAAACAGCCCCTGAACATGAGGACTTGTTATTTGCTGAAGCTTCCTTTACACTAGCAGATTCACTAAAGGGAAGAATCCCCAGTCTTAACTCTCAATCTGTGCCTTTGTTTGCAGTAAAAGGAACTGCAAACCACTTCCTTGCTAATCATCACCATTTTAAAAGGTGTTAGACTTATGAATCCAGCAAAAGAAGAGACAGATAAAAAGGTGGTGGTGTCTGTATCAACCAGACAATTCTATAATCCAGCTCCCTGGATTTAGGGCCAGTAAACTATTTATGACCAGTGCCAAGCAAGTCATTGCAGCAAACTCTAAAATTAACAGTGATCATAAAATAAAATACAGCTTCAGTAATGCCTTTTGTTTCTTCCAAAAACAGTTACCAGCATTTAGCCTGATTCCTTTCTCAACGGCTGCAAAACAAGCACAATGTAACTCCACTGAACGCCATGGAAGTATTCAAGACTAACACCACTACAAGTGAGGTGAAAACGTGAGCCAGAAACGGCTGGAAGTTCAAAAGGACAAAAGTCTTTTCTGCCTAAAGAAAATACCAGGCAAACCACATTACTTTCCAGCCTGTATGCAGAATTAGTAACATTTCCAAGTAATCAGTTTTATCAACCATGCGACAATTTTTAGCACTGCTATTTTTCAGATCTTTAGGAAGTTGTCTTAATCAGGGCAGTGGTCCACCAGTACTTTATGTTACCACTGATGTTTCTTCTTTGTGACCTGATAATAGCTTTAAAAGACATTGAAAGCCTTGGTATTACCTATTTCAGATTATTGACTGGATTTTACTAGTCATCTTACCCAATACAGGCATCTCTCGCAGTACCAATCACTAGGTTTGACTGCCTTTAAAATAATTTGGAGATTGAGTAGGTATGTTACAGTATTTTCTTACAATAAAAATCCTAAGGATTTAGCTAATAATCGGCCAAATCTTTGGATGCTGTAAATGTCATCAGTGGAATTTTTACACTGGCAGAAAATTTGGCCCTACAGATTTAATAATGTATCAACAGACACATATCAGCGTTTTTGTGGAGGCACAAATGGGAACTCGTCAGGTTTCTGCCTAATGGAAGTAGCTGACAGCCAAGAAACTCATCTGGAGTATATGAAAATTAACTTGACTAACCGCATCCATGCACTCTTAGTACGCTGCCTTCTCCACCAGCTGTTAGAAGCCATGCTTTTTGCAGGAGACGCAGAAAGCAGCGGAACAAGGGAATGGCAAAAGGCAGCAAAAATAGGATGCATTTAGGACATGATTATGTGTTAAAAGCTCAGCCTTATGTCACATTTCTCTCTAATGTTTCGATGTTTTTTTATACAGGAAGGATAGTTTCGATAAGTCAAAATGTTATACAGCTTGCTCATGTTCCCACTAAAGTTCACTTGAAGTGAACTTC
Organism: Tauraco erythrolophus; assembly: GCF_009769465.1. Lineage (NCBI taxonomy): Eukaryota > Metazoa > Chordata > Aves > Musophagiformes > Musophagidae > Tauraco > Tauraco erythrolophus. Next base: position 36,480,468 of record NC_141473.1, read on the forward strand.
TAATAGGATAAATTACAGTATTTCTAATTTTGTTTCAGATTCTTACTATCCTATTCACATCTGAAGCGCGTTGTCTCTATTTAAGAAATGTAATCAGACTTACAGCTTCTTCCACTCATTTTTATAATGAATGTTACAAAATAAGCTCAAATTTCCAATATGGAAGTTTCTTACCAACTGTGTAAGGAATTGGAGGAGCAGAAGACAAAAGGAAGGCATAGTTCATGCTCACTCAGTGTAATCTGACTGAGGACTGCAATGAGCTAACAAACAGAGCCAACTTCAGGAGTAAACACTTGCATAATTTCTTCACCCTGTGTTAATAGTTGGATAAAACATCCCAGTGGCCTGATGTTTACACCATTACATCAGATACAGCATAAAGATGGGACAAGCAAGGGAGGATCATAAATTTAGACACTAATTTCAGAAGATGTAAATGCTCGTCTGGATCAAACCTGAAAGTTACGGATGCTGGCTCATTGTAAAATTACCATCTGATTTTTAGTTTATAACACCGACTTTTGAAATTAATGGGAAAAGCTACCAAACAGCATGCTAATTCTGTATTTTAGTCATATTTCTCAAATAAATCCAGCCTCCTGTACTCTACACGCATGTAAACATAAATACAAAGTTCCTTTCTAAGAGTTCTTGGAAGGTTTCTGTGTGTAAAAAAGATAAATTCCTCAAAAGGTGATATAATAGCAGCACTTCAAACAGCAAGTGCACGAGAGTTCTTTTGGTTAAGATTCTGTCCGTTCATGTTCATCAAATGTCCACTAGTTTCCTTGTCTCAGGAGACACCTGCTGAAAATGATTCTTTACTGCTACTCTCTCTTGCTCTGCAGAGACCTCCTCCAGATTAGTGAAAGAAATTCATGTCCATTAAGTTGTTAGACTCTGATGAAATTGGCACAATGGTGCCCACCGGGGTGATTTTCAAAGAGTGAGAAGAGGAACTACATGAAGGCTTCCAGCTGGAAGTATATTTTTAGGTGCTATTTACAATTCACTGCAAGCAAGAGTAGCTCTTAAAACTGCAAAGCAGCTCTGGAAGCTATTGGAGCCCCTAACAGCTGTGACATTTGCTGGGAGTGGAAAAACCTTCTCAACTAATGCAGTGACACTTCCTGGTGAGGGGGGAAGGAATCAAAGACATAATGACAAAACACATTTTCAAAACAGGTGCCTGACATTAAATTGCTTAGAAATGGCCTCTAACGATGAGAATCTCCCCCATGGGATGTAAAACAGGTTCTTACGCAGATGGATTTTACAAGCTTTCTAAGATACACAGTTTCATAAATTCGAACAGCCTTCTGACAGCTTTCTTCCCCCAGATTATTCCTTGACATTTATCTTTGTCAGGATGTCTATATACACATTGTAACGTGACGGATTTTGTGCTTCCTTTAATTGACTGATAATCCAACTACTCCTAATTACTTATAGATGATAAACTCAGAATAAGAGTCAACATTTTCACACTGCGTACAGTTATAGCATTTAGACCTCCTGAAATGATACATCAAAAACAAGAGAAATAAGTAAATTAGTTATTAGCAATGAATTTGTTGCATTTTTCTAGAAAAGAAGCAGAATCTGATTCCTCAATCCTGTCACTCCAGGACAAACAGTTTAGTTTCAGTTCGATTTCCCACAACATGAGATATCAGTTAAGGGTAAAGGATTTAACGAAGTACCAGTTGCAAAAGTAGAAATCATAATCAAACTTTATCAGCCAGTCTAAAGATGCAATGCTGGCTCCTGAATCAAAGAAAACAGAAATCAACTTTGTGTGAAAAGTACTTTTGCTACGTGTCAGCCTCCCGATCAAACCACTGAAGTCTGCTAATCAACTTTTCAAGGAATTGTATTACTCCCCTCACCCCAAATACATAACATACACATCTATAATTTCATCTAAAATCTTACCTCAGTCTGTCAAACTGACCATGTCATCAACTCCCTCCGACTCTAATGCCACCTCTGCCTTCCCATGTCCCAGCATTAACTTCTTATTTTTTGACCCTCATTCCTGTGTAAGGCTTTTGTTCACCAATTCCACACTTCGGCTCTGAAACTTCTTCCCCTCAAAGATACTGGTCCTTTGTGCCACAGCTCCCATTTGGACTTTGATAAAACATCCCATATATTGCCTGGAAAAACTATTAGTTTTGATGAAAAGATGAAAATTGGCAATGAGAATAAAGATAAGGAGCTAGTTAAAAGAAAAGTAAAAATTCAATGTTTAAAGAGAAAGTAGAAGGCTGGTTACAAAGGGGTTATCTCAGTATTTTCATTAATGATCTTAGCACAGTAAAGTAAAATTATGCTAATTACATTTGCTGATACACAAATTTATGAAGAATCATCAACAGAAGGGGACTGGAGTTTTACTTCGAAAGACAGCGATACCAGAGAAGACCACAGTAGTAGGAAAAAGATTAAAATCAACAGGAAACAGAGAAAAACAGAGGGTAATTTAAACTGAAAGGCAGTCAAAATGTTTATATTAACCCTGTAACATTGTAATCAGAAATTAAAGAATTTATAACATCAAGAAAATTAGGTCCTAAAGCAAAATTCGTAAAAGAAAAGGGAAGGGAAGAAACCTAGGTTTCAGTGATGAGCTTAAGCAGCAAAAAAGGAACCTCCAGATTTATATTCCATTTATCCCAACCCATTGTGTTGTACAGAACCCTTCCTGAGAGTCACCTCTTGTTGTCTTGTATCAATATAGCCTTGATGGGATCGCACGGGGCTGGGACGTTTATGACAAGAATGCAGACTGTCTTCTGTTGGCAACTTCTATACGTTTGAGCATATAGAGAATGAAGGAATATCAGGAAATGAATGTGAAGGACATCTCAGAAATTAGCAATGTGTTGGAAATTCATTCCAACACATTGCTATTTTGAAGTAACCTCTTTAAAAACTATCGATGTCGGTTCCCGAGTTGCTAGGAAGTAGTTCTAGAGCCATTTGTGTGGGAATCAAAAGCTGGATTCAGCAAAGTGACATTCCACAAGTCTTTGCCCTTAAATAAGGTATCTTTTGTCCCAGGTCATGTTTGATAGTATCTCACAATTGGATTAATCACATCAGATTTTACACTAACCTACCTCTCTAGGTTTGCTTGACTAACTCATATTCATATGAAACAGCATCTCTGATTCTATGCCCTGAAGTATGGGAAACCTCAAACCTCTGACAGACGCTGTACAAAATTTAGTTTTGATAAATACAAGAAATGCTTACTGAGCTATTTTTAAGGCATCTGTCCTAAGAGTTTGGAAGCAGAGTTCTTTGGCCATCACAGGATTCAATCAAGCAACTACCAATAGGCAGATACACAGACTGTTTTCTTGCCCCTAAAAGATCCCCTTCTAACATTAAAAAGGATTACTAATAAAAGGAGCAGAGCTAACTAGAGAGCCTAGCAATCTTGTTCTAACCCTCCAGTGAGACACCACCTTTTGACACACATTTGTTCCACGTTCCTTTTCGGACACAGAAAGCTTAAGGTCACAGTTATGGGTTTCTACAGTGAATCTTTGATTATGAGAGAAGAGTCAGAATAGATTTTTATGGCGTTAGTCTATTCATTTACCAAACTCCTTAATAAAGATGAAATGTGCCCCAGCTGCTTTCTTGACTGTGTTGTTTCAGAAATTATGTTAGTATAAAATTTAATTTTATTCTCAGGGATTTTAGGAGATGAATGACAAGCCTTAATCATTAAAATATTCCTGAGGCAATGCTGATGCCAAATATCACACCCTGTAATGCTGTAACACTTCTCCAGAGAACTTTAGGATTATATAGAAGCCTGAAAGCAGGGGAATGGATGACTTTTCAGAATTCAGTGATTTTTAAACTCTCTTGTTTACAGAAAGTGTTGTAGCTTTCAGACAGATCACAGTAAATAATTAAGATACTTCAGGTACTCTCATTTGAAAAGAAAAATGACAATCCAGGAGGCATGAGAATCATGAAGTTTATACCAGAACCAGCAATATAGCTATTTCGTATTATTTTTAGTCCTACCACCTTTTGTCTGTGCTGACCCTATACCTATCAAGAGGTTGCCATGCCTATCACCACGTAACTGTAGCTACGGACTGCCGTACTGGTTGAGGAAAAATAATTTCAGTATGTCTGACAAAATCCACCATGTAAACGGTAGGGAATTTCCACCTTACCCATTTGAACAAACATGTCCCAGTGTGTTTAGAAAAGTTCTTCAGGAGCTTATTGCATTGTGGCTGGCATTGCATAGTGGCCTCAAAGCAAACAAACTGCACTCCTTTTGCATGAAATTAAATCAGAGGATGTGCTCCTGGAACGTTTCAGCTGCTTGTAAGAGTTGCCTCCACAAGACCAGACATGGTCTGAAAGAAAACACACACAGAGCAGGCTCTGGGTCCCGCTCGCCAACTGTTTCACTCTACAGATCTGCCTCAATTGCACTCGCTAATCTAGATGTAGCCAGTGGTTTCTCTAGAAGCTCCTCTAACAAAAGCAATACTGGCCTGAAATGCCACCCATTAGCCCTGACAGTTCTTGGAACAGTGGAAGCTGAGTGAAGCCAATAATTAGCCAATTTTTTTTTTTTTCCCTTAATGAAAGACAGTAGTATTAATTTAATCTGGTACCATATCGCAAAGCTTCTGTAAAGCAGGAGACCCTAGAACAAGAGTAAAGAGTAGAAAGAAAAATGAGGTTGTCTTCTCCTAGAGGTACCCACTCTGAGATGCAGGAGCCACTCTCCCCACGGAACAGGTCTAAACTTTCAAACTATCATGTGCATGCTAGGCCATTTCATGTAATTCACATACAGATTTTCAATTCTTTTCCCAGATTCACAGCAGATGTGACAAATACAAAGTATGAGAAGATATGAAATCAGGCCACATTAATATTTCAAGTAAAATTTGACATTTGAATCAACTACATTAAATGACTGAGTCTTAACATCAGCAAAGGTACATAAATAACACCTAATTGCAATTTCCAACATTTTCAATTTGACAAATTAAGGAATGCTTTCTGTTTTGACTTTTTTTAATAACAAAATCAAATATGCATCAATATGAATGGTTAGATAATATAGATGCATAGAAAAATCTACTAGTATTTTTTAAAATGTTACAAGAAGGATTATTTTACTGGTAATTTTCTTTGCAAAACATTGCCTCTGCAGTAAAAGAAAACTTTTCATATGTTCTTGACAAAAATCCCTCTGCAATGTTTCTCATCAAAATAGTTTCAGGCTAGTATTAATGGAAGCCATTGGTGGTACTGTGACACCATCACACTGTTGCAAAAGGTAATGAAATTCCAGAAGGACTGCTGTACTACGTCAGAATGATGTCACTGCCAGTCTGAGGAGATGACTTCAGAGTAGTCACTGGCCATGAGGGTCTTTGGGGATGGCACCATGACGACAACACCACATCACAGTTCTAGTAAAGCCATATACTCTGAAAATTTAATTTGATTGCTTGGCATCTAAATAAATTACTCGCACAGGACCAGCTGGAAACTAATCAAGCATTGACTCAGCAGCACTTACTCACCAGTGCCATAAAATGATAAATAGCGACTTTCAAAGGAGATGAGATATGAAAAGAAGGGAAAGGTAACAAGCAAATTATTTTGTATGCAACTGCTGTGAGAGACCTCCCTAACAAACACATTTCGCATCCATCATAATTACAAATAGGCACAACCCAGAAATGTGTTTATTTTGCTGGCATTTGAATTCTGAGCTCATTTGTAGATCCCAAGCACTATTTTTAAAACATTACAATACAAATAATGTCTCCCAGAACTCTGAGATATAAGATACTCAGATCTGGATGCAAATTTTGCAATTGAAGTCTATTTATAGTAATCTTAAATAAATCTTCAGTTAAATGTCCTGAAACTACAATTTCCAAGTATTTGTCTTAAAGGTGGGGAGGCAGGGGAAGTAAGAAAGAAAGCAAGGAAAAAAAAAAAGAGGAAACCCAATCAAGTAGCAAACACATTTACTTATTATAATGCCATTAACCAATACAAAGCTCTTCGAGCCAGGATTTACCTTGTTCCTATCTACACAACGCACAAATTTTGCTTTCCAACCCTTCTGGTGATAGTAATATGAAGTAAAATTTGGTACAGTTGTGAAATTAAGAAAAACACTACACCACCAAGACGTTCTTAAGTGCCAAACAGGATTACGTAAACACAGAAAGTGGGCAGAGGAGAAGTCCCCTCCTGATCTCTGCCTGGTTGATACTGCAGACTATAAAGCTATTACAGAAGACCCTGTAACAGGTACGGACATCCTTCTGTTTTGTCATTTCACCTTCCTCAGTACGCTTCGTGTCCTTTTTTGAGATTAATTGGCAACAGCAATAGACTAGATAAATAGGATTTTGGTGTGATGTATTATCCAGGGATGTGTGATAAATCATATTGCTGGCGCCTTTCAAACTCACTTTCTCCTCAAAAGTCATATCTTGTTTCTGTCCTAAAAGCTCATTTGGCAATTATTTGAAATTATTTTTCCAGACTTTGTCATTGCTTTATCTTTGTGTTAGACTTTACAGGCTTGATTCTTGCCTCCTTTAAAACAGAGAAATGCAAAAACCATAACGTTCTGTGCTTCTGTGTGCACAAACACACAATATAAATTTACAGCAATGACTTTACAGCTCTAGTTTTATGAAAAATGTGTGACAAAAAACCGATGGCTTTATTAGATGAGAGGCAAAAAAAAATAGGCATAAAAAAGAAGATCTCAGAATCATAAGGACTATTCTTACATGGCAGGTATGTTTGTGTCTAACTGTTCTTCACTCAAAACTGCTTCTGACTCACATGTGTGTCTGTCTGCAAATACAGATGAGAGGTCAGGTTTGAGCGCGCTGCGTTTGGCCCAAAACACTTAAGAGGCTAAAATGGGTACAGAGAGGTTCCTTTGGTGGGCATGACAATTTAAATCAGAGCAGAAGACGGGGCAAAACCTTTCCCTGAGCAACCAGCACACCAAACCACAAGCAGAGGAAAGAAACCCCAGCTCTCCCTCACCCAGCACAGATGCCACACGACCCTGTCCGTCTCCCAGAAGGACAAGCAATGTCCACAGATGCCCTGCAGAACTCAAAGCCTCCTGATAAAAACAGAGAACTATTTCCAAACTATGTGACTGAACTCAATTCTCTCAATTTTGCTGCAATAAAAATTGCAGTAAAATTAAGATTTACCGGACCTGTCACTCCTGTATTCAGATGTCCCCACTTTTAACATCAAACTCCAAACAATACGACTTCTTTTATATAAGTCCTAGTCCACTGATGAGATTTTAACTCAGAATCTACAGGTATAAAGAGTAGTCACAGGTTTATTGAATATATACTGTGTTGGATGGGACATACAATGTAAAAGTTAAGCTAAATACTAACCTTTATAATAAAAGCAAGTATTTTCTACAGTGTGTTTAAGCTAATGACCTGAAAAGACCCACTCCTCACCTCATGTAAACCTTGATTTTAATGCTGAAACAAGCCCAAATAAAATTATAAAAATACAATGCAGAATTTAAAATTATGGCAGTCCTTATGACTTTCAAATTAAATCTGTGGCTATAGCGTTGACTAAAAAAAAAATCTATTAATTCTTCTTTTTTTTTTTTTTTTAACAGTCCTTTCAATCCTCTCTCAGTATCTGAAAAAAAAATGTGATTTTTCAAATACATACTGCACATTCTCCAAGTAATACATATTAAACACCCGGAAAAAAATGTTGCACAATTCAATACAAGCAAACAAACTTTTCGTTATGCCTAAACGATACCAATTTCAGAATAAGCAAAATATTAAAAAAGGACAATAAATCCCCTAACTTGCAGCAGTCTTATTAGGTTAGCTTTTCTGAATAAATGTAGTCTTAATGAAAACTGTCACTGCAAAATGGAATGCAATCATTAGATAAACTATTGAATTATGAATTCCAGCCACATGTGAATGGGTACATAGGAGTTTCACAATATTATAAGAGTACATTTCTGCACCTGGATTACTAAAGAGCAGAGCTGCCTGAATTTTCCTTCCAAACAGTTTATTCACCGCAAAAGGCAACAATGATTTATTTGACAAATGTGGGTCAAATGTACCAAATTGTTTTGGTCAAAACACTGAAAAAAAATAGAGGAATATCAAAACTCAAAACTTTTTTATTTTATTTAGGTTTTTCAACTCTTCCCATAGCTAGCTCGAATTGTTGAGAAAATGTTTTCGTGAAATTTCAGTAAATGTATGAAAAAAAAGTACTGACAGGTAGCAATTTTTTTTTAACACATTTACAACTTTTTCATGTGTCATATAGGTTTTCTAATTAACATCAATGAAAAACTGAAGTCCTACAACAGGGAAAAAATGTCAAGACTCATACTAAATAAGTATCAGCAGCCTTGAAGTTGATTATACTATCACCTGTGCTTATTTATTTGCAAAATCCCATTGTATAATTCTGTTCAGTTTAGTTTTACTCCATGACGTAACAACCAGCCTAATTTCTTTCTGGATGCTTCAAATCAAATAAGAGAGCAAAGACTATTCAAAATTGCAAATTTTTCTTTTTTAGTAAATAAGTGAGACTTCAACCTTCTTGACCTGAATGATTTAAGGTATATCCTATTTTTATTTTAGTTCAAATATAAAACATCTGCTTATGGAGATATCGACAAGCCTTCTATTCACATTTAATTTACTATATTGCTGTAACTCTATCATAAACACAGTCATGCATGAGATTAAATGCAGTTTGTGAAATAAGAACGTCACTTGTTTAATTTGTTTCAAGTAATTCACCCCTAGTGCATTTACCAACATAATTAAGTTAACACCAGTGCTGTTCTCTCCTGCATTGTGTCAAGAAGTGCTGCACTTAAACCTGCATCAAGGTCACCTTCCCCCATAACTCTCATAATCCCAAAGCACCACACAATAAAAAAAAACTGCCGTCAGTGACTGAACAGGTTTATATTAACGGCCTAATAGAATTAAAGAGTTGTGCTACCTCAAATAGAGGCCAGATTTTAAGTTACTAGGCACGCAGGAATATTAGACACACACTTAAAATGAGCTATGACGCTTCCCACATTCCATAAAAGTCAGCTTCCTGAGTGGCTCTTACAGGCCTTTAGAATTGCACAAATAATTTGCTGGGAAAGGAGAAATTGCTCATTGTACTAAAACTACCTCACCTAAATACATTTTCTTTGGCCTATTTTAAATACTGTCAAAGGATACTTATGAGGCACTGAAATGACACGAATCCTATCACAGCAGAAAGTACAACTACGATACGTATAAAATATGGCAGGTTCTACTACTGCAATTAGCTTCATGCTGGTAGATTAGCAGGCCTGCAAAGAGACCTCCTCCTGTCAGCCGAGCTCCAAGATGGCCTTGTGTCTAGCAGATCAAAATTTATTAAAGACGACATTTTATAATTTCCTTGTTTGTATTTCCACTATATGGAATACATAGAAACACATACACAGAAACCTTTTGTACTTATTTCCCCTAAGCTGGCTTTTATTAGACTTTAAAAGACTGGAAAACTGTCAGTATCACAGATTAGTACTTGCTATGTGAAAGGTTACAGGTCCCACAGATTTTCTCTGTCCTCATCAATCTTCATCCAACCCTGTCCCATCTTAGGGCATAAATTCAAGCCCTGCTTTTATAAATTAAGGCTTCCAGAAACTAGAGATGCCAAGAATGGTAACAGGGCATTTGCCTCTACCCAGATTTTTCAGTCTAGCTAATTAAAAAGCATCTATTCCTGCTAATTGAAATGCATATCTCCCGAAGAACCCATATTCTGTGTATTTTTGGATACTTAGATCTCATGCCACAAACATTCTGCATTGCTATCGACCTTCTCCTGATGTAGAGCAATGCTGGCAGAATCATCCAGAGGTTCTTCAACAGGCCCCCCATTTCACAGAAACAAAATAATAAATCACAACACAAAGTAAACATCTACAGATCACACTGCATTTTACTATTTCATTTTCCAAGTTTGAAATAAAGGTAAAGTCAAGCTCTTCAAGGGGCAAGTAATATTTTCACTGACTTAGCATTTCTGTAGCTTGGATTTCAGGACAGCAGCCCTCATAAACTGCTAACTTTCATAGATCACAGAGACCATCATCTTTTCACTACAGAAGTTCATTTTTTCCACTGTGCGATTAGTATAGAAAGGCTGGAAGAAAAATCCTTTGATCCAGGAGGATAATACTTTAGAGGAGACCAAATGATATTTTTCTAAATTCCATCACTGGGCAAGAAAGATTGACTTAATCAGTCTGGATTTCTGGAACTACTCCATTTCTACTTTTCTTTTGATCAAGCTATATGTGTTAAGATGCAATAACTCCAGGCAGGCCAAATTTATGCACAGCTTCTTTGAACTTCAAACAAGCTTGTTGGACCCTTTAAATTAAATTTTATCTGTAATTCAATTCAGAGAAGTTGTTCTCTCTCCTCCCCCCAAGAAAATAGATTTCCATTTGCATCATCTCATAATTTCATATAACCTCCTGTGGAATCCTATTTCCCTTGTCAAATGTGATCAGCTTCCCTAGCAAAGTTATAGAATGGAGTTAGCAAAGCATTTATTCACAAAGCTTGCTGTAGTTTCTGGCCCAGTAAAGAGGATTTAAATATTTTAAACAATTCTTTATTGTCATATATGAAAAAACAGAAACATATGTTTAGTTCTCACTGAGATCTCATAGAAAAATCACCTGCTTTAGGAATAAATGGCTTAGTATAACTTGTTATATGCTAGAGATGTGTGGGCAGCCAGTCTTGGGAGGAAACTGCTTGCAACAAAAAGCAGACTGCTCACTTAGCGATGTCCAAAGCAGGTGGGGTACCTGCAGTGCACACCTCAGCACAACGCAGGAAAGCATTGCAAAGTGAGCTCTGTAGACACCTATGCTGCATGGACACACAGAACTCGAGCACAGTGGGCAGCTGCTGTTCCAACGTGATTTATGTCAAACACCACACTTACTGAGCTGTCTTCTAACATAACTGTAACTCTAATACACAAACCAGTTTGTTTCTACTGTAGGCCAAGATGGCAAAAATCTCCTTTTCCTGTAGCACGTTGCTCTGTTGTGAAGAAGTCACCTAGTGCACCTTCAGCCCGACAACAAAATCAGCCTTTCCTAGACCGTTCTGACAGGTATCTAGATGTCCCCATGACAGAGAATCCACACCTTCCCTACACAAATGGCTCCCATGTTTTGCTATCATTAATAGTAAAACACATGAAGCCTGTTGCTTCTTGTCCTATCAATCTCAGTCCAGGAGAGGAAGCCCCTATTCCTCAAAGCAACTTTTAAGCCCCCTGTATGGGGGCTTAAAATCCACCAGGATTGCTATCAGATGACTATCAGTTCAGTTAATAATGTTGCTGATACAGAAATAGAGATGGAAACTGCCCATCTTTGAGCTTGGAGAGGCCCCTTTAGCTCACTGTACGGCACACAGGCTCAACCTACACATTGATTCTCTCGCACACCACGGTTCGCTATTTAGCCACACTGGTGAGGCCAAAACTGTGAATCTGCTCTATTTAATTATCTAAATTACAAAACACCAATAAATCTTTCCCAATAAAACTTCACTATTTTTGCCAATAACTTAGCTCTCTAAAAGCTTACGCAAAACTGTTGTAGAAAGATGAAGACAAATCTTGAGGTCAATTAACTCCCGAACTTCAAGCTGATTTTCTGAAATTGTATGGACCTGTGCTCTCAGAAAAAAACTATATGGAACTGACAGCAATTACAGATACTCCCCACTGCTTTACATGCAATTACAGATACCCTCCTAGCAACTGAACAATTTTCTTTACAAATAAATCTGACAGTGAGAACTTTTTAATCCTTTTTTAATTTGTTCTTAAGCAAGTAGCCTATGCCAACCCGACACTGCTTCGACGCTCATTCTGCTACAGTACTGCAGCATATTCAGCTCATTGCCACACACGACACGAAAACAGGCCCGGGCCAGAACGCACCGCCAGAGCTAAGGTTTCTGAAAGAAGCATCAGCAAAAAGATGCCTAGCTTCCAAACAAAAAGCAAGCAGCATAGAATATATAAATTTAATTTTGCAAATTACCCAAGAGTTATTTTGACAAGTGTGGTGAATTTATTAAGCCTCAATTAAATACATCAGCAGATTAACCCCCTATTTTCCTTTCACATCTACTGTATTATTAGCATAAACCCAGTTGAATCAGTCCTGATTTATGATGCTTTAAGCAGGAGACTAATTAAATCCATTATCCCACTCTCCCAGAAATAAACTATGATATATACCATTCTGAGTGGCTTGATGAGGGGAAAAATATTACATCTAGCCCAAGTCTTTTGTAATTCAAACATGAACGCCCCTGTGCTGTCCATCCTACAGGGCTGTCTCTCAATTACTGCTACCACTTTCACCAAGGTGTCTTTCTTCAAGATAGGGGAAAAGAAACTCCATTACAACTTCTATAGAGAACGGACAGAAACGGCAGCCATTTATTTTAAGCAAAAATATCACCTCAGCAAAACCAGTTCAAGATAAAATAGAAATAATTTCTTCTCCTAGGAGTGCCTCTCTCAAGAGGAAATATTCTCTTGTACCTCCAAGCGAGCAACCAATCAACTCAGAAATATTCCTCAGACCTACAGGCCACCCACAAAGGTGCTGCAGAAGATACAACCACAGTGTTTCCAGTGTTTTAAGCCTGCTTTAGGTGCTACCCTTCAATCACTCGGCATCCAACCCCATTCCCAGGCTACCCAGGATTTCCTTATGACAGAACTATGCCATATGCTATAAGCTACTTGCTTATGACAGAGGATTCAGTCCTCATTTCTCAGGCACATCTTTTCCCATAATTTCAATTAAGTTGCAATTTTCCTGTTTCACAGTTTAACTCAAAGAGGAACATCACGGGTGTGATTAACACATACACGAATACAGACAGACTTTGCAAGAGTCCCAAATACAGGGTTTCTCAGTCAGTCAACAGAAATCTCGGGGAGTGGGGCTGCCATCTATGTCCAGAAAAGCATAATCATTCCTTTACTTGCTCCCTATTTGTTAAAAACTTTTTCTTACACTTTCCTGGATCAGACCACTCCTTAATCAGGTGACTCGACTACCAAGGAAACCTCTCCATAAAAACTCAGCCACTCTTTGTGATACGTGCATTTGGAGAGACAACCAGCATGCCTTCCGTCAGTCAGTTACGTCTCCGTTTGGAGCACTAGCGGAACAGAGAGGTGAAAAGAAAACTGAGCTGAATAAAAGCTGAACGGATGGGACTTCGGCAAGAACGTCTCTGATCCCACACAAAATACAGATCTTTAAATTCTCTCTTAACCTACTTGTTGGCTCTATTTCTCTACCTCAAAAGTGTATTTCTTTGATTTGCATCTTCTAATTCTGGAAAAAAATCAACAGCTTTTACTTATCTAGGAACTTTTCAAGGATAAAAAGGGGTTTGGTTTCTTTTTCCTTTTTGGGGAGCTGCCAATTCCAACTACAACAACAAAAAGTCTTCTATCTAGAAGCTTGCTGAGAAAATGTTTACATCGAACCAGTCTTTGGAGACACAATAAGGGGAATTTTTTTGTTCAGATTCAAAGCATCTTTGAAAACTTACTTTTTAGAATAAGGCTAATCTATTTCTAACTTAATTCCTGTGAAGTACACATCACTATTTCCTCCAGCAACATATTACAGTAGTTAATTATTCCTAACATGAGAAGTTTAATCCAATTTAATCCTATTTAAGACCTGCTTCTTGTTTTATCCACTACTATGATGGAGAACAGATCTTCCCTTCTTTGCAGCAGCATTTTATACATCTGAAGGCTTTTATCACATCTTCATCTGCTCTTAACTGAAGACTCCAAATCATTCCCCTAAGTCATCATTTCTAGATTCTGATTTCTCCTGATGCTCTCTTTCAGATAGTCTCTAATTATTTGTATCTTTCTTTAACCAAATTGCTCAATATCAAGCAGTATTTCTCTCCAGCCAATGCCTTACCAGTGCTGGACAAAGAATTATTACACATGCCTTGGCAGTAAACTACCTCAAGTGCCATGCCTTTTTCATAATAGCAGAGACTTCTAATAGGAGAGACTTCTGCAGGACTTTATTTGCTACATTCTTCCAGCCCAAGAGTGAAATTGTACAGTTCACTTGTTAGAATGCTCCTCCTATCCCCTCATCTGCATTTCTGCACATAAAATAAGTTCACCTTCCAGTTCACATTCCCTAACATGTCCTCTTTTCCTTTCAAGTTTTTGACACGGCATCACAATCAAATTAACATACATTAACGGATCTATTTAAAGTACCCATTTTATCACTGTTTTTTCTCAGTAACATTCATGCTACGTGTAAATAACAAGACAGCCAGCCTATGCTACAAATACCTTAATAACGTACTTTCTGAACACACTACCAAAACATACAGTATGCAAAACTGACATTCAGATTTCTTCCATAGTGTTTATAGTTCGTATGGTAGAAAACTGTGATTATGACACTGTGCATGAGTGCCACAAGGAATCTGAAACACAAAGAATATTTCGGTGTTGTGGCACTAAGCAGATTTCCCGGGTCAGGCACGTCTACTGCCTCTGTTCAATACACCCTGGACCTGCTGAGCCAAATGTGCTGCGCAGATCAATGGCACACATTCGATAAATGGAGGCACGCCAGCTCCACTGCTCACGTCTGCAGCTCAGGAGCACAGAGTAACCTCTCAGGAAATATTCATGCGTACAGCTTTGAAACCATCTCTCTCCAATTTTAATACATATAAATTTGAGAATTCACACAAGAACATGCAGAAATCAAATAGAAAAGAGAAGCAACTGTGAATATAATAAAAGCCAACTCACCACGCATTTGTCTATAGCTACCGTGAAAATTGCTTTAACCAGTCGTAGCTGTAGGTTGAGGATGAAATACATTCTTTTTAAAGCTCAGTGCAAGAAATAGCCATTAATGAAACACTTTGATTTTAAAAGTAAAGATAAGAAAATTGGAAATTAATGTTCCCAAAGCAACTGGAACTCTGTCATGTTTTATGTGTGTATTGAAGTGAAAAATGAAAATATGCGTACAGAAAAATGGAGAGAATTATAAGAACTGCAATGAAATATAGCACAGTATTTCTGCAAGGGCAGGATTCATCAGATTTCTGTTTCACTTGCCTCCTGGAAACACAGCATATCCCAAGAGAACTGAGAGCTGGATCCAGGAACACAAAAGATTTCCTTGAAAAATGGAAAAAGTATAAGGGCCTTTCACCTGGACAGGTTTGAAATCAGGATAATTACTGTTACACTAGCCAAATAGACCACGGTTGTACACAGAGGAAAAATTCTTCACAACTGGACCAGTTCTGATACTAATTAATGCCCTATTCAGCTTAAAGTGCTGATCTTGATGAAAAGTGGCATCAATTATGACAGGAGCAGATGCTCTTTGTAACACTTTCGCACAGCTAACAGACATTATCATAACCAACTAACAAACATTTTGAAGCCAGCCTATTATACACAAACTGCAGTGTTAACACACTCATTTTGAAAAGGTGTAACTTGCAACTAGTAGACAAATGCAACTATGCAGGATAGACATATGGGAGAGTTTAACACGGGATGTTAGAAACAAAGCCAGTTTACAATCTGACTACAGCTTTTAAAAATTTACTTACAATAAACAGATGCTCAGTGCCATGTATAAAATTGAGATTTTGTTCATGATAATCCACTATCATGTATTAAGCCTTTTTGTGACAATTAACTAGGAGATTTCTTGAAAGGGTATCAAGTCATACTGAATTCTCTTTCAATAGTCTCAAATCTTGATTTAGTAAATTCTCTCATCCTGATTTCTAATAAATGAGTGATTTCAATCGGTACATACAAGAGGCCAGACTGTGACACAAAGCCTGGATCAAGAACTAATAATATTTTTGTTCATGAGAGTGAATATATCTGCCTGTCTCTCACTGTTAATTCAGTAATGAGTTGATCAAAGTATCCATAATGTTTTAAAGGATAGTAACAGATTGGATACAATACCAAGATGATACAACAATCTTCAATTCTTATCATTTATTTGAACAGAGATATACTACTATATCAGATGTAAGCAGATGCAACAAAAATGTGAAATACCTATGAAATTGGTAAGACATTGACAATTAAAAGAGAAAAGAAATATTTAATGATGACTAGTTTAAAGATCCCCATCCTACACTCCAAGCAAAATAGCTTGGCAATAAGCACCCAGAAACACTAGGAAGAAGTATGTATATAGTTCTCTTGCTGCTTAAACAAAACTAGTTTAACAGTTATTTTTTTAATCTGAAGTAATCTGAAGTACAGAGCTTTTACTTCTTGCTTATTCTACAGATACCACAAGCAATGGTTTAAACTTCAGTCCAAAAAAAAAAAAAAGGCAAAAATGGAGTTATGGAGTTGGAAAGTTTTGTGCTAAAATCTTTCTGCACAAAGACTTTCACTCAAAAAGAAAAAATATTTCTCTTATTTCAGTGCAGATTTATGTGTAAACAAGCTGCCAGTTCCTTAGTTCATACTACAAAGGCTGAGCTGTACTGGAGGCCCCAATTTCCCCTTTGGTGGCAATCAACATTAGATTTGTTCTGAACAAAGCATTTTTTGATCCTTTTTCAGACATCTGGTAAAAAATTATTTGCATACACTATTAACTGGTACACAAGTAAAACACTTTACCCAAAAAGACAGAGGGAAAATATTTTATAATGTAAGAATATCAGACTTCTTTTGTATTTGGTATGTCTACATCAATAGTACAGTAATAGTAGTGCTGCATCTTCTCTAAGTAGGTCACCATGAATACTTGGAATTATATTATGTTTGTCAAGTGTGAAAATCAGGATTGCAGCTGGTAACAATCTCACTGCCAATTATTACAACTATCCACCTTATATTTATAGCAAATACTTCTAAAAATAAATAAGAGAGTCAAAACTACAGATTGCAACACAGAATACAGACGAGTTGATTTAAAGACCACATAATGCCCAATAGTTATGATGTTTATGTGATGAACAATTATGCCAGTACACAGTATTACAATATGGGCAATGGAGCAGTCTGCCTGCTCAGGTGATGGAGGAGCCCATTTGTTTGACCGGAAAGTAATGCTGACTACCATCCAGTAAGTTGATATAAGCTAAAAGCCTCCCAAAAATTAGCTGCAGGGTTGGCTGGTTTGTTTTGACAACTACCCATCAAGAATCCTAGAGATTTTGAATATGTCCTCAAATTACTGAAGAAAAAAAAGGACACTATATGCATACTTGACCTCTTGCCCACATGGATAAGGATTTCTAAGGATTTCCTTTCTCGTCAACCACAGCCTCCGAGTAAGAACAAGGAGGCCCAGTCTGAGGCAGTCAGGACATTAGGTAAGGAGGAGAACATAACGAGCCTCTCTCTGCCAGTAGCTATTCGCCTGCTGTTTCGGTAACACGCAATCCAAAACTCACTTAATGCCCTGGCTTTGGAGACCCTGAGTGACAAGGTTTTGCAATGCAAAGGTGGAACCCTATGCTTGGGTTGGCGTTTTTCCTCCCTAAAACGATGAGATTGCTATCTTCAAAAGAACTGTAAAAATAAAAAGAAATACTTTCTCCTGAGATGTGGAAAGCAGGTCACATCCAGTTTTATGGCACCTTAATATCACAATACATAGGAGAAACATTTGGGTGATTTAGATGAGAAAGGGTTAATACTGGAGACAGTCTTTATTTTATAGTTGTACACTCTATCTGAAACGGTGGTGCAATGCTGAGCAAGGGAAAAGATGGCTGGCAGGAGCAGTATGAGCCTTTTAATTATAAGAAGCTACATCCTGGCTGGGGCTTTATGTCAAACGATTTGCTGGTTAAGCAACCACCTGTTTCATCAAGTTAGAATTGGCCTTGATTGAAGAAAAACATTTAGAGAGGCAGCTGAGAAGTATTAATAATCCTCCAACACTAAAAAAAAAAAAAAAATAAAAAAGGGACACACAGTTCTATCCACCAAAGCAGAAGATTTCACAAAATTCAGTAAAAAACACATTTGTTGCATATATTTTAGATGTTAGAACAATACCCCAAACAGGCACACTCCTGATTACAGAATAAAACAAAGACAGATAAAAAGCTCTGCTCATCCTCATGTTACCACGTCCACATAACAGAGCTCTTAAAAGCAGGCGAGGTGCTGTGCCACACACGTTCAAAGGGATGCCCAGTGAGACAGTCACTAACAAGCAATCCTACATGGGAAGCAACACTGTGTTACCTCGGGTAATGGAGAAAAGGAAATGAAAAAGCATCTATCTGAATAGCTACTATGACATTGCACACAACTCAATATATTATGATCACAGCACAATAGGGAGATTAAAAAGGACCCCTGACCAAGGAGAACAACAACACAGAGATATATCAATAAATAATACTATGCTTTAAAAAAAAAAAAAAGAAAAAGAAAAACAAACAAACAAAACCAAAACAAAACCCACCACAATACTTCTCAGGAAAATTGTTTCATTGATAAAGAGTTCTTCTCCAAAGGGGTGTTTTTAACAAGGAAATTAGCATAGCCTGACAATGGCAAAGATTCCCGGAACTCTGAAAACCTACCATTAAGGCTCCCAAATACTATTGCTCTCTCTGCACTAGTTGTTCCCCATTGGACAGCTAGACAACTTTAGCTTTTTAAAACCTACTTCTTATGACACGTACATTTGTGTTGCTTTTCAGTGGAGATCCTGTCTCAACACCACCATCATGCTTTTCATATTTTGGCTAAGCTGCAATTTCCTTACCTTCCTTTATTTAGCTGAACAAGCTGCAAGAGTTAATGATTTCCTTGCACTAGCCATGAGATTTCTGTACAGCTCACACTGGCTTTACTTCTAGGCTGTGAGCATCAGATCAATGTCATTCAGACCTTGGGGGTAGCAGAGCAGTATCACTGAAAGTAGTACGGTAAATGCAGCAAGAATAACAATCTGGTTTCTCACATGCAGTAAAAACACTACAGTCTAGAGACTATGTGTTTGCTGCAGGGAAGCAAAGAGATGGTATAAAGCAGTAGCACACGTTGCTCAAACATCTCCAGGGGCAGAAAGAAATAGAAAGGACAGGTAGATTAAGGATAGAGACTAGAATTTTTGTTTGTTTGTGTCTCCTCATTTTCTTTTAGTCAAACAACATGCATGAAAGCATCACATACTAATCAAATAAAAACAGAACTAAATCTCAGAAACTGAAAATCCCATCAGGCTGTAAGTATTGTTCTTAAGGATTAAAATAGACCGTGTCATCAAGAACAAACGAACATATCAACAATTTAATGCAAATCATCAGCCCAGCAATACAATAACTTCTCTGAATGGCAAATAACAATTTTTACCCTTCTCATTTTTTGCTTGTTAAAGCTTCTCTTTCTAAACAAAAAAAGATAATGTGTGTCACTTATTCAAAGTGCATAACTACTTTTCAGAAAATGAATTTGCAAGAGTGTTTTGAAAGCTCTACTGCTATTTTCACATTTACTCCATAAACTGAATGATGGCATGTACTGAAAAAGCTGGATATCTAGGATGCTGAGTGGTACACTTTACAGACACAACCTGAGTTTAAAATTAATTGTTCCTCCTTTCCTTGTTGCACTCTTTCCAAGTTGCTGTCTTATCTCTGGAGTAGGTTGCAAGAGAATTTTTCCATCCTTTCTCTCAGTAACATCCAGACAAAGGTAACACTGAATGCAGTGTTCTTTGTCATTGTGCTTTCCTACTTTCAAACCACAAGTTATTATTTCTATATAAGCCAATTTGAAGCTATCATTGTTACAAGATTTGAAATGCATTGCACGTAAGTCTGCACTGTAGAAGACAGAGCAGTGGAGAAAGGAAGTAATCCGACCCTGACCGAGCGTGCGAATAAACAAAAGGCAATGGGGCTGGCAGTGTTACTAAGACACACAGACCTAATATGACTATATCGTTTCTGGGATTTGCGTTAGTAATGTCGAGACTCCCTCTTAAGAGCATTTTCATCGGACTGTAGGCTGAGATATTTACTTCCTTGAGTAGAGTACCCTTGCTCAGTATTTTCAGATATCCAGAAGTCTGATCAGTGCATTTCACTGTACTGCCAAGGACACCATCTTCAGATAAGACATGTCTTCGAACCTTAGGGAATGGTGAACACATTGATAGGGAAAACGCAAGGAACTATTTTAACTGACAGGAAAACTACCAAGGATTACCTTGTGTTGACAGTACAGCAAGAGCATTTTCTTGGGCAATCACTGCATCATAAATCAATCTACACACCAGTCTGCTTTAAAGTAACTTCCTTCTGAAGCCACCCTTCACTTACCATAGAAATCCATACACGTGAAATTAGTGCATTTGCCTTCAACAATCCATAATTTGACTGTGTCTTTCAAAAATCATGACAACTCAATTCTTTTATCACCTTTCTCTTCCAACAGAGTATCCAACTGACAGTTTCCACTAAATCCTGAAATAGTTCTAGGAAAAGTAATTTTTTCTGGGCAGCACTTTGCCTTCCCCAGATCCATTTTTCTATCAGTGCCAGATCCAGAGTGCAGGTAAAGTCAAAGATTGTGGCTGCCCAGATGGCTCTGTGGAAGAAAAATAACAAGTGAGGACTCGCTATGTGGCTGGGACACAAAGCCACTGTGGAGGCACAAAGTCCTCTCACAGACTTCTAGGTGACTGAAGCCAGCTGCCTGATTCAGGAACAGGTGCCACAGACTCCGTGCATAAAGGAATGAAGTATCTCAGTAGCACTGAACTCTACATTAGCTCCCTCGTAATCCAATCCTTTCCTTGAACAATACTACTATTTTTGAATCCTTAAGGGATTTATAAAATGTGTTGTTAACATTCATGAGGTTAGAGAAATTTTGTCTGTAAAACACATTGCTAGAAAACAAACGTGATCCATCCCAGTTAACTTCACTATCTTCAAGGGAAAAAGTCTTTCATAAGGAATTTTCCAATATAGATTTGAGAGACTGGCAGATTTCTCTACTAGCCATCTGCGTCTTTGGTTAGCTCAGCTGAATACTTCTCTGTTCATCTATTTTTAATGTGCGAAGCACATTACCAAAAGGAACAAAACGATAAATAGCAAACTATTCTTTAAAAAGGCAGAAAACATCTCTGTCATACGAAGTTATATAAAATATTTCCCTTTTATTCTAAAGTCACCCTGAAGAAATTCTGTGCAAATATCTTAAAAATTTGTTTTGTACATTTAATTAGATGTTACCTGTGACATCTGATTATGAAATTTGGTCAGATTTTCAGCCCATCTGGTGTGCATATTAAAGCATGCAAATCCAGATTTTGACATAGTTGTGCTAGAAATTAATTACGTTTTGGTCATTCTCATGCAAATTCTTGTAATGAAAGTTTTACACAAAGGTTTTCAAAGAAGATGGATTTGGAGGGGGTTTTATAAGAGGTAAAGTTAGCCAAGGCAATTCTCTGTGGAATCATACAGTGGTCTCTCAAAAGATACATGCTCATCAAGTACCTATAGTGGCCCTTCTTCAGGTTCTTTGGATGAAATGCAGTGCTGTCAGTGCACGGAACCAGTGGTAAAAGCAAACATCTTTCTGCCATTCCTGCAGTGTTCAGCACCACTTAATCCAGCTTCTAGATCCAAACACCACTTAGCACAGCTAATGGATTTCCTGGTGGTCAAATTAGGATGGTCTTGAGCCCACAAATAACACTGAACTGCAGCACCCCAGGAACTTACTGGTCAAAAAGCTCAGGAAGGTGATTTGAGGTTGCTGTCTGGTTCAGATGCATTAGCATTCACGTAAATGCTGTTTAAGATTGTACATCCTTCTGTCAACGAGGCCTTGAATCTGCTGAATGAGTTCTAAAACCAGACCTGTAGACATTACTTTGAACATGCAGTACTTTCACAGGGAATGATCCAAATGCATGCCAGCACCCTCTCATTCAAAAGCAGTTTATCAGAAGTGATCTTGTGTTACCTAGGGTTGTAGAACCACAAGAGCACTCCACGGTGACTAACCAAATGGAGAAAAATCCTCTTCTTCCTTCACTGAAGAAACGCTACTTGAGCTGTGAATCAAAGCCAGCAAACACAAGTAAGCTGTTACTGTTCCATTGTCAGCAATCCCATGCAAGAGAACACGCCAAAGAAGTGACACGTACTAATTGACCTTTTTTGTTTCTTTATGGCTAATAAATATGAAAATATGAATTTATGATTACATAAAGCCACATTACTCAACATCTTTTACCTTAAAACTCCTAACACTATAAAGAATAGGTGCTATCGGAGCCTTTCATATGACATCAGCCAAAGTCCACAACTATTTTTTATCACTATACTCCAAAAGAGAGAATCCAGAAATGCCTAAGGAAATTGAAAGGAAGGAAAAGGGGATCCATGCCACATATTGGTGCTATTTCACTAAAAATTCTAGAACATTTCAATTAGACCAAAATGTTCTCGTTATGATTTTATACACTGTTGCCATTTTTAAACTCTAATTAACTTTTCAGAAATCAATTCGGATAATTCATATTTTTGCAACTTAATACAGTATGCAACAAAAACAGTTAGAACAAAATATTCTAATTCAAAATGAAAATGCTTCAGTGCTGTGAAAAACTTCTAAAGACCTAAATTATTTTTTATTCTAATTCACTGTATATCCGAAATCTCTGGTTTTTGAATTTCCATTTAAGTGAAAGTTCATACTCTATCATCACAAGCTGCCTAGAGCTAGTGCAGGTAGGACAGGCAGGCTTCAGAATGGACATTTCCCAACATTGTGAAAACCAGCACTATTTTATTATCTTTAACGCGCACACACCTATTAATACGGATGGCTCATACATCACCTTCATATTTCTCAAACACAGGGCATAATTTCCTTTATTACCAGAACAGTCTTCCCCCTCTCGCCCCTGCTATGGCCGCCACCCACAGGCAGTACTTACTGACACTAAGCCAAGCAGACGGATGAACATCTAGCAGACCTGTATTTAACCTTTCCTTGCACGCGGCTGGGCTGGTTGACTACGCCTAGCTCTCGAGGCGTCTACATTGGCCTTGTTTTCCACAAAGTTTTCTCACTCGGTCTAACAAATAAGCTATATGTACAGAAACATATCTTCTCTTGCAAATTCTGTAGAAGTTTCCATATAGAATTACACAAATGGAATATATTTATTACATTTTCTACAGTCTTTTCACTTGTTTCAAAAATATTTAGGCTCCATTTTTTTTCTCCAGGCCAGACCTGTTAGAAATTCTGGCAGTGCTGCTCATCGCCCATTTTGTGTGTTTCTCTACACTCATGGCCTCTAAAGGCCACATATATAGCAGAGCTCCTACTATATATGTGGCCTTTTTAAATACTTTTTTAAACATCTCAGGTTGCACGTTCTGAAAAGAACCATCCTTTGCCTACCAACAATCACAAAAATAGTACAAGCTGCTTCTTTTATCACAGCAACATGACTCCGGATTGACCTAGAGAAAACGTGCTAACCAAATTAGTAAGTACGCTTGACGTGCCTTTCCACGGTTAATATGAGAAAGTAAACATATCTGCATGATTGGATGCTAGAAAAGATCAAAGTGACTGGTTTTAACTGGCTGGCTCTAAATAAATACCCGAAACGGTTTTCATTTCCCTCATCACTTGAGGATTTCTTTCAAGGGGAAATGCACTTTACCTGTACAAATCTGAAAGGAATACCACTGGTATCAACAGGAGGATGGGGTTTTAAGGTTCACTTCTCAAAAAAGCCATGAAGGGGAATAATAACCCAGATAGAGACTGAGAGAGGCTCTTTTTTATATTAGTCCTATTCACGTTCCTGCACCACGAGGGCTATAAAGGAGTCAGCTGTACAGAGATAACAGAGCAACCTCCTAATGGCTTTTGGTAACTACCACACTGGGCTAAGCAGATGAGGCACCTGGATATCAAAAACTCTAAATTCCAATCCCCATTCTATGAACCATGCAAGTCAGCAATTAAGGTCATCTTTAATGAACCAAAAAGGTCTACAACAACTTTTCTAGGATTTTTTTTTTTTAACTACTCTACTCAGCTTTGCTCCCTTGCCTGCACATCTCTAACTCCATCACAGTGCACTCTCTATGGTCTCTTGCTTACTATAATTTTCCTGAAAAGGTGCCACAGTAACTAACTAGTGCAGCATTTAAGAGTGAAAAGGATGATGAACAGTCTGGCTATCAATAAACTGCCACTTTAGACTTTGAATGTTTGGACTGAATTTTAAAAGAATTATTATTAAATTGGCCAAATAATGCTTTCCTACCCTGCAAAATTTGTAGTCCTACACTGAAGAATTGTTTAATTATGGAAAGACATACAAACATCCAGTCTGAGAGCCACACAAACATCTCAGAATCATAGAATCATAGAATGGTTTGGGTTGGAAGGGACCTCAAAGATCATCTAGTTCCAACCCCCCTGCCATGGGTAGGGACACCCACCACTACACCAGGTTGCCCAAAGCCTCATCCAACCTGACCTTGAACACCTCCAGGGATGGGGCATCCACAACTTCTCTGGGCAACCTGTTCCAGTACAGAAGCAGTGCAACGTAATATAAATATTTAACAAGTGCAATCTTATCAATAGAAATAATCTAGCATATACTGCTTAGGAATGTAGCACAGCTCTTCCCCTCTAGAACTACACAGTGATTAAAATATAATACGTACACCACTTAAACTCACAGAGGGAAGAAGTTTAAAAAAATAAAATTTTTTCGTTAGCAGAAATATTAAACAATATACATAGAGGATGTCTTGGTTAAGGAAAAGAAACGCTATATCATACTACTGTCACATCAGAAAACAAGAGTTTTATATTTGTCAGGTAAACACAGTGAACTTTTTCAGAACCTTTTGAGAACTGAAAGAACCACAGATCCCCATCCATGAGATATAGAAATCATATCAACCCCTGCTCTTGCTTTTCAAGCTACATCTGGTATTAGCCTTCTGTTATAATATTATTCAATTTTTAAAGAAAAATGTTTCTTTAATTTACTTAAATAATTACACAGAGCTTATTCACTAATGTAATCGGAAATACTTCACTCATGAGTTTTACGGAATTACACTATTTTGTAGAAATAAACAAAACACTGTTCAGTGCATGGTACATTCCAAGAACTGAGTCTGTTAAAGCAGTATTTTAGCTGAACATTAAATGTAAATTTCCTTTTTTTATATAGATATTATGAATCTCCATTAATTTTACAAGTATCCAATTAGAAATTTGACTTTTAGTTTAAATTCCTTGGTGTTTTGAGTTGTTTCTCCCAATACCCTTTAGAAAGCCTCTTCTCTCTGGGTAAATATGTCAATTCTCCTACCACTAACAAAGAAAGAGGACTTCATTCCAGGAAAGCCTCTGTCAAAACTGCACTTGCATTTTAGCATCATTCAAAACGTTTTTTTAAGATATAGGAAAATGTCCTTGTTCAAACCATTAGAAAGAGCAATACGCTGGTTATTTAACTAAAGCATAATGGTAACTATACAGAGAAATTACATTTTGCCTATTTTAGTTATTCTTTGAATAGATAGATGATGATCCAATTCTTTCCATTTCTCACTGTATTCTTTGAGCAACACAAACCCACCACACAAAACAAGGATTCCTACTCCCAAACTGTCAGTTTGTGACTGCGTACACCCGAGTTAATCCCTCTCAACCTGTCTGCCTCCACCGCCCATTCTGTGATGTCCTGGCACTGCCTGAGCTTCAGCACAACGTTCACTGAAACACACAGCTGCAAACTGCCACTGATGGCACTAACTTGCCTCTTGCCAAGGCAGGAGCTCCCAGCTCTTACTTCTTCAGAGCAACGGCAGGAACAAAAACTAGCCTTTTATCAGCTTGGTGATGAGAGGGAACATGAAAGGAAGGATGGGAGAAGAATACCTGCAATTCTGTGCAGCATGTACTAAGTTTTTCAATGAGAACAGATGCATTACACAGTGCAAAATAGATTTTAAAAATAAAACACTTCCTACAATAAACAAACCATTTAAGCTTCAACAAATGATTGAACCCCAAGGGAATCTGTCTATGTTTTTCAACTAATTTAAAGATTTACATGCAAAACTCAGCATGTGGAGCACATTTGGATTTCAGTCAGGTACTTCAAGGGACTTCGAGACCATAAATATCAGCAAATGGATTAAAGCAGTCTCAGTAGAGATTTTCCATCTCTGACAGGTATGTCTTGATTAGACATTGAAATAACATTACTCATATCATAAGCTGATGCAAGCTATGAATGTAAGTTAGATTTTTTTAATTTTATTTATTAATATGTTTGAGAACACTGTGCATAAGAGGACACCAATCCATGGAAACTGGTTGTTTAAAACATAAAAAGAGGAATTGATATTGCAACACACTTGAGAATGAAATAAAACCCACACGCTTAAAATGCTTATTCTTCGTAAGCAGTTTTGTACATACAAAGAGATATTTTCATGATAGGCCTCAAACGTCTCCGCACACGCCATATATATCCAAGTATGCTGGGGCCAACTGCAAGTACCGATCAGCACTGCCTCACAAAACAATGCAGCCCTACAAAGAGATATCAAAGAAGGGTAAGGTGAGGTTGAGCTGAGGGGTTTATTGGGCTTTTTTTAACCTTTCTTACACACTTCCTAAGGCTCCTGGGACTTGAGATTTCATTACATAGGAATATTCCTGATAGCACAACATATCGCTGACCATTGAATGCCTTGATGTTATTGCTGTAACAGCAATCACGCTCATCAGAACAATCTAACAGCAGACGTCCTGCATCACCTGAGGAACATCCTGACTCATACAAGTTAAGCTAATAAAATTAAGCATGGTTGCATCCACATGAAGGGTTTTGCCAGCACACCTGTGTTGCTGAGAGTGTGTGATGACTTTTCAGTTACAAGAACACTGTGGACAGCATTCTGTCAGCTATAAGTGTGACCGGAAAACCTCTTCTCCAGAAATGTCAGGAGAAGAGGATTGAAAGCATCAGGTTTGGTTGTTGGTTTTGGTGGTTTTCAAATTGGTACCCCAGTTTAATCTCAAGCGATCAGTAACGTAGAATTCAAATGAAATACATCAAGTTTGTCTTCAACTCAGTTTTCTGCACTCAAAACTTTGAGAGCGAAAAATCAAACTGGCAGAGTAAATAAGGCCGCCTCCTTGCTCTCAGAGGTAGCACAAGTTCTTTTTCCTTCTGATCCATAAATCTTTTTGTCTCCTTTCCCGGAGTCAAGAAAGCTTATTTTGGGATATGACACTTAAGGAAAGAGAGCATTAGGGCATCTTACAGAAAAGCAGCCCAAGAGATACACTAGAATACAAAGAAAAGAAAAGGTGAATAAGAGACTAATATCAGCCAATAACAACATAACTGGAAGATGGAAAGATTACACAAAAGATTAATATGGTTAAGAAGAAGGATGCTTCCTCTTAAAGACTGCAATATAGGGAAAACAACAAAACACAAGAAGTAAGAAAGAAGAGGTTAACGGTTGGGAGATAATAGAGAGAGAAAGGGCAAAGTGGAAAAAGGAAGGCATCTATATCATCAAGATTATCAAGTTTCCTGATATTTCCTAAAGCCCCTACTACTGGAGCTTTAAGAACTTCAGTTTTCACTGAAGTTAGAATCTAGTTGTATTGGGTTTGCATGGGAAGGTTTCGGTAGCGGGGAAGGCTACAGAGATGGCTTTCGAGAGAACCTGCTAGAAGCTTCCCCTCTGTCCAATAGAGCCAATGCCAGCCAGCTCCAAGATGGACCCACTGCTGGCCAAGGTCGAGCCCATCAGTGATGGTGGTAGTGCCTCTGGTATAATATATTTCAGAAAGGGGAAAAGTTGCTGCACAACAGAACCTGCAGCCAGAGAGAGAAGTGAGCATACGCGAGAGAAACAACTCTGCAGACACCAGAGTCAGTGAAGAAGGAGAGGGCGGAGGTGCTCCAGGTGCCAGAGCAGAGATTCCCCTGCAGCGCATGCTGAAGACCATGGTGAAGCAGGCTGTCCCCCTGTACCCCATGGAGGTCCATGGTGGAGCAGAGATCCACCTGCAGCCCATGGAGGACCCCACATCACAGCAGATGGATGCCTGAAGGAGGCTGTGGCCCTGTGGGAAGGTCCTGGAAGGACCTGTGGCCCCATGGAGAGAGGAGCTCAGGCTGGAGCAGGTTTGCTGGCAGGACTTGTGACCCTGCAGGGGACCCATGCTGGAGCAGTCTGTTCCTGAAGGACTGCACTCTGTGGGTGAGACACCCACGCTGGAGCAGTTCATGAAGAGCTGCAGCCTGTGGGAAGGACTCACATTGGAGAAGTTTGTGGAGGACTGTGCCCCATGGGAGAGACTCCACACTGGAGCAGGGGAATAGAGTGAGGAGGAAGGAGCCGCAGAGATAACGTGATGAACTGACCACAACCTCCATTCCCCGTCCCCTCTGTGCCACTCAGGGGGAGAAGGCAGAGAAAATCAGGAATAAAGCTGAGCCCAGGAAGAAGGGGAGGGGTGGGAGGAAGGTGTTTTAAGATTTGTTTTTATTTCTCATTATTCTACTGTCATGGTTTAACTCCAGCCAGCAGTGTAACACCACGCAGCAGCTCACTCACTCCCCCCTCAGAAGGATGGAGGAGAGAATCAGAGGGTAAAAGTGGTAAAACTTGTGGGCTGAGATAAAGACAATTTAACAGGTAAAGCAAAAGTCACACATGCACGCAAAGCAAAGCAAGGAATTCATTCACTACTTCTCATCGACAGGCAGGTGTTCAGCCATCCCCAGGAAAGCAGGGCTCCATCACACGTAATGTTTACTTGGGAAGACAAACGCCATCACTCAAAACATCTCCCCTTCCTTCTTCTTCCTCCAGTTTTAAATGCTGAGCATGACATCATATAGTATGCAATATCCCTTTGGTCAGCTGAGGTCAGCTGTACCAGCCTCCTCCCAGCTTCTTGTGCACCCCCAGCCTCCTTGCTGGTGGGGTGGGGAGCAGAAAAGGCCTTGACTCTGCGTAAGCACTGCCCAGCGATAATGAAAACATCCCTGCATTATCAACCCTGTTTCCAGCACAAATCCAAAACATAGCTTCATACCAGATACTATGAAGGAAATCAAGTCCATCCCAGTCAAAACCAGGACACCTACTCTGATATGACTGGTTATGACCTAAATTAATTTTTGCCAAGTCGAGTCCATTTTGCCTGTGACAGTGATTGGTGAGTGATCTCTCCCTGTCCTTATCTCGACCCATGAGCCTTTCATTGTATTTTCTCTCCCCTGTCCAGCTGAGGAGGGGGGAGATAGAGAGGCTTTGGTGAGCACCTAGCATCCAGCCAGGGTCAACCCACCACACTAATATTCATAGTTAGAATCAAAAGCTATATAATATTCCCCAACTGCTCACGAACCTAAAAGTAACAAGAAAAACATCCTTATTTTCTTAAGGTAGGCTGGCTCATGACTTCTTCAGAGTCTGACTTGTGGTTCTGAACACTCAGAGTAGGTAATACTTCAATCTCTGGTTCATTCAGTGTTATTTATTTTGGTGCTGCTTTATTTCTCTGTAAACAAGCCTGATGAAAAGTAATGAGATTGCCTGTTATAGCACTTGGGGGATATTAAAATTGCTTGTTACACTGAAATAATTAGAGAAGGATAAAGAAAATAAGAACATATTAATCACACTCTACACAAGCCTATCCAATATATGAGAATCTAACCTTTGAGAAATAGTCCTCAAAAAAATCTACTTGTAGCCTTATGATGGGCCAAAAAGCTCAGTTATCAACCAAAACTTAATGAAAATCTGCACAAATAACTGCAGTCTGTGCCATACTGATTAGACGTTGGATATAGCCACTCTTCAGAGATTTTTGCTCATTAAGAGCAATACCACAGAATACTGTGCACAGACCTTACTCTCCACAGAACTCTCACAAAAAGCCTTCCCTTGGGTTTCTGCAAGACATTCTGCATGACCAGGCATTAGGGTATTTATCTAAACAAGGCACTCTAATGTTTAACTAAGCCTGGCTTGCACAAGTTTCTCTAAACGTAACTGTAATATATTTGTTTTTCAACTTTATGATACAATAGAGCTTATTTTAAAGGATATAGATGCCTCCTGAATATGAAACCAATCTATAATATAAACCAAACTAATCTCATTGGTTCTTTTCATTCCGCTCCCTTTCCTTCTACACATATCAATAAAGTCTAGTCTCCTTTTGCAGTATCCTAAAACTTTCAGAGGAGCAGGGAAGGAGCTGCACTGACCTCTTTTAGGGCTTGTCCACAAGACTTAAAAGTGTATGCGTACAATATATACATATTTACCTACACATATGTGGCTTACAAACATACTGAGGTGTCTCTACAAACACATTATTCACATTTCAAAGGCGTCTTTCTTCATGTGCTTTTTATTCATGCAAATTCTTCCCATTTTATCTATTGATTGCTAATTAATGAATTATAACTAAGAAACAGTTATGACGGTCAGGTTTTCCAAGCTGCAACAAACTTTACTCAGACAAAAATAGCTAGCTTTCTCTATATGTAACAAGTGCTTGCTATCTAATACTTTGAACTGAATCCATCATCTATCCAGCAACTAAAGTAAAAGCTTTATCTGTGTTGACTTACTTCTAGTCCCACAAAGTTCAGAGCTGTCTTTTTTAAATTAGACTTCAGTAATTACGCCTTCAGAGCTTAACAAAAAACACCATGTTTTGTATAAAAATGAAAAACAAATGAAAGACCTAAAAAGGTTAGTGCTCAAGAGATACAGATCTAATTGTAATAACATTTCTAGAAATAATTTAGGGAAATACACACTTCATTATCAAATATTATCAAGCCTATTTCAAACAATGCATCAACTGAAAGGATAAATTTTTACTAATCATCATACACCCTCATACTTACTTCCCTAATTGAATTTACTACATTAGAATCTGAAAGACTGTTACTTTAAAAAAACAATAAAATAAAAATAAAATCCAAAACTGCAGACTGTTAAAGTAAAAAAAAAAAAAAAAACAAAACCTACAACCCGAAAATCTCACTCCCAATCAAATTGAAATGAACACACACACAAATAAAACAACTCAAAAAGACAGGGTAGATATTTACCTTGTCAGGCAGAACAGTATCTATAACTTGTTCATTTTTTAACATGAACAGCTAACATGAATGCCTAACAAAACCAAAACGCAATGCATATTGCTTTCAGAGCAATCAAGTCACAAAAGTTGTTCTCATCCCACGAATGTCATATTCTTGCAGGAAGGAAAGATGTTAAGCAAATGTCAACCTGTTCAAATTCTAAGAAAACTGACATCATGCAAGACAAAATGTCCAGCAACTAGGAAACCACAGCTCGCTATTTCTTAGTCTGAACTCCAATGAACTGAATCGGAATGAAAAATAAAACTTTTTAATCCTGCTTCCTCCTCCTTATCCTCTGCTACTTAAAAACAAAAAGAATGAGGTGATATTCTTGTAGCAGCTGTTATCAACTGTTCACTTTGGCATTTCAAAAACTGGTAAAGACTATTGTCAAAACCAGTATATTCAACTTGCTGAAAATTTTTCCATTTTCTTCTACTATAAAATTAAGATACCAAATCTACATTGATATAACAAAAAAAATGCACCATTTTCCCATGGAACCCAACAGTAGCTGAATGCACTTCTCCCATCCCTCAGAAAAAAATCAGCTTATGATTTACATGTCCAACATATAAAGGTTCAAAAATACTGGCCTTTGTCCTTAAAAGCGATTTTTACTTTTTAACACCACCCTCCTCTGCCAGGCAACATGCTGCATCATAAATTACTTAAAATTTATGTTAAGCATTGAACAGATAAGAAAACATTATTATTGATGGACTATAATTCTAATAACGCACTTACTAAAGCTTTTTCTTTTTTGGTATCAATATAAACGCAGGGCATTCAGCCACTAGAACAAGTAAAGTCTAGAAGCAGCAGCTACTTCCACAAGAACTTTGAAATCAAATGTTTCTTATATTGCCATGGAGACCAACAGTCTTCACATTCGGTGTGACTGAACAGATGGTTTAAAAAGCTTAAAATACAGCTGTGATGCAGACCTCTCCTCTGTCCATTGCTTCCTCACTCATCTTTCTCTGATAAGAATGTACAGTTACGACACATATTTAGTCCAACATAGCAGTGAAGACCGGGCTCAAAACAGATGCATAGTAATACATGTTTGGTTTCAGTTACATTATTTCTCACAATGTGGGACCCAAATTTAGATAACCAGAGATGAACATGTTGAAATAGAAAAATTACCAGCAGAGCACATGAAACATATCACTACTGTACTTTATTGCCCAGATTTACTACAGAGAAGGAAAACGACAGCAGAAGAAAAGAAGAGTTCTTGAGCATCAGAAATTTTCATTTTGAAATAACATAGAACATCTGGACAGATGTTCCCTTTCAATAGAAAACAGAATTCTCCCTCACCAAGAGGGTATTTAGATCTGTGCAAAAAAAAATTTGCTATTCGACAAAAGCTATTGTTACTGCTTACACTTTTGGTAGGTTTTTCATTACAGCCTAAGCTGAGTAGAAATGGATTTTGAGAAAGGCAGAAAAGGCTTGAAATCCTTCCTTTGGCACTCCTTCACTTGCACAACGCCTCCCTGCCATTCACAAGTAAAGCTGGGTGAGTGAATACCAATGCCTTGTGACATTTAATGCCAAAGTTCTCACCAGCTGATCTAACAACATATTGCCCTTTCCCAGGCCTTTAGAATTTGGACTTTGAAAGGTTGAAATACACAGACATGGGTTTTAAAGAACAGCCACCTAAGAATTTAGAAGTTTAAGGGAAAACTAAGGTCTTTAAAAGTGACTAGCAATTTTTGCAGCCATCCATTTTCAGCACCTTAAAGGGACCACAATTTAATCTGAGTTACTCACTGCCTTACAGCAAGGCCGCCTCACAGTGTATGCAAATACAACAACAACAACAAGTAACTTCTGGTAACCTTACCTCCATGGCTGAGTCACATTTTGGTAGTGGAGCCTGGAGGATCTGAACTGTAAATCCATGACTGTCACAAATTGGCTATAACAGGCTTATCTATTCCTTTAACAGAAGCTTGAGTTTAATTATCTCCCTTGTTCCATGGCACAGCATTTTTAAGTAAATACATGCTTGAAGAAGCAGACAATGAAAGAAAAGGGACGAGATCATAATCAGATACGTACTTTCTTTTCGTAACTACACCTCCCAGACAGCTCTAGGGCTTTCATAGAAAGCCATTGGAAATTATACTTGAGAGAGAAAATGAGAGACTTGTTACATGCAAGACCTGCCTATCACAGAAAGGATTTAAATGCGGGGCTGCAGGGGCAGGAGACGTAGGCAAAGATACAGAACAATCTTGCTGCAGTCCTGTCGTAAGACTCCACAAGGAATAGGGACCCAGCTTCAAGAAGAAGCCAGTTAAGAAGCCTGAATGAGCGTTCAGGTAATTCTTGTGTGACTTTATCAATACACAGACCCCTGCAAAGTACTTCAAATATTCCAAGACCTACCTAGGTTATTGGAAGAAAACAGGAACCACTAAGGAGCAGAGCATCTGCAAGGCTACTACACTGTGTCTGGGGTGCATATCCAACTGGTTTTCTCCATTCAGCACAAGAAGTAGTTTCTAACACGAGTCCAAAAATTCACAGAACTGCTATAGTCCCACAGTGTTGCAACAAGACTTTTTGGATTACACTCATACGTAGCATTTTCTCTGCTTCTTATAGCAATACAAGAAAAAGAAGCAGCCAAGTTAATATAGCCCTCTTTGTGTAACAGTGTTACAGAGCAGAGAAAATGGATTTGGAGAAAATAAGTTTCTCTTGAGAGAAAACCAGGACATAAAGAACAGGGTAAAATGTTCTGAAAGGTCTGTGGTAAAATCTGGGATAGATACTACAATGCCCTGCAGCGTTGCTTATGAAAACAAAAGGGCATCGATGCGGGAGAACCGCATGGAAAAGAGGCAGATGGGAAACTGTCCCTATAGCCTCCATTTTGCAAGGTAGTTCTGACTACAGGAGATGGCAAGAGGGCAAGATAGGATGCACTTCAGTGGAACGAGCTTGGGGTAGGCCAGAGGACAGAACCAGTGGGTTGGCAGAGGGACGGAGTCGCTGGAGAGAGAAAGGCAGATGCAGAAGTCGCCAGGCATTGTATGAAGCAGACTTGGGGAAATGGAAGGGAAAAGCAGAGGATGAGATAAGAAACATGCAGAGAAGAAATATGGGAAAATAGGAGAGAGGGTGAGAGAGGAAAACAGGTAAATATGTCTGACCATGCTATACAGAACAGCATAATGAAGTTTGAAGCAGGCAAGCTGGGAAGTTGAGAGGGGGCTGAGAAAACAGAGGTAGCAAAAACAAAGCACAATTTGACGAGTGATTTGCAAATAAGAAAGCTTGTGGGAAACAGCGGTATTAGAGAAGAATCAAAGATATCCCCGAAATATTGCCTAGTGAATATGAATAAAATGAGTTCAGTGTGTTTTGCTGAGAACAGCATTTGATAGTGAGGTTCACGGGTATAGGAAGCAGAAAAGAAACTAGGAATTACGGGGATTTCTAAACGAAGACAGAAACTGCCTTCACTCATAATTCAAAGTCTGAAATCAGTTTGTTAAGATTCATGAAAGAGCCAATTTACCTAATATTTCTTAAATACATTAATTATAATTTATTCTAATGTATTCTCTATCTAACAAACTCAAGGTATTTTATTCCTTTCAAGCGTTTTTCTGTTTTACAGGCATAAGGATTCAAAAATAGTACTATTCGAAATTTAACCTCCGATAAATTCAAATAATATGGCAAATATATCACAAAGGCAAACTAATGGATGGTAAAGTACCAGGTTTGTTTTGAGGTTCATTTGAAATAACAGGATTATTCACAGTGGTCATGAATGAAGTATTTAATTTTGATTCATACCAACAAAACCTTTATGGTTTCCTGGTATATATTACAAGGGCTTGTTCCTTTCTTTAAAAATGAAGCCAATAGCAAAATTCCACTGACTTCTATATGAAATAGATTTAATTCTCATATGTTGTCCATAGGCTGATATATTACATTCCCATGCCTACATTGTAATGACATTCCTATATTCTGTACATTTCAGAATGATATATCACAGCTCCATCACTTCTATTGCTTCCATCCTGCAGCTCATTTTATTCTCCTATTTCAGTGTACAACCTGCTTTACTTATTTTCACCCCTCCTGTTCATAATTTTCTGTTTTTCAGCTCCTTATCTCTGCCACCTCCATGGATAATATTCCTTTGCTCTATCATTTTTTCCTACGCCTACATTCTTAAGCCACTTCAGATCTGTGGCTATGCCCTTCTGTCTTTAGTTTCCAAGCTTTCATTTCCAGGATTCTGTGGCTGAGTCTCAAAATCTCCCCAGGAGGTTTAAACACCCCATGTCCATTAAATTTAACAAACTACCAAAATCCTTAGGCTGAAAATATTGCCTCTAATTCAAAATACAATACATTCAGAAAAAATACAATTCTGTTTCTCATGAAAGCTAAGCCAAGGTCAAGCAATTAGATAAGAACACAGCCACAACACCAGAAGCTTAATAAACGCTGTACGCCTTTGCTAGAACCGTTCCCATCTCTGCTGACTGCCAAGATATCCGTCTGTAGCTAAAAGCATTCCCCTCCCCAACCAGTTCACATCTGTTTAGTAGTGAATATACTACTGCAGTCTGGATAAAATCACCTATTTCCTGCAGATCTCTAACTGCTAGAGAGAAGCCAGAACCAAATTGTCAGTCTCATTTAAAAAAACAAACAAACAAACAAGACTTTTTTAATCTATGATAACTTTTCAACTGCCAGTGAGGATCAAAACAGAAATGCAAAAACATCAACATCCCAAACACTGGATCAAATTCTTATCAGGACTGAACAGCATTATTTAAAAAAAAAAATGGTTTGCTATACAGTTTTGTAAATGCAATCTTTTAGCTATATTTTCTATGTAAAACAAGTCTGGAGTTTTAGTCATCCTTACTGAAAAGATACAGGCTGTTGGAATTTTTTCCTCCGCACATTGATGAATGCAATGAAATTCAGCTTGCAGGACAGATGCTTCCTTGAATAGTAATTGCAATTTTAAGGCCTCTGAACTGTAAATCCAAGATAAGCCAAGGCTCTTCAGATGCCCATCTGAACCTGAACTCTAAACAATGTGAAGTTCGCACATCCCTAGTAATTAAAACAACGCAGTGTTTTTTACTCTAGAATTGCTGTCAAAGAGATGAGAGCTATCATTACAAATGCTGTGGTATTACTCATTTGAATTTTTTAAAAAACTTCAAAGAACAGTTCTAGAGATAGAACTTTTACTCATACACATACCACTGTAAGAAGGAAAATAGGAAGGAAAACACAACGGAGGAAATACAAATAGAGATGTTCCTTGTTTAATTACCATGTTATGAGGGTTGACATCTCTGTGCCAGAACTATAACCTGAGTAGCCCCAAGTTATCCAGCACACCCAGACAGCAATAAAGCAGCTGGTAGCAGCTTCACCTGATGGTTCCAAATGAGCTGCGGTATGAACTTCAGTGACTAAGAAGTCTCCTCCTCCAAACACTTACGTGAAAAAGAAACATTA
Organism: Tauraco erythrolophus; assembly: GCF_009769465.1. Lineage (NCBI taxonomy): Eukaryota > Metazoa > Chordata > Aves > Musophagiformes > Musophagidae > Tauraco > Tauraco erythrolophus. Next base: position 36,517,426 of record NC_141473.1, read on the forward strand.
ACAGATAGTCAGACCCTGACCATCCTGGGAATTAGAGACAGAAGAGGACACACTTAAAGAGGTAAAAAAGATGCAACAAGAGAAAAGGAGTAGGTCAGAATAAATTATCTGGGAGACTTTATAACAGGTCTGAATATCACCAATTTTCTAAAAGGTGCAGATTTGCATCCTACAGGAACGACCTGATTACAAGAGAACCAGGGCAGATTCTTCTGAAAAGTGTCACCGTTCCTGGTTCATATGTGCCTGGGATAAGCTAGAATTGTCAACAGTTTCATACAACCCTTCAGAAAACAGTAATGGAGAACCACACAAGCTAATTTTTTTCAGAGTGAAAACTCTAGCAGCCTAAGGAAAATATCACTAATCTGAAAGTTCTTCTGTTTCTCTAATCTCAGTTAGGCCTTAGATCTCCTCCCACATGGCTTCCCACTTCAGGCCTGTATGTGTGCACATGAAAGAGTGCATGTTTGCAACTGTCTGCGTTTCACGGCAATTGCACATACAGTTTGCTTATCCCACCTTGCACTGCTGACCAACTTCCTGTAGAGCTGCTTTACTGCCAGGCTGTCATGTCAGCATCAGAAAGAAATAAGAACAAGCCAGAGTTCTTCCTCAGGTAAAGTCTTTTCATTATTTTAAGAAAGCCTGAGGGGCATCTAGTGTTTCATCACGAGGGGGAAAAAAAAAATGCCACCAACACCCAAGGTGGCTACATGAAATGCAGAGAGAGCTCATGAATTTTTGTGAGTGGAGAGACACACACCACGGCACTTCATATACAGTATGGTGTGTTTAACTTTAAATCTTTCAAATAAAAGAATCTGAATAGAAAAAGATACATTCCACTGGTTTTCTGATTCTATCCTACGAAGATACAGTTTTGTCACAGGTTTAACTGATATTCTTCCAATTCCATGTGATCACATGATATGCTACATACGTCCATCTTCTAAGCTGAATATCATTTAGCTCTTAATGAGCTATCAATATCTCATATGTATGTTGAAAAATCATCTATTTCCTTGTATTTTTCAGTCTATCTCCCTGTTTTTCATAGCATATGAGAAGTGTTTATAATTGGACTTCTAACATGCTGTCATGAGCACGTAGAGGTACAGCTGGAACATTCAAATGCATCAACCAGTTGTGCTAATGACAAACTATTTTATTTTGTATTATTTCATATTTCAAATTCAAATGCTTTTAAATATTACTTGTCTTCACATTTCAGTCAGCCTTCAAAATAACAGCAAGAGAACAATAAAAGTCAGAAATAAAAGTTGGTCTCTTTAGTTTGACAACAAATTGGAAATCCCATTTTTAAATACTTTGCCACATGTCTCACACAGCCATTACAACAGTCATCTTTTTTGGCCTTTGATTCTCTTAATATATTTTTAAAATCTATTAGCACAAATACATATAATTAAAAATCTGTATTATTTTTACTTCTGATTCTACAGTATATTGTAAATAATTACATGTTGAAGTGTGTCCAAAATCCTCAAGAATATGGTTAAAAAAAAATTTAATAACTTTTCAGTCTAAAGCATTTAAACTAAACCTGCATTAGTGAAGCTTCCAGAGCTACCATAGCATAAGAGTGGATGAAACTATCATCTACCATGATCCAATATTTACTGAAAGCTGCTAGATTCAAATGGATGCTTATGGTATAAATAACAGGAAACGTGATCTGTATTTCCCAGCAGACCAAAGGTATCACACCCACTGATATATTTAAACAAGATCCACTAACCACTCTTAAACTTGAAAAGCCATTTAAATTTCATTTGAAATATGCCATATATCCCAAATTGAGTCACTCCTCTTTCTCCTCCCTGATTGATTGGCTTTAGCAGAGGCTACTTACATTCTAAAGATAATTTCAGTTCAATCACATCTTACTTCTCACACACACACTCAAACACACACCTAGCCCTGGACCACAGGATGAAAGGTAGTAATGTTGAGGCTTAAAACACCCTAGTAAAGACCAGGGTTTGGGGGAAGGGGGGCAGGTAGATTTTTTTACATTGCAGCACTATATTTGGCATTGGCCAATGTTTTCAGACAGTCCACTTCTTCAACGTCAAATTCAGGCAAGAACAATTTGATTATGTCTTTTGGTAACTGGCTGTTTTCAATCTTTGTTTTTCCCCTAGATACCGTTGTCTATGAATGTGTCAACATTTCTTGCCTATGACCAGCCCACGATAAGTTACTGTGGAGTACACCACGAACTGCTTGCTCACAAGCCCTATGACTCGAATAACCAGGAAGAAACAGTGGAAACACACCTAGAAACTGATTTGGACCTGAGCACAATAACAACAACAGCACGAATCAAGGAACACAGTCAGCAGCTGGCTTAACTGGTTGTTTTATTTGTTGTCATCTTTTTTCCCGTAGCAGAGGCTGCAACCAAATTCTATGTAACATTATGGACAGTGAGAAGACATAATACTATGGATTCTAGGATCCCTGTTCAAATTAAAAACAAATCACAAAGATTAATTGTTTCAAGTCTACGATTTGTAATTAGTTAAGTTGTGCAGTATTTTTTTGACTTCAGAGTATGACCCTTACAGTGAATCTTTTTCAAAACTCATCCTACCTACCTGTATAAACTGTACAGATGTAATGTATTTTTCATATTGTAAAGTTTCAATTACCAAGAACAGCTGGTATGTACAGTACCATAATTTAATTACATCTTACTTTACAAGTTTCCGTTTCTAAAGTTTCAAATTAACAAGTTATTTCTTGTGTTATTAAGTTACTCTGTTTTGTAGGGATCATTTTGTTACTGCTTTTGTGCCCAGAAAACTTTAATCTACAATTCTGTCTTTGCAGAATATGCACCGTTTTTACCGTGTTTAATGTGTAGAATTTTATCTACAGTTCCAGAAGTAACACATTAACCAAAAGGAGGGTGTAACTATTCAGACTAAGAAATTCTTGAAATACATAGCCAAGTTTTCTTATAAATTAAAATAAAAAAAATTAACAGTTCTCCTCAAACTTACCTGTTGCCTTGAAATACAGCCTGATTTCTAAATCAGAAAAACTTAATGATAAACAGATATATTTTAACAATGAAGTTTGTGTATGCAACTGTTAGCAAAGTCTCGCTGTTCTGCAAGACAATATGGGCAGGAGACTTCAATAGGCAGCTGTCTTTACAAAATCCACAGTGAAAGTATAGTTTGCCAAATCAGGCATTTGTATTTCTACTTAAAGACAAACAGGCCCAAAACCTACTTCTGTCAAAGACAGCTGCTGACAGAAGTGGCAACAGAAACAAGCCCTTAGAATTATACTACTCCTAGAATGTAAAATGTTACTCAAAAGTAAAAAACCTTTTCTTTTCTGAAAAACACAGTAATTTGGACCAAATGATAAAGGTTAATAGTCCTTTAACAAAAAGCTAAGAAAAAAACACCCAAAAATTTTAAGTTAAAAAAAAAAATGTAGTATTAAGTCTTTAACAATTACTACATTGCATATTTGTCTACCACTTAATATCTGGATTGAAGCATTCTTATCCCATTCTTTGGTTTTAATTCTTCAAGACTTCTCAATACTGTATGAGAATAACTTTTATAATACTACCCTCATGTTGTAATCATAACAGATTACAGGAATTAGAAACACATTATATCATGCCAACTCAGTGAAATATAAAAGGGAACATGAGCCTTCCAAAACATAGAAGAAAAAAGTTTCATATGGTGAAGCAACTTTTTTATAATAAAGAGAAATTCTATAACCACAAATCTATTTTTCTGAATGTTTATCCCACCATATTTTCATGTAGCTTCAGAGCAGAAGACTGAAATTTAAAATAATGGTTCAACGGTTTGTACAAAATTTAAAGCAAATATAATGAAAAATAGCTTCAAAATATTGTTAACAAATTAATCTGCATTCACTATCTTTTAAGTGGAAACAAAGTGTCAAAACAGAATACATTGTATTGGTTATTTATTTAGCATCTTAGATTTTGTAACATATTTTGCATAAATTATTTGCTATTCAAAACATTATTTGTCTTTTTAAGACTTATCTTAAACCTCCACACTTCAGTATCTTATTTCTTCACTACACTGGTTCTTGAATTTCTGGTCATCTGCTACAGTGCTGGAACTTTACTATGCACATTTGAAAATGCATTTTGCTACTTCTAAAATGAAACCAAAACACAGGTGTCATTCTGGAGTTGAGTGGCTTCCGTACTGCAGGAAGAAGTTAACTGCTTCATTTCAAAGTTGTTTTTAAGGTTTACTGTTTAGGCATTCTGGTCATGCTAGCAGGCCTGAGCTGTTAGCATCAAATACCATCCTCCCAAAAGATCACTTCAGTTATTCTTACTCTGTCCTTCCTATTCTTTACCTTGACACACTGCCCTCAAATATTTATGGTGCGTGAACGTGGTCCTGGCACTGATGCAGTTACTCAAAATTCACAAAGGTTCAAAGACTCCATGTACTTCTAATTTATGGAGAACTGTACGACATTCATATTTTCAATGTTGACCACTCTAATGAACTTAGGCTAAGGAACATGATGAAATATTCTCTTATGCCAAGAGACACAAAATCTTTTTGATGCCTCTGGTTTAATAAGCACAACTCAGTATATATTCACACACAGAGAAACGTTTCTCTTTTTGTTTCTTTTTCTCAATAATGAGGTATACATCAATGAATCTGGTTCATCTTGGACCTCTCCTGAAAGACCTGTAGTTTCAGACCAACGTATCAATACATGAACGGTAGAATAGTAGGGTCACAGCAGTAGCAGTGATTCTGCACCTCACAGGTCTGCTATACTATCACAACCAACCTCCTGGGCATTTGCAGTGCCAGGCTCTCTGTAACCCCAATGGGCCACTCCAGTGCTCTGAAAAACAGATACAACACTCTGGGGCCCAAAGCACCAGTGGAATACATGCCTACCCTAAATCCAGAGTATTAAAACATACGCTTCCATACATATAACTGGATACCATTTTTTTAATGAACTACATCAACCTGAAATCTGCTATTGTCAACAAGATGGACTTCTTCAAGAAAACTAGATGGCAGGTAGGTACCTTCCCTAAAAAGTCCGTATCATGAAAAAAATCTAGATTAAGCAAACCCAAAGAAGGACTTACTCTTAAGGTCCTGTGTCAGTGTGCGTACATCTGCTTTCCAGCAGATAGTTGCCAGCTATTTACTGACTCGGACTGCACAGGAATAGTAAATGCTAGTTATGTGGACAAAACAAAAAATATCACCTAATAAAGCCCCAGTCTTTTAAGCTATAAGTTAGAAAGAAGAAAGTAAGCTGAGCCTATGGGTTCAAATATTTATTTACAGAAGGTCACTTTCATATATCATTTCCCTTTGCAATAACATCCATAAACCAGAAATAGATGTAGCCAACTGCATCAATCTCAGTCTTACAGTTAAGTGGCACCATTATACCCTGGTAGATCATTCTATCAAGAAAAAGCTGGGCAAATTCATTATGCTTGCAAAACACAAACTGATAGAGAGTATAACCTCTATCAATAAATAAACCCAGACAATTTAAAAAATAATTCTAGCTAGAAGCAACAATTCACACCATCCATCAGCGGATCATGCTTGTACAGCAATTTACAGGGATGTAACGCCCATTAGGAAATTGAGCACAAGTATCTGAATGGAGGTCCTATCTAAAGAAGAACACATACAGGAAGATTAATGATTAATCTGACAAAATACTGCATATGTCTCAAGACTGTATACAAAAAAATAAAAAGGACCAAAACAACATCTGTACAAGAAAGTACATGACTCTTTCAATTAAAAAGCGATCAAAATTTGCAGTATAAGGTCGTAGTATAAATTATTTGCAAGGGATCTAAGAGCTACCACTAACAACAATAACAAAAAATAGTATATACAGAGTTTTCAGAAATATATCGCAAGTATCAGACTTCTTTTGGCAACATACATCAAACAGAAGATGTACCAGCCTCAGAAGTTGTGTAGCAGCTTGCTTTACTGACAGCCACTCCATTTCTCCCCTTCTCTCTCAAGGTATTTTTTATCTCTTACTGTTATTTCCAATCCTCAGACTGGACAAGAGAACAGAAACTTTGCAAAAAATCATAATGTGAATGGTAAAAAAATAAAACAAAAATGCACCACTGACTAGAAAAACAAAGCCAGGATTCCAGAATCAACGAAACTGTAATAAATTCTGGAAAATGCTTTATAAGCAATGAAGGTACTCAAAGATGTAAAAGATGTACTCAAAGATGTAGATGTTACATCTACATCATGTAGATGTAAACAAACTACATGATCACGCATAGTGTCAAATACAAGCAGCTGTATTTAGTTCCCAACTCATCCAGAATCTAGAAATAGTCTGTTGAACAGGTGAGAAAGAACAGTTCAACTCATGTTCCCTAGTCTGATCCTCTTCTCTTGAGGGAAACATCTCTTTGCTCCACATTTTGCATGGGTCTCAGGGGCTGGGCTTCCTGAAGGCAAATCTTACCAGTAAAGGCATAAATATGTGTAAATGAATATAATAAAGGTTTTGCTTGGTCAGATCAAAGTTATATCCAGGCTTGATAACCTGTCTCGAACAGCAGCTGAAAGATGAAATCCAAAGAAGAACTGAAGAGTGGAGCAAGCACACAGCAGTATTTCCCCAGAATGCTCCTGCAGTCCCCAATTATTTGTAGGTCAGGGACTTACTGAGTCAAGTGTGTTGTCATAATAGTCTCTCTTTGAACGTGTACACAGGTTCTTTGAACCCATATAAATTTGTAACATTCACAAGTCCTGCAGAAAGTAAATTTACTTTGACAAGAAAAGCTGCCTCTTTTCTTTAGTCTATTAGAAATGAACGATAAAGTAGTGTAATAATAACACTTTCACTTCCATTTTCAGCACAGAAATACGATTATCATGTAATTAATAATGACAGACTGACGACTTCTAGGTAGCTTGAATAACGTCCATCCAGTCATCTGAAGTATACACATTATCTGAAACCCTGTAGATTCAATTATCAGATTTCCCTTGGGGGGTTTCTTAAAATCAAGATTCAGCTCACGAGAAAGTAGAATATTTTTTCAGCTTTCTCAAATCCATCACAACAGTAAACAAAAAATAAGCCTGTTCCTCACAAAGTATTGCAAAACACTTTTCAACAAAGACACGTGACCCTCTTATTAGATACAAAATTGACCATATGATCCATATTTAAAAGCAGATGTTCATTAAATTCCTCAAAAAATATTAACATTCAAGTGAATTAATAGTTCTATTATAAAGCAACAAGGCCAAATTCCATTTTCCTCCTCTACCTAATTGTAGAATCTGATTAATTTTAATTATAAAGTTTCAGAATAAATCAACGTGAACATCAGAGTTCATGATTAATGTTATTTTAATGAACACCTAAGGAATTAACATTTTGCCACTAGAACCTTGCCAAGAATTTTTATGTAAGCTGAAATGCAGCGTGTACAACCGTGAAAATCCCACATGGCATGGAGCTTATATTCTACTTTATCAACATCAATTTTGTATGTAAATAACTAATTCTTAAAACTATCTCTCTAGATGGTTAACTACAAAGGAGCACCTGCTGTGGAACAGCAAATGAGCCTGCAACATGGAACTCATTATACTCACTCCAGTTACATTAAAGCTCTAATACATTCATAATAGTGGACACTTAAAAGTGTCACCACTATAGACATGGCGCATGTAACAATAATAATATACAAGTGAGTATTAATTAATGTTGCATTAGCACATTAATTTCTTTGGATTAACATTAATGTTGGATGATTGCCTTATTAATGCCTTAGGTCAACTGACATAAACAGGATGGACGTTATTGTAATAAACACTAAAGCAATTTAAAATGTTCAGTTATATAAGAATATGGCTTTTCCAGCTTTCACAGAGAGTACCTTCCACTTTGTATTCCGTAAGAGATAAAGTTTTAAGAGGGATGCAATTCAGCAATAGTTCTGTCTACAATCTAATCATAAAGTGATTGCACCAATGAAACATATTTCAAAGTCAAATAATTTAAACATTGTATATACTAAATCTGTGCTTCTTGGAGAACAAAAACTCATCAACTAGGGATGAGACTCACTCATTAAAAGAAAACTATGTGTCCCTCCAGCGCTGTGCACTTTAATAATTTCAGTAGTTTTATACAAGAGTGTGTCATAAATGAGGCATGGAAAGCCATTAACTGAACCATTCATATTGAATACATTTTGTGTCATTTATTCTTTCAAAAGAAAAAATGAAAATGATTTATTTTTCTAGCAGTGATGATGCACGTCTTTTACATCTTGCCGTTGGTAACTTTATTTTTAAAGAAGCTGTAAACTCACACAATTAGTCTAGACTTCCCTATCCAAAAGCCTTATTCTCATTTTCAGGAAAGGAAAAGATACAGCTATCAATGCTATATCTGAATATGCAAATAAGATTTTTTTGTTTTCTTGTCTTCTGCTTTAGCATTATCTAGACAGTTCATATTTCTTCTCCTTACACTTCTGCAACTTGCCCGTCTCTCCAAGTTCTAACCGTCACAATTGAGAACGTCAGAAATAATAAAAAAAACACACATTCAGGCTGAGCTACCGTAGGGAAAAAACCAGTGTTAAATGCCTTTCAGGTATCCAACTCCAGGGCTGAACAGGTTTGCTGCCTACCAAGCACACATTAAAGCTTGTCTGACTCAAGTGCCTTTTACTTCACCACTAGATCTTGCAAATATAAATATGCTAATGCTGTAACATGGTAATAATAAAAAAATCAAAAATCATTCTACCACTATACAAGGTGGTGTCATTTTGTTGGTTTTTTATGACTTTGCACCCTAAAGGCTTGAATACATACGATTAACAGATGTCAGTATAAGCTGTCCTAATTCCATTTTCATCAAGTGATTGCAATACAAACTTTGAAAGTAGAACTGGAAGGGATGAACATGATGTCCTCCCCATCTCAAAGGAAAATCAACTTTACTACGATAGATGCTTCCCTAACTTTTTCAAAAACCTTCAGTCTCTGGGGAACACAGTATCTACATCAATCTGTATCCATCTTAACTATTCCTGTCATTAGACTATTTTTCCTTATGCCTAACCTAATTGCTGCTTGTAGCTGTGGGACGTCTACACCCACATGCGCCATAGCCACCTTGGAAAATGCCATACAGGTTACTAACGACTGAAAGTCTCATGAAGTTTTAAGAAAAGAAAGTAAGATATTTTCCAAAATTTGAGCTTTCAGAAGGACAGATACCCTGCTTGTGAAGATGATCAGTACATTAAAAAAAAAAACAACACACCTTTTTAAAATTAGATACTTAAATAGAAATAAAGTTAGTGAACCTTATTGGGAATAAACATTATTGATTCAATTTTTAAGACATTATAATTTGTAAAACAGGATTCGTAACCCTATCTACTCTCTGACTTACATATAGCCATGTCTATGCTACTTTTTTCCTGAGCCTTTGTTCCATTTCTTTATTTCATTGAATAACTACTTGAATTTACCAGGAATCTCACTGAAGATACCTGGATTCCAAACAGGCATAAAGATCTGCCTCTGTTCTCCACTGCAGGATCAATCTCTTGGTTTAAATTTAAAATGACAACTCAAATGTAAATTCCTGCCAGCCTCTTCTCCCATGTTCACAAGCTCTGGCACTTGTTTATTCTTTTCTTCCCTCCCTGCATGCATTTTGCCTCAGGATTTTTGAAGTTCCACCTTTTCTTCAGTAAAGAAATCAAGAAATCCACTGAAGTTAAGAACTGATTTCAGATCATTTACACTGCTAAATTGTATTCTAAGATTTCTTCATGTAATATGCAAGTATCTTACTAAAAATGAAAATTAATCTTAGAAAAAGAACGAATTAACTTGTGCTTCCAGGTAAGCATTAACAGCCTATTGTAAGACTTTGTGTTTAAGTTTTTTCTTTTACAAAATTCGGAGGAGGCACTGAAATTTATGCAGGGGTATTGCTTAATACCACAAAAATACAATAGTTACTGAAATAAAACACTCGCATTGCTACCTAAAACTTGGAAGTGATTTAAATCTAGAGATAACTCAGTGTTACTCCTGAGAGAGGATGTAAAGAAATGGGATATAAACATGAAAGATGCAACTATGTTATGCTCCAGGAACAAAAAAAAAAAAAAAAAAAATTCTCAAAAACTATACATAGCTAGAATAGAAGATATTTAAGGCTGGTTTTCAGAAGGAGGTACAGGCTAATAAGGCACTAAATAAAATAGGAGATAAGAAGGACTAAACTTAAGTCTGGACTGAATACACACAGGCAAACAAACTGATAATGAAAAACACTTCTGCCTTCCTCTCAAATGAAAAACATTTTATTTTCATTTTCTCTAGTACTAAATATCTTCTATACATCTGCGTAATCAGTTAAGACAGTATCCAAATGTAAATTATTAAGAGGGATAAAAAAAGCTGGTCTTAATACATGAACTAAAAGGAGTAACTGACCACAGAGAAAAAGAAGACAAGACCCACATATGCAAACATTTAAATCTCAATTCTCTAACTGCTCTAGGAGGTAAGTAAATAACTCTACATTAGAGCCTCAATCAAATGCTTTTATGTCAAAAATAACTTACTGCAATGACTTGTTTCACCTAAGAGGACTTTAGGGAAACCAAGGGAAGTGGAAAAGTAAACCAAAGACAGATTTTTTTTAACAAATAAATAAACAAACAACAATATATGTTATGGACATGAAAACATTTCTCATACAAAAATTAATTCAATTACATGGGGCAATGAGGACATACAATGCTGTCTATCAAAAGCAGAGGTCTGCTATGCTTTAGTGGTATATTTTTTCATTAACACCACAGTTTTCAAGACTCTCAGTTATAAAGGTAACCTTGGAAAATAATTAAAAAGCTAAACAAGCATTATAAAAGGAAAACGTTTAACATAGATGTTGCAGCATCAACAAGTCAACTAAGCTGAAGTAATATGAGTTGCTTTATAACTTTACTGTCTGACTGAAGAAATAAATAAGCAAACCAACAACTAAGAGCGTGAAAAGCACTAATAACAACTCTTGAGATCCTCACAGTTATTTCTTACACAAAGCAGTTTCTCCATTAAAGTTGTCCAAAAATGAATCAGCATTTCACTGAAAAACATCTTCTCCTATGCCACAAACTTTAAGAAACACATTGAACTGGGAAAAAAAAAAAACTCCATCTACACAGGAGAAGGGTAGATGTGTAAAATGAAGAAAGAAGAGAAAACAGGAAGATAAGCAGACTTAAAAGGAAGACCAAAATTATTCAGCTACGAAGGACTTGAAAAAACTGTTTAAGTGGTCATTATGGTAACAGATTAAGATGAGCAAGTAAACAGGAAGTAATGAAAATGGGAAGGCACAAATTAAGCTGCTCATTCATACTGGTTGGTCCCAAATCAGATTTAATCCTCTAGGGGAGTGAACACAACGACATCTAGATTCAACAAGCTATCTCATCTGCCATGGCAGTAAAAATAGACGAATAAATGTTATGTTACATCAGAAGGATAGGATAGTAACACTATATGTATTAAGACAATACTATCTGAATTGATGTTATCTTTTCAGATTGAATGTTTCATTCTGTTTGGACATCTCAAGGTAGATTCATTATTTTTCTTCTGACAAAAGGGCTTTTACTTGCAGCGATAACTCTCAAAAGAACTAGTTCTAAAAAATGCATTTTCCACCTTTACAAAAGCACAACAAAAACTAAAAAATACTGTGTTCCCAAAATTCTTATAAAAATTAGAGCTTTGCAATCAGATATACTTGATTTAAGGATAATGAAGCAGGTTTTGTGGGCTGCAGAACCTTATAAATCTTTTCCAATTTCTGTTGGTGTAGAAGGAAAAGGGGAATTGTTGAAGGAAAAGATGATAGATTACATTTGCCTGTGGGTAATAAGGCTTCCTACAAGGAGAAATGGCATACTCTGAACAATTATAAGCAGTTTGAGGCCAAGAGAGACATACAGAGTCTAGTCCTGGTCAGAAATTTTGGCCGCCATAAAACGTTGATAAAAAATATGAGGAAAACAGGATGAATTCACACTATTTTTCAACATTTTTTCCTTTTACTAATTTGCTTAGCTTAAACAGTAGGTCAAATCGCAGTTTCTTCCATCTGCTTTGCAGATATTCTTTCATCTTGCACCATGAATGACAATAGAAAAAAAAATAGTCAAATTGCATAGAAAGAATGTCAAAACATCAAAACCACAGCACAATTCCAACAAAAAAAATGAGAGATATAACCAGGACTGTATTTTAACAAAAATATTGAGTATATTTTTCAAAGAATATTTATAAGACACTACAATAAACACAGGTGTCTGGCAATATAGGCAACAACAGAAAGCACAATGTAAAAAACTTTTGAAAAAAATCAATAAGACCTCCTCACCCCATCTTGTTTTTACCAGATACTACACAGCTGTCCTTTTATATCCACAGAGCTGAGCTTAGCTCCTTGAAAAAAGATGATATTCTGGCTCCATTACAGTCAGTTGAAGTTCCACCATTGGCTTTAGAGGATTTGACCTCTTCAAGCAGTGGGATTTTTGCACTTCTACAGATGATAGTCAGGAGTCAGCAACAGAGATAAGAATGAGTGTTTTATGTCGCACAGTTTGACATAGGCAATAGCCACAACACACTAGCTAATCTCAGAATTACATACTCACCTACAGCCTTCTGAGATATTTCCTATACTTGAAATAATATTTGATGAGAGGGTAACTTCTTCTTTCTCACACTGCAAAAAACAACTCATCCATGTAGTGATTTAAGAATTTAAATTTTATGTGTCACGGAGAAGCAGCTACTAGGAGCCTCCCAGAGACTGCCTCCTGCTTGACCAGAACCTCCTCCACCTTCTCCTTACAAGAAACAAAAAGACACTGAATCAAAGCTATGCTTTACCGCAACACAATTCTGAATGAGCAAAAAAGCTGTCCTGCTGGATAAGAGAAACTAAAAATCAAAGTGTTAGGCAGCCAATCCCTCCCTTGCTCATCACATACCTTTCCTTTCCTACAAACTTGTTCTCTAGCTAAGAATTCTCAGTGAGGGTTTTTTGAGATGCAATAACTTTACAAAACTCCCTTAGCATCCACAGAAATATTACCTTCCTTCTCTGAAGTCTCCTCCAAGAGATATCAGTCCCTAGCTTAGGAAACTCCAGATATTTTTCTCAGCTGAGCATACTCAGCTGTTCTCAAAGAAAGTGCATTCTTCCTTCTGGAAAGCTCCACCTGAACAAGGGCTACTGGGGCCAACAAGGAAAATAAGCTACCTTTCTCCCTGCCTTTGAGCCAAAATGTAACATACAGTAACATTCAGTAAAGAGTAAACCACAGAATAAAAAAAATTATTCTATCAGTCACAGCGTCCCAGAACATCAAAAGCCACAGCTTATATCACAGCTGTTTCCCTGCTAACAGGCTAGGCAAAGTCTCATCTGACTGATAAAATGTTAAGTAAACACTCCTCCAAGAGTCAGAAGAAAGCAAAGTGATATTCCCTCTTACGTAAAAGCACTAAGAACAGTGATGTTGACATTTCTTAACTTAATAAATAATTATTAAATTAATTAATATTAAAAGTAAGTACAAAGTGTAATGTTAAATATTACATATTATTTATTAGATTTTATATTAACACTGGGAAATTGTTGTGGATTTCTGCCATACAACCAAATTGCACAAAGATTTTGTTGTTTGTTTGTTTGTTTTTTTACAGTGCATATCAACTTTCTTCAGAGAAAAATGTTAATATGAGAGAACAGCTCATATATTACATTACACAAATGCAATTTGGTTGCTAAAGTTTTAATCTTGTACAGCAAAATTCCAATCTTCTATTTCTTGTACTTGAGTTCTAGTTCATGAACAGATTATAGGACATAAAATTGTTAGGTAGATTCTAAAATACTAAATTTAGATAAGTCTTTCTAATGTAGCTATAAGTTTGGCAGACTAAAAAAATATCCTGCTGGTATGATAGGCTGAATCACTGTTAAATGTACTGCTTTCATGCAAACAGCTCAAGAGGAAATAGCCTGTCAGTATGTATACAACTATTAATAGCCTCTTTTGCATATCCAGCTTTCCCCAGATACTGAAGGCAAAATTGTAGAAGAGACAGATTATTATCTGTAGATAACCCAGAAGTCTAAAAGCTCCACCAAATTTCAGTCCAGTTTTGATCACTGCATGTGAAAAGCATTCACCATTACAATTCCACACTAATCTGGGGAAAAAACAATTTGTAGTAAAAAAATGCACAACGAATAGAGGGAATATTACTTTAATTAAAATGTAAGCCGATAGTCAGTGGGGCTAGAAGGGATCTCATGGTCACTCTTCCCATCCTGACCACTCTGAAACAGCACAAATCTTCCTAGAGCTGCCCTAACAGATGTTTGTCTAACCAATCTTTAACTGTGCTCATAAATGAATCTCTACGGCCTCCCAAGGCAACCTGTTCCAGTGTTTTCTCATCTGGTTGATGATTATGGTTGATTTTTTTAACCTAACATTGCACAAACTTTACCTTTTTGCAATTACAATTGTCCTTCTTTTAACAGGTATGGAGAATAACTAAAAAACATACACCTTACGAAAACCTCTCATTTGAAAAAATTATCATGTTCCTCTTCTTCTCAATCTTTACCTCTCTAAATTACACTAACTCAGTTAAGTCAGTTTCTTCTTACTTCTTACATGTTATAAAATCTTTGCTTCATTTCATTCCTCTTATCAGTCCATGCTATTCTTAAACTGTGACGCCCAAAAGTACATACTGAGCTGAACCCTGCTGACAGTTCATTTCATCTGCAATTCTCTACAGCTCCCAACGCCTTATGAACAGTACCACGGCTAAGGCAGAAATCCTGCATTTTTATTTATACAGCTGACTTCTTCCCAAGGGAAACCATTTGCACTTGTCATTTCAACTTGCAGATTTCAGACCATTTCTCCAAATTATTATTTTTTTTTAAAAAAGCGCAGGGGGAGGGGCAGGGGCTGCTTTTACTGCCCAT
The DNA here is from genome assembly GCF_009769465.1 of Tauraco erythrolophus. Lineage (NCBI taxonomy): Eukaryota > Metazoa > Chordata > Aves > Musophagiformes > Musophagidae > Tauraco > Tauraco erythrolophus. The sequence continues at coordinate 36,532,591 of NC_141473.1, forward strand.
AAAATACTTAGAACTTTCACCAGTGTAGCATCATTCAAACTCTCAATAAGTCCACTGTTCATTCCCTCAGCCACCTTATTAATGAAAACAGGTAATATACGTGGATCCAGGCCAGTCCTGGCAGAATCACATTTTATTAAACTATCCCAAGTTGACCTGCAATAGTATAAACAACAATTTACTAGGAACATCTTTTTCAGTGAGCTATATTTTCCCTTAATACTAAGTAAACTATGCTTCTCAAGTGTGCTTACGTAAAATGTCCCTCTGTCCATGAGAAACACCATGTGCTAAGTTACATCACATTTACTACTTCCCTTTCAACCACTAGCCAGCTATCCTGTTAAAGAACTAGATATATTTGAGAAAACTTATTTTGAAAATTCATGCTCACTGTTTATCACAACCTTATCCTGAAGGTTTTTATAAAATGAACATTTAAGGATTTCCTGCAGCTTCTTCCTGGTTATCCAAGTTACAGGGACTGACCTATAAAACCCCTAGTTTTAAGGTAAGTTTTGCTTTTCTATTACTTGCAAATACTTATTCCTCACTGGTTTTTACAATCAAGGTCAATGGTTCAGAAACTCCTCTCCTAAACATTCTTTAACCTCTTTCTGGCATGTATTTCACTTTGTCTTACTATGTTAAGCACTTATTCCCAGCTAACCATTTACATGAAGCCTGAAGCAGGTAGAAAAATTAGTCCCCTGTTCAGAAAGGTCTTCACTTTCCTTCTTAGTTCCTTTTATTAACAATGGATTAGTAAAAACTTCTCTTCTTGCCTTCTGGTTTTAACACATTGTGCTTTTTTGGCTGTGTCCACAATCAAGGCCTATCTTTTTATTTCCAATGCACCTCTTATTTTCCAGTCACTAAAAAGCTCCTGATGCAGGTAAGTTGGTCTCTTTCAATCATTTCCACTTTTCCAGAAGTTTACTCTTGTGCTTTAAACAGTTTCTATCCTCTACCTTCTTTTGAATCCCTTGTCTTTATTGCCACCTTTTTAAATGAATGACTTTGCTGTTTCACCTGTAATCTTTAGAATCATGTTTCTTATGTTCTTATAGTATTTTTGACTAAATTATTTCCAATGCTCAGACTTCCACCCTCTTCTTCACTACTAAAACTCATTAGTTACTTCTTTAACAGTGCAAAAAAGAGTCTTTGATGCTATACAAAAACTTGGAGTGTTCCTTGCAATATTATTTTTGCAGGTATGACTTTCATAAACAGATGGTGACACTGGTTTCCCAGTACTCTCACAGGAGCACTATGTTATAAGGTTGTCCTCAGCACACAGCTAGATCTCAGCAATCCCATGACACTATTTTCAAACTCCTCCTCATTTACTTCCTCCTGTCACTGAAGATTCACTCTCACCACCAGCCAGAGGGAACACCAAGAACAGGATTATACTCCAGCTGTTTTCAAGCAATGCATGATTCTGGATTTCCAGGCTGGCCCACAGATCTGTATCATAGATACACGTAGATTCTCCATTACAATAATAAACTGGAGAACCAAAAAATTAAAACTTCCACCCTGAATTAGTGGTCAAAATAAAAATCTAAAAACTACTCCTCCTGGTTATTTTTTCAACTTCCTTATTTTAATTAAGTTGTAATAACTATTTGGATTTGTAGTAGCATTGTCATGGAGCTGTATCTAAATATATGCCAAGCAAGTAATTTGAATATCTGACCTTTGCCAAACATCACTTTTGCTCCAGTCATGGAAAAGCCAAACTCTTTGGCAATGCCTATGAATATACAGAAGCCTGAATTACATCACCCAATTCACCTTTGTCTGCACCAGCGCTAGGAGTAGAATCACCCCCTCCCCATGCTGCAAATGATACTACTGCTAATAAAATTTACCTTTCCTCTTACTTTCTTTTTTTTTTTTAAATGTATGTTAAAGAAAATGTCATCTGCCTCCTTCTTTAACCTCCACCTCATGTAGTTCACATAAAACCCACATCAGTTACAGTGTGTTTCTGGAAAACCCAGTTTCCCCAGCCTGGCTAATTTCATCTTTATTTTTTGTCTCAACCAAAAGCCAACTATAATCTACAGATACATGCAGAACATACAGACCAGGATAAAACACACTTCATACTGAAACAAATCAGTGAGGCACCAAAACAGGTGAAAGGAGGAGGAGGCCTCTGCTGTTTCAGAGAGGAAGAAATATTCATCTAAAAAGGGGTGTTGGTATGTCTAAGAAACTGAAACAGGCTCACATTTCTTCATTAAAATAAGCATTATTTTTCTATGGAATGGAAAATAAAAGGAAAAAAAAAAAGAGGAAAAACTCCTCTAAGGTTTCCAAGGAGGAATGAACTGCAGGAACTAACAGGTGTTAGGAAGGAAGGTCTCTAATGAGCAACTCTCTACAGGTGCAACCTGAAGCTTAAGATATGCATTAAGAATAAATCCATAACGCACACCTTGCCAGGAAAGGATGACGAGTCAGATGGATAAGGGAGAAAGTGCAGGAGTCCTGATTTCCCAGGGTGGACTGAGCTAAGAGCTCGCAGCCCACAACAAGGATCATTCTGCTCAGCTAGCCCACTTCTGTACTCTCAGTTACTCATCCCTGTTTCCCTGGGGATGTATATAGAGCTTGTGTGCCCTTCTCAGAGTTTGACTCAGCTCAGTAGAAGTGAAAGAAAACTAATTCAACAAGGACAAGTGACTAGTCGGTCTGGCAAGCTGACCTGGCCGGCAGGGTAACCAAAGCATCAGCGCTCGCACAAGGAAGGGGACAGACCTGAGTGGCTGACAGCACAAACATGCGAAGTACACAACGGGACTACCTATTCCAGCTGAATTGAGCACTCAGATCAAAGCAAGAGGGAAAGGGAAACTCTGACGAGATGAAGGGAAAAAAAAAATGCTTCACAATGAGGATGATAAAATACTGGAATAGGCACCCAGAGAGTCAGTGAAATCTGCATCCTTAGGAATCTGATCTGACTGAACATGGCCCTGAGCAGCCCTGATCTAACTTTGTAATGGGCCCTTCCTTGAGCACGGAATATCACCAGATGTCCCTGATAACCTAAAATATTATATGACTGTATTTTAAGTAATAGTGTCAACAATTAAGTTAATATTGATCAAAGCTGCAGAGACAAAATTAAGTAGTCAGAGGGCTTACTACTGGCTTACAATTCTATCAAACATTTAAAATGGTATTGACAATGCTACAGACTAACTGGAAAACAAACATAGCAAGAATGGAAGCACGACATCAGAAATCAGGAATACAGCTGACTGGCAATTCTCCAGAGGCATCTTTCTTCTATTGAATTTTGCCAGTTTATCAAAAGCAGAACATTCCATGGAAATAGAGCAATCACAACAGATCTTCTGACAAAACACAGGCATAATCCTGGCCAGCTCTGCAACATGGCCTTGGAACCAAAATCTGAAAGTTTCAGAGCTGCTGCTCCCAGTCTGTTCTGGGAAGAACTTGGAGGTACTAGTCCCTCAGCAATACTGCTCTACAAAAATTCTGTTCTTAAAGCTCAGAGTGGCAGGTGTTCTGAGAATCACAATAACCAAGGAACCAAACAGCCTAAGAACCTGGCAGCCTTACCTGGGGCTTATTCAGATTTTCCATGCTCACTCATATGCAACAGCACTCTGTTTTCCCATTGGGATCTACTATAATACTTCATCTCTCATCTCAACAATCTGTTCAGTTGGTCCACAGCTGTTCAGGAGTGGACAGGTATAAAAGTGATAATAATCTTGGCAATATCAGTCAGCATCACCTAAGACATCCCAGTGTAATTCATTTTGAAATCTTGCTTTAATGTGTGCACAGTTGAACACAGGAGGTGGCTGGCAAAATCCAGAAGATCATTGGGCCTCTTTTTTTCAAATTAGAAACAAAAAGTTTTCCAGTAACTTGAAAGCCAAGAAATAAAATCTCCATTCCCTAGCCAATTGTAGCAAGGATCAAAAATGTCATCATGAACTTGCCTCCTTAAAAAACGGCTACAAGCTGTCATATAGCATTTCATGATTTCTTTTACCTAGTCATTGTTTGCTTTCATTTAGTTCACACTTTGCAAAGTTTTCATCTACTTCTCCTCCTTATTATTCCAAACAGTAGACTGGAAACATCATTACCAAACCAAAATGATTCCTGCTTGTGTGCATATGCTCTCTCACGCATACATTGTCCATTTATGCATGTGCACTGTTAGTAAAGACACATTAATAATACAGTGGTCTTTTGCTGTATTAAGAAAAAAAAAAGCTACTAACCAAGTTTCCAGAGAAGATATTTACCTTGGGCTTCAGTTTTGTTTTCCATTAACTGCTTCCAAGGTGTATGTAATTATTACATTTCTTATTTTCTCCTATTTATGTGGAATTCAAATTGATTCTTCTTCTTCATTTCTCCTGTAAAGAGCTAAATCTATTCACTAAGACAATGGAGAGAGCGATTCCTTTACCAGTTATCTTCTTTTACAGACTGATAATTCCTCTTATACAATATTAAGGCTTTGAAAAAATTAGAAACATTGCTACTTGACAGAAAAGACAATCTTAGATTATTCCTGAGTACAGCCCCTAGTTAAGTAGCTGCCTTATCCTTTCTTTCCATCTTTGTATAAGTTTACCTTAATTTTTGCTACTGATAATGAAACAATAACTTAAATTAATTAGAATAACCTAAGACAGCAAGGATTTTCCAGTAAATAGAGGAATTAGAATAATTTACTTTATTTAATGTATTCTACTAAGCATTGCAGCTGTCTGATTTGAGACATTTATTTTCTTCACATATTCAAACAGAAAGGAAATGTGCCAACTGGCAACACAGGCTTAGAAAACAACGGCGACAAGCAGTTCTCAAGAAAAGCCGATCTTAAAAGGGCTTGGTTTTTTAATCAATTTATTAATACAATGGCGGGGATTGATTTGATTGTTTACTTTTCCAGCCTCCTGATCATACACATTGGTCACAAAGGAAATGATACAAAAGAATATTCTTCCTTTTTATTTTTAGTTAATTATGAAAAAGAAGAGCAGCACGTCAGACAGAGAAAAACAACTGGAAACGAATCCACTGAAATGAAAGTTAAAATAAAAAGGAAGTGTCAATAAATGCTGTTTATGACCACAGAAAAAGATCTGGTTTTGTTCTGTAAGCCATGTTTTGATTTTCTTTTCAGAAAGAAAATGAAAATGTGGAATTTGGTTTAGATTCTCAGGTCTCCAATCTCTTTTAAATCACTGTTTTAAGATCTGGCTGAACAGTAAAGACAAAGGATTAGAATTTTTTATGCAATAGTTTTATGATATAGTACTGATTTCATCAAAAGTGATCATAAGCTATTTCGCATAAAGCTCCTTGTTCATTCCTCATAAAAAAGATCAATAGAAGTTAGGTAAGAAATTAAGTTGAAAAGCTAGTTGAGAACTAAGCAAGTATCCTCATTTTTATCAAAGAGAAGTCACCTCTGGTTCTATAAATTAAGAACTGCAGCAACTCATAGGTTGCTGGCATACAAGTACCTTAAATCTGAGTAACTACAAAAAAAAAAGCATCTGTTTTTAGCCATGCAGTAGACCTCAACACTCTGGCTGATGAAATTCATAGGAGAACCTTCAATCAACCACTTCCCAAATGATTTCTATAAGGAATTCTATGTGTCATTCTAACCTTTTATTTTATATAGAGGATTAGTTAGCACAGAACCTAATTTAGTAATTACTCTCCCTTTCACCACCTCAAGATTGCCAGAGATTATTCAAATTAAAGAAACTTTTTTTTTTTACTACATTACTCTAGGTAATTTCTTGTCCTACCCTCATTACCTTTTATTATTTTATCCTCCATTAGTAAATAATGAGATTTACTTTATATTAAAAGAAGCTGGCAGGGACATCGAGGGAGTTGCACAGACTTTGGAATTTATTCAAATATTTAGAATCACAGATTCCACATATTGAAGTCAGCGGGGACATCTAGAGATCATTCAGTCCAACCAGTGTTCAAACCACGGTCAACTACTATGTTCATTTGCGGTTTGGATGGGCACTCCACAACCTCTCTGGGAAACCTGTTCCAGCGTCCAACCACCCTCACAGAAAAAAAAAGTTTCTCCTTTTTTAAATGCAATTTCCTGTATTTCAGTTTGTGCCTTTTGCTTCTCGTCCTGTCAGTAGGAACCCTTAGATATGTCTAGCTTTGTGTTCTTTACTCTCTCCCATCAGGTATTTGTATTTCCCTCTGTTGAACTTCAGGAGACTCCTTGCCAGCCCTTCTTCTCCTGCCTGTGGAGGTCCCACTAAAGCGCAGCACAACCAGCTGGTGCATCAGTCATTCCTCCCTGTTCTGTAATATCTGCAAGCCTGCCGACAGGGCACTTCCCCATCATCAAGGTCATGGATGAGCTAAACAGTACTGGACCCAATATTGATCCCCGGGGTATAACACTAGCTACAGGCTTTCAGCTGGTCTCTGTGCTGCTGATCCCAACCCTTAGAGCACAGGACTAGCCAGTTTTCAGCCCATCTCACTGTCAACTTACCTAGTCCATACTTCATCAGTTTTGTTATGGGAGATAGTGTCAGAAGTATGACTAAAGTCAAGTGAAACAACATCCAGCATGCTATCGCACTGAATATGTGTTTAAAGATTGCATAGAGATATTTAGGGTAGTGTAGATTACATACTTAGCAATTAAGAGTCTTTTTAAGAGAAGAACTTAAGGCATTTTGGATTTGTTCAGAAAAAATAATTCTTTCCTTAAAAAGTTGTATCTGGTCTTCGTTTGTCTGCAATATCAATATTCTATTAAGAGTTCACTAAACTATCAGTGACTGATCTTTTTACTAAGTATTGTTACATAAACAGGAAGTAAATATCCTTTAATCTGAAGCAGAATACATTTTAGATATTTATTTGGACAAGAAAAATCAGCTGTCCTATACAGAGGATAAAAAACAAGATAAATGCCTTCTGAAACACCAGACTTCAGTAGTGTTCTGAGAAATGGCATACTAACATTTAGAAAAACAATCAATCTTTAACATCCTCCAGAAAATAGGAAACTGGTCAAGAAAAGCCTCAGGTAATTACAACCATTTTCCATAAATTGTAAAAAAAAAAAGTAAAATCAAAAAAAAGAAATCTTGTAAATTAAACAGCTAGATAGATGTAACAAATACTTCCATAGTTATTTGCAATGCTTGTTTATTACCATAATCAAAGATTTATTTCATCTTGGAGAGGGAAAATGCTACTTTATTGAAGGTTCCATGAAAAAAAATTAGTCTTCAGCAACCCAATATATTTCCAGTCCTGTCAGGTGTACCAAATACAAATTACAGACTATTGTACTGATTCATCCTCTACGGAGTCATGAGTCACTCATCACGCTACATTACTTCAATGCAAGCCTTAAGTTAAGATCCGATTAATCCTGAAATAGCTTGGCTCAGAACCATTAAATGAAAACCAGGGCTTAAGAATAGAAAATCTTTCATTATCTTTCTCTAGCTCACGTGCATAGATCCCAGTTTATTGCAAATTCTGTAAGACAATCTATAATCAGGTAAATTTAACTGCAGCTTATTTTTCAACTGTAAATCTATTTAGGGAATTCACTAGACTACTTCTGTCTTTTAGGCATACTAAAAATCTTTTTCCTGAACAGTTCATATCTAATTTCCCTATAAAACTAAATGTCTAACAAAAGTTAACATTTAGAAAAATAATTTCCAATTACACATACTGCATATAAGTCAACTGAACTAAGTACTTGGCGAATATCAACAACAGAATTATGAAAACTACATCTTTTCCTGCATAAGTGGCAGCATAAGATGCCATATGGGCATACCAATTTTACTGGAATACATATTTTTTCTGAAAACATAAGAGTTGATAAAGTCATTAAAAAAACCCTGAATAAGAAAAATCTGAGTGACACTTTCCACCCACACATCACACTGAAATTTTTATAGTTTACATTTTGCTATACCTGACTTCTAAACTTCTCTGGAACAGCAGCTTTAAAAACGTTTGAATATGAAGAGGACAGTAAAGTAAGAACATTTAAATCCATTCTTTTTACAAAGACGTGAATGCAAGCTCTGTTTATTCATGTTCCTATATAGAAATACAGAAAAAAAAATTCCAGGAAGTCAGTCAGTTCAACCACTTGCATGAATAACCAACAGCTATTCTGTTGTTTGGGCTCAATTCTTCAACCAGAGAGCAATTACACAGAACTTTTCAAGATACCTATTAGTGAAAGAAAGTGGACATAACCAAGAAGGACAAGTCAAACAGTTCCCTGTTCTTAGCTCCCCAGACATCACTGGCAACAATTTGGAGCATCCGATACTGAAGTATATTATTGAACAAATAACATATTTAACGTCACTCTAAACAGTAGCTGTAATCTTCAGCTGTGTCATAGACAGTTGTTTGGAATAATTTTCATTATATGGAGAAAGTTAGAGAGACAACAATGTAAACAGACAAAGGTACAAAGCTGTATATGAAAATGCATTTCTTCAGTCACAGCTCTTAGATTCTTTAATTAATGAGCTGAATTATCAATTTTACAGATTCACAATATCACGTAGCTACACAGACAATTTCCCTGGCAGCTACAAACCACATTTTGCAGCTCTGTAAAAAGGCGTACATACCTCAGCAGAACTGGTAATGTCCTTCTAGCAGTTACACCATCGACAACAACAACAAAGGACAAACATGAAAATGGTAAAATACACTTATTTAGACGTACCAATATATGATCTGTGGACTGGTTGTAGTACTTTTGATATCTGGCAAGAAGATCTCTTATGACAAAATTTGAACACACATCACCATAGCAGTCTTCTGTAGAAGCAAACAGTAGCTGGCAGGTAGTGAGATAAGAAAGTTTAAACTTCTAAGTAATGAAAAATGTATTCATGAAGAAAATTATACACTCCAAACACATTTTCAGCATACTATTAAAAAAATGTTCATATTAGTCTACTCACTACATCCCCACTCCAAAACATAAATGCAAGTTAGGCCCAAATTAATGAACCATAAAAAGTGGCAGATACTCTGTTTTCTGAAACAGCCCGTGTTCTCTGAAGCTTGCCTGACAAGAACAGGTTAGGTGAACTCTTACATGAGTGGAGAAAAGAAGCTTTACCATGAACAGCTGCAGCAGATATGAAAAGCGTCTGGAGATTTTTCACAAGTTCGATTATTTGATTCATGCAATGTGCATTTTCTCTGGTAAGAGATACCATTTTGTGCCCTAATTTCTTATTTATGGAGCACCAGTCTTTTCATATACGTATTATTAATCACCAGTAATTCACTTTCCTGCAGCTATAGCACACGGATAATTAAGGGAAAACAGCCCCAAGAGATGCAAATATCTAAGACAACCAGGCAATTCTTTAAATTAAAAATATAAAACATTCCCTTTTTAAGCTGAACAAAATGTTTTCTTCAATCTGAAATAACTCTTTTGGAGGAATTCTTGCAATTCCCAGAACTACCAAAAATGTTCCCCTTGAGCACCGAAATGAAAAATCCACTGCCCCAAGCAAGATGAAGTACCTTAAACACAAGATATACTGCACCACTGTGACGATAAACCAAAGTGTCTTGTCTTCCCTCTATCCAGGGAAGCATTAAAAGTCTTCATCAGGAAACCATAAAGTACAAGTAACATGATATTTGAGGTATGTGTATGCTTGAGGTATCTATACGTCCTTGCACTCTAAAAGTGTAAGAACGGCAATAAAATACTACATGAAATATTATCAATCATAGGCGTTCTCTACCTAGAGACAGTGGGTCAGACCTTAAGCTGTTGTTGAAGAGTGCTCAATATAGGGGCTAAGGAAGGCATTAGCGCTCCAGAGCACTCACGTTTATGAGTTGAGATAAAGGGTAAGGCCCAGAACTATGCCATCAATAAATAAAGACTCTGGGTTTTCCATCCATTTTCTGGTTTTCAATTTCCAATGATCAGGTTCCAGTAAGTGAACAATTACAATTTGAAATCTAGACAGACACAACTGCACAAGTCCCAGTTATCCACTGTATCATCTTTCCCATAGTTGGACCTCCTCCATGGCTACAGAGGGCTCTGTAGTGCATACCTTTTACTTAGAGAGCTCAGCACAGTTCAGCTCACTCGCTGCCTCAGGTGTCCCACTACTTTCAGGGATCCTACCTCTTAGTCTCAATCTCGCAGCGTCTCATTTTATGTGCTCAGATCCAAATATGCCTGAAATCCAAACCTATCTCATATCCAGAAGTTATGGACATGAACCCGTGGTGAAGCAACAGGCTTCAAAGAAGCTTCAGGGAACCCAAGGGGATAAAGGTCCAGCAGCTGCATTCCTTGCAATATAGGTGCTTCACTATCTGCCACCAACTACTTCATCTCCCTTGCAGCATCATTCCCGGAGTGGTCTGATGCTGTCTGCCACAAAGCAGATGAGATTTATAGTCAGGCTCAGCTTGGCCTGCCATTAGGCTACATGGGTGGTCAGGGCTTGATTATCAGTACCTTAGACATGCAATATAAATAGGTACAATGTGGTCAACTTCAGTCCACTTCCTCATCTGGCCTCAGGTAAAATGTATCATTAGACGACTCCTATGTTCTTAAATGTCTCATTAAGGGACTGAAACCACCTCTGGTGTGAGAAGGGAAAAATTGAAATGAAAAATGGAAACTATTTTACTAACATTATTTGACCTAAAAATTAGGTAATTTTAACACAAAAACACAGTTAAGAAACAGAAGTATTTGAAAAACACAACAAGAAAGAATGAAATCACAACGTATCAGAAAAGGCACAAAGTATACTGGCCAGACATGCATAACGGTGTGTGTGCATTGTCCAGCCAATATCCAGAACAAGCTGAGAAACTAATAGATCTCAAATATCATGAAACAACATTCCAAAAGTACGGAAACTTGAACTCAAGAAAGCAGTGATCATACATACCATCAGTATAGCTGACCTTTCTTTACCAACCTTTTTTCAGCCTTCTCTGAACAATCTAGCCAGCGATCTTTATTCAAACCCACAGGTGGACGCAGACTAATTATTCAGACACACCCTCCCTATTTAATGAAGGCAGAGAAAGCAGTGCCTGCAATCATCCTAACTGCTGCTCAGAACAGCCACTTTAACCCCCACTCAATCACAACTCTATTATCCCTTGTGATCACCCAGATAAGTACATATCCCTGTTGTGACTGGGAGTAAAAGCAGATACAGAACTCAAGAAACATGGAGTTAGTATTGCTGCACTCCAATATATTCAGTAACTTATCATTTTAAAGGATGAGCGGAGACAAGACAAGAGCTTGTCATTAGGAAAATGCAAGTGCTTACTACTAGAACAAAATGATTGCTCCTATTATTATCCACACATCATAGTATGATTTTACCATTGATAAGCTATCCAAATTCACAGTAGTAATTCCTGTTATTTGATGTCCTGAAATGCAAATATATCCCTTAACAATATATGTCTATGAGCAAAATTCAGAGAGGATAACAATAGTACACAAATAATACCGAAATACCAGAAAAAAAAAAATTGCTGCCTTTCAGAAGAATTGTAAGTATATTTGCAATTTACTGTATGTCTGAATTACTTCGTGAACAGAAAAACTCAAAGCTTCTTGGAGACAGAGTGGGTCTTTATTAAGTGTAGAGAACATTTTGCTTAACTTTCCATCGCATCACCTCACTGTGATACATCCTCTGTGAAAAACAGCCACTTATGTAAAAGGCAGTATCTGCTGAAAAGATGTTTCTCACAGCTTGCAGTAAAAACTCTAAATTCTATGACTAACACCAACAGGCCCTTGACTTCACTTGACGTTCTTAAGCGGACATCCTCTTAGAGACTGTCCTTAGAGACTCAGAATAATTGAGGGGGAAAAAAAAAACCAAACAATAAACAAATTTAGGAACCACAAAAGCTATATTTCTTACATCATTTCAAATAGTTAGGGCTGAATCATAAATTTCTGTACATTTGTGTAGGCACTGAGGGCAAGGTTCAAAAAAACAGACGATGCAGAACTTACACAGAATTTAGGCAATCAAGTCCTTGGCAATGATCCTGTTAAAGCTAAACGTTTCTCAGGCAGGCCACATCCACCATCAGCACCAGACTCAAGGGCTTTAGAGATACACAGGATGTTACCAGTGTCAGTGCAGGTCCTTCAGCTTCCTGACAAACCAGCTGCTAGAGAAGGGTTTGAGAAGGTGGCACTTACTATGTCACTGAAGCAATGCAGCTTCCACTAGCAACACTCAGATAGAAAGAAGCCTTAAGAAAAGTAATCAAACCATTATAACAGCAAGAAATAACAGACACATACCCCGAAAAAAATCTTCCAAGCGGTTGACAGCTCATGAGAGTGATTGAAAACAACTGAAATGACAGTGGGTAGGCTATGTTTCGTGAACCACACACCATCAGGATGAAGACAGGAGCAAAAGCACGCCCTTTATGGATAGTGGGCAAGGGAAACTTCCCAGTCTCATGTGCGAGCTGTGGTACAGAGCCCCTGTGCCTCACTCTGGGCACAGTGCACAAACGCACCATGAGAACACACATACAGACTCACATGAAGTAATATGTAGACAGAGCGATTGTTTATGGAAAACAACAGCGTTCCCAAGGAGAGGAAGGGAATCACAACCCAGTCCTCACACCGCACTATGTTACCAAATGGCTGCATAACTTCTATCGCTCATTCAGTTCACTGCCCTAGCTTATTCAAATTACTAATAGCAGAGCGCAGAGACAGTGATAAATCAGCACTGTCTCACGCATCTATCATCTATTCTTCAGTGACTTAGAGATGTGAAATAAAATAACTGACACCTGATAATCTTCTCATTGAAAAGCTTATTTAATCTAGTCTCAGTAATAGCCATAAACTATTGGTGAGAGTTTTTCCACTGAAATCAATATTAATTTCACGAGCAGATCAAGAGCACTAAAGGAAACTAAAAACTTTAAATTGATTCCTGTCATTTAACCCTAGCGTAACACCTCATATCTTTAAATCTTTTGTATTTCTTCTTTTCTGCTTCCCTCCTCTTTGCCACCTTGAGCAGACACTGTGTTCTGCAGCAAATTATATGACACTTCCCCTTTTTGTCATATTTAAATCACTGCTTCCTGATTTTCTCAAGTCAGTGGAATGGGTTATGTATTCTTCTTTTCCCCTTAGTCTGCATTATGTAATCCTAAACCCATGAGTATTTCTGAAATAGAAAAGATAATCACAATTTTGCTTCAAGAGTCCAAGAATTTTAGACCATTTGTCTTACAATCATGTAGTTTTACTCCTGCAAGACACAGAATTCCCCTAAAGCTTTCTTGTGACAAACCCACAGTGATCTTTTGGAATAATATGAGTTCCTACACATCACACCTGCATCCTCTCATGCACTCTGGCTACTACAAGTCGATGCCTTCTCTTATTAAACTTTCAGTCATTTAACAGCAAACCTAATCCACCCTAGAACAGATACCACAACAGACATCTACAGCAAGAAGGTACCAAAGACTAACATTCCAAGCTAACCAGAGCTAAAGAAATCTCACATAGCTAACTCATGTGTAAAACACCACCAGAGAGGTTCAAGAATTATGTTACACTCAACAGAAATTGCAGTAAAATTTTGAGCAAAAATATGAAAGCATCTTTATCTGGTATAGGGATTGAAAGAGTAACTTGAATTCACAGAAAATGAAATAAATCAGCTATAAATCCCACTCACCTCTTCTCACACGAATAAAAAGAAAACATCAACAAGTACATTATCTGTGAAATGAAAAAACGTCTGATATGCATAGATTATCTTGGTCCCTACACTTCACTATCCTAATGACAATAGGATAACACAAAGAAAACAATCTCATTAAAATAGCTTTGGACTGGGTTAACTAGTATGACTTACAGAATAGAAAGGAATTTCAGCTTCCAAAAAAGAAACAAATAGCTGTATCATACAATTATCCTCTCAATGTGCTTGATGAATCATCTTGAAGTATCTTTAGATAAGAACAGCATGCCTACAGAAAATGTTTCCAGAAGGAAAACATGATATTATCACTGTGTACCCATATTATTAGTATTCGAGTCTCCACTGTTTTATCATTTAACTGCCAGATATAAGAAATGCCAAATCCATTCTTTAAATCTAACAGTTATTTTTTAAGCACAATCAAGCTGTATTCCTTCTCACAAATTCACAGATGAATTGGTCTATAAGCATGTCAGACAACCAGTTTTCTGAACTTACCAAACAAATCGAATTCAGTGGTGTAAACACTCTGCTTCAAAATAATACTAAGAGATTACTTACATTTTAACAAATTATTATTTAAGTTGTTGCATTCTATAGTAACAGAGATTACATTTTAAAACTCTGGTCTAGGAAGTGAAATCACAAAGAAACTCTTGTTGCTGGCATTAGAAGGGTTAAGTGCATTTTGTGCTAGTGACAGTTCACGATAAGCATAAAATAACCTAAACACGTGTACATCGTCCCTGTAGCATAGCATTTTCCACAGACTGTATGATAATATGAGCCTTACTATTTCTGGAGATCCATATTTAACTTTTGCTTAGATTTATGTAGAAAAATGTTCCTTTCAACCTTTTAAAGAGCATGTTGAGAAATATAGGTTAATTTACACTAATTATAGGCTAGATTCTAATATACACTAAAATAGGCTTTGAGACAGACGTTAAAAAAAGGAAAAAAGTCTGGTTACCTACATTGTTTATGTATTCAGAAAGCAAGTCTTGGAGAGCTTGGCGGATAGCATTGCATTCAGCAATGATGCGTTCTCGATGAAAATCACGCGTGCAGGAAGAATCAGCTAGCAAAGCCGCTCCGCTGATAATAGCTTCCAGACGTTTCTCTAGTGATGGCCTTATTTTCTCTTCATTCACTACAAGAGGCTCCAGGATAATTAAATTCTGGAAAACATCAGGAGTACAGGTAAGAAAAGTCAGGCCACTGAAGTTGCTGCTTTATTTTTCACTTGCATGAACTACAGTGACACTATGCTTCCTAGACTTGCAACTAGCCCCCTCCCCTTGAAGTATCCAAAATACTTCTGAACATGGGTAGATTCTGTTTTCCCTACTGGGACTATGCATACAGGTCATTTGCAGACAGAGCCAAGCTCTCTCTGCCATTCAGATGACACCAGTTCTAAGCCAATATCCATGTTTTTGAACCCT
Source organism: Tauraco erythrolophus (assembly GCF_009769465.1). NCBI lineage: Eukaryota > Metazoa > Chordata > Aves > Musophagiformes > Musophagidae > Tauraco > Tauraco erythrolophus. Next base: position 36,547,886 of record NC_141473.1, read on the forward strand.
ACCAGCCTGGACTCAGTGCTAAGATGTCAAGAGAGCTTTCCAGCCCAAGCTGGTTCACACCTGAGCAGCTCACAGAACAAGTAGAACAAGATCACATCTACCTGCAGGCCACATTGACATCTTCTGACTACAACTGCCTTGTCTCTTGAGCTTTTCCTCAGCTTCCTGCTTTTGTTGCATGAAATTCAAGATTCTCATCCCAGGCTTCAGTGTCTCCTACACCCGTATGTGGCATTTCTTCTTCTACAAGGCATTTCACTTCTCCTGGAAACACTATTTGTCTGCCTTTATAAATATGCATGCATTCTTATTACTGCGGTTTCTATTCGGTCTATCAGTCTTCACAACATCCTACTCTACAACCAAAAACTATCAAACTCATTTTACAAGCAAAGAACTGAGGCCCAGACTGGCAGGTTCATGACCATACAGAAGGTATGTCTTAAAACAGGCAGCTACATGCCATCTTCCCAAGTTCTCAACCAGCATTGTTTCTCCTCTTCGAGTTTTGTCACTGCAGTTGTAAAAAATTATTTCTTCTTTCCAACTCTTTCCTGTGTTTATCTACATTTCTTGAGGGTCACCTGTCTTCCTTATCCTCCCACACAGTGGGCCTGTCTTGTATACTTACCTCGTAAATACTTAAAAAGAAGATACATATCTTATACTAAGCTTGTAATGTCTGTGTACAATTATGACACTGTGTATGAGACTACTACTTAATAATATTCTGTGGTTTATCTAAATATCTCAGACTAGAGTCTTCATTTTCTTTGAAAAAATGGTTCAACATCTCCAAACTTTAGACTTCTAGAGATCAGGAGCACCTCAGGATTTAACACAAAAACAGCTGTGCTGGCTCACAGCTGAGAATGTTAAATTAGAGTACATGAGTCTAGTTCTGCTGATTTTCAGTCTAACGCAATCCCACACAGTGGCAGAAAGTCACTGCTGCTACCTTGAACAGGCTGAATACGGATGGGTAAAGATCAAAATAGTAGCTTTTGTTCAACAATTGTTTGCTCAAAGGACACAGATATAAATGCCCTCTTGCTTTTCACTAGCTAGGGCCAACAAAAGCAGACAACTGTTTTGGCATGACAAAATTAAGTATGTTTGTGCATGAAGCAAATACTCTAAAGAGAAAGAAAACGAGATGTGACATTTCCATGAAACGTGAAAGTAAATACAGTTGAGCTTCAGCATTTAAAGAAATTCAAACTAGTAATTTTTAATCTAACTAAACATCTGAAACAGTGTCGTCATGATCCAGATGACCAAGTCTACACTCCATTCAGCTGTTTCATCCATATGTGGTTCCAAGCTTTCAGAAGAAACACTAAACAAGAAAACTACACCATACAGCCTTGAGGGGAATTTAGGTCAGGTAAATCAGAACTTATCTGCGCTTATCCAGTATGTGCCAGACTACTTTTAAGCTGGAGAATTTTAATTATTTTTTCAATTTAGATATAATATTGCAATTTCAGGTACTGTCTAGCTTAGGCAATTCTATGAGTAGTGAAAGTGTTCTATTAGAACATCATAAGATAAAAGCTTAAGCAGCTAGGAAAAGGAACTTCAGTTCACCTTGAAATTTTCTCTTTGGTTACTATTAACATTCTCTTACAACTTAGGTATGATTTAGGGTAAGGAAAATTTTGTTACATGTTCAATCCTCCCATCTTTTCTAAAATATACAAGAATTGTTTTAAGACAGCTGGGAGATTCTCCAGTAAAACTAGAGAAAAATCAGACTTCATAATCTGAGTATTTCCAAAGGAAACCAGTGCAGATTCTTTCTGCATTACTGCTGTTCAAACGGAAGCTCTTGTTTACCAACTTACAGGATCAGTGCAGGTTTCTGAACATTCCACCTCCACTACTGTTCCATTGCCCTGAAGTCCTCCATCTCATTTAAAAGCATTCTAGTTATTTAAGTAGTTAGCACTTTAGCCCCATACTTACTATGTACTAACATACATAAAATCAGTGGACAATGAACCTTCTTAAACAATCTCTGTAAGACCTTCTGGGACCTAAAGCTCTAGGATTACTTCATGCTTTGTACCAGAAACTGGGACTACATGAACTCTAGTCCTCAAATTTCCACAGACAATGACTAGAAAGAAAAAGCATTAGTGAATTTCTCTCTGTCTCCACATTTTCTGTGTTGAATTTTGGGATTTTCATACCACTGCATAGTATCACCAAAAAAAAAAAAGGCCAGTGCTACTGCTAGTGCAATTTTCTGTTGTCTATTCTGAGAGACTATAAAAAAAACCCCTAAAACTAAGTTTATGGACTTGTTTCTGCAAGTGACAGGATAGACCATTAGAATGGTTTATGGGTCTCTGGCAGGTGTTTATATACATCTAGCAGATGTAACCTTGGATTAACTTAAAGTATTAACTATGTATTTCCAAGATCCTGGACTTTCTCAAACCAATGTTCACCTATCCAGATACACATAACATACTGAAAAGGAGTTTATGTGCAAGTGGGAAAGAGCTTAAATATTTTGAAGATGAAAAACACAGCAATTTGTAAATCCATAAAAACAGCATATTAACCCTATTTGTATCTCTTAATTACTACCTAACTGAAAGATAGAAAAAAGATGTTGATCATGAAAACATTAATCTCACATGCAATTTTGGAACCAGAGCCAAACTGGGATGGAACCATAATTTTCCCGCTAGCAAAGACAGAGCAAAGGAAACAGGCAGTCCACTGCTTTCATCCTCTTTTGCAGAAGTAAAGTTGGAGCCAGTTAATAACTACCTGGTAGTTACAAAAAAAAAAAAAATCCAACTTTTGCCTTCCCCGAGATAAACAAAAGAAAAGCTGAAATTTTGCCAGGGCCTGGCAGACCCTGCCATGAAGGCTAAAATCCAAAGAATAGAAAGAAGGCATGGATAGAATGAAGATGGCTTGCTCTTCTACTCTGAAATATCTCCACATACCCTGACCTGTTGCTGGCAGTGGCTGGAGTCAGACTGACTCTCCCAGGCAACAGCATAGGAAGGCATTTTGCTTTTGAAGGCAAATTCTACATTGCCAATGCCTAGAGCCAGGCCTGAGAGTAATCCAGACCTTCATGTTGTCATCAGAAGCCTTCCTAGTGCAATTAGAACATTAAGACTCCTGTGTCCTTTTCCATAACAGCTGTTTCCACAGAAGGAAGGAAATATACCTAAAGTCGCTTTTCTGGAAGGGTGAAGGCAGTAAGATACCACTAGTTCACAGGGATAACTTAGAGAAACATTAAAAGCATTAGTAAGGGCATCCATTTTTTCCTCATTTCTTCTCTTTGCTGAGCTTCCTTACAATAGTGAGATTATAGCTGAATGCAAAGGAAAACTGCACTCAATTTACCTGGAAGGCAAGCTAAGTTACTACCTGTCTCAAACACAAGATGCATTTCAGGAAATTAAGAGACATGCAGAACAGGAAATTGTAAATAAGTGGTAGGAGGCACCATTAAGGACTCTGAAATGCAGGGGAAATTAACCCCTCTCAGCTGTCACCTCGCTAAATAAGGATGCATAACTTTAAAAGCAGAATCAGAATGGTTCTCAGCAGTAGGAACTGTGTTTTGCTGCATAACAAGTGTTTAATGACTGCATTACCTATATTTTCATTACTTTGGCTATATCCAAAGACACACCAAAATTAAAAATTAAAAAGCTTTGACTTTAATAACTAGTGTATTAATACAGATTTGGAAAACTGTATAAAAGTAGTCATTAAGGTTTTAATATTTACCTTTAAAAAAATACATAATTGACTTACACTAAATAGATAATTTCAAACTAATCTTATGCATGACTCGTCCACGATGATCTTCTAAGAATGACAAGAGAAGGCATTCTAAGACAGCCAGTATCCAGAGGTCAGGACACTCATTTCTGACGTGGAAGACAGGTTTATTTGTGTTGGAGGTTTGAAACTCTATCTTCCACATTCCCATTACAGTTCTTAATATCAAAGTGTTCTGTGGTACCTGACCTCTTCAGGAGTTGGGCCACTTGGTCACTACTCACTGGAGTAGCAACTTCACTGTTATGCTCCTGTATCTCAAGTAAGCACCCTCAACACCAGTACAAAGCGTACAATGTCCACCAAAACATAAAACACGCCTGCCAAGTAAAATATTTATTACTACAGATAGAAACAGCTTCATGGATTGTGGAAGACTAAGACACATTTGAAGGCTACAGCCAATTAGCCATTTCATCTCAGATGAAACAGGAGTAGCAATGTCTTCCTTTAGGAGAGAGTTTGTAGAAAGTTCATGCAAAGATGGACAAAAAACAGTGGCAAAAAAGCTACTACAGCTCAGCTCTAAAAAAAAAATAACTCGGCAATAATAACCAGGAAAATATGAATTAAGATTCTGCCCACAGATTACATTCTTCAAGCAATTTTATCAAATATTTATGACCAGTACATGAACACAGAAAAGACGATTCAATTTCCAACCAGTCAGAAGGCACCAGATACGCAACGAGCAGTTTTGCAGTTTTAAGAGGGTTAAACAGTGGTTAGTTACCCGAGTTCTTAAACATAAGCAAGCATTTAAAACAGAATTATTAGATCACTGTTTTCGTCCTCATCGGTCTTCTGATCCATGAAACAGAGGGATCATGGGTATTGACAAACCTGGTTATGTTTCCTGACATTTTGAACAGATTACATCTCGTATGTAATTGCTCTGCTAGACAGCCACAGTCATTAAAGGACCACATATCAGATGAACATGCTGACAGTCAGGCATGCAAGACCTGTATCATTTTGTGAGAAACCTCTTTACATTCAGAAGATGCAAGACCAGTGAAAGGCATTAGATAACCTGCACCTACACGCTCTTTTAACACGGATCTTAATATGCAATTACATTTGTAATGATGCAATTTTGTGTTTATTTATGAATGATATGGTAGTTATATGGAGCCTTTAAAAGCAATTCTTGAGAATCTACTGATTTAAGAGTTAGCTGCTCTAATTTTACTGGCGGTTTCCTCACCTATAAATCTGTAATAACTTTCACATTGCCAGTACTGGCAAAGGAAGAATGACATTGCAAAACATCTAGATACTAGATTGTTGGGTAAGCTCCGTGATACATTTCCACACTATAAACATTTAATGAGGTATGTTCCCAACAGACTATTTACTACTATCTATTTCATGGCACTGTATTTGCAACAGGAAGATAGAGCAAAGGTTATTTCAGGTTATTGCTGGGCAATAGAACTTCCTGTAAAGAAAGAAAAGTGTGACCATCTAATTCATAAAATCATTTTAAGAAGTTAAATGCTCTATAAATTGTGCTTTATCTAACTCACACAGCTTCAATTCCCATTTGTGCTACCCAGGGAAGACTGTATTTAAAACTCCATAAACAAGTGGTTTTTTACAACAGTCAGACTTCTATATTCTTATGTTTCCGAATAAAACCAAATTCAATTCAAAAGAGTAGTTTTTCCATTTTGTTATTATCACAATTCTTAAATTGTAAAACAATAATAAATTTAATTACATTTAAAAAAAAAAAAAATCATTACAAGGGTACCACTCACACACAGTCAAGATGAATTCACCTATGGTCAGAAGATACAATCCTTTGGCCAATTTTTGTTTAAAAAATGTGTAAGTAAAACAGGTAAATAATAGCTTTCATTTAAAGTATATAATTTTCCATTCAGAGTTTCATTGTAACAAATCAACTATTACTCTCAAATGCTTCTATTTTCTTCAATTTGTTAAGAAAATAGATTAGAAACTGTAATTTTAGAATCTGGTGTGAGAAGCAAGGAAGAATGACACGTAGTTTGCAATTGTAGCCTGTTCCTTTCGGGGGGAACAAACCTGTCAGATTCAACTTTGAGCACGAATGAAAGGTCTGTTTCAATCAATAAACTGCCACTACAAGATTTGTGTCATATATGGATTTCAATTTATTTCTCTAACCTTTCATTGAACATTTTAGACAAAATCTATTACCATCAGTCGTAATATCAATTCTCCTGAAAATGTATCCACACTATTGCTGTTCCAAGGCTGAGATCTGACAAGTCTGAGAATTTACAACCAAAAAGACCCGTATTTGCAAATGTGTCTAGAAACTTACATTCCTTTTGTTGATCTGGGCCTACACCAGATGGGAAGCATGGTCTGTAATCTCATCTACAGGAGCTCTTTTACTATTTTTGGCAGGGTAATGGAAAATAACACTGGCAAGAGCCAGAGCAGCATGAGAAAAAGGGAAAGCTCCACACAAAAGGTTAGGATCAGGTCAGGAGCAGAGACAATACTTATTTTCTCAAAGTATTTGGTTAAATAATGGAGATAGAAATGCAGAATTTGTGAAAACATATTGGTTATGTTACTTTATTTAATGACAAGCAGAAAACATTATTAGATTACTTCATATACCTCAGTTAAATAAATTACATAAAGATCCCAATAGCAAGTTTTGGAGTAAAGGACTCCAACTTGCGCTGTACTAGTTCAAATGCAGTCAAGGGAGCAGTGATCATCATCAGCTGATAATCTCTGTTATTTGTAAACCCAACTCACAGGTTCTGCCTGCTTATCCAATGATGTGTCTGTCTCCCCCATCAGTGACGTACTTGGAACTAATTCTTGCCTGCCGGTTGAAGGCAGACAAATACTGAACATATGTGAAGACTTAATTCCCGACTCTCTTGAAGGAAGTGATCCCTTCCCATGAAATAATTTAGAGTGACACTTTTTAGACTAGGACTAAGCAGAGCATCAGTTTCTAATGCCTTTAGTTATGATAGCAATAGTTTGGGAGTTTTTTAAATGAAACAAACCATTTTTCAAAAAATGTTGCAGTCTCATAGCTTTAAGTGTTTACATACCTCAAGCTCATCAAGTGCACTTCCAAGAGTAGCTGCGTGAGATGTAGGTTGTCCCATTTTATTTCCAACTCCTTGGGAAGCATTAGAAATTACATTGAGAGCATTCTGTATTTCATTGCAAATTGAATCCTTGCTGGCTGTAAGGGATGCAACATCTGAATGTTCCAAACAAGCTGAACATATTGAATGTAGGAGAGAGGAATTTTCCTTCAGGGACGCACGTGCTGCAGCAATTTCATCTCTCTGATTGTTAGATTTCAAATCCTGTCAGCAAAAGAACATGCTGTTTATTTCCAAAAGCACTTCAAAACTGACAAGTAATGTATACACATTTTTTTTTCTCTCTCTACTCCGTTCAAGGGAATATTGAGTTAAATTCATCTAAAATTGTGAAAATGGGCTACAACAATACTTACAATATAATCATTTTTATCTCACAAGAAATGAACAAAGTCTGTGTAAAACAATACCAATTTTTATTGTGTCTTATAATCAGCACCATGAACTGTCGACATTTTGCTTCTTTTTAAGCAGTTTTCCTATGAGAAAACTGGCCTGGAAATTAGCTGTCTTTCCTCTCAGACATGTCTTTCATCATAAGCAACAGAGAAGGACAGAGGTGTAGATAGGATGAAGCAAGGAATTCTGTGATTGTTGCATCTAAATAAATTCCTGTGTTTGCTCCCCTGCCCCACCAGCATACGTCCAGAGCACATTGCAGAAAGGAACAGCAAGTCAGGGATGAGAATCCTGTAGTCTTGGGAAATGGGAAACATGGAAGGTTCAGAAATCAAAAAGGTGCTTGTGAGAAGCCATCTCTGTGAAGTGCCACTGCCCCTTTCTCCTCTCTCCCTGCTATGTACACACTTAAAGCACTCAGGGATCTTACCACACTCACCTCATTCCCTCCTCCTTCACCCAGATCTTCTCAAAACCCTACTGCCTCCTGCCAGCCCAGACAAGGAACACACAGCTCAACAGAGCTACCAAGTCAGATTTAACTGTTTCTAGGAATCAAGCTCAGGAGCTGTTATGTGGACAACTGAAAGTTATGGACTTTGGTGCAAGCATACAATCAACATCAGGATTGTAAGGAATCTCCTGTCACATCCTATTTTACTCTGGACATTCTCCCCACTCTCCTTCCACACCTTCTCCCTTTGAAAAAAATCCTAGTAGATATTTGCAAAATGGCTTGGGGGAAGGAGATCATTAAATTCAGGGAAAACTAAAAACGGAAGGGAAAATAGCACATCGGAACAATAAAAGCCTGTGGCACCAGCTTCAAACGATGCGAAGAGGCACACGGAAGAACTAACAACAAAACGCATACAAAGCTGCTTGCAGCCTGCTCTAAAGCAAGCTGAAGTCTTTCTAATTAATTTCCTTTGGATTGTATCAGGCTCTACATGCATTATTTACAAAAGCATCACAGTATCCTCTTCTCACTGTAGAAAGTTTATACATTTATGGCTGAAGAAAAGAGCATTCAATATTAAATAAACCAGTCCCATGCTTTTAAAACATCATTTAGTGCAAGATATGCATTGGACATAGGATTGCATCTTACTTCCTCAGGCTAACCTGGAAATCTCAGGGATACAGTAAAAAACAACCAACCAACCAATCAAAAAACCCACCACAAACTGCGGGGGGGTGGGGGTAGGGAGGGAGAGGGAGGAGGTGGAACCTTAAACAGAAGCAGATCATCTGAATTAGAAAACTGAGTTATTTTCTTGGGCATATTAATACTTAACATATTTTTACATTTTCAATAAACCACTATATAAATGAATTACCACTGTCAAGGAATGACTTCATTGCTCAGTGTGCTCATCTTACTTCACCTCGAACTTTGGTAAAGCATCTACAATTTATCCGGTGCACCCTCAGCAAGAAGTGTTATTTATTTTTAAACACAGACTCTCGTTCTAATTAGTGAATCTACATTTTCTACAAATAAATGGGCTGCAAGGAAGCTACAGACCTAAAGATACAATAGTAAGTCAATACAACACTTCAGTCTAGCTGGGTTCTATTCTTAACCATTTCTTACTTTGCTGCATCATATGCAAGCAATCAAACTCAAAAGTCCTTCCGACTGACTTTTCCCCTCTAAAATAGTACTATATACCCAGGAACGAGGGGTTCATAAGAAATCTAAAACTGGCAAGCCAGTAGCACAAAGACAGGAACAGTAAGTCAATAATACGGCATCCAGAAACACCTCCGGAAAACAGTCCAAAAAAATTCAATGTGTTAATGTTTTTAAAACACAGAATGTTTTGTTTCACGCAATATTGTGTAGAGTTTCAGAGTCACCGTATTGTTAAATTCACCCATACAGAGCCTCATTTTTGTTCAAGAACATTTTAAAAAAAATAATGCTTTGACCCATGAAATCCATCACTACTTTGTTGTTCAGTTGTGAGCCTTGGACACCCCCAAAAGAAGCTGTAGGGCCATTGTTCTTTTCCATTTTGATGAAGAATTAATTCCTCAAGATTTTTCACGTGACCAGGAAAAGACAGTTGATAATCTTAGTCTGCTCTTCTGCGCAAATAGGCCAAAAAACCCTAAAATTGAGTAATTTCTCTAGCAAATATTTGCAGATGTGGATTATCAGAATAATGTAACTAGTTCTCTGAAGACAGAAGTTAGTATCTACAAACAGATTGTTAACCCACAGTCCATAAACTTTTTCCACCCGAGAGAAAAATACAGAAGCTGTCTGATTGCTTTTACACTTGTCAAAGAGAATACACCACTTGGAAACACAAGAAAGCAACTCTGAGAAAGAAAACAATTTCTTCTAAGTTATTCTGATACAACATATCACTCGAGAACTACAAGCAGAGTGTTATCACTCTCCTATGAGCTACCAAACCACCACAGTTCTAAACAAGTTGATGGTCACTATGCTAAATTTGAACGACTTGCACACTTTTAGACAAGTTTCCAAACCAAGACCACAGACTTCTAAAGGTCTGAGCATCCAGTGTGTCATATCTGGCTGCACTGAAAGTTGGACCCAAGCAGGTACTCTGTACATACTGACCCTTGTTCAAATATACTCCATCAACTTTGGCACAGAATGCAACAAGACAACATGTTACTCAAGTGTGCAAAAGAATCATACAGGGAAAGCTATGTCCATATAGGATTGAAATAACTGTAAAACATGGTACCAGAACAAAAGGAACAGGAGAACACGTATTATGATCATATTTTTTGTTACTCAGAGATTGTTGTAAGTATAGATGGATCTTCTTCCACCTGCACAGAGGCATGAGACAAATAGAACTACAGAGAAGAAATTCTCCAAACCTGTTCTTACTACTACTCTCTTCATACCATAATATCTGATCATCCGTAGTTCATGCAGCTACATTACTGAGCTTTAGCCTATTTTTCTTTTTCTTCACAGCTTACCATTTTCCTCTTATTCCAACTTCTTTTTAGACTAGTGGACTATTTCCACTGGTCTGGGATGTATTCTTCCATACAAAATCAGCAACTGAGCTCTAGATATGTCATATGAGACCATTTTAGGTCAAAGATAATCCTGTCTCCAACCACTGCCAATCTAAGAGGCCCAGTAGAGCATACTTCTCCAGGCTGCTATCCCCATCCCTTGAGATACACTATTACGTTTTCCTCATACCTGATTGTCCCTGATAAGAACAGAAAGTGAATGGATAGTCACAGATTCCCAGCTGTGGATTGTTCCAGTCAAACATGGTCAATGGACTAGAAGACTTTGAATGGAAAACTTGAAAACTAACTGCCTTCACAGTTAAGCTTTGGTTGCACTACTTCAACAAGAAGAAAGGGAAAAAAAAAGGAAAAAAACCCTGAACTGTTCTTTATCACACTTAATACATTTAAGGTTTGACAGCACAATACACCAGGAAGCCAGCTCTTGTTCACTGAGTATTCGTATCAGCACAACTCCTGGGATCCTGGCATCACTGTGGGTATAAATCACGCTGCCATACTTTGCACCGGCTGCAGTCAATGTGAGGTTCACAAAGGCAGCTTCAAATAAAGTGCACTGCAGTCCCCTGGCTCACTCGTTGCAGAGACAGATGTCACTGAAATGAGTCCCACATTCAGGAAAAACACAGACATACAACCCCCCACAATTTCATATTGCTATAGGGCTGGGGGACAAAAGCATTACTTTTTATCACAGCTTAAACTTGGGCTTTAGTGTTCAGCTTTCAGTTAAAAGTGACCACCAAATTGCACACTTTTGGTGAATCAGAGACAATAACAAAGCTCAAACTCTTCTGAGTGCACTCATGCACTGTTTACCTGGGTACGGCTCCAGTTTAAATACTTCCTAAGTACTGTGTAGTCTCATTCAGTGGAAGGAAAATATCTCACAGACAAGAAAGGGAAAAGATCTGGGGTTGATACCGACTGCCACATTGCTCTTCAGCTGTCTCAGTTCTTCCAAGATGCTTCCAAGGGGCTCCACCCGCCCCTCGCCCTCGGGCCCTGCAGCCCCAACTCAGCTCACTCAGGACCTTCAGTCCCTGTCTGAGCTGTGTCCTAGAAGTGCCAGTCTCCAGCTCAGTCACAGCTGCCCCCTCCCAGACCATGGCACCCCGATCCCCACCTCAGCCCAGGGCCTGACCTCCCGAGCTCAGTCCCGCCCTGCCACCATGGTGCTTCTGAGCAACCACTGGGCTGTCTCTCACCTGGTCACCCTCACCAGGCCTGACCTTCCGTCTGATCCATGGGCTGACTTCTCAGCTTGCCCTCGGCCCTGCCTCACCACCAGGTGAGGTGGTGAGAACTTCCCTGATGACCTGGACTCTTGGTTGAACCGTTACCACCGCTGGGCACATCTGGCTCACCCTGACGCAGGGCAGCGGCTCAGGGCCCCGGCTGGTGAGGCTGCCACAGAGAGCGGCCAGCCCGCACCACAGCCCCACAACACCTTCTGAACAGATGAGCATTTACCATCAGCAAGGATCACCTCTTACAAGCTCTGTCATAAAGCTGACCCTGCAAATGCCACAAAACACCGAGTTTATAGAAGCGGAACAGCGTGATCTAATGGCCCCTTTCCTCCACATCAGGCTTTTAACTATACGCCTGAACTGACTACCTACACAAGTGACCATACAGAAGAGAGACACAAACGTACATTGGGAAAAACACCGGAGTCAGGATAATGGCATTGTTAGCACAAACGAAGCATCGCTAGGTCACAGAGCAGTACTACACTGACCATGAAAGGTCACCTCTCCTGCATTCACAGCAAGTTAACCACCACTGAGAAGGTATGCCAGTAACAGCACTGAATCGAAGGAATTTGTTTAAACACACCTTGTGCATTTCTCACTGATTGAATCAAAATCCTGCTGCTGCCTTCACCAGTCACTGTTAGGTTTAAGTACTCTAGAAAGCAGATGATTAAATCTTCCAGTGTCACAGAAACGGAAACTCACTGGAAGCTCTTCCTAAAAATATCCCATCTGCTCCTTCATAGAGAAAGTATGCATGTCCAAAGCCAGTTTGTTCGTATTTTGCTTTTTTTTTTAAATACATAAGTTTCCAGAGATGACTCCAGTCCAAACAGGTAGATGACATAAATTAACAGTTAAACTCTAGAAATACAAAAATATTTCCTTTCTCATTTCTCTTCTCCGATAGACAATGCTGAAACACTGACAATCCCCAAACCCACAGTGTTTACAGGCACCATAGAAGTAAACCATTTCAAAAGATCTATCTTATAGATTGATTAAATCTGGAGACAAAAATAGGAACCTCTTCATAAAGCTGCAACACAGTATGTGTTTGATTGTCAGGAATTTCAAGATAACTTTCTACTAAAAAAGTCTGAACTGGCCTCTAGATTTATTTTTCCTGACTTCAGAAGTCATCAGTAGTTCTTAGTGTCTGGTGCTAAACTATACTACAGTGTATATATACATCATATATATACACACACACACAAAATATTTATACTCTGTATGGCTGTAAAGAGAGAGTTGGGGAAGTTTTTCAGCCTGGAGAAGAAAAGGCACCAGGGATAACTTCTAGCAGCCTTCTAGTACCTAAAGGGGACCTACAAGAAAGCTGGAGAGGGACTTTTGACAAGGACATGTAGTAACAGGACAAGGGGCAATGGCTTTAAACTGAAAGAGGGCAGATTTAGATTAGATGTAAGGAAGAAATTTTTCACTCTGAGGCTGGTGAGGCACTGGAACAGGTTGCCCAGAGAAGTTGTGGCTGCCCCATCCCTGGAAGTGTTCAAGGCCAGGTTGGATAGGGCTTTGGGCAACCTGATGTAGTGGAAGGTGTCCTTGCCCATGGCAGGGGGGTTGGAACTAGATGATCTTGAAGGTCTCTTCCAACCCAAGCCATTCTATGATTCTATGAAACTGTAGGCAGAATTTGTTTGCATCAGCCTTATGCATGAATACACAAAATGTGAAGTGTTACAGTACAAATCCATGTCAATGTTATCATAAGACTAGGCCTTAAGTAATACTCTCTGCCTCTAAGAAGACACTCTGCTGTCTTCATAAAGCCATAACTTTCAGTCAACTTAGTGCAAGTAGAAAACAGATTTACAGGACTGAGGTTCCCACTAGAAACAAAGCCTTGCAACTTCCTCTCTGCATCTGTACCTATTTACTATTAATCATACTCAAACTGATAGATAATACCACAGACTAGCAAAGCTATCTTACACAAAGTATCAAATACTGCCCATGACTGGTTAATATCCCAGCTTCTTTAATTTACTGATGTTTTTCAGGAACTGGCTGTTCAGCTAGGGAAAATACAGTTTCTTTTTATGTCTTTGTTGCATCAGATTGCAAGTACTACACAACATTCTGTGTCTCATATGCTTCAGCAACTTCTAGCCCAGTTAACACATGACACAGCCACACCTTGCTGTCACTTCTCTATCTGTTATTTCAGGATTTGATCCCCACCCTTTAATACCCTTCTCTGTTAACTATCAGTCTCTTAGATGAAGTGGCTGTCTTTGAAAGGTAGCAAAGCAATTTTTCCCTGTAAGAATTTTTCTTTAAGTTCAGCAATCCTTTTTCTGCAAACATATACCACTTCATAGATTAGCTCACAAAGGTTTTCTCCTAGTCCAGTTATGGTCATATTTGTCATCAACGAGCTTGCTTGGAAATAGAGCGGGAAACATTCGTCAGGGAGAAGGCTCTGAAGTCAGGAACCTCCAGAAGGCCTTATCACATCCTGAAGAGGAGAAGATAACTGATGAAGATTTGAAGGGGAGGAAGCAAGGGCAAAGAGAGGAGGACATATAGCAGAATAGAGGAAAACAGAAAACAGGGGAGATACAACACGAAAGAGTGAGAGTGAAAAAGTGTAAGGCAGATTAAGATGATGAAATAACGGATGAGGAGTCAGTGATATACCAACAGCACTTGATTCCAAGCACCTGAAAATAGGATACTAGTGTAGAAGTACCCAAAAGTAGGGCAGCAGCAGTCCAATTATGCAATTTAATGAGTAAAGCAGCAGTCCTTTGTAAAGAAAAAAAAAAAAAAAAAAAAAATCAGTAAAGCAGCAATTTTTTTCTTTGTTAACATTTCTACCTAAGAAATTATCTTCTCATTATGCTCCTGACAAATACATTATAAAGTTTTCAGAAGTCCAGCATTTTCATGGCATAATTTTCTTTTGCTGTCTAAACTTGCTTTGCTTTCAGTGCTTGGTTCTTAATGTGACTTGGAGATCTCTTTCCAGAAAGCTAAAGAGCAGGTAGGTGCAATCACTTGCTTCAGAAGCGTGTTGTATTAGTGTTAGTTCGACCTACGCTGTTTAAAATTCCATCTTACACTTTCAGCTAATATGCTGGTTAATGTCCACTCTTGAGAGAAAAAAGCTCAGAGATTGACACATATTTCTGGCAGCCAAGATAATTTGTAATTTAAAGCTTAATATTAAAGCAACCTATCACAGTTTTCAATAGATAAGGAATTTGTGCATATAAGTAAGTAAAGTAATACAAGGTGAACAATGCACAACATGGAGCTTTCAGAAGAAGTAGGAAGATCAGAAGATGTGCCAAAGCAGGACCTAACTCATTTCACAGGAGTAAAGACACCTGAAAACCGGCATCTGTGAGGAATGACAGCTTAAAACTACTCTCTAAACATTCATACAAAAAATCAAAGTAAACACATCAAGAACACATCAAAACACACTCAATACAAGATCTTTCATACTATAGTTATTTCCAAGGTATGGAAAACAAAGTACCAACATTCATATATAGTACAATGCAAAGAATACCGCTGTTAGAGCTTTCAGAAAATGTTTTGGGCTGGAATTTTTTCAATGGAAGATGACTCATTGAAAAAAGTGACAGAATGACATTTATCCACAATTACTTATTCCTGCGATTTTATTAAATTCCCATAAAAGCACATGTGGCTATTTTTTACTTGCTTCTTTTTTGAGATTTTCAAATTAGAAGGAATTTGGGGATATTTATTAGATTGAAAACTTGTTTCATTCTCTGCCTTAGTGGTATTAGGCTACTTAGAAACGACTTCAGTACAACTATTAGTAGTGGAAGATCATGTTATACATGGTCCACTAGCATTTTCACTGATGTACAGTTTAACAGATAACAAACAGATAGATCTTTCACACTTAGCCTGTTCTGGTTTAGCCTTCTTTTAATACGTATAATTATGTCTAAATGTGTTTCATCTGCCACAAGAGTTCAGCATCTCCCTCCAACAAATCAGTTCAAGTTCCCTAGGTACAAGTTTCTCCCAGTCTTGAACAGAGCACAGTTCAATTTTCCTAGATTTAATATCTCAATATGAAAGATGTGAAATCATCAACAATAAACAGGCACACAACTCATATCAGGCAGCCTGTTCCAACTGCTATTTTCTTACAGATTACATACTCAACATATATTCATGGCCCTTGCCCCTATTCTTCTGTCAAACCCCAGTTACAGTTTAACTATTTTAAAACATTCATTATAAATACTTCCAAAATATTTAAAACAAGCTAGTTTCTTTTTTTCTAATTAAATAAAATTCCAAAACTAAAACAAGCTGGATAAGTAAATTAATGACATAGCCTCACACACTCTCTTCAGTGCACACATTCAAACACTGCGGGGAATACTAAGTTTCCGTAACATGAAGACAAGAACAATTGACACGTGTAAAGAGTGCCACTCCACTAAATGGAAGTGAAGTGCTAATCCATCAAAACAAGCTTATTAGCATTATCAATTTCAGAAACATTAACAGTAGGTTTTGTTTTTGCTGTTCAGCTCAGACTGCAAAATGAGCTGGTTTCAAGTATTTATCACAGACAACATGGTTTCCTTTTTTTTTTTCTTGTGTATCAGTTTTAGTTTTTTAACGTTGTTTTCTGCATACCTTGCAAACATCTACAGGACAGCAACTCAGAGCAAGAAAGAAAAAGCCATAAGCCCTTGAGCTCTGTACTGAATGTTAATGCATTTGTATATGATAGATTTAATACACAACTGAGAATAAATGACTTCCAGCAGCTGCACTCTGGACCTATAAATCGCTGTGAGTACTACAAAATCCATATAGAGGAAGAACAGTTGTATAATTTACAGCATCAGTACCTGTCAAGAAATGCTGCAAATACAGAACTTGATTTCTCCGTTTTAACATTCCTATAAAAATTAGAAATTACCCTTATATAGATTCTATTTAGATTAGAACTTCTATTCATCTTCCCTGATGGCACTTCAATGCAGAACACCATTTAATTCTTACCAGTGTTAAACAAAATTCAAAAAGCATAAACACCAAAAAAGTTCTATAAAATAAATGTAACATGTAAAAAGCTAATTTTTAGCATGTTATGGTTGGCATGGAATATGCTTCAAGAAAATCAGACAAGTATAGTACTGATCAGATGATTCATCCTATACAACAGATGATTCATCCTATACAAGAGATGATTCGTGCCATATAAATCCACAAGAAGCAAACGTCAGGGGCAAAGGTTTAAACAGCTAGATTTTTCTCAAGATGCATCCCTACCAACAGTACTGACAGCCACCACATCACACATTCCTGTTCTTCCTTGTGCTTGAGAGAATCTTGCATCACCTTCACAGCATAGTGTGAACAGCCCAAGAGTATGACTTCCTATACTAGAAAAATATACAGGATAAAATAGTAGCTATAAAAATGGTATACCCTGTAACCGATGCCTAAAAACTGTAGAATACCATGAATTTTATGGAAGAAATCCAAAACTTTGGGTCCCAAAGTCACAGGTCCATTCAACAGTTATACATGATTGCTTATATGTGAACACCAAGCAATAGATTTTTTAAGTGATGAACAAGATCTAAATTTTTCACTAACAAAGAAGTGTGACTTACCAGCTTGTCGTTTTAATTCAGAAAACAGCGAAAACTTCTGAAATACTAAATTTTTTCAGACAACAAATATTTTAAGTTATATTTATTTAAAAAAAAAAATCTGTACCAACATCTGTATTAACACAAGTAATTTCAAAATCCACAGAACTAAAATTATTTTGTTTTGTAGAAGGCATTATACATAGTTCATTTGAGAATGAGATCAGTACAGAACTGCATTGCCTAGTATGTCTATTGCCTTAAGAGACTACTGTCTGCCAAAAGGAGTTCAAATCCCCTTCTTAATCCATACATCAGCTTCCAACTTTCATAGTGGAAATGACTCAGTAGGAGGCAATGTCTTCCTGGTCTCATAGCAAGTGACAGCTAACCCCGTGCTGCATTCCTTAGATACTGATAAGGTTGGCAAATGCAGTTTTCTTGATCTCTAAATATGTAAGAAATAAGGTGTTCAAGTCTCACGAAAAACTCCAACTGAGGTAAACTGATCTGAAACACGACATTTCATTATGATTTTTGTTGCAGAAAATCAGAAAGTTCCAATACATAATTTCCATTTTTCTAAACTGCATGCTCTCTAAGAAGCTCAGTCATATAAAAGCCCTTCAAACTAGTCAGAATTCTGCTTTATCTCCATATCAGGCACATAATACTACAAAAGAAACCCAGCAAGCTTGTTTGTAAGCATTATCT
Source organism: Tauraco erythrolophus (assembly GCF_009769465.1). Classification (NCBI taxonomy): domain Eukaryota; kingdom Metazoa; phylum Chordata; class Aves; order Musophagiformes; family Musophagidae; genus Tauraco; species Tauraco erythrolophus. Next base: position 36,565,877 of record NC_141473.1, read on the forward strand.
CCTATGACACTAGCTGTTAGATTCAGTGGGTTGAACACAATTCTTAGCTGTAACACCAGGGATACCACAGGCTCTAAGACAGCAGTGTTCAGTAGAAATATCATCCAAAACACAATGATTCTCATTAATACAGGAAAAGGCAGTGGAAAGTAGTCACAGTTTAAAGTTCATCAGGGAAAGTTTGATGAAGACCCTATGGACTCTGTGTGAAACACTGAAATTTTTACCTCCGTCAAATTGTCCTTCAATATATTAGTTGCAGAGTTGCACTGTATCTCCTAAAGAACAAAATATAAACCCACAGCTGATGACAGTGATCATCAGAAACAAACAAATCTGCTTCACCTTGTTATCACCATCTCCCTACCTCAGGACAGAGCAAAATCGCTTATACAAGTTCTATAACTGTGACAATGGTCTTTCCCTGGAAGAGAGGAAAAGGTGAAGAACTTCCAGCTTCACGCAGCAGTTTTTCCAAATGTCCTTCACCCATTCATATGCTGACTTCCCTAATTTTTTGACTCATTTAAGAGAGAGAAATCTATAGGTACCTTTCCTTATATTAGTAATTTTTCCTTACTAACTCAATCTTTTCATTAGAAGTGGAAAGTTTCTGTAAATGGCTAAAAATTAACAGAATTTGTTGGGTTTGGTTTTCTTTTTCAGTTTCTTTGTGGGTTTTTTTTTAATGATAGTATCAGCAGTGTGGAAGAACACTGATGAATTATAGCATACAGAGATTCATCTCATCAGACCACTTCAGAAGTTTTTGAGTTCAAAGGTTTTGTTCAAGTACAGTTATTCTCTGTATTATCAAATTCTTGCTTTGGAGCAACTTATTATTTTTCTTATAAACACCTCAGCATAATAAGCCTTAATAGAATACGCTTATTTCTATGACTCTAGTGGTTTTGCACAAATGATCATGAGGTCAGTTTTTCCATTGAAGAAAGGTCACTGTTAAAGAAAATATCCTCATCAGAAGCATTTCTAGTTAGAAACTACAATGCTGTAAGGATCTCGAACGATTTAGGGAGCCAAGGACAGCCTTCTTGGTTGAGAAATATTTACATTACTCAGACTTCAGTGTTTCTAAATAAGTCATTCTTTCCCCTGTTGAATCAAAAGAAGCCTCATTAGTATTAGTTAAAGACCTGACTCTTACAAATCGTAAAATAAATTATACAGTCTTCAGTCAATACTTCAAGTGTTCATGGCAAAAATCTAGGCAAAAAACCCCCACATTTTATTTCAGAAATAAAATAGAAGAGGTTAAAAATAAAATCAATATTTCTCTGCTTCCCTTGGTCATAATAAATAAACAAAACCAAAACTTATGACGTGATTCTGTGCAGATAGTTCAGAAAATTTTAGAAAGACAGGTATATTTTATGCTTCCTCAAAAATAAATCACAAGCTTTCAAGTTTTTCAAGTTTTCAAGAGCTCAGTGGAAGGCAGCTGGGATTGTTAGCTGTGCTGGAGCACATAGCATGAGGCTGCAGGAACTAGGTTTACTCAGGCTTGAAAAGACAAGGTTGGACAAAGCGAGGGATCCCATTTATAGCCTTTCATTACAAAGAGGGATGCTATAGAGAAGACGGAGCCAGACTCTTCTCAGAGATCCACAGCTAAAGAGCGAGACGTAAAACAAACCGCAGGAAAGCAAATTGTCATCAGGACTTACAGGAAGGAAAAAAGTTCACCACAAGCAGGGTGATGCACTGCAACAAGGGGCCTAGGGAGGCTATGAAATTTTCATCCTTAAAAATACTCAAGAAGTCAACCAGAGAGGACCTGAGCAACCTGATCTAACCTAGAACTTAGCCCTGCTTTGAGCAAAACATTGGACTAGATATCTAGAGGTGCCTTTCAGCTAAAACAAGATACTAGTTTGCTTTATTCGAGGGCTGAAAGTAAATATTCTGTAGCTTTATGGAAAGTCAGGAATCTTCCTTTTCAGGGAATTACGTAACAACCAAGCCCTGCCTGAATGGTCCCCATCGGGGTAAGGGACAGCAGGTTTATTGTTATGGAAGATTCAAAACCACATCTACGTGAATCACTAACCTCAAAGTACTCTCAAGGTACTGCATCTTTGGTGTAGAAAGCTCCTACTATTCAGGATATACATAACTCACCATGGTGAAAGGCTAGCTATCCCATATTCCACAACTCTGACGGACAGGAAGGAAGAAATATTTTAGTAGATTTCTCTGCCCTCCATGTAAAACTTCAACTTAAAGAAGAAAAAATAAATCACAAACTAGTCCAAGTGTGGAAAAAAAAAAAAAAAGGCTTACTTTGCATTAGCTTCTGTAAAGTTTTCCACTATAAAAAAACCTGCTTTCAGCTGTTTGTATTTTTGATGAATGAATAGGTTGAGCTAAAATTGATCACATCAGATATCTGGAGGGGTTGTTTTGTGTTTTCTTATTTGCTGCTTTCTTTACAGAAAAGATAGGTTCAGGCACTTTCAACTTCAAGGCTAAGGAAAGCATTCTCCCCATGTTAATATAGTCTGAGGAGTATTTTCTTGAGAAAATATAGTATTTCCATACTCTGAAGAACCAATTTAGAATTTGCTTCCCTTAATATCACATAACATTGCAGTTGCAACAATAAAGACCCAGTACAAAACATTCTACAGTATAGTGGTTAGAGCACTTTTCAGAGAGAAGAAAACTCAGAATTCATTGTCCTGAGAGACTGCTCTGAGAAAGAAGACATCATGTAAGGGTACTAGGGTAGACGAGGTAAAGGAGCAGAAAGATAGTTATCTCCATCTCTTCTTTATTTGTTTTGCCACACTGAAAACACTTTTTAACTTTAAGCCTATGTCACAAACTCAATGTGAAAAGTAGTTTTATCAAAATTGGTTTTAAAAACTATTCTTTAAGCAAGTAAGTTTTTCCCTCCATACCAATTATAAGACATCGTATTGAAGTAATCACGTACTATTTTTGCAGTTAGTCACTCAGTGCATAGCTTGCTACTTCTCACAAAATAAAAGCAAAACTCTACAGAATTAAAGCAATTATCTGTAATTGCCACGTTAGCCTTTGGAAGTCTGATGGTTTGCTATCTGTAGGTTCTTTTATTCTTTCTATCTGTATCTCACCGAAGCCTGTTCATCATCAGAAGACATACTACCTATATATTACCTGATGCTTGCCACATACTTTTCTCCCCCCAAAACTGGCCAGCATTTTGGTCTGCTCTGTCAGCTTCCTGCAGAGACAGCCCCTTGGCTGCTCACTGCTACTGCCATGAGCAAGACTTGCATGCAGAAGCCTACCTTCTCCCAGCCTCTACTGAGAAAAGACTCCACAATAATATGGCTACATATCACACAGAAGTTCACCAATTACGACCAGTCAATATATTAATAAGTGATTTCCTCCAATCCCCACATACTCCCTCCATGCTCTTAAGAATGAGAGAGACTGTCATTGGGATATAGGCTCTGACATATGTTAGAGGAAGCAAAAATGAGGGAGAAAAAAGGAAGAAAGACAGGTAGATAAGTGGATAAGGAGGAAGAAAACGTGGAAGAAAAATAAGTTTATAAGCATGAATGCTAAATTAAGCAAAGCAGCAAAGACAACAAGCAGAAGGAAATGCAGATATAGCAGACAAGTACACACGGCCTTCAGGCCTCAGTGTTATGCGTCTTGTGAGACCTAAGACCTTCTCAGGGCACATGATTTGACAGGTAAACACAGCAGGCCCTCCTGATAAAAGGGGAAAGATGGATTCCAACATCCCCAGTGCCACAGAACACAGAGAAACCTGTTTCTCTGTCCCCTGGTTTTCTCTGCAACAGACTCTCCAGCTGTCTGTCAAGGAAGGAAATAACATATGGCAGATGGGAAAAGAGGTTCAGCAACCATCACTGAAACTACTCCCATAGACATAACCTTGTATTTGAGATTTCATTTCCTTAAGGCCTCATTAGCAAAATGAGGCCACGTAAGTCATTCTGAGCAGCACTGTACTTGACACGAACAAATAATTTATCAAGCAGAAACCTCTCGACACAGGTAGCATCTAAAAAATGACGTTTTCCATATTTCATGCAGAAGCTTAGTTTGCTGTGCTCAGCAAGTGTTGAATACTTAAGCATTAGGACTGCATGCCACTGTATACTTCTTGCTACCAGTCACTCCTGAGATGAATACTACGTTACTCATGAGTCAATAATTTTCCATTGTTACTTACAATTTGACTAAACACAGATTTGGTCCAAGATCCCCTCTAGCCAAGGGAAACCACTATATGAGTCTTTGCAAAAAAATTGTGAATGAAATACCATAACAAACAACAACAGAGTCGTCTTTTATATTTCTGGATCTGTTTTTTAGAAAATTGGCTTAGGCATTTCTTTCATTGACAGTAGCAAAGTATTGCCCAACTAATGTAATTATTTTCATCTCATGACAGTATCAGTCTTTAGTTTGCAGCACACTCACAAATTTGAAGATACACAAGTATCCAGAATGCTTTTCATTCATAATTCTGGATGAGTGGTGTAATTTCCTGGGTTGCTGAGACTAGAACGCAGTAAGTTATATTCTCTCTGCATTCACCCTAAGTCACTCTACAATCAACATAATATCTTATCATTTCGGGACTGTGAATTACATTTATGTAAAAGTTGCAGTAGAGTTCTTTTGTTTTGGAAAGTTTATTTAACATGAAAATCACCTTTCTGAAATGTTTCCTTTCTTCTAGATTATTCTTGTGATATATTATTGCAGCATTAAAACTTTTTTTACAAGACAATACCCCACTGTTAAAATGATAAATCACACTCAATGACTATCTAATGAATTTACTTTTTAGATTATTATTAGAACATCATTTCTGAAAAGTGAACAGAATTTTTATGAAGTATAATCCTTCAGAGACCTGATCTTCAAAGCTAAGAAGCATGACTGCCTTCTGAAAGGGAATAAATCTTTTGTATTTTATTATAATAGTCAATTTTTACACAGTATTGGAGAAGTTATTCTTGCTCAGGAAAAAAGAAAAACATTTCTAATACAAACTTCTTTCAGCATGAATGCGAGATGCAGTTGTGTGTTTGTGTACTTCGAAAGTGAGTTTCATGGGTTCCACCCCCCCCAACAGATTTTAGATTTGTGAACCATATACTGATTCTGCAATATCAGCTCTTTAAGAGAAGAGGTAAAGGATCTCCATTCCTCTGCTGGAACAATTTGCTGTAGGACTGCACAGCAGCATCTGGGATCAGAGCCTCAGCATATAGGCACTGCATAAACCCAACACTTGCTCCTGACACAAGATAACAGAAACAGGTCACGCTACAAATAGATAAGAGAAACTACATGAAAAGGAGAAAATAAACATGTCAGCAGAAGGATATGTCATTTTAGCCACACATTCTGCTTTTTGTTCTCTTAAGCACCATCATGCCAGGGAAGAAAGGAATGGAATAGGAGGAGGCAGGAGGAGTTTGTAATTGTATGGGACTGCAGCAGTCTTAGGAAAGCTTGTTAAATGTATGTGACATTCTCGGTATGTCAATAATAGTAATACTAAAAAAGAAACCTCTCTCCTTTAAACGATTACAGGAATGGAAAGAATAGCACCTGGCACAGGAGTCATCTAACAGAGAACAAAAGAATAGCGGTCTCAAACAGGAACAAAACCCATCTAGACTACTCCAAGCCCACAGACTGCTTTGAGGCTCCGAACAGGCCAGCTGTATCGTGCACTCAATCCACAGCTTGCGATACAGAGCAAAGAAGGTTCTGCACATGGAGTGCCACAGCACCTTGGCAACCATGTTCTTCCAAAGCTAAATAATCCTTCACTTCAAGCGTTTTTCAAGCTAATCAAGTATCAGTAGAAACCACTCCTATCTCAGTCTAAGAAGCCATATATTTCCTGGGTTTGGGGGTTCTTTTTATGTTAGGTTCTTTTGGTAAGGTTTTTGTTGCTTTGGGGTCATTGATTGTTGTTTTTTTTTTCGGAACCATCCACTGAAACTAAAGAAATCTGTTTAAAAATTGCCCAAGTCTCCAACATAATTTCAACATTCTTCATCTCACCTTCTCTCTACAGAACTATGACCAAACTGGACACTGTTAGTAAAGCGTAGCATGGAAATATTCTTCTGTTAAACTGTTACTCTTACACCGAAGGAAGATATTTAGCAAATGCATACACCTGCATTCTGTATACTTACTCAACTTACAACACCCACACAGCAGCTGTGGAACGTCTGTTATTAACTATTTTTCCTGCTTTTTAGACACTCTTAACTTTGACAAAAATAATTTGTCCTTGTTAAGCAGTCACAGAATGCCAACTTCTAGACTTAAAATCAGTCTCATCAATCACTTCAGCACAGAAAAATGTCCCAAATGCAAAACATTTGAGATTCTTTTGAATACTGTATTAAACAGGGAAACAACTTGAAAACTCAGGTTTGTGAAAGCCAGTGAAATATGTTCAAGTCTGTTGCTGATTCAGCCTGTTAACGCCACAGTAAGAATAGGAAGCTGCCAAAAATCCAGCCACATAATAACAATTCCCACTGGAAAGCAATTTTGATAATTACAGTCTCCTCAGATAAGCGAGAAAAAAAACATTTAATATCTAAGAACATGATTTTTTTTCTATCGTAACAAAATTCTTTGTATAGCATTTCTATGTTGCATTCAACAGCTGCTGTATCAGAAACTTTCTGATAGCTCTAGACCTGTGCCATGTATGTTGTTAGATAACGTGGTACATTTGGCAACTCTCCTTACAAGCTCGCCTTCCCCTGAAAGCTTGTACCCGAGGAGTACTGCAGCGCGCAAAACCTTCTAACATGACCTCGCAGCACTTAAGTGAAACCAGCAGGGACTAATTAGAAGCTTTTGGAAAGCTTTGCAAAGGTGCAGCTCAAAGCAGCCTTATAGTCTGCCTAAAGTGCTCCTTTCTGTTGTCCCCCTCTGATAAAAAAAATCACACGGGAAGCAGAAACTCACTGAGCTCCAGCTTGCTACAAGTGGGACGTGAATGAGGTTAACACAGAGAATGCTGGAGAATCAGTAAGTGCTGTGACCTCCAACAACTGAACACATTTCTGCTCTGATGAGAAATGGGGTCTAGTGAAGGGGCCATACAGAACCTTTTTGCCTCAGGTTCCATTGGCAAGTGCTCTGGCCACGCTGCCCAAGTCACAGAAGGCAATAGCAGGGACTGGGATAATGAAGAACTGCCCACTGTAAGAGAAGATCAGGTTCGAGACCATCTGAGGAACCTGAAGATGCAGAAGTCCACGGGACCTGATGAGACGTATCCACAGGTCCTGAGGGAACCAGCAGATGAAGTTGCTAAGCCACCGTCCATCTTATTTGAGAAGTCATGGCAGTCCAGTGAAGTTCCATCAACTGGAAAAGGGGAAACATAACTCCATTTTTAAAAAGGGAAAAAAAGAAGACCCAGGGAACTACAGGCCAGTCAGTCTTGTCTCTGTGCCTGGCAAGAACATGGAGCATATCCTCCATGCTAAGGCATGTGGAAAAAAAAGGAGGTGACTGGTGACAGCCAACATGGCTTCACTAAGGGCAAATCCTGCCTGACAAATTTGGTGGCCTTCTGTGACAGGGTTACAGCGTTGGCAGATAAGAGAAGAGCAACTGACATCATCCGCCCGGACTTGCGCAAAGCATTTGACACTGTCCCACACAACATGCTTGTCTCTAAATTGGAGAGACATGGATTTGATAGATGGACTCCTCAGTGCAAAAGGAATTGGTTGGATGGTCACACTCGGAGTTGTGGTCAACGGTTCAATGTCCAAGTGGAGAACAGTGACGAGTGGTGTTCCTCAGGGGTTGGTATTGGGGCCAGTGCTGTTTAACATCTTTGTCAGCAACATGGACAGTGGGATCGAGTGCACCCTCAGCAAGTTTGCTGATGACACCACACTGTGTGGTGTGGTGCACACGCTGGAGGGAAGGGATGCCATCCAGAGGGACATGGACAGGCTGGAGAGGTAGGCCTATGAGAACCTCATGAAGTTCAACAAGGCCAAGTGCAAGGTCCTGCATGTGGGTCAGGGCAATCCCAAGCACAAATACAGGCTGGGCAGAGAACGGATTGAGAGCAGCCCTGAGGAAAAGGACTTCGGGGTGTTGGTTGATGAGAAGCTCAACATGAGCCGGCAATGTGCGCTTGCAGCCCAGAAAGTCAACCATATCCTGGGCTGCATCCAAAGAGTGGCCAGCAGATCGAGGGAGGTGATTCTGCCCCTCTACTCTGCTCTCATGAGACCCCACCTGGAATACTGTGTTCAGCTCTGGAACCTTCAACACAAGAAGGACATGCACCTGTTGGAGCAGGTCCAGAGGAAAGCCACAAAGATGATCCAAGGGCTGAAGCACCTCTCCTATGAAGAGAAGCTGCGAGAGTTGGGGTTGTTCAGCTTGGAGAAGGCTCCGGGGAGACGTTCTAGCAGCCTTCCAGTACCTAAAGGGGGCCTACAAGAAAGCTGGAGAGGGACTTTTGACAAGGGGCAATGACTTTAAACTGAAAGAAGGGAGATTTCAATCAGATCTAAGCAAGAAATTCTTTCCTCTGAGGGTGGTGAGGCACTGGAACAGGTTGCCCAGAGAAGTTGTGGATGCCCCATCCCTGGAGGTGTTCAAGGCCAGGTTGGACGGGGCTCTGAGCAACCTGATCTAGTGGAAAGTGTCCCTGCCCATGGCAGAGGGGTTGGAAGTAGATGATCTTTAAGGTCCCTTCCAACCCAAACCTTTCTATGACTTCATGATTCTGTGCATTTTAAAACCCAGACAGAAACAATGACCATCTAAGTCCATGTTTCCCTAAGCTTTCACTTCTCAATGAAAACAGGTCTGCTCTTTCCTGTTATAAAACTGAAGAGAAAAAAAAAAGAAAACTTCAGAAGGTAAATCAATAAAACAAATTTTAGCTACTTTTTTGTCGTGCAAAGAAAAATGGCTTCAAGAATGTAGCACTTTGCTTCTTAAAGAGAACAAAACCAAAAACTGAATGTTACTAATACCTTGCTGTTTAAAAAGGCTCCTTATCAATACACAGATCAATGTACTGGCCTATTGGTCCCTGTCAAGCTCAGATTCAGTTCCTACACACAAGGCACCAATCCAGGAGAAATTGAAGAGGATGACTAAGCTTTTAATCATTAAGCTAGAAACAGTACCAGCCACAGCATGACCTTCAAATGACGAACAATTTATTTTCAAATAATTGACCCAAAGTTTATTGTTAGGTTAAGTAATAATTTATTCTGCAGATTCTCTCCAGGGAGAGACACAGAATTTTCCAACTATCTATCTGTCCATTAACACTGGGAAAAACTGTTCCAAAGTCATTAAAACTCATTCTTCTTCTGCAATGAACATTTTTCAGAAATAACTTTTTTAAGGTAACAAGGGGACCTAATTCATGAAAGACTTAGCGCCTACTCTCTACTGAAGTCATTCTCTTACTCAGGTTCTGATTCAGCAAAGGACTACATAAATCTAACTGAAAACTTGAGTGACATCACCAACTTCCACAGCACTAGAGGCATAATTTCTGCTTAATTTAAAATAATTATGATGTGGGCATTAGTAGACTAATAAATGAACAGAGATGACTTCCAGTAAGACAGAGAACAGCTGTTACATGTCATCTCTAATTACCAGAAAAAAATTTCAGATCCGAACCTCTGGTCTTCAAATGAAGGCTCATATACTGGTAATAAATCCTTGGACCAAACAGTTCATCAAATACCGTATGTGCATATGTCAAAAATCAAAACTCTAATCAAGTCTTCCTAGTCAGTAATAAATCCTAAAACAAAAATCATTCTATCACTTAGATGGAATACATTTCTTAGAATTCGCCAGACTCTTATTTGAGAAAAGATTAAAGTTTTAGTTTTTAAAAGGAATCTAAGGCTTCAAATTGATAGTTTCTACAAACCACAAAGCAAGACTGCCCATTATAAAGCACCACAAGACAAGACTGCCCTGCAGAAAAACTACAGGTAATGAGTTTATCATCTTTCTGTTGTCAAGAAAAAAAACCAGACATTTTCACTCTGGAATCAATAGAGGGCGTTCGGCTTTTCATGAATAGACAATTCATGATGGTAGTTATGAGAAAGCCAAGAGCCTTATGCTCACAATGTGGTGCAGTTCACACAACCAAGAGATCAAGGCAGCCTCTTGTATATCAAAAACCAGAAATATTCAACATAAAATTCTCATAGTTTCCACTTTCCACATTAGTGCACAGGATCTCCAGTTTTCACAGACATAGGTATCTTTTTTTTTTTTGTCGGGATTATGATGCTATATACTAGTACAAATAGATCAACTGTAGAACTCAATAAATCCCTCTTAACTGATGCAAACCTTTTTGAAATCTCTTTGCTTGCAGTTGCTTAGTGAAACTTTCAGTTGAGGGAGGATAAGAGTGATGAGAATAACAGCTGTACAGAACTACTTCTCTATGTATACCATCATCTGCAATTCTCTAAATCATGTGGATTTGTTTTGAAGAATATTATACTCTTGCATTTGCAGTTTACCATCACACTACAGATCACATGGATAAGCTACAGCAACTAAACTACATTATGCTACTGCTTCATTAGGAAGTCATGCACAGTCATGTTGCAAAGCACTACTCACAATATTTAAATCATTAAAGGGAAAAAAAACACACCATACTTAGAAGTACTTCAATGGGTAACAAGTTGAAAAAACGGATTCCAGTTAACTCATTTTAACTTCATTTTAATTCAGAAAACTTCTGAACAATTCAAAAAGTATCAAGAGTATTTGCTCAGGACAGTCAGGAAAAATATTTCATTTGTTGTAGCAGTTTCAGTGCCAAGCATAAACATGTATGAATGAACAAACAAGCCCACAGAGGAAGAGTGCCATTAGAAATAAGGCTACTAAGCTCAAAAAAAGAAGTTAGCACATCCAGGAGACACCAACACTTGGTTATACAAAGACATACAACTCATACTGCTGGTTGCTGTAAAATGATTGAGATTACATGGAAAAAGAAAAACAAAAGTCTTTTGGTGAGCAGTAAAGCTAGAACATAAATACTAGACCAGCACCACTCACTACCCAACCTTCAAGAAAAGGATCCAAATATTGTTTGTTTCCACTGTAATCTGTGGTGTTCTTCCACAGTTGCTAACAAGGAGCCCGAGCTCTCAATGAAAGAATTGTCTAGTGGATGCCTGCCACGTGTTACCCATTCGACAAAGAAAAAGCTGAGTGTGTTGCATCTTGGAGCCATTTCATGTCCACAAACCAACCCCACTAGAAATGCTTCAGGGCTAGTGCACTTCAGCACAAGTTTTATAGGTCAGATATCCTTATTTTTTTCACTTCCAAATAAATTACAGCACAGTTTTAAACCTATTCCTGTGCCACTCATCTTTCTCCAACAGATCAAGGCAAGTCACAGGTCTAGGCTCTGCATTCTCAAGGATTACAAGCCTTCCATCTCATACTAGTGACCTCAGATTCTTCTGCAATCAAATTGTCCTCTAGTAATTGCCACATCAGAGCAAAAAGCCTGCAAGTTACAGCCCATTGCTGCTTTCTCCATCTAGGTTACACCACCATATGCATGCAGGATGCCTTTTGACTCATGCATTTTACTCTGTCATGATACAGCTTTGGTTAATTTTTCCTTTAGCAAAATAAAAAGGATGGACATGGAGAAAGATGACTTTGACAAACACAGAATGACCTATGACAAACACAGACACAATGCAGGAAATGGAGAGAGAAAGACTAAATGGATTAATCCTCAAATATTTCTTTACCTTCTCAGAAGGATGAAGGCAGCCTATCCAAAATAGAAACTAGGCCAGATTACTACAATCAAATTTAAAAGAACAACACAAACACATAAAGGACAAAAATCAATATCGGCAAAACATAATATGAGCTTGAATTAGCCGGGGACACCAAACACAGCAAGAAAAGGTTCTGGAAATGTTGTAGTAGGAGGAAGATGTTGAAGTGCTAGAGCACTAGAGGGAAATCTCCAGAGACAGATTATACTGTGAAAGACAGAATGTTCACTGCTTTTTTTTTTTATTCAGACTTCCCTTCAAAGATCAGCTGCAATCATTTATTAAAATCAGAAAAAAAACCAGTAAGATTTCAGATTAATATCTGGAAAAGAACACATTAAAGAATACTTAGGATAACTTGGCAGCTTTCAACTTGCCTAAACCTGTTTAGTTTCATCCTATCATGCCCTGATCAAGCGTGAAGGTCCTAAGTTATTAAACTGAGACCCTGCTGGAGCATTGATGAGGTAATTAGAGAACAAGGGAAAAAAAGATATATCCTTCTAAACAAGGATTTCTTAAAAAGAAGAAAAGAAGGAACAGTAAAGGAATAAAAATTTAACTGTAATTCTGGGGGGAAAAAAAAATCATTTGTAAGCACAAAAAAAGAAAAGTCACAAGTGAATCAAACTAATTTGGGCTGGCTCAATCTGATTTCTTTCTACAATAGGGCCATGGGTGTGTGCCTAAAAGAAGCAGATAACAATTACACACGCCGTTTCTCTAGCGTGGTTTTTAACCCCATCACAAACAAGATTATTCAAAGCAGGTTCAGAAAACATGTTGTAAATGAAACTAGGGTAAGGACCATACAAAAGCATCATCAGTGGAAGCATCTTGGAACAGATAACAACGGACCACTCTCAAATGGAAATATATATCAAATAAGGCTTTTCAGAATTTTTTTGTGCATCTGGAAAAAACTAAATATTCTCAACCAGGGTTATGAAAATGAGAAAAAGCTGAAAGAGAACATAAAGATGAAAAAGGGTAAGATTAAAACTGAAATAGGCTCGATAACTTACAGAAATAGTCCTAAACCTAAAAACAATTTAGAAAGCACGCATTTCAACATGCATGAATGTCTGTGCTCAAATTGGAAAAAATAAACTGCTGGCTGTATTACAGTCCTACAAAAAAGAACCACATCAGTGAATTCACAAGCTTAGTGCAAGGAAAATACGCTGCCCTGTTGTAAATCTGTCTCCAGTCATGCCTGAAATAGCAAATATCAAAGTGAAGCGATTGTAGCCTATAAAAACATCTGGTTACCTTTCATCATCTTTAACAATGATAAATCAAGAGCTGAAGTGCTGTGAATAGTTATGGGCATCATAATCCCTGTCCCGCCCTCCAAAAACCTTTCTTCAAAAAAAGAGGAAAGAGAACACTGTGCATGCACAAGAGTTCTAAAAAAAAATAAAAACACTTCAATTCAGAGTAATAACTGAGGAGACTGTGGCTGCAAAGAGAAAAGTTACAGGAATTATGGATCTTTTTCAAATATATAAAAAGGAAGTGAATCATCTGTTCTCTGTTATCACTGTGGAGAGTAGGTAAGAAAAAAAACAAACAGATTTAAATTACAGCAAGGAAAATAATTAATAAAAGGGGAAACATTTTAACAGTAAGGATAGTGAAATATTGGGATAGATTGTTCAGAGAGGTTGTAGCACAGATAAAGATAGATATTTTAAAGAAAAAAAATCTGTTGGAATTGCTCACTTATATTTAATTCTGGTTTGGGATGCATGGATACTGGATGATTTCCTGCCTTCCTTTCAGAGCTACTTTTCTGATTCTATGAACACACATTTTGAAATGGATAACAAATATCACAACTCTCCACGAGACTAAGCAAAGAGAGATTTCACATCTAACACCGAAGGAAATGTGTCTGACTAACAGAAGAGTTACAAACGCTTAAAGAGGTTTTCATTATGGGTCAGTAAACTGGATCTCAGTTTCTCTGGTCATGAGCAAAATAAGTGCCTTGTACAGACTTAGGTAAAAATATCAAGCACGTTGTCAGAACAAACCACAAGCACACAAGGTCCGTGCTTCTGCTCTGCTGGCCTTGCGGCTAAACAGATCCGTGCATGTGAATTTTACTCAATGCAGCAGCTTGCACAGCCACAAAATCAAACGCTACAAAATATACAGCAATTATAACTACAGTCTAATGAGTAAGCTGCATGTGAAGTACAGAAATCTAAAAAGAAGACATGAAAATCGACTACTTACTGCACATATATGTTCTTCTCATTCACTGTGTCTGAGCAAGTTCCTAAATTATGACCTAACATAAATGTAATGTTTGTGTTTTAGTCTGAGGTTTGAAGTATCCTCGGTTCAGTAGTGTTGGCATCTCAAATTTATTAATCAATTAGGTTTGAAATTATTCCAGAGAGCATCAGGCTGCACCTGGGAGTGTTACTTAAAAGCCAGAACGCTAACCCTGTGCAGCGAAGCACGGTGCGCAGATCCCCACGCTAGCACTGGCCCAGGGTAATAGATCTCCACAGCCCAGAGACAGCAGCTTCAAGCCAGAAAAAACTTCAGTATGTTAGTACCGTGCTGTGCTATGCCAACGCCACAGTGTAATTTTACTGTCCCAGAATAACCCCTCCAGATACAAAGGATTAATATTTGGGTCTGTCTTACAACGATCAGCGTAGCACAGTGAAAGGAAATCCAAGTTTATTAGTCTCCTGCAAAGTTATGCTGATGCAGCTGGACAACTTCAGGATTCTTGACCATCTCTGTACAGTTATGCACAGACATGACAGTTTGAATCAGCACTCCTCCAGGTGTGTGTGCCTACCATATTCCCTTGCACAGTTGTGGTTAAATCTGTTTCCTTGCTACAGATGAAATCCGTTTCATACATTTTGTGTCTGTTATATGAACCTCAGAAATTTTACCAAACATACATACAGTAGTGTTTGTTGAGATTTTTTTTTTCACAGAACCTGTGGAAAATAATTCCTGAATCACAGTAACATTTATTTAATTATTAATAGAATAATTGATGTATTAATAGATACATCAATAAAAGTGTATCTTCCAACCTTTCACGTAATCTTTTAGAAAGCTATTACTCATACTCTGGAATCCGTATTATCACAACAGTTCTCAACCTCAGCTCCAAACACACTATCAGTCTAAAAACTTCTCACAGTCTCTTGAAGACATGTCAAACTTTTAACTGAAAAATCTCTTGGAAAACACTGCTTACAAGACTGCTTCCAGCATTTCCATGAATCAGATGCATATCCTGGCACACCACAGTTGTGCAGACCGCTAATCTAGATCTGTATACATCACAAGAGTGCTGTAGTAAGTGCTATTCAAACTGAAAAGTAGTAGAGTTGATTAAACACAAGCAGGGAACTTATTTAATCAATGTCAAAGGTTACATAGAATTCCACAGGTATCCTGTCAAGTGGTAGGTTTTGTCCCCCACTGATTAAAACAATATGCCTCTGATGTGCCTCTGCCATTACTTCTCCCCTGCTCTTCAATCTCCTCACCTAAGAGCCCTCTGTTTACCTGCTTTATTTGTCTCGAGTGAGGCAGGGAAATTACAGGCATCGCATTAATCTGTTCTAAGGGCAATGGAGGTTTCAAAGTCTTGCTATTCTCTCCATGCAAGCATGTGACAAATTATGTCTACAAACATCTGCTGTTATTGGTTTAGACCACCCTGGATCTTTTTTAACTACATCAAACCAGTAATCGCCCTGAAACATCTCCTTTAGTGTTTAGATCATACGACAGTTTTGCATTGGATCTCTCACAATTACTCTTACAAACAATGTCATACAACAGGGCTGTGGGGTCAGGAGTTGCTTTACTGAAACTGATGGGCCTTCAAAAATCACCTAGTTGGTAACTGGCAGCGATGACCAGGACTTGCATGTGATCTCAGAAGGTCTGCCCTTTCAGGTCAGCCATATGCTCTGATAGGGTCATCCATAAAGAAGTCCAACAGCAAGTCCTCATGGCTAACGATCAGAAAGCGCTTCCTATAACTTCCTTCCCCCAAAAGCAATGCACTAGATCAGCTCCTTCTAGTCACAGTCCAGCGCACGGGGACAAATGAGAATCATGCTTTGTTTCACAAAACAACTTCACTTCGTCTACACCAGCTCTATTTTAAAACATTTTTTGTGTATCTCTAGACATAATTCATGAACTTGATAATACTCAAAAAGAATATTTTTCAAGTATCTTCCTGCTCTCCAAATTTCATATCCACCACAAAGCCGGATTAAGCCACCCATCTCACATTTTACATCATCACAACATTTTGAAAGAAAATAAAAGGTAGGAAAGTTAAATCAATTAACATATTTCTTCACTACATGTATGAAAAAAATCCGCATGAGAATACAAAAATTATTGCTTTTTCAAAAGTACATATGTATGGATAGGGGGCTAAGACTCATAGCATTTAATACATTTTGTTTTCAATTCCATGTTTACAGTGAATGAGTCACCTTTTGTTTTCATTTCTTGGAAACTCTGGGTAGATTTGTAAATTAATGAAAATTTTGACAAATTTAAGATCTGACTGGTTGTTACACTCTTTCTCTCTTGATTTTGTGAATCATATGCTAAATATGAAAACCTGTCTTTTTCATGGGAACATGGACATTCCTGAACTGAAGTAATTTTCAAATAGTTCTCACAGTTTGGGAGTCAACTCTCCAACCTCGCATTTTCATGACATAGCCTCTACCTATTCATCTAACGACTATCTTCTCAGTTTATTATATCTAGTCCAGCACAACAGATACATAGCATGCTCATATCTGAAATATGATCAGTGGCTGACCATGGTGAGACATTGGCCATGTTTCAATGCAAGCGTTCAAGTTTATTTGCATCACTTCAGCAATTACAAAATACGGCGAGACATTTGTGTAGGTGAAAACATCTAATCCAGCCTTGACGAACACACAATTCTTCAATACCTCACCCTACCTTTCACACAGAAAATACAGTTCACACAATTTCCTGAAAGTTATCCTTACTCTGACATGCAAGTCACAGCCTACCAGAAGTAGGAAAGAACTTTTCTGAAAAGGCAGTCTGACGGCAATGTTAAAAACATTTTCACCTACATTTGTGTTTTGTGTTCACTGTCCTTAGTGACCTCAAGATTGAGAGCTGAAATGCCTAAAATTAAAGCTTCAATAAAGTTACTTTTGTAACTCTGGAAATTCTGAAACAACTCACAAACTTAGAAAGAACAAGCTACCTTGATGCATCTCTATGCATTTCATGAATACCAGTCACTGCTCAGCAGTCTGTTAGTCACTTTGTAATCAAGGAATTTTCTAAACACCTCAGCAAAGAGCTGAGGAACAGCTTTAAGGAGTACCTTTAAAATATTAGGGCTGGCATCCCGGTCCCATCGGACCTTTAGCACTTACTTTAATAAAAGGAGGGGAGAGGAAAGAAAGAAAAATATACTCTAAGTGTCTTAAGCAATTTCTAAAGCAAAAAACTTGTTGGTCATAAGGACATTTTACACAAGAAAAAGAAAAGGCCAAAATTACTTTGTTCTACCTGACCATAAAACAGAAATTCTAACATTTGAGAAGTCTGTCCATTTAAACAGAAAGCAATACCTGTAGCACTATTGAGCAGGCTTTTCCATCAGACAATTACTCCTACAAATACTATAAAATCAAAAGGATCTCTAGAAAATAGAGAATGATTCCAATAGATCAGTTGACCCACACACAACTTCAGTCCAACCCTTAACAACTATGACACCACACATTTTTAAATCCCACGGAAGACTTTACTTTGGTAATACAGTTGTGCTGGCATCTGCTTCAGCTAAAAATAGTATGTAAGAGCAGCAGAATAGATTAAATGTTACATTCCTTCACAAGTGCTAGAAAGGATAAACAATTAGGAAAATACATGCAAAATCATGACAGCTATGAAACTATCAGGGGTTCCTTAGCAACCACACATCAATGACGACTGAGCTTTATTTCCCTACGGTTGCCAAGAGTATCCTACAATATTTCCTAGTTATCGCACCAAGCTTTAAAGAAAGGGTGGGGGTTATGGGGTAGACAAACCATCTTCCATTTCTATCTTGTTTAGACTTCTATAGGGAGAGAAAAGATTTTCGTATCTCCTCTCACTCTGCTGGAGGGAGGAAGTCAACTCCCCAGCCTGCATACTGCACACCAACACGAAGGGACTGCAAAGCAGCAGGAGGCAGCGGGTTCAGCGCAATGCTCCCTAAGATCACTAGGCCACCAAAAGACAAAACAAACAAGGAGGACGCCTGTATGAGCAGTGTGTAAACAGCCAGGGCTCTTGTCCAATTGGAAGAAATAACTAGATATTTAAGATTCAGACACTAAAACCTATTTATATAAAACAAACTCTAGGAAAAGCAGAGTTATGTCACTTTTTCTGAATAAGCTATGCATACAAAAAGGACAAAAAAGATTTTATCAGTGCCTATCATCTTTTACAGTCATATCAATTTAACAAGAAAATTGGAAGTGTATATAGCAATACATTAAAAAAGAGCTTCAGTTATTTCACAAAGCTGAGGAAAAACCTGAGAGGTTATTCAAGAGAATATAAATCCATGTTTCCATTAGATGCATAAAATTATCTATGATATTGAAAATACTTTTGAGACTGCAAAAATATGGGACCTAAAAAGAGATCTACAAATATATTTAAACACTACAAAAGCTAAGTTCCATAATAAAGCTAGAACAAAAATTTTAAGCATGTTCTTTTCTTCCAATGTCTATACTTTTCTTGAATCTGCAGGTCAAAAACGCTAACAGTCAGAATATCACTGCTCATCATACTTTTTATTTGCAGTTTGTTATGGAAAACAATCTGGTATAAAATTGTCTCACTAGCTTTTTGTTCCAAAATCCTGTAACCTGACATCCCTAATGGTTGCTGGAATCAACCATGCGAAAATTATTGCAGTAAATGTTGAAATTGGGGAAAAAAAAAAAATTGAGATTGTACAAGAAGGGATATATAAAGCACATCACATTGCTGAGCTTTAAATAGGTCATAAGCTAGAAGGGAAAAAGAACACTTCTCATGTACCAGGAAGCTGTGGAATGTTAAAAATGTTACATTTTCTCTGACACTTCAGGATGAACAGAAATCTACTGAGTTCTGTATTACTGTATTACTACTGAAGCAGTTTCATTTTGATAAAATTTATTCATTAAAAAATTAAAGACTGTGGAAGCCAAAATAATTTCTCCTAACAAAATGGAAGATAGCCATATTTCATGGTAAAAAGGAACAGTTACACTTCTCTTCCCATAGAACAAGATACTGTGCAGTTCAACTCTTCAGATTTTTTTCACACTGGATTTCATCTGCAGCCCTGAAAGATTTATACCCACTGCACATCATGTATTGACTGAATGGCTCTCATTTATTTTTTGAGAATGTTTTGGAAAGAATGGGTTATGTTCCAACTCTTCTTTTCAGAAGCTTCTGAAATGCTGTCCGTGAGGATTTAGGCCAGTACTAACAGGAATGCTGGCAACTTCCTGTTAAATCCAGCTTGATCCAAAGCCCAACAGACAGACCCTTCTCTGATAGCAACAGATTCCACCTTAGTCCCATGGTTATATAGCTGTCCCTATTCTTATATTTTTCAAGTGCTTAATGTTGCAATCATTTAACAGTACATAAGTTTGTCAGAGAAGGTCAAAGGTCCTAAAATTTACAAATCTCAAAAAAAATTTCTTTTTTGGATATTATAATCTAACTATATAATTAGGCATCATACTGAGGTCTGTCTTCCCTGATTACTGAATTCTTGCCAGGATAAGTTGCATTCCATTCCCTTCATTTTTTATTATCACATGACTACCATAAGCTTTAAAAGAAGTTCTTAGAAAGAGTAAGTGTGGTTACAATTTTTCATCACAGATGCCTGCTCTCTTCCGCACTTCTTCTATACTCTGTTATTCCAAATAGGTTTAGTTTCTTTAATGCGTTCTAGGCACTACTGCACTTCCTGAGCAAACTCCTGGGAAGGTCTGAAATATTTTCATTACAAAGAATGCTTCCAATTTCTTTTTCAAACTTGCTGTCAAGTATTTCCTGACAAGCCAGCACGTCTCACAAACAAATAAAATAGTGTTAACAGTAAACAGAATTTGTGTTTCTATACCTAGGATCTCATTCCTGTCTGACTCCAGCTGTCGCAGCTATTTTAAATGCAGACACGTCTCTCTACATGCAAACAGCGTGTCTGTGTCCCTTGAACCACACATGGCTTAAAAGCAGTTTAAATGCCCTCCCCATGTTGCTGATCATGTGAGTAATCTCCAGCTAGGGGAGCAGGAACGCAAGGGAGGGAATTAGAAAATTTAAAGCCCTGGCTCTTCAAGGAAGTAGGCCACCATCACCAAATCACCCCACGGTTCAGCTGTATCCTGAGCCATCACAGGAATCCCTGCTCAGGAACTTAGTCAGCTCTCCCTCCCTTAGGCTTTCCAAGGTTTTATGATATGTATCTCATGGCTATTGGACACACAAGGGTTAGGGTATGCAGTCAGAAGGCCAAGAACTTTGACCACCTGTGGTACACTGCATTTCTTGATATTCTTATTACTGTTACAAAATAGTCACAGTATTTCACTTACCAGTTCTTTTTTTTAATAAAAAAATGCAAGATGAAGATGAAAACAAAAGATTATCACTCCCACCAGCAACCACTTTGTTGTATTAGGGATTATTAGACATGGACCTGTTGGAGCAGGTCCAGACGAGGGCCACAAGAACGATCAGAGGGCTGGAACACCTCTCAGGCTGAGAGAGTTGGGTTTGTTCAGCCTGGAGAAGAGAAGGCTCTGGGGAGATCTTAACTGCAGCCTTTCAATACTTACAGGGGGCTTATAAGAAAGATGGGTACAAACTTTTCAGTAGGGTCTGTTGCAATAGGACAAGAGACAATGGTTTTAAACTAGAAGAGGGTAGATTCAGACTAGATATAAGGAAGACATTTTTTACAATGAGGGTGGTGAAACACTGGCACAGGTTACCCAGAGAGGTGGTGGATGCCTCATCCCCAGAAGTGTTCAAGGACAGGTTGGACGGGGCTCTGAACAACCTGATCTAGTTGAAGATGTCCTTGCTCATTGCAGGGAGGTTGGACTAGATGACCTTTAAAGGTCCCTTCCAACCCAAACTGTTCTATGACTCTAAGATTCTATGATAATTAGCTAAGGACCCATCGCTGGGGAAATGTTGCAGAAACAATGAATAGAATTTATGCAGATTTAGAAACATATTTACATCAAATATTACTGAAAAGTAATGTTCTGATTCTCAGTCTAAACTACTTCCCTAAATAAAATACCTTGAGAACAAAAGAAAAGTGAAAGTATTATGTAAACTCCCTTACCTATTTTAACTAGAGAACACCCAGCCAAAGCTTTCTGCCCTCATGCCTTCAACCAAGATCACTGACACAAGAAGAGAATTAAGGCTTCAGCAAGAGGCATGTAAACCCCACTGAGAACACAGCGGAGCTGGACTAAAACCTTATGCTAGTTCTTAAAACAGTGAGAGATAAGCCAAACACCCAATACATACTGGATTGGATTAAATATCTCTGCCTCAAACACAGACCCAAAAAGCCAGAACTTCTGCAGGGAAGCACAAGAACTGGATGGCTCAAGGTCACACATAAGTAGTGCCTCTAAAATTTGTTTCAGTATTACTAGTTTATCACAGCCCTGGAGGGCTACTAACCAAAACCACAGTGAATTTCAGATGTATTCTTTTCTGGATGTTGTTTGAGGAAACTATCCATGGAGAAGCAGACAGCTTAATGTGCATGATGAGACAATGACCACTCGGGCAGGGAATCATAAATGAATTATAACTACAGACGTTACCAAACACATTCAGTTTTACCCAAGTAAAACTGAAAAAGTAAACAAAATATTTATGCACATTTCAAACGCACCTACAGATAACATCTCTGGATTATTTCTTACATTTCATGTGCTGTTCTGAAAGCTTTGGGTTACAATACGTGAAAGAATTTTTATGTTTGACTTTGCTGATGCAATGTACTAGGTGAGTGCTTACAGAACAGAGCTGTACTACTTTTGCTTGATTGTTTATTCTTTAATTGGGAGTGACTAAGTTGAATCTGCAGAAGTTTGCCTGCTCTACCATGTCATTTGTTACCTATTTTCAGACACAAAGTTACTCTAGATAGACAGTACACTATCATCTGCAAAAAGATTATTCAAAAATTCCTTTTAATTTGTATGCGATCACTCATTTGGGCTCCATACGACCCGTGTGAGAAAAGCACAATGTCTGAAAAGTCTGGAGCAGCAAAAGCCAGAAGCAACAGTGACAAGAAAAAGCTCACGCTTGATCCTTCCATGCAGATTTAGAAGTGGCTGCATTAACATTATGACAGATGGACAATAGCACAACTACTTAGTGGTATCTTCCCCTCCCTGATCGTAGTCAAAAAGTGATTTTCACATGAGAAACATTAACAGATATTTAAGCAGTAGGTCAAAATGAAGCGAGAGTCATCAGCATAGTGTATGATGGAGTATTAAAATGAATTAAAATATCTGCAGCCACAGATGGCAGGAAATACTCAGGTAACTGAAGAAGTGGGACCTAGCGGGAAAAAAAACAAAACAAAACAAATTGTATCTCAACTTACTGCTTCTCCGCATTGTTAGTCCCAACTTGGCAAAGCTACATGGCAACAGACTTGTAGAATACTACCTTTTCAGTGCCACACTGTGCTAAAGTTAAAATTTGAATCATGTTCTTTTACCTAAACCAGAAACGTCTTGATCAATGCTTTGATCTTATTCTATAGCAGGAAATGACCCCTTATATCCAAATATAAATTCAGTTCACAAATATCATCATCAGTCAAAACACACTGCATTTTGTTGCAGTTAACACTGCTAATAAAGTTCCTGCTGATTTCACTAACAAGCCAGAAACTAAAGAACCATGTAAAATCAAAGGTATCCTGCAGGCTGTTTTAAATTTACATCCACATTGGAACATTCAGTTTTCTTGCCATAATTTTTTAATAATTGCAACTAGACCAGCACATCAAAAGCAAGTACGCTGACCATATACATGACGTGTAGATGTCAGCATAACATTATCACTCAGCAGAAGAAAGGGTTGCAGAACAGGTCCACCAGGAAGGAAAATCATCTTATCATTGCAAACTTCTGCAGCAAAGTGTTACAATTAGCACCACAGTACAGACAAACTCTTCACAACACAGTTATCTCCATGCAGATGTCACTCATCACTGCTTTTTAAAACCCACTAAAACCCACTTAAAAAAAAAATAAAATCCCATCTTCCCCTTAACCATCTTGCTGTAACACAACTAGTTTGGAATTTTCAGCACTTGCTGTCTGAACATAAAAATACATAGTTTTCTGTAGCCACTTTATGGACTCTTCTGCCGTCCACGTTCTCAACAGGCACTACGTTTTTCAAGTTTGGTCAGCCAGTTAGGCATTGAGGTCTTAAGTCAGTGAGAAATATTTTCAAGAAGCATTAGTCACGTAACGCCAAGCATTCAGTGAGAAAAAAAGGTGCGGCTGGCAATTTGGAAAACCAGGCTACTGCATTTGAAAGCACTGGTCTATCTGCACGACACAAGAACCATAACTGAAAATGTATAATCCCACATCAAGATCCAGGTAACCTGAATTGTTCGGCAAGTTTATCAAGTGCAGTATGACGATGTTTGTAGAGAGAAGTTAGAAAGCAATCAAAAAGCAAAACTTTCTAGATCAGGGTAGAGAGAGGAAAAAAGCCTGTAGAAGAGAATCAAGTAAAACCAACCTGATTTTAGAATATGCCCAGCTGCTTTTCCCCAGGAAACTTACTACAAAGCTTCTAAAGTCCCATCTTCAAATGCACACAACATACCACCCGGAATTCATTACCTACGTGGAAAGCCAGTTCTGTCTTTAGACAGGTAGTTAAGAGTTTCAGAGGAAAAAAAGTTTTGCCAGCATAACCCAAAAGCCACATTCTACTCTCTAAAATTTCAGTCTTATAAATATGTTTCCATCAAATGCTCCTCTTTTACCACTATTTCCCACCATTTCAGATCTGTAGAAATGAAAAAACAAAAGAAACAGGAAAAAAAAAAAAGAACGTTTGATGTTCCCTCTGCACTTCATGTCCTCTGTTCCTTAGAATTGCACAGAACTGTTGCAAACATTGGTCTCCAACAGCAAAGCTTTGAAGGACATGATTTAGGAATCAGTTGGAATACTTGCCTATTTGTGGTTAAAAAGGTACTCAGATGCTTGGCTGATTCAGGACCCCAGTAGTTTCAAAGAAGAAATAAACATTAACAACAGTGACTACATTGTCTAGGTTGCACAGATAAATAATAATTTCTTTTTTGGCTTTGGAGGAACTCATTTAAAAGAGAAACTGTATTTGCCTGCCTGCAGATTAAAATCACAGCCTGCTGCTGTGATTAAAACATTAGTATTACAGGAGTCAGTCAGGAGGGAAAACTGGAACAGGCAATTCTTTAGAAGTTATCTTAAAAGTATATCCAAATGTGGATGTCATGGTTCCTTAAAAATTCAGGGATTGTTTAGAATTTTATCAGAAAAAGTAATATAGAATCTCAAGGTATGTATTGTCTGATACTTTAAAAGGAAATTTTAATCTTAAAAGCACCAAAGCACGTATCATCACACTATACTGAGCTTATGACGTACTAAACATAAAGCTAAATTTTAAGAATCTTCCAGAGAAGATTAAATTTCTGCGTCTTCCCCGTAACTTTATGAGTAAAGAGACTAGACAATGTTTCCTCCTGCATTCAGAAATAAGTTCACCTCTAAGAAAAGGTCATCCATGAAAAATTTCAGCCTTAAGGATGAATATTTGGAAAGCTCTGAGCGTATAAAACAGAATGCCAAAAGAAAAATACTATTGCAACTCAAACCACAGACTGGTGCTTTGAACTAGCAAATTTTGAATGAGAAATATTTTCTACTGCTACCACAAATTTTTATTTCCTCACCAAAAATAGTGACGAAAGGAATTTATTTTCCTTGAAAAGTCACTCATTTTACAAAATTAATTTTTTTTGGTTAAATAATTTTATCAAAGACATATTAACTCCCTTCTAGATAAACTGTAGCAATAAAGAAAAAATCATCTAAAATTATGGGAGAGCACATTTTTAACTCTATTTATAATATTGATAAGAATAAGGAATTCATGCACAAATATAAGGCACAAACTATAATAGTGAGTAACAATCTGATCGGATTTATTTCTAGAACTAATATTAATAGCCTGTAGGTAGACTTTCTCCCTGCCCCAGAGAATTCCAGTGAGTTACATCATTGTCTATTTTGCAATTTCTTTTAATAACACACATCAGAGATTAGGAAGTGTCTCTCTCAGCCATTCCGTTCCAAAGATTATATCCTGAAAGTTCACTCTGTATGAGAAAGTATACTGGAAAACCTATGTAGAACATAATTTTATTTATTTATTTACTTAAAACCCTTTTATACCCTTTCAAGTTTACAACCTCCCATTCCAACACTGCAATTAAACAAAACAAAATATTCCAAACCTAGACTAATTGAAGCTGTAGTTTCCTAACTAAAAAGTAAGTATACACAGATATCTACATATGTTTTCCTGTATTTTCATTATATACATTTGCAATTTCATTACTGGTGGTAAATAAAGAACAAGTATATTATATGCATTAAAAACAGAAACATGGTTGAAAACTCTTTCTGCTCAGGCATTTTCAGGGATGAGCTGTAGAAGGAAGAGGTCAAAAAAAGGTCAAATGTTTTCCATTTCAATGTGCGTTTTAAATAATCCATTTGCTCCATTATTTGCACTGAGAAGTGCTAACCCACTTTGTTCTCATGAGAATTTATACATAATTAAATACACTGCCTACAGTTTACCAAACACAGATCTTTACTGTACATTATAACTTCAGGAATCGTTTCAGACACTTACATGAGCCCCATCTACCCCACGACTCAGCCACGTTTTATATGACTCTTATTTCATCGACTTTTTGGCAACATCAACCACAGAAGACTCTAAAATACAGTTCCACTAACATTTAGATTTAAAGATTCAGTCAGGACTGTAATGGAGAGCAAAATAAAACAATACATTGTAAATGTCTGTTGGAAGGACTATAAATAACTGCAAGTTAAAAGAACCACGAGAAGCAGCATTGGTTTTTTTTATTCACCAACAGTAAAGAAAAAAGCAGGAATGACAAAAAGAAGATGACAGCTCTGCGGCCACACTGTCCCCAGGGCTCAGGTCATTGCTCCCTGTCTCACTCTACCCCATCGTCACGAGCGCCTCAGGAAAGTGTCCCCACTGCCTCACCTCTGCTCTTTTCAGGTGCCACTCAGCCCACACCAAGGCCAGACCTGCTGTATCGCGTTGTCTGTCCTGCTGTACCCTGAACCTTAGAAGTCACGTGCAGAGCCCAGCATGGTCTGTGCCTTCTGAGAAAAAACCAGCTGCCTCTTCTCTCCAGGAGAGAGTTTCCTCTCTGCTTTGTGGCAAAAGCATTTTTAACAGGCTTGAACACACAGAGATGTTCTACTGGCTGCCTCATACTGGCTCAAGAAGTAGGCAAAACCTGAGCTCCTTGGTAGATTCTTTAGGCTGCAAAAATTCAGCTGCAAATTGGAGCAAAATGGGCAAGAGCACACCTGACAGCAGTCCATGCAATTTGTTCACAGCAGATCTTGAAAAACGTCTCAAGGATTTACAATATTCCACAATTCTCAGCCTTCCAGACATGGCAATGGGAGGAAAGATGGGTTAGTATCTTTTTATATAAGCCACAGATTGATAACCGGTAAATGCAGGAATAATATGATTCCATCTTCTTAATAGCAGACCTTTAGACTTATAAGACCCTATGACATTCACAAAACGTTACAAAATAGAGCTTTGGAAGATTAAATTATATTTTGACAGAAAAACAAATTAACTTTCAATGTGGGAATTTTTTTTGGTCCACTGCCTTTCAACTAAGCATTTCCAGATACTGCAAAAAAAAAAAAAAAAAGCTATTTGTATACCGAGTGAGATCCCACTGGAAACATTTGAACATGCTCTTTCAGCACATTAAGAGATCAACCAAAACGAGATTGCTTTACTATCAGTCTTACCTTGAACACCATGCTCTCCAAGTTTACAGAAACATTTTCCTGCAGAGATGAGTAGTGCAATACAATACTCTGCATTGAAGCCTCTGCTCTGCTTTTCTTCCTCAAGCATAATTCTCAGTGAAATCATGGGACACTACTCAAAACAGGACTGCTGAAGAGACCCAAAAGTAGTGATGCCTCCAGTTCAGGATTATTTCTGTCTGTCAACAGGCTGTGATCAGGCATGAAATCCTTGTTCCACCAAAATCAAGAGGATCCTGCCACTGGGGGTCTAGATTTCACCCTTTCTGCTTGGTGTGTTTGTGCACTGGAAGTGCTACAACACTGCTCTTTAGAAAAGGGAAAGCGAACTGGCAGGAGAGAGACTGTGTTTGGTCTACATGTCGCACTTGTTTCCTTGTATATTGCGTATTACTAAGATCACAGTTCTGTGCATGTCATCATAGCAGAAACAGAGAGGCAAAAGCAGTTTAGTCTATCAGAGGTTTTTAGGTCAATTACAGGGCCAATCCCAACATGGCAGGCCCTAGGGGTTTGGCTTCACCAAAACATGTAGATGAAGATGGTCCCCAATAGCCTAGAAGTCAGTTAACCCTGTTTCTAATACACCACATGCATGGCATTAATGGAACTCCATGAAGAGACATGTGAACCAATTAAAATGCTTTGATGGAAATTCACAGAAGAAAAGCAAATGGATGCTTGTGTCCAAAACAGCAGACAATGTAGAGATGGTTAACAAACTACTCAGCAATTAAAATGGATAAAAATAAATCTGATTATCCTAACAGTTATAATGAGTGCACATATACATGAAATTCAATTTCCTTTACAGCCTTGCAACACAGCTATCTAAAAATGCTGTTTCTGAAGTGCTTTTGTATTTTATACATTACACTGTATCATACATATTATACAGGTCAAATACATGTCTAAAACAACAAGGATAACCATAAATATCTTTTCACAGTAATCTAAATTATTCTTAGCTTATTCATACCTCTACAGATTGTACTCCACTTTATTAAGTGCTCCATCAAGTCCCTTTACTTCATATGCAAGAGGAGACTCTTTTCACCATAAAGCCTCATCATATAGACTAAGAAAGATGGCGGAATTGCAGTTTATGCTGAATCAAGTTAAGGCACTATTTCACAAAAACAAAGAAAAAAAAAAAATCTGATGTAGAATAGAATTGTGAACTGCACAGTGCTGAAAACCTTAAGATTCACATAACAGTCACTGCTATTGCAGTAAGAAAATAACCAAAATAAAATTATAACACTTCTCTCTTGCCAGAGACTACGCTGTTTAAACATGTTTCCTGTCATCAACTGCCCAAGGAACCAGAACCATACTGAGCTACTGAATGTTCAAAAGGAATTCAAAGCTTCTCAGCATGCACATTCTTTGTTTGGTTGGCTGGTTTCTTTGGGTTTGATTTTTTTTTTTTAACAAGACTGGAGAGATTAGGTTTTGTATGTACCATCCCTTTCATTCACACATAAAATACTCTCAAGACTGACCATGGATGAGAGAGAAACACTAAGCATCACTGTTTAGGGAAGCGCTCAATAGATGCACAAGGAAATTACAGACCTGTACATTTAAGATGAATGCAAGAAAACACATCTGCTGGAGTTCTTTGAAGATGTAACTGCTGAGACAGATAAGCGACATACACTGATTGTCAGACCTTAAAAATGTGGTTTGGTGTCTACACACAGTACAGTAACCCTTCAAACCTGTATAGAAATCTCACTGTCTATTTTTGAAGTTTAAAACTCTCTAATTTAAAAGGAAGGAAGGTTAGTTAGTGAAGCTTCAGTTTGTTATCTGGCAAGAGAGGGCACAAAGTGCCTCTGCGTTAAATTAAGAGTTGTATTCAGTTCAAAAACCAAAATAAAACAATCCAACTCCAGTACTGCTGAAGGCAGTAGCATAATAGGATACAGCATTATGGTTAAATATGTTTTAAAAGGAAGGAAGGGAGAAGGTGCAGCTGCTGATATGTGCACCCAACTTCCTTGGTCAAGTCATGAGGCCCTGACAGTTCTTTTAGTAAAAGAAAGTCACACCATAGAGATGAACACAGCCTTTGCTACAGCCATCATGCCCTGGCTGGAGGGGAACAGTCAAGTTTCTAAAAATCACCTTTCCCTGATTACTCTTCTTGTAAATCACTGTCAGAGACAGACTTTGATTTCACAGAGCTGGAGTTGTTGCCGATAACCAGAATTACGTCTTCCAGAATTATTTTGAACCCAATGAACGCTGTCCTAAAAGGCTTTTCAGAGCCCTTTGCAGAGGAGAGGGAAACAGAAGACCAAGAACCTACAACTCTACATAAGTTAGCATATTAATGGAATTAGTTGCAGGTACCAAATCAAAACCAATTTGATCTTAGGGACACAAGTTTGTAGGGTTTTGTTTTTTTTACTTATTCACTCATTATGAATTGGATTTATAATTATATATAAATTCATACAGATTAAAACATCTGTCACACTGTAGTGCATTTTTGTTACTGTAATAACTTCTAAAGGTCCAAGTCTCAACCAAATGCCAGTTTTAAGATTGCAGATTATTTTGGTGACTCTTCTACTCCTGTGGTAAGGATATTCAATACAGAAGTTAGAGACAAACGTATAGCTGTACTGTTCCATTGTAACTAAATCGCTTTTCAGAGAAGAAAAACACTCTATGATTTTGCTTCTTTCCAATGTAGCTTTACAGCTCAGAACAAAGAAGGCACCATCCTGCAATAAACCCCCACAAAAGCGCTAAAGAACAACAGCAGGTACTTGTCACCGTTTATGACCTTTTTCAAAAAAAAAAAAAAACAACGCAACTACAAGTACTACACACTACAAACTAGTGCTACAACAAATCGCTTTAATTCTAGCAATAAAAAGTACTAAAAATTCCACTGAATTTTTATCACTTACAATCTTATATCCTTTCACTTGTTAGAAGCAAGTCTAGCAAACCTAACGACTGTCATAACCTCTATTTACTCAATCTAACCAGCTATCAGTCCAGGGTTTTGTTTGTTTGAATAAATACAGACTAGTATAATATTACCCTGTTTCTTAAGAATTACAGTTTAAATATTATTAGTTAACAAAGACATGCTTGCATGTGTACTGGCATTACTGATTTCCTACTAAAGAACTTCTGTAAGATCAGTAAGTTGTTAAAGAAAATATAATTGCGAGATACTGATGGGTCTTTAGAGGTAGGGTCACGGGAAAGACTGTGCAGCAGGGTTCAAATATCAAGGCAGTAGGTATACAGGAACATATAGAGGCAGAATATTTTATTAATTCTTTTCACTTGCCAGACATTAATAAAAGAGGAAAACATTTTTAGTGTGGCACATACAAGCCAGGACACGCAAGGATATCTATGTGTCACTATTACTTGTTGCCCGAAGTACTACGGACAGTGACACGCCATTTTGCAATGCATTCCAAGACACTCTTTCCTGCCTTACTCCCTAGAAATTATTTTGTAAATCTTCTGTTTTCTTCTATTGTTAATCTTTATATAAAGAACTAAGATGTTTTAAATAAACAAACTCTGTTTAAAATGAAAGATCAAAACATTACATTCCAAAATATTTTTATGTGGCCTTTTACTCATATTCTAATGGATTAGGTCTAGAATCCCAAGTTATGTCGTGAACCTCATGTCCATAAAAATGTTGCTAAATCTGGAAAGATTAGCTGGACTCACTTTAATCTACAGGCTAAAAATATTTTTGATCAGTCAACACATTTGTTAGCATTTACTTTTTTTACTGTGAATTTAGCATTTTTCATATATTTAAGTACCACAATCTACGTTCTTTCTGTTATCCTGTTTAAAAGTAGATGTATGAAGAAAGATCATGAAGTGACTCAAATAATCCACAAATCCACATAAGCTCATATCTGCTGTTCAATGCATGACATGACGAAGAACTTAGAGCATGAATGAAAAAAGAGAAAGCTGATCTTTTTAAGATTACAGCACCCCTTTGAATGCTAGGAAGGACTTGGTAAGGTTTATTTTTTTGAACGGTTGACTGTGGTCTTGTTCAGTAAGTGACTGAGCTGTGCTAAACTGAACTTCTAAACTTGCTGTAGCTGATTAACATTACCTTGACAACAAACGTTAAAATACAGCAATTCTATCTGGTCAAAACTCTTCCCTTTCCCTCCCTCCCCCCCCCCCTTTTTTTTTTCCCCTTTTTTAAAAGTTTCTCAGAAATTAAATGTTGATAATATCAAATTAATTTTGTGTAAGTTCATTTCAATGGAAACACACATTCAAAACTAAAAATATTTTCCAATTTTTTCAAGGTAAGCACAAGTGGTAAACTTTCAGAGTGCTGACTGGTTCCCAGAACCAATTTTGCAATATATAAGTGTATTATGCCATCACTCCATGCATGTGAATCTACTTACACATTTAAACAGCTTTCTTGGATTATGGCCATAAAGAGTGATGCTTAAAGTCTCTGTACACAGAAGTCTCATTCAACTCAACAGGATTCTTTTCCACTAAAAATGGCAGAACCTAAGCCATATGGCCTTTTGGCTTGGAGTACAGTATCATATGAATATTGACTTTTCACTTCCCTAAGGGTGGATTAACATATTCATGGACATGCAGTACCCTAAGGAAATATTTGTGCCCAAAAGCTAGAGCTGACTCTGTAAAATCACAAGGCCTGTTCGTTCACAAATGTTTCTAAAGTATTGCACTTCTGTCAGTGACTCTTAAAAAATTAAGAGTGTAAATATATCATGTACTTACACTGTTTAGTTCTGCTTTCCTCACTTCCACACCAACAAGTTTAGACACGCACACAAAAAGAATTTCATCTTTTAAAGTAAACACTTTAGAGGTCAGCTCTTACATTATGCTAATGTGGTTAATACAGCACTCCAACAAAATCACTCACATGAGTAAAGCTTTAATAAACAAAACATTAACATCCTGCAGACTTTGATATAGAGGAAAATACAGTCCATACAGTTCACATTGCTAAATCGTTGGTCTTATGTCTGTCAGAAATAAGCATAGATCATTCATAGTGCCACAAACATTCAACTTCATAAAAAAAACACAGTTTACTTCTATACCAGTCTTCCCCAATGCACTGTAACTTAGTGGTAATTAATAACTTCCCCATTATAAAGATGTTAATGTAGTTCTTTCAGTTTTCATTACTGAGTTTTTCAGAATGAAGATGAATGTTGACTTGTGTAAACCTCCTGCTGCTCTCTACACCTGCAGACTGTGTTATGCAGCCCTCCTATTGTCCAGAGCATCTGTTCCTGTCTTACCTTCAAAATGTACTCTGCTTCTTCACATTTTCATTTCCCCTACAACCCCTTTCTTTCAATAAAATCTTTGTAGAGTCAAATGGCAAGAAATTGTAAACTTACCAAAGTGACTTTCCATTTTTTACAATGGCAGATTTCGTAGTACCTCAAAAACTGCTTCACTTCATCCCATTGAAACACCCTTTTTTGTCTACTAGTATTACGTTCAAGGCAATTAGGGGTCACTGAAACAACTTATTTCCCACATGAAGAGAGTACATAACCTTAAAATACTGAATGCTTGTCATATAAGATTTATTTTGCCACTGTCTTAACTCCTTCCTGAATCTCTTACAATAGCACCATCCATATAATTAAGTTCACAAGAACATATAAGTCATTAAAAATATGAATATATTTATAACATGCTAAATATTTGCCCTGAATTCTGTTTTTTACCAGTATTGCAAAAAAAAAATACAAATCATAAAAAAGTCACTTGAACAAAGATTATCCTATTCAAACTATTCCAGGTGAAAAAATACGGTTTTCCCAGATAGAAATGATTCTGTAACTGCATGCTATCTTCAATCATGGGATAAAGCTAACATCTGGTTTAATGGTTTACTACGAAAATAAAGTATTTTCTAACCATTCACAATGGAGAAATACTATAATCTTAAGGAAGAAGCCCTACAGCTAAACACCTAAGAATTGTGTGCAACAAATCAAATATAATATGAAAAATTCAAGGAACAGTGTATATTTGTTTAGCATTTACACGCTATAATTAAATCCAGCAGTGAAGACGTATAGTATTTGACAATAAGTTAACATCATACAGTGCTTTTGTAAGGGGGAGGGTTGGGGCAGCGAGTTGGGTGTTGTTTTTCAACAGAGACACCAAATATATCATACAAGCTTTCCAAGGCCAGGCTCTCCAGGAAATGTAAAATGGCTCAGTGTTCCCTAACGCACATCTAGACCTTATGCATGTCAGTAACATTACAAACAGCTGACAGGCTACTAAAATTTAACAGCAAGGAAAGTTTCCTAAACCAACACATATGACGGCAAAATGGTAGTCCTCCTAGCTTGGTCTAGCAGGCTTCCTTAGTCATTCTACAGGTCTTGGTACAACATATCAGTATTTACATGTACAAATTACCACTCAAATCAAATCACAAGGCTTCACTTACACATATAGCCCCCACCTCATCATTCAGACTATTCATACCAACACAATCAGACCTGTGAGAAAAATACAAAAATGACAGTTTCGTAATAATGAGAACTTTCAAAGATTGCTTCCATAAGCTGCCTGATTGAAAGAATGAAGTAGTTTCCTGTATTTTGCCCACAGAATCAAGCCAATTCTAGACTGGAATCCTTAGATCTCAATCCCACTCCGACCCATGAATGGCTGAGTCCTAATTTAAAATATGGAAAGAGTAGGGTAGAGATATTAAAAATCAGATTTTTTTTTTTTAAGAATAAAATTTGTGTTTCTATTTTAAAAAATAACATCTCTGGACTAGAGAAAACATTTATTTTAGACTTTTCTCAGAAGGCAAAAGAAAAGAAAAAAGCAGTCGTATAAACAATGAGATTCTTTATGAGCCAATCATGTATTTTCCTCGAACAAGTCATGGATCTGGAGAAAAAAGTAGGCACGCTTTTGTTCAAAAGCATTGTCTATTAACCTAATAAAAGCATTAGCTCTCCTACAACCCAGACAAGTTTTTCTCTTCAGACTGCAACAGCTACAACACAATCACTGGCTTTAAACCTTCATGCTAGGACATAACTTTGTGCTGCAAAGTTAAAAAAACCCAAAACAACTAAAACAAAAAACAACAAGTATCAAATTATTATCTCATTCTGATTTACATGCCAGAACATTTCAAGGAATACACCTTGTATTCAGTGTTTCATCTGTTAAGAGAGGTTAACAGGTATAAAACCAAACTGAAGTTAGTATACATTAATATATAGATCTATATCTAGGTATTATAGAAAATTATTGCTGATGTTCAGGAAATTTCAACTTAACTAGGCTACTGGGAAAGTGAAGAGAAAAAGTCCAATGAGGGAAAGAAACATATCTGTGAAAGAACGTTCTGTAAAGTCTGACATTATCTACTCTAAAATTATTACTTTTGACTGAAGAACCTAAATTATAGTCACAGCCAAAGGCTAATGGGATAAAGTAAAATAATTTAAGTAAAATATTTGAAAGACTGCTTTTAAGAGCATATGAAAGAGAAATGAAAGGGAATTAAAGATTTTAAAAAGCCTTCATTTGGTCCACTAATGTGTTTTGTTTTGGGTTTGGCTGGGGTTTATTTAATATTCTGGGTTGGAAGAGACATTTCTTCATGATCGGGATTAATCAATATTACAGAAATAAATCTAATAGATAATGTATATGACAGGTAGTGTCGGACATGAAACAGAAAAGGAACACCTCTCTTTGCATTGTCTCTGTGCTTAAATTTAGAATTGACAGTACATGCACGTACACACCATCTGCCTGTCTGTTATATATAGTCACAGAAAGATATAATTATAAAAATATACTCAACAATATAATTTTAATAAGCCACTATCCAGCTCATGGAGTCAAAAATCCTATGGGAAACAGGCGTGATGACTACTAGAGCTGTCCCAAAGTCCTGTTCATAAAGTATTTATACCTAAAATTTCTAATTTGTTCCTCTTTGAAAATGGTATTTAAAAAAAGCAACGGTAAATCATTCTCTGTAGCAGAGACACATTGCCATTCATTCTTCTGTTACTAGTGCAGCAGCCACATTTGTCTCTTCCTGTCAAGACAGGAATACACTGAATGGACATGATATGAAAATACAATTTTATATTTTCTATCATGAAAAGAACTTTTCCTCTGTGCCACATAGAAATTCTCATCAATGTCATAATGAATTACAATGTACAGGTAAAACCTGCCAATTCACAAACTTCTCCAAGTCTCTCACATCTATGGAAAGATTTAACAGTGAAGGTGGCAGAAATCCTGTCTTATAACTCCATTATTTTCACAAGGTTTATTAGTACACTGTGAATAGGTGTACAAGGACATAGCTATGAGCTCCACAGTTTTTCCAAGAAAACACCTATACAGATAATTTTTGCAGCAAAAGAGTACAGATATCAAACTAGGACACCTGGTAAAAATTTTACTAGCAGCAATTCTTCTGCATAAAGGGGCTGACACCACGTTTGAATGCCTATCAGAACCCACAGAAAGTGCAAACTGTCCCTAGGCTGCTGCTCCGTTGAGGTGCAGGCACAATGCTTCCAAGGAGCTAACATGACAGTAAGAATAGCAGTGAGGAGAAAGTATTAAAACTAAAGTTTCAGAAAGGGGCATAGAAATAGATGGTCCCTTAGTAGTACTTAGTACTCATCAAAGGGGCCCAAAGAATAAGACGTCAGGGAAAAAACTCTTTCCAGAGAGATGAGGGAACCAACACATGGGAACAACTCTGTAATGAGGTAGACTGCCTTTCCTCCTCCTGCCACCCTGATTACAATCACTACTTGTCACGATATCACAGCGTGTTGTGGAAGCAACAGAGCTGTCATCCACTGGGAACAGTATCATGCCTTCCTACCTAGCAGTTCCCAGTCCCACTGCAACAAAGAGCATGTATTACTGATTTATTTATTTAGAATTCTTCTTATGAGTTACAAAACGTAAGACAGGAGATGGCATTTCTTTCCAGCCAAGCAAATATTTCCTTCTTTTGGTTTTGAGACAACTCTCCTATATCCAAAAATCTATTGATTAGACATATTGAAAGATAATTCATCTTCTAAGATAACTGCAAAACAATCATTAAATAAGATTAAAGTCTCTTCCACTCAAGACAACCGTATGTTGAACTGACCACTGATTTTACCAACCTACTGAATTTTAAGTCATTTGGTATAACATTGCAAGTTACAAAAGGTAGCAGTGTACAAGGTTGTAGGAAGAAGTTTCTTCATGTGTAAAGAAATTCAGAAAACGGCTTCATGATACCGCCCTTAACAACACCTGAACTATAAACAGATATATCATTCTATTTATAGAACAGAATTTACAAAGTCTATGCACTATATTCTATTTAAATGCGTATTCCACAGAAAAGCGATTTGCCGTATAAACTACACACACAATATAGTTATAAGCCCGTGACTCTTCAAACACTTACTTCACTGACACTGGTCACCACAACAAAGGTAACAAATCGCAGGTATAGTGCCAAAGTGATTCTCTGGGAAGATACTTAAGGAAATCGGAGATCAAAAGTATCCTGGGCTGTATAAACAGAATCCTAGTCAGGAGACCAAGGGACATGAGTACTCCCCTTTACTTGGGGCTTCTAGACCACATCTAGAAAACTCTGTCTAGCTTTGGGCCCTCTTGATACAGGAAAGACACTGGTAAGCTGTGGTCATGTAAGTGGAGGGACATCAAATTGCCAGGGGGCTGGAGCACATCCCTGTAAGGAGTGGTGGAGGGACTGGGGCTTGCTCAGCCTGGGGAAGATACAGCTCTGGGTATACCTAACAGCAGTCCCTCCAGTACCTACTAGAAGGTCATCAATAAGATAGAGTCAAGGTCTGCACAGCGGTGCATGGTAGGAGGATGAGAGACAACAGGCATAAGTTGAAAAAAGAAAGGTCCAGACTAGATCCGAGCAAAATCTTTTTCCCCAGGAGGACATGCCAAGAGTGGAGCTGGTTGCCCAGAGAGGTTGTACAGTTTCTGTCCTTGGAAATTTCCAAGATGCAACTGGATAAAGCCCTGAGCAACCTCATCTGATCCCC
This sequence comes from Tauraco erythrolophus, assembly GCF_009769465.1. NCBI lineage: Eukaryota > Metazoa > Chordata > Aves > Musophagiformes > Musophagidae > Tauraco > Tauraco erythrolophus. The sequence goes on from NC_141473.1 coordinate 36,603,152, forward strand.
AAGTTGAGCATGCTTTGAGCAGAGGGTTGTACTAGGACCCTCATGAGGTGCCTTCCAATCCGACTTATCCTATCATTCTATAATTATATGGAGAAGCTAGAGGAGCTGGCAGTCATAAATAAATCATTGTGACATTTTTGTGACATATAAAATAATATTGCAGCAAAATTATTATACAAGAGAATAAAATCTTTATACAAAAGTTCACAAACCATTCCTATAATATGTACGAGCACAGTAAAATTTATATGCATGGTAAAATATCTAATTTAAAACTTTTATAAGATTTAACTAGTTACATTTTATTAGCATTACTTCCTTCCAAAAAAGAGGATTAAGTATTACAATTAAGCCCATCTTGCTGAAAGGCAAGTATGCATTTTAATATTTAAGTAATGGACATGCTTCAGCTCTTAACTTTGATTTTCTAACTAAATAAATCTTGTCTGTGCCAGAAAATTTTACAGAACAATTCCCACCAGTGCTAGTACTGCCTCTATTGAAGTCACATTAATACCAAAGGAAGCTCTAATTCAAACTAGATTCTTTGACTAGGACCAATCTTTTTATTGCATCTCCTAAGTCTACCTTTTCCAGCTTAACTACCAGTAAATGTGCTGCAATAACCTGGAACCCTGTTTACATTATGGCTAACATCAATTCACCTGAACCCACCAGAAGAAGGGTGTTTTGTTGTGGGCTGGTTTTGCGGTTTGTTGTGTTGGGTTTTTTTTTAAGTAGTGTGAGATGTGCCTTAATGTTTCTATACCTGACTACACAAAACATGGTTCAGTTCCATCCCTGAAGCAGCTTTTCGAGAGCACGCAGTTGTGTTTGTATATGTCTTTCCTACATCTGTCAAACTTTGTCTCAGAGAAGGCTGGAAAAAACAGTATCTCAGCAGAACACTTCACTGTCAGAGGACACATGCATAAAGGAACATCCATAAAAGAAAAAAGTAACAACCTGTATGGATCAGACTAAATGTATATTTAGTCAAGCATCCCGTCTCTGGCATCTGAATAGGACTAGGTCAATCACAGCTGCCTCACATAATACCAATCAATGCAACCGGGTCTGACTTCTCTGGTTGCGGTTTTAGGGTAATTTGCTATAGAAGAACTTGGAAAATTAGAAATATTGGTCTGTGTAGCTCACAGCATGCCTCACACATAGCTTCATAAACTTCTGATTTGGTTTAGGAATGCACACCACGAAGAGCCCTTTGTCACAAATCACATGAACAATGGTGACTGTAAATGAATGGTAGGAAAAAACAAGTACTTAACTCAATTAAACATATTTTCCTTTATTAGTTTCAAGTCTGTTGTTGCCTGACTGAAAGATACTGCTTTCTAGTTTGTTTGTTTGTTTTTGTTTTGTTTTGTTTTAAAAAAATCGATAGGTAGGTTGATCTCTATACTAGTCAGCTGACTATCTGGACACTAAATATATCCTCCTTCTTCTGTCTTGTCTAGTTCCTGTGCCACTCAGATGTGTATGAACACTACTGAGAGCCCTCATCTCACACTGGGGAGTTCTTCCCGGGCAAAGATCCATCAACTGTCAGACCATTGAGAGTAAGAGTAATAAGAGAATAAAAGAAACAGACTAGCAGGAACAGATACACGATTAATAGCCTTTCAGGTCACTAGTATGATTGCACCTGTGGCAGACTCGCTTACCAGCGCCCCACAGACTGCTAAGACATGTGGGTGGGTTGGTATCTTCAGCTCTCCTTCCTTCGTGGGTACTGCTTCCTAGAGGGAAGGGTACCAGTGCTCAGCAGACAGGTGACAGCTCCCCACATAAATACTTGAAGGTGTCATCTCTAATAGCATGTTTTAAAATCTCGTTCCTAGTAACACTCCTTGAAAGACTCCTGTAAGATGGGTTAAGATTCATCTCTACTTACAAAGATCTTAAGATTTGTCTTACTGAGACTACTAAAAGCAGTGAAGAAAGGAGCCACTAAAGGCAGTGAAGAAAGGATAGAGAGAGAATGTGCTGACATTATTTTTAATTTTCTTAAAATATTTCTCTTCTGCATCTTCTTTAGAGGAGTCCAATAGCACTCAAATCTTTTTTATGTTATTTCTGTTCATATTTTATTTTCAGAATTGCTTTCTCTCCTCCCTCCCTTGACAACTGTTTTAATTTCGCAACTATATCAGAAGCATCTGTCACTTCTCCCCTAAACTATTAAAGACACTTGGAAAGGGAGTACATTGCCTTTCTGGACTATCCTTACTGCTGACAATAGTGGTGGAAAAAGATTAGGCAAGATTCATGCAGTGTGCAGGAAGAGATACACATACTTCTTTAAATTAATCTTCGTTTGTTCTAACCTTTTCGGGATTCTTAAGAGCTTCTCAGGTAGCTCTCTGCAATTCTAATGAATCATTTCCCAGGGCAACATAAAAACCTTCCCATTTCATTTCCAATAAGCCAAGAAAGTGGCCAAGGGCAATATCAAGAACTCTTTAGCCTGCTTTCAATTATCTTTCTCACTAGCTCCTTTCCCTGACCTCCTAAGTTCAATTCTATACATACCATAGTAATGAACCTATCCACCTTTCCTGTGATAAAATACAATCCACTTCTCTAAGAGACACTTCCCATTGAATTCAGAGGGGATAGGCTCAAGTGCACTAGGACACATTGCTATCATTTCACTTGTGTTTAAAAATTATAACCTACCTGTGAAATGAAGGGGGAAGGGGGGGGGGGGAGGGAGAAGAAAATAAAGAGATTATATTGTTCCTCATATTGTCTCTGTATCTATACTCTCCTCTCTATCAATTTAGCAATAAAACATAATCAGTATCTCCAAAGTTTTGGTCTGCAATGAAATTTTAGTACCATGGACTTCAGTCCCTCCATTTAGATTCAGATCCTTGACATACAAAGTGCTGCTTTAAGAGCACTGGCTATTAGCATTAGTGAAAACATAACCTTTGCCAGGAATCTTACCCAGAGACACATGGTGAGCAGCTCATTTCTGGCACATCTGTTATTTGTCTATAAACTAATAATCAAGTAAGGAAGTTAAATGTAATGCTGCACACTCTGTTCAGATCCTGAAAGAATTTATTGGCCTCTACTAATTTAGCAGAAGAGGAGAAATACTGCAGTATTTTCTCAAGATGCTCAAGCAAAGACTAACTTAACATTAGCTTACTCATCTGAATGTACAAAGAAATGTGTAATACTTCTCTCCAGTATCTATCCTGCTAGAAGCATAGTATGATGTCTGTATCAGTCAGTCAAGAGAATCAATAACTAACCAAAACAGCAAGACACTACTCAAAATACATATCAAAGTTTTTGACACTGTCAGCTCCAAGGACTTCTGTCTCATACTTTCCCTTCGCCACTTCCTGCAACGGCTTGTAAGTATGTGAACAAACAGTTCAGAGAACGCAACCAGTATTTCCGAGTACAACCAGGTACCAGGCTGGAGCACAACCACGTTTCTGTGTACAAGAAATTCAGCAGCAGACTTGCTTAGTTACAGAAGAGACCGGAGAATACCAGTGATATCCACCAATAAAAATAGCTATGGTGCTCATGTATGTTTGTAATGATTGTAAACATGCCATACAGCTGTAATATCACTAACACACACATACAGAGAATACACTGTGGATGGAGTCTGACAGTGAAATGGCTGTTGTGGAAATAAAATCGTTTTCTCTTTCTCAACACTGTCTTTTCATGGTTAGCGTTTCCTCAATACAGCAGCATACAAAAAGATCTGAAAGACAGTAATTGCCTTCTCCTAGCTTTTTTAAGGTTATTTAGCCCCTGATAAGAAATCATATACTAAAACTGAATCCTGAGTATGCCTCAAACACCTGATTTCTCCATGGTTTTAGCTCCCATTCAGCCAGCACTTGCCATAGCTGCCTTATTCTCAATTTTTTTCTGAACTGACTGTGCCTAAACTTGGAACTGACTGATTTCCAAGCTAGATTTAGTATTGATTGTACTATAGTACAATCCGAAATACTTTCCTGATAATACATCTGAATTGTAACTATTTATTCCTTCTATACTCACTGCACCTTACTAGGCCATGTCAAAATCATCTAAGACTAACCAGTGGTCTGCTAATCAGACCTTTAGAATCCATAACAGCAACTCTTTTAGGTCCCTTTCTCCATTTCTGGGCCATGCTCCAAGCACAAATTAAATACATCTCTTTAGTACAGTAACTCTGCACTTCAGACATAGCATCTGCAGGAACTGCTCAGAAACATCTTTCCCAAGTCCCAAAAATGAAAAAGTGAAGCATCATTAGGAGATCTTAGCCTCCAGTTCTCCTTTCCCAGAAGGATATTTAACCATACTCCGTGACTATGTGGACTGTTAATCTCTTTTACACTTTATTGAATTCAGTGCTGAATTTCTTGAGTGCAGATAACATAATTTGGTAAGTTTATACAATAAAATGTCCCTCTTTTTTTGGCAACCCTTTGTGATCTAGCTAAAACAAACAATCACATAAAATTGTCCTGCAGTACAGTTTGTACTTCTCTCCCACAAATCAGAGGATATTCATCTTTCTCCCAGTGACAATCAACCAAGTTACAGATAAAATTAATATAATTGTTGTTGCATGTGTAAAGCTTGGCTGAATTAAGATTTTATTACATTTTATCTCTTTGTTCTTTCAATGTAAAGTTAGATCCATAGTTAAATTCATGTAGGAAAAAAACCACCCTTTCTTACTTAAAGAAATAAGCCTAGATTTAAACTGGACATAGGAAGGCATTCACTGTTCCATTGCTAGCAGATTAATGTCATTAGTTATAAAAGCACTATTAACAAGTACCAAAATCTTACCTACAAAGTTTTGTTCTATAATGACCATCTATAGAGCCACAATTTCCCTAAACAACATGAAGGCAAACTTCAAGGCAGATCAACTGAGTAATAAGGTCTACACTGAAATGGAATCAGCTGTAGCACTCAAACCATGAAGATCGTACAATACAGACTCACATTTTAACAAAAGCTAGGTAAAAAATGAAGGAAAATATTAGAGCTTAGTGAGTCGAATCAAGCAAGGGGAAGGTCTAACTGTGCTCTCTCAAGTACTTGACAAGAGAAAGAGGCAGTGATGTCAGGGCTATATATGGCAGACAATCATATGCAGTTCTGCTGGGCTGGGATAAGGATCTGGAGTTCTAGAGAGACAGGAAGAATAAATTCAGACCAGGAAGGTCAAAACTAGATGGGGGCCTCTGTCATGACCTATACCTTGCCCTCCACACACAGAATCACTGTGACCTGTCAGTCCACACATACATACACTTCAACTCTTAAGGATAATCCTTTAGACCCTACACGAAAACATACACACCCAACAGTACTGTTTCTTTTGTGCATGGACAGAAGACAATAAAAGGAAATGGTATACATGTGGGTGGAATTGCTGTGTTTGTTTGAATCTAATGTGATAAATATCTTCCTGTGAGCAAAATGAATGAGTAAATACCTTTAGAATTAACAAATAGAAATGAGGCATAGATGACAGATAGGCTTGGAGGAGGAAGGAGACATTGAACAAAACAAACAAAAAAATCGATGCAGAGTGATTAGACAGGAAATTTAAGTGCTGAATGACTACAGTGAGTTTTAGAGGGAAACGGCACACAGGTAAAATTACACAAATGTGAACTATAGCATGCAACTTTATGTAGAAAATGTGCTAGCAAAGAGGTGGGAGGGGTGCTGGGGAGACAATACGAAAAGGTGGACTAAGAGCCCAAATCAGTGTCACAAAGTCAGAATATTGTCTTGAATTCAAGACAAGACTAACAAGTAATTCGTTAGTGCATGCAACACTGATTTCCATCTTCAGGGTTTTGTTTCAGCCCCGTGTAGCATTGTTCCACCTCCGCAGTATCCTCAAACAGCTGTATCCAAAAGCTGTATGGGTACCTACTGTCCAAGTGACCGAAACTTCATGAATAGGGCTAATGAGTTCTTCCCTCAAAACAGGCTGTTAGCCAGGGGTGAGCTATGAAATCACTTGTCACATAATCCTAACTGGTTACAGAACTTGAGTTCCTAGGAGACACAGACATAGAATCATAGAACGGTTAGGGTTGGAAGGGACCTTCAAGATCATCTAGTTCCAAGCCCCCTGCCATGGGCACAGAAATCCTCCACTATACCAGGTTGCCCAAAGCCTCATCTAACCTGGCCTTGAACACTTGCAGGGATGGGGCAGCCACAACTTCTCTGGGCAACCTGGTTCCACTGCCTCACCACCCTCAATGTAAAAAATTTCTTCCTTATATCTAACCTAAATCTGCCCTCTTTCAGTTTAAAGCCGTTGCCCCGTGTCCTATCACTACACGCCCTTGTAAAAAGTCCCTCTCCAGCTTTCCTGTAGGCCCCCTTTAGGTACTGGAAAGCTGCTATAAGATCACCCCAGAGCCTTCTCTTCTCCAGGCTGAACAGCCCCAACTCTCTCAGCCTGTCTTCATAGCAGAGGTGCTCCAGCCCTCGAATCATCTTCATGGCCTCCTCTGGACTCACTCCAGTAGCTCCATGTCCTTCTTATGTTGGGGACTCCAGAGCTGAACACAGTATTCTAGGTGAGGTCTCATGAGAGCTGAGTAGAGGGGCAGAATCACTTCCCTCGACCTGCTGGCCACACTCCTTTCGATACAGCCCAAGATACGATTTGCTTTCTGGGCTGCCAGTGCACATGGCCAGCCTCAACCTCCTAACCTGTGGCCAGACAGTTAGTGGCAACCACATGATGGGGGAGAGGGTGGGGTGGGTGAATCTAAATCCTGCATTAGTGCTCTCAAGTTCAAGGAGTGCACTAAATCTAAGTTTTCTATTTCTTATGTGAATGTACTACTAAAGTACTGAAGGATGGGCACAGTAACTGCAACACAAGCTCAGTCTTAGAAAAATACAGCAGGACAACACAACTGCTCCTGGCAGAGTCTGCTTTTGCTGTTGTGTGCTAAGGGCTCCTGGAGCCCGCAGTGTTCCCGCAGGATTTGCCCATCGTTCCCAAGCATTATGTTCTCAAACCATTTTCCATTCGCAGCTCAGCCATTTTGCAAAGCTTTGAATTTCACCTAACCTGAATTTTATGAAGTGCCAAGGCAGAGAAATATTTAAGAGTATTTATTTTTCTGTGAGAAACCAGTATACGTCTGTCAGGCTTGGATCAATACAATATAACATTCCCTTCAGACACTTTTACCAACTACTATCGCTGTTATTTTCACCAGGACATAACATCGCTCATTAGACAGTCTTTCCTAAACAGAGCTCTACATTTGAAATTGTTATTCCACTTCTAACTTGCATTGTTTCTGCATCTGAACAACAGATATTTCTCATATTAAAAAAAAACCAACCACATATAACAAAAACCACGAACAAAAATAGTGGCTCAGACTATAGGTTTTATGCTGCCTCTGACTGTGTAAAGCTATGTCAATTGTGCTCACACTGAACCAGTTCACCCAGGTGAGATGAGTCAGAGCAAATTATTAATATGAAGATCCCATGCCAGAGTGGCCTACTATAGGGGGCAACCTCCTGCCTTCTTATCCTCCTATGCTGACAGGTTTGCCTAGTCTGACAAAAGGAACTTCAAACATCCACAGAATTTTACCGGCAAATCCTTATATACCTATAGATTTTTAACTCTTGGATGGAGGTATTTAGTGGTGTCCTCCAGTAGGTCTGGTACTAAGAGGCTTGCTCAAGGTCACACAAGAAAGCTGAAAGTAAATTTGAAAATGTTTACAAGACATCTATATACATATTTCCCTCTTCTCTTTCTTCACTTTTCAGTAAGGAAAATCTCATTCTGACACCAGCATTTTCTAGTGCTCCAGACTAGTTTTCTTAAAAAAAGAAAGGAAGGTCAAATTAAAATAGCACATGCATCATCTTTGATAGTGTTCAACAAATGAAGCATTCTCTATAATTCTTGCTTCTTCTATAGAATATTCAGATACATGACTTCCCAGAAAATCAGGGAATGTATTTTCTCCTTCAATTATGGGTAAGAATCATACATCACTTTACTAGGTGATGATTTCAACCAATAAAAACGTACTGAGGTGTAAACCTAGAAGACAGGGACAAAGAACTTGGCACAGTCTTTGAAAATAAAATCCCCTAAACATTTCAGATTTCAAGCCAAATTTTTATTATTTCCAGAGATATAGAGTCAGCACTTAGACCTAGTCCAAATATAAATATTGCTTCTCATGCACAAATATGAAAGTGTTATGTTTTAAAATATTTTTGATAAAAAACTTTGACAAAGCTCCTTAGAGTGTAACACTTTATAGATCATAACATTACATAAGCTTTTCCACAAGGCTTATATAATATAGGAATCTTGACAGGTGTGTGAATGAGGACATTAAAAGCCAGCAGTCCCATGTCTCAGCAAGATGTGCAAGCAAGCTGCTGCAAACAGGAGTTCTGCAAGAGTGAAGCAGCAGGGGAGAGGAAGATCTGTACAGCAAATCATACCCAGAACACAACATAAGGGAAGATTTTCTGTACGCAGCTGGCAGAAGCATCCAAAGTGCAGGACTTACAATGCAGGCTTTGAACTACCCAGTGGGGAAGGGAATATAGTAGCACCGAAATGTTCGGCAAGATCTTGAAATGCATTAGTGTTTGACAAAGAAGGTGGAGCAAGTGGTGAGAAGGAAACTTTTAGATTTTATTTTAACCAATGCGGAGAAACTATGTGAAGTTCTGAAAGCCGCTTTAGTCTAATGATGGCTTGATATAAGAGTAATGATGACTCTACTCTTAGAAAGCCACGATGAAAACCTACAAAATAAACAGCAGTATGTTCCATTAAGGCAGTTGGGTTGAATGAACATCATTGTATGATGACAGAGAACCCACCAACTGATGGCAGAGCTATCAATGCTCCTTGCTACCAACGTTCCCCTGTGAGAACATGAAGATCTGCATCACAATGGAAGACTGAAAGGGAGCAAGCTTGACTAGTCCTTTTTCAAAGAAACCAAGTATTTGGACCAGTTACACTTAAATTCCTAGGGAAAAAGAAAATAGAACAAATAATGAAGTACACTATTTAGTTATCCAGAAATAAGCACAGGAATGAGTAAATAGCCACCATGGGTTTGTCCAGAGCAAGCCTTGCCAAACCAGTCTAATTTCCTCCTTCCTCTGTTCTTGTAGTCATAGGATCAGTAGCAAAGGTCTCGTAATATGACTAGATTTTCTACAGTCTCATGTGACTTTCTCATAAATAAATGATAAAGAAATAGATGAAATTACTCTCGAATCAATAGAGATTTCTTACGAGCAGTTGGCAATGATTCACTGCCACTACAGAAGAATGCATTAAATTATTTTCTCTGAGTCTGTTTTGGGTGCCTCACTATGTAACATAACTCGGATAAGAAAACAGAAAGGGATTTCTTGCAGGGGGAGGACAAGGGACCTGTACGGCACTGGAGGGCAGGATTTGAACTCAAAGCAATGCTTATAAATAGGTGCGATGGTGTCAGATAGGATCCAGTTCAGTACAGATGAGTACAAGTCATGACATATAGGCAGAAACAGCCAGCTGTACAATGATTAGAAATAACCAATCAGGCAACACTTCATAGGAAATTGTTCAAGTATCATAAAGATGACCGTGCTTATAAGAAAAGTCAAATCACATACGTGTAAATGGAAGATACCAGAAGAAATCCTTCTGTTCTGCTTACCAACAGCATCCATTCACTGGCATCCAATGATAGGACAAGGGGAAATGGATATAAGCAGGAACATAGGAGGTTCCGCTTAAACATGAGGAAGAACTTCTTCCCAGTAAGGGTAACAGAACACTGGAACAGGCTGCCCAGAGAGGTTGTGGAGTCTCCTTCTATGGAGATGTTCAAAACCCACCTGGACGCATTCTTGTGTTATCTAATCTAGGTGGTCCTGCTCCAGCAGGGGGATTGGACTAGATGATCCTTTGAGGTCCCTTTCAATCCCTAACATTCTTTGATTCTATGATCCTTTAATAAAGAGGTAGAACTATTTGAGCCCCAGGATATAACAGAAGGTGTCAAAAGCATGACCTAGGAGGAAAGACGGAACGATTTGCGGCTAGCTGTTTTAAAGCAGAGAAGCCTGAGAGAAGGCATGATAATACACACAAGACTGCAGCAAGCAAAAAGGAATAATCTGATTCTTATGTCCATAGTAGAAAGTACAAGATGCAATGATCTTAAATGTGTTAAGGAGGATTCAGAACTTAGGAAAAGGAACTTTTAGTGAAATATAAGGACAGCCACAGATGTTGTGGAAGCTGTCACTGGAGGTTTTAACAAAATGTTAGATAAAGACAATGGTCAGAGTAGGTCATAGTTTGACATTATTGACATAGTTGATCTAATTCTGTAGTGGAAAACCATAATAACGTTCTCTTAAATGTGCCTTTTAGTTTAATTTTATGAAAAAAAGAAACAAAAAAGAAACAAAAAAACCCACACACCAAAAAAACCCACAAATAGATTTGAATGTATTTTTTCTTTACATTTTTTCCATACTTGGAGAAACTCCCAAAGCAATTTGACACAAAGACTATTACATGACAAAGGCTTTATCAATATATTCATACCAAGAAAATTCTGTCCAGAAAAGGTATAATTTTTATCACCAAATAACATTTCCTTCTTGGTATAATCTGTACCTAGATGGAGACATGGAGACCTTCACTTGTGTGATTATGTTTAGAAAATTATCATTATTTACTTTTTTAATGCTTTTCATATGAGATGGAAAGAAAAAATATGGAGTGATCTGTCCCCAGTGATATGGAGATTCTGCAAATTCAGACACCACCATACTTTTCTTCCATGAAATTCAGAGCATTTTATGAAGCAAACTATGTATCATCAGCCTTTTCATTGTCCTGCATACAGCAATCTTTCACTGTAAGAAAACTAACCCGAGTTCTCAAAATTCTGAATTTCATGGAGCAACTGAAATGTGACTCAACTTTTTTTGTGCTAAAGATGTTACCAATAAAACTTCGACTCTGTATATATCACAGCTTTATAGAGCTGTTATCCCACTGTGATTCCATTCAATGCATGTGTTTATTTCTTGTCAGAGAGATTACCTATGCTCTGGGAAGATCTACTCGGAATTAAATTTATTATTTCCTTGCAAATGAGAAGATGTTTCCATGTGAGACAGTCTAGATAGCAGAAACAAAGAAACTTTGCTCAAACAGCAACTGTATCAACTGTGCTACCTCAACCCTTGAAAGATGATTCAGAAAGACAAGATTACTGACTTCTGTGAGAATGCACATGCTTGTTACTCTGGCACATGAAAAAAAAAAGTAGTTATTTTTATTTAGTGACTAGACAAAGCAGAAACCTTTAAAAAAAAATAAAAAAACACAAAACAAATCAACGCAACAACCAGATATCCCTTAACAAGAATAACTAGAAGATTGACAAACTAGTCTTGTAAAAAAAAAAAAGGGTTTTTTTCCCCTAAAAAAGCCCTCTACTTTAATCTCTGAGTACTGGCTCTTCTGTTGGAATCTAAGCTACTTGTACACTGCTTGTAGACGTCCTGTGGGGTTAATTGGTGAGGTAACAAGGACCATTAGTCAATAAACTTACTGCTTCCTGAAGCCTCACAGGGCTTGCACATAACTCTGCAACATATAAAAACATATCATAGTTAAGCTATCCTCAGTAGGGATAGCTGCAATCTTCTCCATGTTCATAAAAATCCCATATACACATTTCATATGATTGTCAAATACGACAAGAAATGCATATGCACAAATCACAGCGTAAGGAAATCAAATATACCACACCTGAACATGCAAATTACTTCTGAAAATATTCAGTCATTCAGTTCTAGGACACAGGCATACTTCAGTATCAACAAACTTGGAGGTAAACATGGAAAAATAAAGGTCACAAATGTTTTAACATCTGACAGCCAAATTTAGCATCAAGAAGCAGCACCACTACGACTTTCAAGATTCTCATAGTTCTCACAAAAATGAAAACAATCACTTTCTTACAAGCAAGAAGATGACTCTAGTAAAAGATAATCTTTCACTTACAAAACACTCCGCTCCCTTACGATACTTCATATTCATACAAATCTACTTCTTTTGCCGTCTCCATTGCATGAGCAATGCAGTCTAAAAACATGAACTCTTTCTTCCATATCAACCACCCATACAAAACAAATATTTGCCCCAGTTACAAACCACTCACATTTAAATAGACATATTAATTTGGAAAAATCCAACAGTACTTTCTACATTATATTAAGGGCAATCAGAACACTTCATTCAATAAATTTGTTTCACTGCAAGTAGCTACGAAGTAATTCTACATGGACACAGATTTCTGGAGATCAGAGTGAACAAGCAAACCCAAAAATTATTTTCATCATTTTAACTCAACAGGAACATAGAGAGAAAAATCAAACCAAAACCTTATAACTAAACACAGCACACAAGTTGCATAGAAAAAGAAAGATGCTTTTCTCTGTATTGTCCTAAACAAAGGATCCCATAACATCCACGTAGAGGAAACCAGAACAAGCATACATACTACTTTCTCACAATGATCTGCTGTGCAGCATTCTTACTCTGAAAATGTCAGAGGCCTGTAAAAAATAATTACTTTGTCCCATAAAAAAACCAAACCACAAATGCATTGATCCTATTACCGAAACATTCCAGGACAAACACTCCTCAACTCTCCTGGCAGAATGGCACTACCACATGCCAGCAGAGGAAAAACATTCATGTATTTGTGAAGTGTGTGGTGCAAATAGCTGTCAGATAGTTCTCACGGGGTGAAGCTGAAGTTAGTAAACCATAGAAGAAATAACTGGAACCAGAGGGAGAACTGGAAACGTTTCCAAAGCACAAACATCTCTGGTTTGCTATACTAGTAGGCTCTCATCTCTTTTTACCCCATACATATACTGGAGTTACAAACCAAAGGCTATATAAATGTCATCGAATACTTAAAGAGAGCATTGTTGTGAACAAACAACTATATCCTAAATGTTGCAAAACATTTGCATTTCAGTACTCTGTGGTAAGGTTTATTTAAGAAGTAGTTTCAAGTTTATATATTACAAGCTCTGTCTGTAATTCATGCTGTAAACACACTGGCCTAAACTGAGTTAGCTGAGGGAAATTTGACAGTGACAGTAAAATCTTCATCCAAAATATATTATGTTTCTACCTGCGATACATTTCCAGATTTTTTTCTCTTCAGCTCATCTAGTCTTCTAACTTAAGACTGCTGCTTTCCTCTTTATTTTGTCTAATTGTAATATGGATTGTTACCCTACTTGGGGTGTTAACTACCATATGCACCATGCTGTGGAAAAACAAATGAAAAAATGCCCTGTTTTTATTTTGCATTCACCTCTTCTTGAAACAACACTCGTTCCTCAACATCAACTTATAGGATTAATATATGTTTTGACTCTCTTACATATTAATTTACACAAGTCTCATATATAGTACTACCAAGTATTTGGAACACTTCCAGAGAGGAGATGACAACTAGAAGATATTAAATACATCTCATCTGCATTAAAGCAAAACAGTAGTCTAACACAAACATACCAACACGCAGTGATGAATGATACATGCATGCAAAATCAAGGTACAATGCAGTGCCTCACAAACAAATGCACTTAGCTACATTTAGAGCAAATCTACTGCCTACTTTAAGGAACACAATTTTTGGTAGAGCGAGTAATCTGCAACTTGCCTTAAGACAACACATCGGCATAAACTCCAGCGGACCAGATCTTTGCTTTTTGTAGGAATGAGAGAGAGTCTAAGGAACAGTATATGTCATTAATATTTTTCTAGCAGTACTACTATAAACACAATGTTCTTACAAATTTAAGGACAGGGCCCACTACTTTCTTTAGACTTTAGACTAGTTGCTATCAGTAAGAAAAGCCTAACATTTGATATAAATCTAACTTGCTTAATGCAAGTTTTAGTAAACACTTCATTCTGCCTCATTTCTGACTTTCTGCACGTTCTGAATAGTACACTGCTGTTTTCCCCTCCTCATATCACATCTTTAGTCGTACTGAATTCAGCTGAATGCCACAGTTTAAGCCATAAAGTATCTGTGTCTTAATAGCTTGAATTTAGTCAATCTGATGCCCATGAAATGCAATTCTACAAGAAAAAGAACCTCAACTTAAGGAGAAAAATGTTCCATCCTATCAGATTACTCCAACATGAGATATCTGGCCAACTCTATAACTAATGATACATATACACAAGAAAAATTTGTTTTCAGTTCATTAATGGAAAAAGTGTTGGCTTATTTAGGGGTTATTAGATCACTAGGGGCTTTATATGTTCATGTATTAATTCTCAGAGGAAGGCAGATTTTTGATTTGTATATTCCACAATGTAACATATTTCTATTTTATCTTCAGAGACATCTAGGCTTGTGATTGTTTTTCTCATTCAGCAGTGAGAACATTCATTTTAGCACAAGCACGTTCATACAGGAAATAAGATGGAACTTTGATGTATTTCATTTTCTTCACATATGATATACAAACCCTACAGAAAATAACTAGTGTTCTTTGTTAAGTCATCCTTGTGCTCCATTTTCATTGCAAGCACATATAGTGGTGTGTGCCAGTTACAGGAAACCACTTCGAAGCTATGAACTGACCTGCCAGATTTCAAAGATTTTTAAGTTGTCTTTCGTAACTGATGAAGTTCCTAGTTTCAGTGCTTTGTTGCTGCTCATCTCCTGCTCTCAGGCAGTTTTCAATTAACTCTGTTCATGTATTTATCTTCACCTCTTTTGACTGTTAAAAGCCGAAAAGTAACATCTTGGATTTTACTCCTACTATTGCTACATGGAGTAAAAGACACAAAAAAGAAAAAAGTTTGAAAATTAGAAATACTCTTTTTTTTTTGGTGACAACTAATTGGAATTGGACAGAAAATTATCGACCAGCTATCTAGCACATTAAAATCAGTTGTTTTACATGAGTAAATGTTGTGTTCTACAGCCTACAAACACTTGGTTTTCTCCTGCCAGACTTGTGCTTTTCTCTCTAGAACTGTCACACACAAAAAACGCCTAATAGGCCCATTTAAGGTAAAAATCATTAGTCCTAAATGCTCTCAGCAATGCAGACAAATAATTTTGGCAAGCCTATTTTTTGTCCTCCTTGTTGGAGAGCCAAGATTAGGTCTTCAGCACAGTGGCTCCTAAGGAAATGAAGCTGGCAAGGAGCCATAGCATTTCAGGCAGCTGTGGATGGATGAAGGCACTCCAAGTATCCAGTCAATTATTGAGACCCTGTGAGCGAAAGTTTCCCCAAAGCATATTCAATCTTTTCTCAAAAGGGAGTTCTCACGTGTCTCCTCCAGATTTCACAGGGCTCTATTGGATGCATTGTCCAAGGCCTAAGAACAGTACAAGGACAGAGAGGCCAGGGGCAGGTAGACACATTCGCGTCAGGAGAAACACTGAAGGACCGCCCTGTTTCCACTTGCTCTCAGAAAGTTATACAGCGTATCTGCTACCCCACCCCTCACCCTCATACCCAGCTACACAAAATGCTACAGCGTGCATAGTACATCTTCTGCATCACTGAACTTCCTCACGTTAAATACATCCACCCAGATCTGCACTATAAGCCAGCACGAGGATGCAGAAAGAAGCACAGCGCTGGCTCTTCCTGGTGAGCTGTAAGAGAACAGAGAGAAGGAAGGCGAAAGGCCAAAACAAAACTGCATGCTGCAGCGCTCCGCAGGGTCTCGGGGGATTCAATGAAAGTAGAGTCTGGTACATGGAAATAAGCCAGTCTCACAGGGAATGCAAGAGGAGCTCTACTCTTATGCCTGATGCAACCCGAAACACAGGCAGAGAGGATGTGAATGCGACAACCCTTCGTTTAGCCAATCCCAGCAACTGCTTACGGTGACCCATGCCAAAGCTCAGCTCTGGAAACCTAGCCAACTAATAGCAGAGATAAAGGGGCCCTAACTGCACATTTAAGGACAGAACTAAATAAAATCTCTTCAAAGCAAGGTAAAGTATGGTGCTTTGCTTGAGTCGGTGTATACTGTCCCTGAGCAATCCACATTCTGTAACACATCCTGCTGCTCTTCATGTCCATCTACGATCTCTGCAACTAAGCTCAGCATCTTGTCAGCAGAGTTCTCCATCTGTAGTGGTCTAGGCACATTATTTTTTACATAATCCTTGTTTTGATATTCTCCCTCTTCCTTATACACCAGTCACTTAGGAATACAAAGATGTAAGGGAGAACTGGGAAGAGGATATACATGGGGTGGGAAAAAAAGGGTGCCTCAAGAAAAAATAATCGTCTGCTTTTTAACAGGAAACAGAAGGAAGTACCCCAGCACAAAGATAGGTAGGACTTTTCTCCCTTAAAAAAAGAGTACTGTGTAAAAAAACATTCTCTAAGGCCAGAGTAAGCCCAGGAAAACCCAGACAACTGGCAGGTCCACAGCCTGTTGACATTCAGTGTCCAGAGCATTATGATGAAGTCTTTGAAGAGTCAGATTATTTTAAGCACTGGATGCTTTTAGCATTGTGCAATGCATATGGTATGTCAGGATCTTTACCCTAAGGTTCTCACCTAAACATATGATAAAAGAGGATACAGTTTCCAAAGAGAAGGCAGAAAGCTTCTGACTGCAGGGACCTTGTCTACTGGCAGAGCTCCAGGTTCAAAATTGTCTGGCATAGATACAGTAGGACTAGGTCTACGGAGAAGAGCTTAGCACTTTCATTTGCTGGAAGTGATTCCTCATGAGTTCATGATCCACTTCCAGTATTCAGCATCTGACAAACACTACAACTGGGGAAGGGCAGACTAGACTGGAAGTCAGGAAGATCACAATCCCATCGATGCACGCAACACCATTGTTTTCTAAAAACTAAAATATCGATAAAATGAAGAAAGCAAATAGAAGCAGAAAAGAAAAAGACTATTTGAATTATAGAGACAGGTGTTGTGATAAATGCACCACACCTGTCAAAACACTCATCTTTCCTGTTTTGCATGTAGTTTCTCTGTTAATTTAATCATGCATACTTCAATTGTATTTAATGTCTTGAAATTTTTTTTGTACTTTATCATCTTTTTTTCTTTTTTTTAAAGACATCAGAACTGGAAAGAACATATTTTGTTTCTGTACACAGAATAGATTGCCACAATGACAGAAACTTTCATTATCAAATAATTAACTCTGTTATTTTCAGCCTAATTTAATTTTTAAGATCATCCTGAGACAGTTTAGCTATATCTTGACATGAATGATAAGTTTCCAAAGTGTGCTCAACGCTTAAAACAAACTACATGTTGGTTCTCATATATATCATGTAAACTCTCCATTGATAAAATATTTTCTATCAGGCAAAATCAGAGCATCGGACTCCATGATCTTAAGGGTCTTTTCCACCCTAAAATATGCTATGATTCCTTCAAATATTTCTCAGCTAGTTCTGTCTTCATTTTAACATGTTAATAATAACTTCCTGAGATGTGGTTTGAACTACAGGGAAACTAATTTATGCTTAATCTGAGTGACGGCTTTTTGAAAATAGAAGGGTTTGAACTTCCTTGCCTGGTTCTGAGGCAAGTTATATAGCACTCAACTCACAACTAGAAGTTCTACTGCCCCGATAAGAATAGCCAATAGAATACACTTTGCTCTCCAGACAATATGCCACAGTTTAGCAAAAAGGGAAAAATACTAAAAGATACGGAATACTATACAATTTAGTCTGTTATAGATGTGGAAAAAGGTATCTAAGCAAGCAGAAGGGAGAATATTCCCTACCTTCCTATGCACAGCATAAACAGGTCTGAAGACCTACATAGCCCCCAACCACAGGCCTTCCATGGCTCTGAGCCACAATGGCATCAGGCACAGCTCTAATTTCCAAGAGGATGCCCCCCCACTGAACACTAAGCTTGAAAGCTTATGAGTTGTCTGGTGACATTTATATTCATCTTAGGCTTTTCTAATGTTTTAGACTTTTCTAATACAAACAGCTCTTGTTGACAACAAAAGAAAATCCATACAAACTTCCATATCCACAGGCACCTTTGAGTAATCCCAAAACAGCACTTTAAAAGAAAGAAGAGGTAATTCCTCTGATTCTCTCTCATCCATCTTCCCTCCCCATATTACTGCTGCTTCTTTTCCCTCCCTAATGTTCTCCATCCTAACAAGAGTTTTGCAAAACACGAAAGGATATTTATCCAAATGTCTCCATCAAGCAATCCCATTTTCATGTAGCTTCACACATATACGAAACAAGTATGATCTGATCGTGTTCAAGATCACACCAATTTCTTGGCCAGAATAATTAGAAGGGAAAACAACCACGAACAACGATTGTGATAAAGTTTGAGGTTGTACTTTGTTTTCTGTTTGTTTGTACTTTTCTTTCTTAACAAAGATTTGAAAGTACTCTCTTCCCATGTCTCTTGGATTCACCGATGCTACTATTCAGTTCCCTTATATCCACGAGCACTTCACAACAATTCAAAGTACTACATTTCTTCCTCTATGACCATATAGATTTTTTTTTCTTTTAACATCTGTATCAGTGCCTTTCAATTGCAAAATTCTTGCAGGTTTCAACAAATTTATTTTGCCTGTGTATCTGGAAACAGGAAAAGACCAACAGAACAAACAGCAACTAAGACTCACCTATCAGTTCTTTTTTTTTCCTCAGCTGCTAGGCCCACTCTTAATCAGTCCTGAACACACAGAGTATTCATTTTATTCTCTTCTGTAGCAGGTTATCTTCTATTCCAAAGGTACAGGATATAATTCATGAAGTTCATACTGACTTGCAAAGGAGAGAGATGCGTGGCGCTCTCACAGCTGTGTATTGGTTAAGTTGACAGTAGTCCATGCAAAGCTTACTGCTGGTAAATTCTTTCCCAGCAATAGGGCTAAGTATAAGTAATGGAAATTACCGCACAGGATTTCAAGAGGAACATTATTTCTTAAAAAGAAAGACTAAGCAAAATAAACAAGGGAAAGAAAAAAAAAATATATCAAGATATCTCCTGGAACACTTCAAATAATTTTTTTTAATTTTAGCTGGAAGTGTTAAAACATGATGAATTGTTATACAACCCTGTCGATTCTACTATTCTTTGGACTCTTCTAAAAGGTAGAATTCTTTGTGTCTCTCCTGATCTCAAAACTATTCAGAAAGGACATAAAATTCCAACTACAGATACTCAGAAAAAAAAAAAAACACACAAAGAAAAGACACACACTCCCCCATCTTGCTATTCTTTGCATAGAAAACATCTGCGGAATAAGTCTACCCATACCACGAAGGTAAGACAATTTTTAAAAGTTTTTCCATTATCTCAAAGTGAATTATACAGTAATAGTAATACTGCTGTGTCTTCTTAATGTTCATTCTGAATACAATTCACATGAATTGTGTGCTGGTGTAGCAAACAAAGCCAGGCCTCAAAGTAAGAGGCAAGCAATTTAGTTTTAAAACATTTAATTTACCGAAATTGCTCTTGTCCAATTAGAATAGATTCTGACCTTAGCTATATCGGTGTAAGTTTGTAACACTATTAACTTCCTGAAACTACTTCACATTTAAACCAGTCAGCTCAAAATATAGAAACTAAGTTTTGAAGTCCATAAAATAAACTGGAAGGCAGACAATCTAATATGGTAATTGTCAAAAAAGTCTCCACAGACCACGTGGGTTATATACATCTATTGATACCGATTGTAACACAGACATTGGACAACACAAAGTATTAATGAAAAGCAGGCAAGACAGTATAAAAGAAGTCCCCTGCAAAGCGGATCATTTAGGCAGCTGGGACAATAAGAAGCTGATCACATACAGAATTAATATGATGACGCAATTTGCATTGATTACAGCTCAGATGTGGAGCATAAAGTGGACAAGACAAGACACGTAGAAACACGGCTTCTGCGCCTCATTTGGTATGTGTCCTGGACGTGCACAAGAGGCTCAGAGGAGCCCGGCAAAGCAGCCCAGAGGCAAACCACTGCCAATCATCCGGTGCGCTGTATGCCCAGAGAAGCAAGCTGCCTCTCACTGCAACAAGATCACCACAATTTTGAATCTGTAAGGAAACAGTACTTCAGTTACCCGTTTCCTGAACTAAGCAGGAGCCTGCAGCCACCACAGGTGTCTCTTCAGCTACAGAAACTGCCTAGGAACTCCATGCGGTATCCCAGACTGCAAACTCACACTGGCTGCCCAGGAACTTCCCGGTGAACTTGGACTACGATCAGAAGCAAGCAACCCAGACAACTTTCACAAAAGATAGTGGAGTGATTTGCAATTCTTTGTGGTCCTATAAAATATTAGGGCATGCTGAAACAGTTTAAATGTGTTGATTTCCAAAGTTCACAGCAAAAGGTGCCTGTTTGATATCAGCATTTTGAGGCACGTAAGTATGCGTTTAGTAACTACACGGTCAAAGAATGGAATTTCTCAGTAGCTGGCTGAATTCTACCAAAGTGATTATGTCAGTGCTGTAAAGATTTTACAACAGGCCAGTGTATCAAGAACCTTGTCTTTAGCTGGTTTCAATCCAATTTTTTAAAAATCACGCATTTGAAGTAATTAACATATTTTGGATCACGAGACATAATGTTAATGCAGCAACATGTTGATTTCTCCTATACTTGTTCATCAGAAGTTCTGGTGACCGCTTGTAATTCTAAAATCATCCCAGAGATTTCATGATTTTTTTCCATTTTGCAGTGGAGCAGAAAATGAAGCACTTTGAAAAACCTTTGTCAAGAGAAGGGACACATTACCCAGAATTACAAATATCGAACTCACTAGACAGTGTTGGTTTAAGCCTCACAAATTAAACAGAACAGGAACTTTAATCAGAATTTGGAGCAAATACTATTTTTGGATAGAAGTCAGTCTCATGCTCTTAAAAACATATATATACACACCCAAACGTAACTTTCAAGAAAAAAATTCAACTTCTGGAGTTGGTTGTCTGGAGTTATCCAGGAATGTCACAGCTAATGACTGCCATTTCAGAGAGTCTAGGCTCTGTAGCAGACTTTCCTTATTATTATTATTCCTTTCCGCGTTTTAATACACAGACTCATTATTTCACCTTTACCCTCCGCTAAATCACACAATCTACTTTAGAGTGCTGTATTTGACCCATCCATAGTTATTCCTCCACATCAGATGCTCTTTTTTTGTCTTACTTGCAAGTGTGAGGAATTCAAATTATTTAGGCCAGAAAAGTTATAATGGAAATAAGGGCAAGTAGTCACTTGGTCAAACCACTCTCTAATCCTAGATTCTCAACATATGCACCTCAGTCTAGTTAATGTCGCTACATCTTCAGCAGCTCAGAGAATACCTTTTTCTTTAAAAACCCAAATCATTATAATAGAAAGCCTGATCTTACAGTCTCTGCTCAAGAAAATCCAGTATCACTTTAAAGTTAGCAATACGTTTGCCTTCGGAAAGACTGAATGAATAAGGTTCACAGACTTAATCAAATTAATTCTAAATCACTTTGCTTCTCTTTTGAGCACTGAACATTTCTTCTTTTGAGTCTTTGCACCACGCTAAATTTGCACTGTATTTTCTTGATATAAACCAAAGAGAAGCCCAATACTGTCCTGTGTGTTAGTGGTTCTCCCATAGTTTCTCATCCGATCAGTTTTCCATCACTAAAATTATATTCTGCTATACAAGATCCTGTTTTACTCATCACACTGTCTAATCCACAACATGCTCAGTGGCGTTGCGGGCAGTTACAACAGCCACATCCTGAACCATTGGCGGGTACAAATTGAGCTGCAGTGAAAAGGTTCAGTGCAGGCTTCCCATGGGGTCCCAGCCTCCTTTAGGCACATCCACCTGCTCTGGTGTGGGGTCCTCCATGGGCTGCAGGTGGATCTCTGCTCTACTGTGGACCCCATGGAGTGCAGGGCAACAGCCTGCCTCACTATGGTCTTCACCACAGGCTGCAGGGGAATCTCTGCTCTGGTGCCTGGAGCGCCTCCTCCTGCTCCTTCACTGACCTCGGTGTCTACAGGGTTGTTTCTCTCACATATTCTCACCCCTCTCTCTTGCTGCAGTTTCTGTTGAGCAGCAACTTCTCCTCCTTCTGAAATATGTTATCCCCGAGGCGCTACCACGAACACTGATGGGCTCACGTTTGGCCAGCAGTGGGTCCATCTTGGAGCTGGCTGGCATTGGCTCTATTGGACAGAGAGGAAGCTTCTAGCAGGTTCTCACAGAAGCCATCCCTGTAGCCTCCCTGCTACCAAAACCTTGCCACTCAAACCTAATACAGATGCCAACGTCACCAATCACGCAACTCTACTTCCAGGCCTCCCACGCTAATGTTTCTTGTCTATTTTACCTAATTTTGACACTCAGATTTCTACAAGTAAAAACTCTGTCTATGAGAAGATCAGCAAAACCCTCCTCCTGCTCCTCTTGCAGCTGCACAGTGAGCACATCAGATATCCAAAGCATGAGCCATGCACACAAAAATAACAGAAGCTGTCAAATGTTGTTTTTTTAAAGAAATTCCCCACCATGTCTAATTTTTTTTCTTTGTCATTTGATTTCTCCTTCCGTCAAATGGAAAAGCCACGGCTTTTTCTCAGAGGTCTGGTTTCCATGCACAGATGGAAAAATTGCACATATGGATACACGAACTGCTTGCAGCTTGAAATCATGCAAGACTAGCACTACAGACAACTCCAACTGAAGAGCTGAGTTGTGAAACTATGGTGCATACAGTGGCAAAGTTGATTGGAGATACAGGAGTCTTCCACTCCACCATAACAATACATAATAAAATAATACAAAATAAAAAAATTGTAAGTAGAGAAATATCAGGACTTTCGGGTGGGCAGGGGAAAAGAAACCCATTAAGCAAACTATATAGACACACAGGACGGACAGAAGCAACAGCTAAATGACTGAACTAGCAACAAATGTCAAGTGGCTGAAAACAGGATTGTCATAACTTGACACTCTCTTAGCTACAGAGACTGATTTGTTGTTTGCTTTTTTTAAATGAATGCATAAATCAATTATTTTAATTACAGAGCAACATGATAGATAGTTGTTCTTATGTCAAGGGGAGATAATAAGCTGGAATACGGGAAACACAACCTATACTCTCATTTTATAATTTATATTTTGTGACTAAATATTAAAGAAGGAAAGAAGGCATTTTCAGAACAGTCTGTGGGAATCGAATGCCTACATATCCGTAAAATTACTCTGAAGTGAAGTGCTAGGCTTCTTTGAAAATTCCTAAACAAGAACTCTTAACACATTCAACTCTGCATAAGAATAGACAGTGGCAGAGTGGTAAATACAAAAGTAAACAAAATCACCCATTTAGTAATCCAGGATGGCAATTTAAAAGACATAATTCTGCCTTTACCTTCAAATATACAACCAAAGGTACTGTCATTCCTAAGTCTAGAAAAAGAAATTACGAATTCTCATTCAAATTCATGGAACAGCACAAGCTTTAAAAATTTCCATAATAATTCCTGCCCTTTGATTTGCATCTCAGTTACTGCACATCTTTTAGAATGAATGGATTATGGATACAAAGGCTACAAGCAATGATTAATGTGCCGCACCTCTTAACTAAGCCATCCCAGTAGTTAATAGTCAAAAACATTCATTTGCTTTCTGGTTTGAACTTTTCTGACTTCCATCCGTTGGATCTTGTCATACTTCTGTGTTCTAGAATAAAGGTTCAGTTAAGTACCTCTATTTATGATATTTCCAAGCCATAACCTTTTCCAGATAAGCTACAATGACTGAGCTCCTTACTTTTCCATCATAATGCTTGTTTTCTTGACAACAAATAATTCACCTCTACCCTGAACTGCCTCCAATTTTCAACATCTTTTTTAAAGTGTTTGTCACACAATAAATCTGCCAGTTGATAGGTGATAATCTCTTTTGAAACCTGGCTCCAGTTCCTGGAGTAGAGCACTTTGGTGAACAAATCTCATGCTTAACACAACGCCATCTTAAAAAGCAAAGTGAACAATCAAAGGTAGAGAATAAAAGTGCACTTATTCCATTTTAACAAAGAGAAATATCGTTTGACTGTAGAAACAAGTCTTCATTCCAAAATTAAGAATTTTGAAATGCAAATTTGAGCTGTATGATCAAGACGACAACTGCAGTACTGATAACGATGGACTGCTCTAAAGTGAAACAGGTTAAGGGCTCTTCTCCATCTCCTGGAAGCATTACTTCCCGTAAGCAAAGTAAATTACTGTGTGCCCCATAAAAGTCTCTGACACAGCCTCTAACTCCTTCAGTTATAATGCAACTTCTTAAAACTTTTCTAAATACAACGATCATCAGGAAGCAATCCTAAAAAGATTTTAAATTGAAATAATCAAAACGGTTTCACATAGATTCAGTCTTTTAGTACACAATTACCTTGAGAGCATACGGTCAAAATCAAATAAATAAACTTTAAATGGACATAACTTTACAACAGGATACTGCTTTTGTGTGTGTTCACATACTATAGTTCTGTGGTCAACTCTTACATTACCACATTGTTGGAGACTTCTAGGCAAAAACTGTCTTTGAATCACAGCCAGCACTGCTACAGGGGTCCTAAAGGCACTGTTAGCACTAAGAACAGTAGCACTAATAACTTTTCAGTTTGACAGGTGCTAAATACCACTGAATTTTATCACAATCTCATTTTTATTGCAGTCATTGCCCAACACTCCTGAAATGACCTTACAGTAAGATCATTATAATGAATGGCCTTAAACCAGTACTGTTCCAGCTGCACAATACATGGACAACTTCCCTTCAATAGGAACAAGGTTCCATATAAGAAAAAAGCAAGTGTGCATCTACTACAGCAACATAAGAAAAGCGTTGAGATCTATCACTAACTCCCCTCTTATCCCACAGTGCTTGAACATTTTGTCCTATCTCATTTCCCCTGTAAATATTCATATTGCAGATGTGTCAATACTTAGGTTGATACAAAACAATGATCAATGTAAAGCTTACTTAACTCTTACTGGAAGCATTCCAATAAGTCACAGAGCAAGAGAATAGTTCTACTACTCATTGTGGCATGGATCTACTCTTTTTTAATCAAATTCCAGATACGACAGTCAGTATCAAGGAAATTAAAAGCTTGTTTTAATTCAAAGGAATTGCCAGACTGTCTCCAGGACAAGAAAGAAAAACTACACTTCTTGGAGACAGGTATCTCCTGGAAGACTTCAAAATAGCACACTGGCTATAAACTGATATTCTCAACTTAACCAACTTCTCTATCGGATGCAACCTAACCCTAGAAGCATGCAGAAAGATTAGGTCACCACAAGTTAGATAGATGAAGAGACATCCATCTGGATGGGGGACAGAGAGTGCTAAGTGAGCAACTGAGTAACAAAATAATGATTCCACTGAATTCAATTTTAAGTCAGTTTAACACACTGAAGCACCTCTATGCAGAGTCACACAAATGCCAGAATGGGAAGAACGAACAGCGCAGGAACACAAAGCCCATGCCAGGCCTATGGCTGAGACTGCAGTAGCCAGCACTCAGCCTGGCCGACCAAGCGACCACAACCTGAGTCTGAGCAGATTCTGTGCATTTCTTCACCTGTATCATTTATCAATATTTGCAAAGGGTCAGCCTGCATTCCACTGCTGAATGTTTTGTTTATCTTCATCTGGCCTGAGTTAAACATACTTCCAATTAACTTGGCTAATAAGACATATCTCTCGTAAAAGTATGGCAGGTCTGTAGAGATGGAGGTGTGTGTTCCACCAATCAACAGTAAGAAGGAAAGCTTTGACATGCAGCCATATATTTGGGAGCAGACTTCAATATGGTGGGAGTTCATCACAGACAGCAAAAGTACAGAAAAATTAACTAGACCTGGCATACAGATGTGATTCAGTACTTCATATTGTGTTTGGGACACGGAAGAACAGTGAAGAGCACGGTTTAGGTTTGTTGACCACAATACTAGAAGTCATTCACATAGTTCAGCTTTGCAACATTAAAGTCTCCAACTCCAAGAACTTCTCATCTTCCTCCTCTGTAATCACCACAGAATTTAGCCATTCTGACCAGTTCCATGCCAGCTCATACATACACTCAGCCTACCAGTACTTAAAGGGGGCCTACAGGAAAGCTGGAGAGGGACTTTTTACAAAGGCGTGTAGTGATAGGACACGGGGCAACGGCTTTAAACTGAAAGAGGGGAGATTTAGATTAGATATAAGGAAGAAATTTTTCACTCAGAGGGTGGTGAGGCACTGGAACAGGTTGCCCAGAGAAGTTGTAGATGCCCCATCCCTGGAAGTGTTCAAGGCCAGGCTGGATGAGGCTTTGGGCAACCTGGTGTAGTGGAGGGCACCCCTGCAGGGGGGTTGGAACTAGATGATCTTTGAGGTCCCTTCCAACCCAAACCATCCTATGATTCTAGTTGCAAAATTAGAATCTGAAAGCTCTGAGAAGTTTGACCAGCATATGTTAACAATGGCGGTTTTGTATAAAGCAAGCCAGAACTGAATTCTTGACCTCGCTGCCCATTTTAAAGAGACATTTCTGTGGGCAATCTGCTGGCTATCTGAAAACTCAAGATATTCTACCCCACTCTGAAAATTGCCAGTTAAAAAAAGACTTAATATAAACCATCATCTCAAACACGTTTCCTCTTGTATACTTCTACCACTCAGAATTTTGGTCTATATTTATAAATCAGAGTCAATGTGGGTCACTTTAAACATCCTTTAAAAAGCAGTCTTAACTTTCTATCTGTCCTGGAAACTTCAACATTGAAGAATTACATTGCTATATTGCACTTTATGTCCCATGTCTAAAAAACAAGGACAGAAGCAGACAACCATATTTCATTCAAAAGCAATATTCATTACTTTGACTACATAAAACACTTCCTATACCATGAATGGATTCATATTCATCTTGTATACAATTGTTTGTCTCCAAATCAATGAATATACCCTTAATCTTATAAGAGAGCATGTCAGTTTTTACCAATTAAACGCGTGCACTTCACAAACGCAGATACAAATGTCACAGAACTCACAACAACTTCAGTCCCAATCCAAGACTGATTTTTGCCCAGTAATCAAACCAAATCTTAATCTTTTCAGAGAGAGATCACTTTCTTTCCAAAACAGGACACAATTCAAAGCATCTTCTATAGTAAATAGATACAGCAGCTTTTCAAATCCCTCACTGCAGATCCTCCAAGCAAGTCCTACTGAGATTTTCATCTCAACATGAAAACCAGGTAAAATACTATTCAAGAAAACTATAAAACTACTGATCAGGCATACAATGCAAATTAACTAAGACACAGAAAACATCTGTAGTCTCATTTGTTTTCACTTTGGGAGTTGTTTTGTTTCGTTGTGTTTTTTTTCAATAGTTTCACACTTGACTTTGCCTTTTTTTTTTCTTAATTGCATTGTACAACATTTTAGAAAGATTTGATCACAGAACAGAAGATAGAACAGCCTATCTTCTGTTCTGTGATTGAAAGCAGGAAGTGATTTTACACCTAATACACCTTTAGTACCTCCAAATGCAAAAGCTTCTGCCAACACAGTTAAATATACAGCAGAAACAGCATCGGGAGACATACGCATGCCTGATGTTAAAAAAGGATGTTGAGATTCTCCAAACAGCTTCAAAGCAAAAAGTACTGAGATGGGAAGGGTAACAAAGATCTGAAAACAGGAGAAAAGATGCCCTGCTCAAGGTGAAATGAAGTATGTTATTGAAGCATATTCAGAGCCTGCTAGAGAACCAGACACATATTATTGAAATAATACGGAATTTTGAAAAGGCGAGTGTGAGAATTCAGACTAGAGACAGCTAGTCCAAATAAAAGTGTGATGGTAGCCTGAGAAGTAATTGTAGAATTTACACTTGCCTGGCTCAGAAACACCCTCCAATCCCTTGTAGATGTGACATGTATTATGTTTGACATAATTATGAGATCAGATATCACAAATCCACTCTAGTTGCCAGTTAAAATATTGTCTTTTGGTTGCTGGCAGCCCCATGTCAGAGGGCACAATGAACTATGCTCCAGCGCTACCAGAATAACAGCTCCTACCACACTGAAATTCACTCAAGCCAATTGCTTCCTGACCTCCCTATCTCAAGAATCAAATATTCATGTGTTCAGATACCATCTGTCCCTGAGCCCTTTCCTAATTCTTAACTATCTAATCAATTACCCGATATAAACAACTGTGATCTGCCCCCAAGCAAATGAAGTGTTTGACAACACTGACACCAAGCGACAGAATTCAGAAAAATATAAACCAAAACAAACCCATGTAGAAATGTTAGAGCATTTCATCAGTATGCTCTGAAAGAGGCAAAATATTATTTTACCAAGAACACAAAAAAGTGCAGATCTATTGAGGCTGACATTTTCACAGAAGCCATGCATAAGTGACAGAAAGTATGTCTAACATTAAACAGATGTTAATTCCATTTAACCTTCATCTTGCAAGTACAAATCAAAGATCACTTACACTTCCAAGTTTTATGCAATCTAGCCTTGTAAGTTCATTTCTAAAGAAGAAATAATCAGTGGTTTGTACACATAGTCAATATTTGATTCCATTAACTTATGTGGATTTAGTTCCTTTTTCAAGTCAAAAAATCCAAACAGTACTTTTATGCCCTTTAATTAAAGAAAAAAAAAGCGTTAGTTAATGCAAGGTTTAATAGTGTGCTAAGTCTCACTTGCTTTAGCTATCTTTCTCTCTTTTGAGAGATCAAAAACCATGCAGTCCAACACCATACGCGTTAAACAGAACTGCCACCCTTCCTACCGGCCTACATGATGGCATTACACAAAGCATAAAACCTACTGATAGAACAATAACTGTATTAAACCCATCAGTTTTACCACCCACCATGTTTATGCCCAGTATTCTGGATCTTCCTACCGAGCTTTGATGTTCTTACCTGCTGACGTTTGTATGCCAAATAATCAAGATTTTCCAGATCTTTTTGAAATTTTTGGTAGGTTTTCTGTAGGTCAGATTTACTGGATACATTTCTTAAAGATTCAAATGTTCTTTGAAACTGTGATGGTGAAAAAACAAAACAAAACAAATAACCATCATTCACACAGTTGCTGTATTTTTCACTGTATTAGGATTTTTTTCTACTAAATACTAATGTTATGGAGCTGTGTCACCTCTTGAGCATACCACTTTCTAGACATCTCTACAATTTTGTTTTGAAATCAATTCTAGAATTCAAAGCATAGTACATGTGTCCTGTTTAATTAAATTAAATCCTCTAATTTCATAGGCCAGATTTGCATAAGACAAAACACTAGCAATCAACACAAATCTCTAAAGGTTAGTTCTTTTTCTATGCCATGTTATGGGATGGAATATATTCATATAGCTTTTTTTTTCCAATTAATAAATGCATATGCAACTCTATACAGGCCACGAACTCCTCATTCTATCAAGCATAACAGTGGATCTTAGATATATTTGATAAGGGTACTCCTTATCAAGTTAATTTACTTAAGAGTAATTTGGAAGACCAGATACTCACCTTGAGCAATGTGCTCACATTCCATAAGAAAGCTGTGACAACATTAATTATACTGCATTACAGATCTTACCTTTAAATTTAAAATTTCTTTCATGTATACACCATTATTAAAAATAGTACTGGTATTTTTCAAAGAGGGGAACAATACCAACCCAGCTGTAGAGAACTAACAGAAAGGCTAAGATCTGTGTGAAAGGAGAATGGGAGCTGCAGCTCCCTTGCTACCTTCAGGGAATCATGAACCTTCTCCTCTGACTTTGTTTCCCATTTGTAAATATTCTTCACTTCACAAGCATGTGGCAGCTGTAAGTAATTTTGAAATATTTTGTTTTCACAGCGATTACCACCAGAATCAAATCTACACTGATATAATGAGGAACAGCTACGTCTTCTAAATCCATCCAAAATATTGACTTAGCTTACACAGTTACAGGCCCTGTAGATGAAGTACCTACTGTAAGCTTGCATGTGGTACTAACGTCCAGGGAATGAGGCAAAAGACCAAAAGAAATGGACCACTTACCAGTCAGTTCTGAAAAACCAAGCATTTCAGTCGTAACTACAGCACACATTTCTCTATACTCTTGCTAGAACTAGTAACTGAATTGGAAAAATGAACCATAGGAATAGAAGAGAAAAAAGCTCCACTCATCTTCAGTCCCTCTTTAAAAAGCTGACAACAGAATCAACAGCTAGTGCTGACCATGGATGTAGACTGCTGCACAGTGTGACTCCTTCTGTGGGCATTTGACCAAGATCAAGCCCAAGCTGTATATGCTGTTAACAGCCACTAGGTAATTCCTCTTTGGGGATAACAAGCAGCTGCCATGGATTTCAGCTGATGATTTACAACAGGCAGAGATATCCTGGCATCTCCAGGCAAGTTAGCACTTCTCGTTTGCCATGTTGCAGCCTTTATTTCAGTCTCACTGCTCTCATAATCAAGAAACAAGTTAAGGCAGTGTTCATATCTATTTGTAATATATCTTACTATACCTTATTCAGCATCACTAGAGATTAACTGGAGGCTTTCTAGTTGCCTTTGAAATGATTGCTACCGAAAAATAAAGCTTTCTCACCCAAAGTATACCTCACTGAATTCTGTAACATGGGTGACAGAACATAAATGCCAAGACAAAACCACAAGACTCTCTTCTTTTCTGTTTGACTTCATTGTGTTTCATCTTTTGTAGGATCTGTTGCTTTCAGATTTTATCCCTGCTCCAGAGTTGCCCCGAAAGCTTTGAATCTGCAATGCTTGCTTTCACCAATTCCCACTCCAGACTACCCCCATTAGGTGGAAGCAATTTAATTACATCTGCAAGCAAGATCTCAATACAGTTTAAGTTGACCAAAAGCTATCCATAGTGCTCTCTCTTTGTAAGTGAGCTCCTAATATACCTGTACCAAGTTCATCATACATTCTCAGCTCCAAATCATGACACACTTCTCCAGAAATTACCCCAAAACTGCTGCACCCTGTTATGGCATTGAGTAATACAGGGAAAAGGTCTCTAAGGACTCTCAAACTCACTAAGTGGACATAAGGTACAATCTTTTTTTTGGGCATCTTTTTTTTTTTTTTATAATCAACATGTTAGACTTCAATAAGTAGTACAGTTGTAGAATCATCATCATGCTCTTAAGGATGTACTTAATCCCATAGCTTCAACTCTTCCTTTGGCAGGAACTCTACTAGCAAGCTCATGCACTTCCTTATGTCCTGAAGCAACCATTAATAATGCATTTGGCTCTCTGGAAAGAGATATAAGAACCAGCATGTGAGGATGAGTAAATACAAATCAAACATGTAACTGTAAGAGTAATATACTTCAATAAAATAGATGGGTAATGGCCAGGACATCCACTTAGAAGAAGTCTGTCTTTAGATGCCAGAGAAAAAGTACCTTTTTAAAATTTAACTCAAAAGTAAATAAAACACAAACAAGCAATTTTAAGAAAACATACATATGCTTTTTTTCACTGCCATCAAAAGGAAATTAGAAAAATCTGCCTTGGATATTCAAAGGTTATCAGAACATGTTTTAAACTTCAAAGCACATCTGGATCTTTCTGTATCATTCTGCTATCCGTGTGATCCACCATTTCTGGATGAATGCCAAGAAAACGTCTCTCACCAACACTTTTACTGTCTAGAGGTGAAAAGAAGTAGTAGTACTCTAGAACTTATTTTTTTCTCTCTCACTGATAAACAAATGTAAATAATCATAAGAGATCCACAGAAGCTCTTTTTTGCCTATCACTTTTTCAAAGTACTTCGAACATAGCTTCTGGAAGTTGAGAAGTCACATTCCTTTTCTACTTTTGCTCTCTGTGACACTACTGGGTAACTACCTGGACTGATTTTTCCTCTGAGGAAAGCTGGACCACAAGTAGAGAAGAAATACCAGAGAAAGAATATATTAAATAAAGAATAATTGCTGAAATTGAAATATTGAAATAAGAAATATTTCAACAATTCTGAAGAGCTGCTTCTGTTTGTCAAGTTACTTCATAGCACAGATACTGCAGAGTCAACTTTATAACTTTTTCGAAACACAAGAACATTATGTTACATTCATGAACATTACATTATTCCTTTCACAATAAAAAAAGTAAAATCAACAACCATAAAACTAGAGCCCAGCACCCTGGCACTAAAACACACAAGGTGCACAACACACCAGACACTATGTCCTGAACATGCACTGTCCAGACATTGCTGAATGAAGGTTGTGTGCTTATCCAGCTGGAAAACAGCACACAATGAATGCTTTACTAAGGCCTTACTATGCCTAAACTAAGCAGAATAACTCTCGTAGTCCCATTTCAGGTATCTTGAAGCAACAAATACCATGAAAACTCTGAAAGCGTTGAAGATCCACAATGTGGATGGACCAGAAGAGTGTTATTAATATGGCCTCTTCATAAGTATGATGCTTCTGGTTAGTATGGTAAAGTCCTGCAACCTCCTCTCAGACAACGATTATGGCTCTAATTAGTAAGTACAACTCTAAGCATCAGAACTAAATTTCCTATACTCTCACAGCTTATTCATTGTAAGGTCAAAGAAGAGAAGTGACCTCTGACTGAAGTTTGTCCTGCAGTAAAGCTATTTATAAAGGCTGAGAATCCTCTGATGTCTTTGTAAGTTCCTGATACAGCCCTTTCGTTTTTTTCTCCACTATCCATCTACTATTTTCAGGAATATTGGAACTTCTGCTCTTCTGCCATATGTAATGGAAATGAGGCAATGAGTTCAAAGAGAAGAGGCTAAGGCATAAACAGAGTGGTTGCACGAAGTTTAAACAGGAAATCACACTAATATTTTGATACTACTTAAGTTAACATTTACTATGTTTTATCTTTATTCAAATTAATTTATTCAATTTAATAAAGAGTCTTAAAAGTCTCTTCATGTTGTAGCTTAGCTCTGCATCTTTCTGTAAAAGATTAAGGTCATTGTTCACTGTTGCTACCATGTTTAGCTGTTGCAAGCAAACTGATTCATAATATGAGTTATTTGTGGAATAAGTAATGATATTGAAAGCAGTTGCTATCTGATTATTAAAGGCTAGTTTAATTCTTACATTTCAATAACATAACTGCAGCTGTACTTCACAGCATCCTTTATGGAATCCAAGGAAATAGCTTCTGCATTAGACAAGGTGGAGTTTGTTTGGTCTGAGGTTTTGATTCAAGTCAATATCTAATTTGGATCTAGAAGCATCCTAGTCTAGGACTTCATATAGGCCACATTCTTGAAGAGCACAAGAATACCTTAGGTGGACCAAATTCTCTCCGAGTTTAATGGGATTCCCTTGACAAGCCTTGGAACCTCAATATGGGCAATGAAAATTAATAGCCTGTCAGCTGAACAGGAGGCCAGGCCACAAAAATATGAGATCACAAATATGCAGGGCAAGTATTTTATTGCTTACATTTCAGAGATGCGGGAGGAGAAATCATTAAATACGGAGCACAAAGTCTTACTCCTGGTAATAATCTTACAATCTCCATATAAGTAGAAAGAGGTATGGGAGGCAGCAGGTACTGCTTCTTCAGTTTGTGAATGATGCTCTGTGACAAACCACATACCTTTAATGTCATTTCCCAGGAGTCTAGCTAAGTCATAAGGGTGATGTAATCAAATGTCCTGCTGCACATCCTTTACTTGGTGTCCTCCTGTGTACTTGGTTCAGATTTAGGGCCAGTGCTGCAAAAAGCCAGTCTGTTATTCAAGAATAAGGAGAAATGGCTCTTTTCTGGTTGGTCTAGAGCTACAGAAGTGAAAGAGTCTGTCTTTCAGAATATTGATATCATCATCTTCCACTGTGTGGGGCTGCAATATAGCACTGAACTATTTTATCCATTTGTGAAACATTTCTCTTTGTTTTCATATGGATTAGCAGAAATTAAATTAAGAACAAGAAGCAAATTTTATTTCCACTCAGAAATAAGGAAGTCATTCATTAAAAAAATATTTTCCTGTTTTAATAACATACTGCTGCTTTAAAAGACTAAATTGTACTAAATGTACTCTTTTAAATCACCAGGAGATATGGTTGAAAAAGAACAAACATTCAAAATCTCTCAAATTCCAATTACTGAACATACATACTTATGAGAAAATAGTTGCTCTCCCAATATTTAGCTGTAATGGACTAGGCAACATGCTTCCTTGGAGAGGTTTATGGAGAGTAGGTCATACAGCTTTTTCCATTCAGAAAATATCAAATGATTTTGCTTTCATTTTAAAAAGATCTGAAGACATGGATTTTCATGATAAAGCAGATACAGTTTGCTTTGCATTTATTTCCTCATTTTGCAAGAGCGAGTTATAAAATAAATTTCTCTAGATCAGAATCATCTGTACACTCTTGAGATACAAATAATTGTTGATCAGAAAAGCCACTCTACATTACACTGACTTCATTACTATACTTCCAGTAAAAAGAAACTGATTTTCCAGGGTTATTTTACTAACCCAGAATTTGCCTTCCAAGATTAGCGCTCAAAAAAGGAAATTTCAGACCATTACTTCCATATTATTCTCTTATAAGCACTGTACTTCAGTGTTAAGTAAGTGTTGCTGTAAAAGCAAAACACAGTAATAACCACTCAGAAGGAAACAATTTAGCAATGCTCTTTTTTTCTTGATAGAGTCTACTGCAATGGACTCCTAGTCACTGATTGGAACACGCAGGCATTTACATAGTCCAAATAATAATTTAAAATAGGTGTCTGCTTTTCTAATATCACACCTTCCAACTTTCCCAAAATATTTTTCAAACTTCACCATCAGACATAATACAGATTTCTCAAACTCAGCTGTACTTCTGGCAACTCCATGCTTTCCGTGTTAACATATGTTACAAACCTTTGTATCATACACCTCCCTAAGCTTTATGCTCACAACTTACTTCATTTGGAAAATACTTACAACTTTACAATTATTTATTTTTATGAAAAATTAGCATATAAGCATCTTTCATACTATGTATGTTAAACCAAACCAGAAAAATTCCCATCTTACTTAAAGAAAAGCTTATCCACTCAAAACAAGTCCTACTTCTTTCACTCTCCCTCCTCTTATACCTGGGTTGGGCATTCAGCTTGTATAAAGCTCAGGACCAAGCGAGTTCAGATAAATTCGCTTTCATCACTATTTTTTCCTCGTTGTTGTAAATGACAGGTTGCTGCTTATATTCCTTCTCATCATCTCAGGGACACAAAAAGACACCACTGCTGTCTAAGGCAGCTTTTCCCAGCTTCAGGAATCTTTTCTTTTACTCTTTCTTAATTCGTAATAAAAAAGTCTATATCCTCCCTTCCCAGATCTGTCTATCCACCCCTACATGCGTAGTCTTCAAGAGATACCAAAACTTGCTCCCTCCTAGGCAGGAGTTTCAAGAGGGCAACCTATTCCCTCCTGTTGGTTATTTTTCCTCCCCCTTCCCTAGAGTGCAGTAGAAGGGCATGGTTTTCCTTTGCTCTTGTGACTCACAGCTCTATTAAAAAGGCAGTGCCTGAGCAGTAGAGCAGAAGGCTATGTATTTATCTGCCCTGCCACCAGGGTGAGGATCTGCTCCTACAGTACTCTAAATCACACAGACACTCCGGAAGAAAAGGAAATCAACCTCTCTCAAATCTACCAAGCATGCTTTGCTCATGGAGACCTTTCTAGGATACTAGGTAGGACAGGAAGCAGCGAAAGACAGCAGACAGGGTGCCTTCAGCAGAAGCAAAACTAGGAAATTCCTGAAAAGTAGCAATTCCTGAGGGAGTAGACCCACACCTAAGCCTTAGATGCAACAGCAAATAAGTTTTCAATACACGTAAAGACAACGCTGAAGAGTCTATTGCAAACACAAATCTGCTGAGAGGTACTGAACTAGAAATAAGACTGAAGGGAAGGCTCTAGACAAAGAAGCAAGGATTGAATTTGTTTTCAAACCTTTTCATTTAAGTGGGTTTTTAAGCCAGCAATTGTGGTGTTTCTTGGAAATATGGCTGCTATAATCCATTTAGTTTTCTCATGCTCTGGTGAAAAAGGTTCAGGAGCCTTCAGGCTTGCTCATTTCCAAGAAATTCTGGAACAGTAGTACCTGAAGCTGGCCAATTAGGATCCCTTCAAAGCCATATTTCTGACTGGCAGGAAAAGGACAATGCTCTTCTTCAGTGATTCCCATGCTAGGATCAAAACTAGATATTATATAAACAGAACTGCAGTGACTGGGGAGCCCACTCCTTAGCAACAGTTTGTTAGAACAGAATCATTAAGAATATG
Source organism: Tauraco erythrolophus (assembly GCF_009769465.1). Lineage (NCBI taxonomy): Eukaryota > Metazoa > Chordata > Aves > Musophagiformes > Musophagidae > Tauraco > Tauraco erythrolophus. Next base: position 36,639,660 of record NC_141473.1, read on the forward strand.
GCTCTTCCACGGGAAGCCTGCGGGGTTGTAAAGCCACGAGTGATGAGGAAGTTACAAAGCAGGAATCAAGAGGCCACTATACCAAGAACAGAAGTGGATCCATGTTCCGGTTGCACTCAAAAAGATGTTCACTTTGAAAAGCCAAACTCTCAAAAGTCATTCTCTAGGAGCTGCTTTTCCTCTGCCATTTACTGCACACTACAGACTGCCACGGAATTTGCAGAGTGCAACAATAAACACTGTAGCCCTGATTACAAACAGCTGTGTCCCATACGGCATATACTGACCTCAGACTGGTAGCAAGAACCCATTTCTGCTAGTTGATGAGGAAAGAAATATGAGTATGAACCAAAGAAGCAGCCAAATCCTCTCCCAAAGACTCCTGTCATCTTCTTAACACCCTTTATTTTCAGAGATTACTTTTGCCATGAGAGTGACTCATGCCCACCAAAGGGAAGGTGGGAAGATTCCCATCATTTTCAGTTTCACAACCTGGCCCTGTACCCCAGGGTAGCCTACATTCTTTTTCGTCCTTTTTCCATTTTTTTTAACGTTTTACTGCATGATACTACAAATACCAACAGTCAGAAGGCAATGCAGGGAGCAAGTCAAATTCTAGTTCAAGTAGAGTTGTGCCAGTCAAACCCAATACCTAAATCTGAAGCCTAGGTAAGCCTGAAACGACCTATCTCTCTTCTTTCATGTAACCACACTGTTTTATTCCTGCTTAAAACATTTTTAATGCCTAAGTATACCCTGCAGGGAATGGGGGAACAAGCATCCACAGGGCCCAAGTTCACAAGTTGCTTCTTATCTGTAGCCATTCTCTTTTTTTTCCCCTGGCAAGAGTTTTAAATAACTCCAAGCAATCATTTTATAAAGATCATGCTGTCTGAGGCATCCATGAAAAATATGAAGACTTAAACAGTAAATCTAAAAGCATGACAAGAAGGGAAAAAAGGCAGATAAAACATGTTGGCTCAGCGTGATCTGAAATAGATTAGAGAAAGACAGACTGCCAATGTGCTTTGAAAGAAATTCTCACAACTTGCTACTTTCTTGCCGTTCTCTGATCAATAAATTCAAGCAATTCCATTAGTCTGTTAATTCACTTAAATAATATCGAGCATTACTAACCATAATGAATGAGGCTGGTAATGCAGCTCTGAATCAAAGAGTGCAATATGTGAGATAGCCCTTTGTCTGACTACAGTTTTCACAACTTGATTTTATGATTAGAGACTTCAAACTAAAATAAGTACGGAAACTCAGATACAGACAGCTATTTATTTAAACTCTTCCCTGTTTAAAAAGTTTTCAGTTGTTTAAAGAAGCAAAGCCTTTCTTATCAGTGCGACGTACTTTATTTTCTCAGTCAACTCCAAAACGTGCTTACTGTTTGCACAGCACCATCATGCTCTCATAAGGCTGTGAATTCCACAAATGGCTATAAGTGCACTATGCCAGAATATGATCAGTCACGGAGAATTTCTACTGGCTTCTGATACACATTATTTGATACACACTTTGCTGGCTGAAGATTCTATAGAATCCATAAAGCAACCAAAATTCTCTCCACTTTGTGAGTGAAATTTCAAAAAACCTAATCATGCTCACAAAGGTATGGTTTTGGACATTTGGAGTGAAATTCCTGACAGGCTTATCAAATTCTTCCAAACAGACTGATCTGTTATTTCTAGTTTAAAAGTTGCATTTCAATATTTTTGCGACAAAAATATTCATTATTTTCAGCTTTATACTCTGTTTTATATAGAGATTTTATTACTTAGAAGTCACAATCAGCCTGAAGCCTAAGTAAAATGTACAGAAGACAATACACTTATGGACCACATAAACTGGAAGGAGATAGCTGAGGTTCATCTTTTTTCCTCAATATGCTTAGAATGACAGATGTGACAGGTAACACTAGACAAGGCTTTATAGGACAGCTAGTCACATTGTCATTGTTTCCTTTCTATTTTTATTCACAGATTACAGAGGAAATTAAAGTTTAATGATCCAGACTGCATTCTGTCAGTACGGTTTCAAATGTTTTGAATGTCAGTGTTGGAATTAACCAGCTTTACTGAGTGAGCAAGACTAAAAACTTTCAGCACTCTTTGATCAATGTTTTTGAAAAATATTAGATACATAAATAGATAATTCCCCATTAAATGCTTCTGTATTGAATAAGATTTCATTAATACTCCACAGAGCACTTTGATGATGTAGAACCACTTTATTTCACTTTATACATACAAACAAAAGAAATTCCTTGGTTAGAATTTTCATTTAATTTATTCTACTACTGCTTTTCTTTTTTTTCATTTTTAAAATTAATTTTGGCTCAGTCCTTTAAATTTCCTCATTTTATTCTATGCTATGACAATTATAGAGCTCAGAGTTTTGCAATAAAAGGCAATGAAATTTCTCATCTTTTAAACAACTAATAACAGCTGTAACATCCGTGTCTTTGCAAAGAAGAGGATAAAATGGAAGAAATATTAGAATTTTAGAACAAGTTCAAAGAAAAACTGCTAATGACTTTTAAAGAGAGTTGATTTTCAAGTCATATGAACTTGCAAACATCAAGAATATTAAAGCTGATACAGCAAAGACAAGGTCTACTTTCCACATTGCAGCCACTGTGTGAATACAATGTCTTTTTGTTGGAGCAAATCCACATTGAAGAAAAATTGAATTCCTAAGGGAGTTTTAAAGTGTAATAATTAAAGCTAAGGACTTTGAAAAGAGCAAAGTTGAGACTCATTAAAATATTTAATTGCATTTAAATCTGTCTCAGTTGTGAGCAAAAGTTGTTATAATTTGAAGGTTGTTCAGCAGCATATGTTGAAATTACTCTAAGTTGATTTCCTAATCAGATGTCAACATAAAAAGACAACATTATAGCTAATACCACTGTTGGCAAGTTCAACAGTCAGGGCAGAGACTAAATAAATCTGGAAAACGTACCATCTTCCTCCAAAGACTAGGGTGAGTCTTTTTACGTATGCATTCTGAAGAGTGTTATGGAACACTAATTTATTCTAAGAGTAAACTGAAGAACTCAGTTCGCATTCCTATTAAGAAAAATGAATTTAAGTATGGAAGAAGAAAATAATTTAATTTCACTCTTTGCAGTGTTGCAGTTTTTCCTGAATGATTCCTTGCATTCTTTTATGATTTTCAGTTATTGTTTGTTCTCATTTTCCAATTGAAATCATGAAGTGAATTACACGGTTGTTTAGAAATACTGAAACTCTAGGAAAGAAAACTACGCAATTTTAGTTCTGTCATGTAAAGCATATTGAAAACGTTTTAAAGAGCGCATCTAGGATTATGAAAATACTGATGTAAAAATGTAATAGGCTACAACGAAAAATATCATAATTTAAGACAACTTTCCACAAATAATACAAATGACATACGCCGCTCCTCTTACAGCTGACAAATTTCATACACATGTAACATAGAAGCTCTGCAAGTCAGTGTTCATTTAACCTATACTGCATCTCCAACAACTGTTAATGCTAGATGTTTCAAACACAGCATTGAAACCCACACAACACTGTTTTATTATGAAATACTGTTCCTGCTCTGATTAGGAGCTAAATCTTTGTTCCCCTGTCCTCACCAAACCGAACTTGCCTCAAAATGGTCCCCTTTAAGTCAGTGGGTCCTCTTGCGGCATAGGGTATTATTAGAGGTGGCACTGATTATTCACCTCCGCCCTGAAACATTAACAAGTCAACAAAACTTCGAATTTTTATCAGTCTGTCACACATTACTGAAGATGTTAGGGAAAAAAGGAAACAAAAATAGAACAACTCCTTGCTCTTCCCAGCAAAGACACACACTGGATTTAATGGAGTAAGCAGTCAGAGAAGAAACTCAGAAAACACATTTCTGTGGTCAGACGCATGATCCTGGCAAGATTAAAATCCCACTGTTCAAAAGAGGAAGGAAGCCTGCTCACATGGGACACTATGGCTGACATTAAAAGGAATTTGAGTTTGTGTAGACAGGGAAGTATTCTGATGTTGAACAATGGAAGTGAGGACATGTTGCCTATTTCAGCAATAGTGGCAGAACCACTGGTTAGTTTTACAAGAGAAGAGAATGAAGCCAGCCCTTTTGTATAAAGAGAGCCAGGCGGAACAAACATGACCCAAAACAGAAGTATTATGACACGCACTTCCAAACCACATTATTATCTTGAGTGAAAAAAATCAGTGGCTTTTACAGAATATTTTCTACTGCACAATTTTTAAAGTTTTGCCAACATTAGGACTTTATAGTCTTCTGTCTGCAGTGTACAAATATATAGTTGGAGCTGGGGAATTGCCAGAGGCCTCTCTTACACATCTTCTCGTTTCAGCTGATCTCTCTCACAAACTGACTTGAACATAGAAATAGACCCTTACCTACTCAATCCTTTTCCTCTGTAAATATCCACAAAAAATTCCACCTTCAAGATTCTCTACAAATAAATTATTCCCTAGTACTGCCACAAACATCAAGGTTTCATGCATAAAAAGCAATACAAGTACAACAATTCAAGTAAGAAAAGAGGAAAGAAGAAATAAAAGGAAGGTAAAATGGAATGGTACAGATATTCATCTGCCTCCCCAGATCAAATATGTTGTGTTAGAAGTAGAAGGATATTTTTTTTTGGCACGTTCTAAAAATCTTATCTAGCATCTACACTTTTACCAATTGCCAAGGTGTTATGTTCATGAGACTTGTAATTCCCAAATACAAAAAGAATTTTCAATGCAGAAAGAACCATAACCAGACAGTTCTCTGGCTAAAGGGAGTCTGAGTTAAGTTAAATTCTACTCACCACAGTTAAATGTTCCAGTAAGTATGCCACATCAACCATGTCCGCCAGAATCAGAAGCCTTGTGACAGCTGCAAGCAGAGATCGTGCTGCTTGGACAACAGCCTGCCTCTTCGGCAGGTAGCAGGGATCACTGGTAAATGCCTCTGCTGACACCTTTAAGGCTTGACCTGCAGAACGAAGACATGTTCCTTTAGGCTATATTGCAATGCTCAGGAAAAAAAAAAATAGTTAAAACTTGACCGGTTATTTGACAAGTAACAAGTATTGCCAATAAATTTGGCATCTCTTTGTCGCCCTGATGCCTTGAAACAGAGGTCAAGTAGAATGTTCCATGTTTTGAATAATGTTCCCTTTCTGTTCTTCTGAATCATTTAATTCTGAATTAATTCCCTTGACAATCACACTGTTATTCTTAACTGTACACAACGAGGCAAGGGCGCTATGTTAAACTTTTCTAGTCACTGCTTTTTTCATTACTATGTACTTTGCTGTCCTTGCTATTAAAAGAATTCCAGGTCACAGAAGGTATTCAAATATTGTTCTTCTCATTATAAATGTACGTGAATGGAATGAAAGTCTCATACACTTGAACATCTGACTCTGACACAAAATACATGAAATCTCTGCAATGGAGCTAGTAACTGTGCCAGAAGACAACAATATACTGCTCTCCAACAAGAAGTTTTGCAAATGAATTAACAATAAGAACAACAAACACCAAAGTTTGCTTTCAGCAGTCTGTCACCTAGACCTACTCTGAGAAAAAAAATATTATTACACTCATTTCTGAAAGCATTTCGAAGTTTAGTATCATCCAAGGAGCTTTGCTAGTGATGGCACAACCTTGAGAGAACTCACTCTACACAGAACAGCACTGGAAAACTCTTGTCACACAAGCACAAATTGCTAAAATAAATGTTTGGTCCATTAGACTCCCTATATCAGCTCAAAAACCAAAGATAGATCAAAAGTCACAAAATCTAATCGTTTCAGCTGTGCTAAAATTCGGCAACATCATTAGTAAATGTAGCTATTAAAAGACTACGTATTCATGAAGCCACTCCTTTGCTGACAACTGCCTTAAGCATGTCCTGGATTTTGGATATAACAGTACAGAAAAATATGGCATTTGAAAAAATTGGTATTGCTCCAGAGTTAAATCCTTTGTTTATTATGCAATATTCTTTCTACCTACATCTTATTTACTTAAGTCTTGTTATAAGAATGGGATACATTTCTCCAGGCAGTCATTTGTATCACAGAGGTTACAGAAGAGTGCAGAAATACGTCATTGTTTCATTTTGTTCTACAAATTCTGTCCAAAAGTAAGGAGAGAATTATTGTCTGCTGAAAAAAAAACTCACAGTACCCTTGGCACTGTATAGCTTCACTCAAAGGCACGAAGTCTGGCCAGGCCTCGTGCAGGAACACTACCCGCATGCCTACTTCAGAGTATCTGGTAGTAAAGTCAAAGCTAAAGTCTACCTGAATCAAGTATATGTGCTGATAAGCTTTGGAGTCCCCAAATCAAAACCTAGGCAACAAAGCTGGTACAAAACACGTTCAATCAGTAACTAAGGCATACTCATAGAAATACATACAAACATAAGGGATTTCCTGTAATTAGACACTTTTATGTGCTCCCTCAATCAGAATTGAATGAGAACTGTTCAAGTGCACCAGAGCCTGCCAGACTGGTTCATGTCTAATTTCATTTCTCAAGATGCAGAGAAAAAACAAGTTGTAATGCTCTTACAAGAAAATGCATTTGAGAAAAATACTGAGCAAAGGCTATAGAAACAAACCTACCAATTACTACAGAGTCCCCATACGAGCACCTGAGATAGTACCGGCCTGATTCTCAGAACACTGAATACTTCCAACGTGCTGAAACTCATCAGTTTTCCAGGAACACCATGAGGGTGGCAAGGCACTGAAACAGGTTGCCCAGAGAGGTTGTGGATGCCCCACCCCTGGAATTGTGCACGGCCAGGCTGGATGAGGCTTTGAGCAACCTTCCTAGTGGAAGATGTCCCTGTCTATGGCAGGGGGGTTGGAACTAGATGGTCTTGAAGGTCCCTTCCAACCCAAACCATTCCATGCTTCTGTGATCTGTAACAGTCCTCTTTAGTTTTCTCTTGGATTTGTTGAAGTCTTTGTGCAAATCATGTATCTTAAGTATATGCTTAGCAAGCTCCATAAATAAATAAAAAAATCACACTAATTTGAGATCTGGTTCTAGCACCTGCTACATCACAAAGCAGTGAAAGTAAAAAATACCAATTTATTGTGCTCAGGACAGCAACCTGGAACTTTTCTCCAATAGTTGATGAGATAATGCAACACAGCTGAGCACATCAAAACAAATAAAACCACAGGAAATAAAAAATCAATTATTAATCAGAACTACCTATTTTAAAGGTCTTTTATTTCTCCATCTGCAACGGACAGAAACACCTCTCCAGATGAGTAGTGTTTTCAGTACTAGAAGTTTCAAAGCACTCATGTGAGCCCAGTAACCCTGGGGCAGGGGAGCAAATGGAGAGAGTAAATCCTGCTTGCATGCATATGTATCTTCCAATGTATTTCTGAAGGTGACTACTACAAATGTTAATAAATTAATAACAATTTGAGAAGTTTTAGTAGGAATTTAAGATACTAACTCTGGAAATTCATTGTGTCTTAAGAAGGACATGGGAAATACAGTCCGTATACATTGTCACAAAACTAAAGTCTTTGCCCTTTCATTTCTCTTACAACTTCAAACAGAAAGAAAACTTCCCAATTTCTGAGAACGAGCAATGTCAATGAAAAACAAAAACTTTCTCCATTTTATTTTCATAATATTTAACTACCATCTGTTTGTCATGACAATTCTTGGGTTTGAGTATCTTAAACTTGACATGTTATCTTTCAGGTTGTAAAAGTTAATGTCACATGTTTTTAATGTATTTGGAATGTGTACACTGTAGTAATAATTCAGATCATTATAACTGTCAGATTCTTAAAAACATTCGCACAAAAACATGAATCTGACACATGCAATGCCTTAAGACAAGAAAGTGTGATACAATGGACATTTTTTCTGCAGTTCAGATGTATGGGTGTAGAGCTGTCCACCTTGGTCCCTCAAGATTCGTTTTAACAAATACTGACTAAAGCATCAGGGAGATGCTGTTTCCCAAGACAATAAAATTGCTATCATCACTGCTTGTCTGGCCACCTGGTAACTTTTGAACTTTCTGACCAACTTCAATAAAAGTTGGAAAAGAGAGGAAGATATCCAAAGTTAACTAACTACTTTTCCATTAAAATAGGCAATCAGGAAAGAGACCAAGTTAACACTCTCACTGATGGCAAGCTGGGGCTAGCAGTAAAAGCTCACCTACTACTAAGCTTCAAAGAATCTACAGAAGTGTTGAGATGTAAATCTGAAAGAAGACAGGCTCTCCTTGTTTCACTATTTACAGACTGATTTTTTTTTTTTAGACATAGAGAACATCTGAAGTGTTTGTAAGGAGAAGAAGAAAACAGTGTGCAGTATTCTAGAACCTGTTATTTATTAGCATTTACTTACAAGGTAAGCAAACAGACCAGATTCACTACTATTTTTGCAGCGTCTTGTGCTATCCAAGCAAAGGCAAAGCAGCTAATAACTTATTTTAACTCAGTACTTTAAGCTAGATTTGCAAACAGGTTTGTAGCCCAAGATAAATGTGGTCTGTTAACCTCACATGCTTCCCAGGAAAAAAGGGTAAGTAGCAAGTCAACTTGGTGACCTTTGGGGAACCCTAACAGTTCTTAGGCACAGAATCTGCTGCAGTTCAGAAGAACTTCTGTTGAAAACTCTTTAGGTCTGGAGAAACTGCAAAGAGAAATAACAAAGGGAAGGCAACAAGAAGAGAAAAATAGAACTGGTTACTTTGAGAGGAAAATTTGGAGCAGGGGAAAGAGTGAGAGAATCAATCAACCAGAGAAAGACTACATGGAATCCTCAGTCCTGTGGTTCAGCTCCCTGTGATCCAAGGCCTGGTTTGGTATAGAGTACAACTGTGTGGCCTCAGCTGAGACAATGTTTTGTAAGGTGCAAGAAAGTATGTTAGCTAACACCACATAAGATAAATAAAAACACAGACAGAAGTGGAGTTGTACAGATAGTAGTAATTAGCAGTCAAATAATCCAAGAGGTAAAAAAACTGACATGAAAAGTTATAAATCTTAGGCAAAAAGACCCAGGAACTTGCAAGACAACAACTCTGCAAAACTGAGCCACAGTTCCAAAGGAGTAACAGAGGCTAACGTTTTACCACATGGCTGACAACTTTCTGGCCAGCATTACTAAGGATAATAAACACATTAACACTTTGCTCAGTCACTCTTTAGTCTTAGCTGTCTACTGTATGTGTTAGCCAATAACCCACTACTTTTTAAAGTTCTGTATATCCTGCTAGTAAAGTCTCTTTGTGCACAGCGAAAGTGGTCCAAACAAAACTGACCATGAAAGCAGACTACAGAGTCAAGAGCAACTGGCTGGTTAGGAAGGAGTGAAAGTAGTCAGTCATCAGAGGCCCAGAGAGGAGTGAAGGGTGAGCCGATTAGTTAGTAGCTGAATGGATCAGGAGAGAAGCGAGATTATAGCTTAGCTGAGGATAGGAGGCAGAGCTATTACCAGGAATAGTTAATAAAAGTTGGGAACAAAAAAGATAATCTTCTGACAGTGCAGCGGCTCCTCAGAAACCTCTAATGTAATGTTTCCCCCTATCCATCAATGCAAGGCTGAACCGCATGTTCACAGGCCCCACGTGTGATTATTTGCCCAGGTCTCTGTTGTTGTGCCTTCCAGAAGAGAATGGCTTATGGATTTGAGAGTCCTTCAAGCATCTGAGACATTTCAACATCTCATAGTCCTAAAATCTGAAAACAGTACCATTTCAACACCAATATCTTCTAGATACTTGAGCCACAGACGATGAAGGGACTAGAGCACTTCTCAGATAAGGAAAGGCCGAGAGAGCTGGGACTGTTAAGGGTAGAGAAGAGAGAGCTCAGAGGGATCTTATCAGTATATAGAAATACCTGAAGGGAGAGTGCAAAGAAGACGGAGCCAGACTGTTCTCAGCAGTGCTCAGTGACAGGGCAAGAGTCAATGGGCACAAACTGACATACAGGAGGTTCTGTCTAAACATCAGAAAACATTTTTTTCACTGTAAGAGTAACTTAGCAGTGGAACAGGCTGACCAGGAAGGTTGCGGAGTCTCCATCCTTGGAGATATTCAAAAGCTGACTGGACATGGTCCTGGGCAGACCGCTGGCCCTGCCTGAGGGCAATCTGATTGGACCAGGTGACCTCCAGAGGTCCCTTCCTCAAACATTCTGTGATTGAGTGTACAAGCAAAAACAAGCCAGAAGAGTTTGAATACGTCCAAGTCCTTAGAAATGAGTTGGACATAAGGTGGGATGGCCAGATAAACAAGTATAAAAACAATGACCCTAAAACAGAGCTACGAGATGCAGCCTTGGCAGATAGGGGCTATGAGTACAAGCAGCAGAAAATGACAGCTCCAACAACAACATGATGTTAGAACTTTCTTAAAACGCAGTAGACGGCATGACAGTTCAATGCGATTTCATCCATTTTATTGTCATTCCCATGAAGTGGATATTCTTCTATAATTATATTTGTCACAAACAATGAAACGTGAAAGGCAGTGCCCTTTTAGTGGCACAAATAGAGAAGCAAAAAAATGAAGTATTTATAGTATTTAAATTATTTTAGACATTCAAATGAGAAGCAATTCAAAGAACCAAAGTCAGAATACATCATTACTATGTAATTATTGGAAGGCAGATACTTCCAAGGCTCTATTTGGCACACACAGATAGAAGACTCCCAAAATAAATGGTGTTACTACCATTAGCTGATCAGCTACTGACAGCTACTGCTACTGTCAAATGACCACTACTTATGCACAGGCTTACAAAAAAAAAAAAAATACCTATGCTCTGGCACAGGGAAAAAACAAAAACACAGTTCAGTCACAGGTAATTTTTTTAAAAGTTAGAGGATCCATGTGTTTTATCTGGCATCAAAAATATCCAAAAACTTACATGAAAATTCCTTCAAAAACAAGTCAACTGCAAGCCTGCTGGCAAATTTGCTGCTGGCAAGTAGCTGACAAAAGGTACATACTTCTGCTGAGCTGCTAGCCGCTGGCAGGCAATCTGTCCGTACAGATACTGGCAGTAATACTACTAACTGTAGTCAGCGAGCACCCCTCAGAGACAGCGTTCAAGATCACACTCAGTTAACAGCTGAATGTTCTCTAGTGTTTTAGACAAGATCATCATAACTATGCTTCCCCCTTATTTCTTTGAACAGATTTTCTTTCTCCTACTAAATCCTATCTAGGCATCACCTTTCTCTCTTCTGTTTTTACATCTAGCTTTCTCTACTCGTTTTTTACTTTTAAGTGCAGCAGTGTGAAACCCACATGAAACGCAGTGACTTTTATGCCATTCTTGTGTCCTCCCATAAGGAGATATTGTTGCCAATAAAGTCCTGTCACCCATTCCTGTGAACGGCACCTTTAGAGGCTCGTGGATTCATAGTTCCAGAGAAACACAGTTGTCAAAGGGAGCCCATTGAGTCCATTGACTAAGGGAGAGAGGGAGCTACCAGAGTCAGTAAAAACAGGATTTCCATGTCCTAGTCTCAAACTTGAGAGAAAAAAAAAAAAAAATCAACAGTTTATATCAATAATAGAAAACTTATAAACTGTGATTTACATTAGCATTTGCAACCTCAAGTTCTGCAGGCATGAACTAACACATAAGCAGAATCAGTACCAGAGAAGGCTGGAAGTCAATGTCGCATCAGAGCACAAAACCACCTACCCTTTCTAAAAACAAGAGATTAAACAATACTAGTCGCCAGTATAATCACAGGTTCTGCTCCCACAAATATCATCTCCATCTGCTACAGTAAATAAAGGATTCTGCTTCAGCCAGCCAGCTGGAAGCGACACTACCAGTGTCAGGACAAAGCAGACTGATACCTCCCGCATGTTCCTAATATTCAGCACCATGATAACTCAGATTCTCACAATAGCTTTCTGGAGATGTTACAGGACATTTTTCTCCTGCCACACAGTCTCTTACCCCACTCAGATACCGCTGTATTCTGTTGCATTGCAATTATTTCACTGCTGCCTACCAGGAAGTTCCACTTCCACATCTCTTACAGTTCTTCCTAATGTGTAATCAGAGCCACCACACACCCGCTTTGTGCCTTACACTCATCCTCTTCATTCCCCCTTTCCCACTCAGGGACACCTGATCCAGCAATGGTGATGTCAGAAGCTTTTTTACAAGGGATCTGTTCTTGGTTTGATGAAAAGGGTGTACAGCATAGATTATTTTAAGCCACTTGGATATCTAAAATCTGTCTCCCAGAATCGAAGTCCCTTAGATGCAGAGCATACATATCTACCTCTGAATGTAGAATGAGAAAGCTAAGCTCATTTTTAAGATTTTTAGAGAGGACAAATAAGAACATAGTATAATACAAGAGATCACTATCCCCTTCCTTTAGTAAATATCCTTTCAGTACACTCTCCATTTCTTGCCAAAGAACGGCAGTTTCTTCCATGCCATCCAAGTTGTGCCTCTGCTGTTTAATTTCAGAAGACATTACATACGGAAATTCAGAATACCAAATATTTTTTTCTAATTTCCTTTTAAAGAGTAACCGAAGGCTCAAAATGTAACTCCAGCAAGTAACTTGCTTTCAATTCACTGTTACATGTGACAAAAGGCTTATCTAGGAACACACTTGAGCATGATAACAGCTAAACACATGACGCACTGACACTGCAATAGATAGAAACAACACAGACAACAACTGTTGTGTCTCTGACCATACATAGTCAGTAAGTAACTGCAATAAATACCAAACATTTTAGCTATGCCTGTACAACTGTGTGAAAACTATAAACAATCACATCTTGACGTAAATGCAAAAAAAAAAAATCACTATCCTAAGTATAATGCTAGACTTTTATGCAAAGTCCTAAGATAACGTTTGCCCACATAAACTACATCACCATTTTGTCTTAAAATCAATTAAATATGGGAATCAGGACATTAAATATAGTCTGATATTTAGTCTCAGAAGCGTTCCTGGTTGAACAATGCTTCTTATTCCTTTGTACAGGCATCAGTTATTTTACCATTAATTCACAGCACATCATGAGTCAGAAGGCAATTTTTTGAAATGCTGTATACATGAAAGCTAGCAGTGAGCTATATTTTTCAAAATACTTATATTTAGGTTTATTAAACTATTTTAGAACAAAAATGTGTATGAGTGCCCCTTAGCAAAGCTTCAGCAAATCAGATCAACAGGAGAACATGACAGCTCTTCAGTTACTAAGCCAGTGGATTTCTGGGTGATGCACATAGTCCACCATGCACAGGCCTGCCTGGTGACTCATTTAGCAGAGTTCCAGAAGAAGGTGAATCACAGTATGAGTGGAGATGGGCCTTAAGTAGTAGTTTGTCAAGAGGAAACTTAAAGAAAAACACAGAGGACTGTTGTATTAAAATTATCAGCTCCACGACTAGGAGTCTTCAGTAAAACTTCACAGATGTCAAAGGAAGCAGAAACTAGATTTATCCAGGGAACATGCCTGCCATCCATTATAGCAACACTTTCTTTCAGATGTCACTAACAGAACTCAACTGCATTTGAGAGACCAAAATCTCATCTACTGACAGTTCTACCCATGACCCCAGTTTCTGAAGACATTAGATGAGTCATTAATGCATTACATGAAGTAAATACAACAAATCATCTATTTATTTTATCTCCACTGTTCATTTTTTTCCTACTAATTTGCCCCTTTATTCCTCAAAACATTATTACAAACATTATTAGCAGCAGCAGCTTGAAAAAAAAAAAAAAAAAATCTATCACTGCTCTAAAAGGAACTCCTATTAATGAGCTCCAAAAGTAACAAAGCAGCATTTTCACACTGGCAACTGACATTCAAAAGAAATAAGCATTTAATTCTCATGTCACAGTCTTCAACTCAACAAGCTCAGTGAGTGACACAAGCTAAAATGAGAGAAGAGGTGAAAGAGTATTTATTCTTTCCAGGTGTTGGTGTGCAACTCTGGGACTGATAGCTTGGTTCACATCTGAGTGAAATTGTGTAGAGCATTGTTTCAAAATTCCACTATGCAGTAAATACAAGCTGTACTCACATGCAAAAATTCATAATTTATTTAACAGTATATTAATAAAATACCTGCCAGTCACCACAGAAAATGTGCCCACAGAAAATTAAATACTATATGCTAAGACATGCATGGCAGGTGACTGCATGCAAGCACAATTTACCAGAATTTATAACCCATATCCTTTCAAAGAGCTTGGAGTAAAAAAAAAAAAAGAGACACTTAGCAGCAGCAGAATGTGACTTGAATAACAGACAATACAGTTACATATGATGTGGCATATCAGAAATTAAAAATTATACACAGCTTCAAAGGACTAAAAATATCTGAAAAATTAACAAACTCCTATTTGTTTTACAATTGTTCACTAACTTCTTAACATGAACTGTGCAGTTTGGCAAATCCTTGGAGGAAGATTGGCTGTGAACACTCAATTTGTCATTCCATAACGATAGGTGATAACATGGACTTAACTTTCTTTTAAAATGTATGAGGTGTATATAACCTACTTTGTGTATTATTTATTTTTGTAGCTATCTCTGGTCTTGGCTGAGAATCAATAAATAAATTGAAAATGTGAAATATTTTTATATTATCTATGTATAAAAATCAATATAAAAATATATATTTTACTCGTCTTGTGTTATCAGCCTGGAATGGATAGGCTAACATTTTAAGAGTACTCCAAAGTGAATGATTTTTTTTAAAAGTCTCAGCTGATCCATGTGACAGATAACAACGATATTTGCTGGTCATAATGCTTCTAATCACAAAGGACCTTAAGGTATCTCAGACACCATCTGCATATATCAAACTCTAAAATGCAGCCATCTCTGGACCCAGAGGAAGCCAATAGCTAGTAATCACCACCCCGAACAACAGCAAAGACTCAGAATCCATCCAAGCTGCATAAGGAGGAAGACAAAATAAAAACCCCAAAATCCTGATGAAATTGCAGCTTTAGGAAGAGCAGGGTCATACAAAGACCTGATGTAAACAGCTAACATGCAGTACTTCAGGCACCAGTTGTCGCGTGGCGTAAGAACATACACCACACTGCTCAGTAGTGAAAAGGCAACTGAAGACCACTTTGCCCCTTGATAAAACCAAGCCTGGTTGCTAGCTCATTCGATAACCTGGCCTGACAATAACTTTATGGTACAGACCGTTGTGCTTTGCTTGTCTACTCCCATTGTCTGGGAAGGCTTTCACCAGCCCCTCTTAACCTGATTCCAGGCAACCTTTGGGAACCATTTGTTTACAAAATTCACAGAGCACTGACGAAAGGACATAATTCTCAAACGACCAGGCACTAAAAGCATTACTCTTCTGTCCCCTTTTTCCTCGGAAATATTCTCCTGAATCCATTTTCAAGGTTGATTTCTGCAGAAACACATTTTGGATATCTGTCATCGGGCTTATTACTATTTAAGCCCAGCCTTCATATTCACCCAATAGGCCCAGATTATCTATGGGGAGTAAAAATCAACAAAGCAACAAAAAGCCTGAAAGAAAGTGGCTAGTACAGCATTCTCATTCCTAGTCCCTATTCTGGGAGTCTGGTTGGAAATGAGAAGACAGGAGGAAACAGAACATGGCAAAACTCAAAAAAGATGACCTGCTCTGTCGTGAGGGGATGACTCTTACCATAGGTTAAGGAATTCAATCTTCCTCCTACTGAAGTCTCAAAACATACCTCCAAACGGGACTACTACACCTCCACAAATTAAGTCCTTACTACTGCACAAAAGAAGGAAGAGTTCTGGTTTTAAGTTTTTAACTAAAAGGCCTTAACCCCAGATACAGGTAAAGAGTTGTTTTCAAGAAGAGCATTAAAGTGTGCATTAACTTAAACTTGTGCTTAGCAGCCACTGAAATTAACACAGGGCATCCTGTCTTCATTTAAAAAATGAAAACGTTTACACATCAAAACATTTCTCATGGATATCCTAGCTTCATTTTGATACCAGTGTTACATGGTTAAACTAATTCCTTGTGGCACATAAATTATTTGTCATATACTTACTCTCTTTCTGGACATCAGCGAGTGCTGCATGAAGTTCCTCTTTAAACAGAATTGCTTCCTTGGCAATTTTTTCCCCTTTGTCCAACAGATTCCAAGTGGCTTCTTCCACAGAAGCTAGCAAGACACGAGCTCTTTTGGAACGGCCCTTTTTCTTACTAGAAGGATTCTGTGGACAGTTCACTAGTGTAGTAACCTACGTTTAAAAGAAATAAAAAAGACAACAGTGGTGTAAGTTCTATAATAACTGAATTTATATTGTTCTCAAATTTAAAAAAAAAACAAATTAATACTATTGAGAATTAGCAATGAAATTCCTCCTCCTATAAACAGAGACAGGCAAGCTCAGCATACATACTGCGAAACTATTGAATCAAATTTGACAGATAATTTTACTTAATATGCCTCATCTTTGTATTCTTCTTTCTATACGATCAAAGCAAAGCCTATAGAAATCTCACTGTCATATTAACCCTGATGCGAATTCCTGACACTGCTTATTTTTAAATTTCCTCATGATCAAAAAAAAAAAAAATTACTAACATAAGGAGGCTTCAGCCAAGGCAGGAATTATAATCAGTGCTGAATCTTCCCATACTTCTGGCTTAAATTTCCCAAATTATCTCAGACAAAATGAGTATAGACACATTTCAAAACGCTTTCTCTTCTTGCAGAGGAGGATAACAGTGGTCAGAACTCAGGAACTCAGAATTCTTGGGGGGCTTCTCAACATTAAAACTGTACATGATTTTAGCTAGAATATAAGTTTACTGTAGCTTTGTCCAAAATACTGTTTTTAACAATGCACTTCAACATCCATAAAGAACTGATTTTTATATGGCATCCCACTCCACATTCCTCATCATCTGAGCACAGCCTCCACACTCCAACAGAATGTTTCTAACAGACTATTCTCTAAAGCATTGTCTGAGCTGTCACACTAAGGAAAGATTCCTAAAAGATTTTAAAAGTGTAATATAGATATTTTAAAACATACTCGATGTTTTTTAATCCTCCTTCTATTCTCTTCTCTGTGCCAGAACATGGATAGTGTAATATCAAGTACAGCTCTAGTCTTGGAGCTCAATGAACACATTTTATATGTATATAATTGCTTCGTTTTATTAAATGGCATTCCAATCATCAACAATATTGTACGAGCAAAGCAACAGCTGTGTAAGAATTTCTGAGTCCAGCAGGCAAGCTTAGCTAAAGGCTGCAATACAGCTTGTGGTTTGAGCTGGTCCATGGAAAAGGAAGGGCTCGTTCACAGATACACATTGAGAAGTGTGCCAGCTGTGCCCTTGTTTACCTTTAGATCTTCTTCATGAATTCATGCACTGCAGTGCTTTTCAGCAATCGGTACTTTTAGAAGTAACTTACAAACATCCTCTGGGAAGCATTTCTATAAACACATCTTTGAAAGATGTGCTCCTTACATCATTCATGTGGAATTTTGGGGGAAAAAGGACCAGTCACTTGACATGGGACTGCTTTGGCATGTCACAAGAGAGACAGCAACATAAATAACTCTGGCTCAGATTGTTAAATAGGGCTTGGGTATTTTTCTGACTGTGGCACAAATAAAGTAAATGAAATTATTTATTGCACATAAATCAGCCAGCTGGTAGAGAATAAACTTGGAATAATATACTAATAATAATATATAATTATCATAATTATTTTATTTTTACAAACTCTAGCATTAGTTCTAGAGCATTTAACACAGTTTCAATGATCATTTCTTTAAAAGTGAGTTAAAGAGATTATAGGTTGATATGTCTAACAAGAAAAGCATGAAACACTAAAAAATTAGAAGCTTCCCTAAAAATTTATCAAGACATTTTTAAAGTGTCTTAACTATTTAATCATCATTGCCAGAAAATAATATATTTTTACTTTAGTCCCCCTTTTACATAAAATACCAGTCTATGTACTGTTAATTCACATGTTTTGGAGGACGAGGAAAGGAAACAAAACAAATGAAAAAATAGGAAAAATAATCATTCTTGCAGGTGAAAACTCTTGACTGTAAGACCCTTCATCTTCAGCATCATGTCCAGAAAATACCAGATGCAGCTTCTGATCTCAAATCCAAGTCTAAATTCCATAGGTAGTTTTTGGCTCAGAGAGATTAAGGAATACAGAAAAACTACTCTGCATTCTCTAACACAGAATCCCAAGGAGGAATGCAAAAACATTATGCGGATCCTACACAGAAAGACTTCAACTACACAGTAGTCAATATAATGTGCCCTTTTGATCCATTGTACAGCTTGTACTGCAGTGGCAGAATACAGAGTCAAAACCATATAAGAAAAAAGAAAACATATTTCCATTAATCCTGCTCATACCCAACTGTGTTTCCCAGTTGCTAATACCTTCCTATTGCCACACACAGCAGATCTCGCAGCATTCAATGGAAATCATTGCCAAAAGGTTATTCTGCATCGCTGGTAGGAGCAACAGAGCTGGGCTAGAGGCACAAGGCTTCTTTAAGTGAGATTTTCAAGCCCATGTGCCATCACAGTTGCAAAGCTGAATCATGTTGCTGTTGCATGTTATTGCCATTATTTATTAGACTGAAGGGGTGGGATTTTTTTGTCATGGTTACCCAAATACTGACTTCCTAAGGAACTGTGAAGTAGCTCTTCCAATGCTATGTCCAGTTCTTGCCAGCCCTTACAGACAGTCTTGCAGTAGTTAAGATGATGTCTTGGTACCTTGAGTATCAAAAGATTTGGTTCACCCTTGATATTAATATACAAATATTTTAAAGCAATCAATCATAAAACATTCTTTGTTTAAAATTTAGTTCCGTGTAACTGCAATCCCTAGACATTTGAAAAAACAAGACATGAACTCAGTGATCTAACAACAGCAGAACCCCTCAAATCCAAAGTATTGTCCATACAAATAAACACTGGTTAATCGCTTTCAGCGCGCATAAAGTAAACCCACCACACATAGAACTAAAACCCACAATGTATGCTTTCTGTATGAGCAAATTTTTGTTGATGTGGATGACAGGTGAGAATAAATGCCTTTCAGTTTGCCTATTTTTCATCAGTGACACAAGGCACCCTAACATACATGGATTTTTCTACATATTCTGTAAAATGTACCTATTTGTCACAGTCATGAGGTTTCCTTAGCTAACATGTATGTATAAAACAAAGAGATGGAACCAAGAGGTTTGGCAAGGAAAAGCTCTTATAAATATTCGGTTATGTATACATATCCACACATAACACATATATTGTCTGTGTATGTGTATACATAAAAATATAGAGATGGTTTTAGATACAATATGCAAATAAGTAGCAAATTTACAGCTTGTAAGACTAGCAATGACTGCAAAGGCAGTTATGAAGTGTTTCCTGCATGAATTAATGAAGTTATATGAATCTCATCATGTCATATCTTTCAAAACTTTTACTTGAATGCAAATTCAAAAGGAAAAAAGTCTTATAATAGTTTGCTACAGAAGCAAATTTATATCTAGTCATAACTGCAATCATTACCTAGTATAGCAAAGAGACTAAACAGACTTCATTCTCTGAGGATGAGACAAAACAAGAGGATATTTTCTGTTACATTAATTGTTATCTTTTGTGAGTAAATCTAGCACGAGCATGACAAATATCAGGCATCAGCTATGCAAATGAAAATGCTTTATGATCTACCGATTGCTTCACACTATTTGCTCCATGACAGAATGCATTTCTGATAAAAGCCCAGAATTAAGGAAAGATTGTCTGAGCATGTACCAAAATTACATCAAGGCCGCTGTCAGCTGAATGATATCAATTTTGACAACTATCATTTTTAATGTGCCAGATGCATCGATAAGAGAACTTTACCCAAAAGCCTTCCTTTCAAAGCTAATGTCATCAAAGCACCTGTAACAAAATAAAATTAAAGCCATAGACAGAGGGAACCTCTTCTGGTGAGGGGGCAATTGGACACGATTAAGGAAACTTTTTTACAATACATAGAAAACAGAGTGCAGTTAGTAGTACATTCCCATGCCAGTGAGACACAGAATCACACTAATGCAGTCATGTCACTTCCAACATATGAGTTTCTACCTCTGCAGAGCCCTGCACAGCACTGTTTGAACTTGCCACCCAGGTCAGTTCACTGTTTGGGATGCCAAGAGTGAAATGCAGTGAGAACGTTGCCCCTGAAATCCCCTAAACATTGTAATTTAGGGGCATTGTTTTATTCTAAGGATGGAGAAGTTGCCAAGTCAGAGAGGGTTTTATACAAAACAATGTTTTCACAGTTTCAAAGTCATTACCACTGCCAATTAAAGACTGCAGGGAAGAGAGAGAATCCAGCAAAGTCATTTGTAAAGTTACTTCCACATAGGCTGGTTTTGCCTTCATTTTCTCCCATACTGATGCTAGTAACCTAACGACTGCTCTAATGCTTAGCATAACTAGCTAGGACAGACTTCAGAGAAGCTCAAACACTTCCACTGCCTCTTTCCTACCAGAACATCACAAGACTATTAAATAAATAAATTAGAACATAAACCTCAAAATAAAGTTAAGCTGTGTTCAAAGCAGCATCTGCTAAGTGAATCAGGCCAGAGCATAACACTATTCATTTTTATCTGTGACAGGTCTGATTCTCTTCCTAATCATAGATCAGTTTTCATTTATTGCCTTTCCACCATCTCAATCATCCTTCATTGAGTATGAATTTTAATCCCTGCTTTTGCATTTTCAACATTTTTTCTGTCTCCTTCCCACTCATAATGCAAGTTGCCTTTTCATAGTTCTGTTATGAAACAAACAAAGCATTAAGTTTGAGAAGGGGGAAAGATAGACAAAATGCTATTCTCTTTGAACCAAAGCATTTCCATTTTTAGGAGACTCAAGCTTTTTAAGGATACTTGAGAAGAGCTTTAAAAAAAAACAAACAGATGGTTTCTTTGTTTTGTTCTGGAACTCTATTTCTTTGTTTTGTCAGGTTTCTTTGATCCTGCAAAACTGAGGCCAAAATTTACATTTCTTCATCTCCTCTAAAAATAGCCACAGTGTTGCAGCTGCCTGAGCACAGTCTGACCTACTGGTATACAAGACAAGGTTTAAAATGCAGTCTATCAACAGATACATTCCTACTACTCTGAAACTAATTTTATAATCCATTCACATATGATGCTCCAGCTTGACGACTTTCCACAAACCACTGAACTGTTAACTGAGGTTTTATACACCGTCAATCACACCCAGGCAGAAAAAAATAAAGACAGACAAAATGAGTGAGAGGCAGCTCAGTTAGTAACAGCTGGAAATGAAGTAATGATAAAAAGAAAAGCTTACTTTCTGAAGAAAAGAATCTTCCAGAAGGGACAAATGAGTAAGGTAGGAAAAGAAAATCAACCCAAAAATAAGAGAAGAAATTTCAAAGATGATAATGAAAAACAAATAAAAGAAACTGGATGAGTTAGAGAGAGACAAAAGTTTCAAATGGTGAAAATACAACTTTATTTGTTAAAAAGAAACTTTTTTCAATGAATTAACTTATTTCTAAAAGCAACTTTTCCTAAAACTGTTATAAAACATGATTCAGCACCTCTTCGCTCCTCCTAGCTTTTAGAGCACATACAGCACTTTTGGAATAAACAACAGACTCTTCCAACATGAAAGTCCAAATACACATAAGAACCATCACAACGAACACTCATCATTTTATGGTTGTCATCTTACATCTCTGTATTCTTCTTCCCTCCCATCTATATGTGCTGCCTCTTCAGTTATAACCTGACTGCTCCCCTGTATCTGGTCACCACCCTTTGGCAAGCCCACGGAAACAGCAAGCAAAGGACCGGCTCCCAGGATAAAGAAGGAAAGATGTCATCAGAGCACTGTGTGTGAAAAGAAGCGCATTCCTGGAATAACAAAATTTACCATGTACCTAAGTAGCTGAGCGCAATCAAATGAAGCCCATGAGGTGTATGAGAAAAAAAAATATTTTTTCCTTTAATATGTGTCCAAGCACAAAAATCATTGTTTCAGTCTTAATTAAAACAATTTTATCTCTTTTTAAAAACAGAAAAGTTGCTAATTGGAAAAATGGAAATAACAGAAAACTTAGCAGACATGTCCTTACCTTTTTTTTAATAAGCTGTACACCCCCAATTCTTATGTGTGTATAAACAGAATAACAGCCAGAGTACAGTATTCAATCTGTCTCTGCTCTATTTACCAATGGTCATCCTCCCAGTATCAGTTTTGTTTGTTGATGGTTAACACAACCTATTTAACAAATAGTATCTTGTAAAAGACATTACTCAAAGAGCTTGGAAAGATCTTCACCAACCAGCCACTGAAACTACTTCATAGCCATTATACCTGACTATCTTCACAACCTGAAAAACAACACAGTATTCCTTGTACCGTAGCAAGTGAACGAAAATTCTGAATGAAGTCACACCTTTCTGTACCTATACAAACTGCTGCCAGAGCAGTGACTGTCACGTAAACACACCCTCAGGCACCAGCAGAACACTCAATAACAGCATACAGCTGTGACAAGTAGTTTGATCTACATCATCTTGGCAAGGGTGAAGGGCAGCGGTAAGGCGGCACCCTTGTGCTATGTGTAACTGACTAATGAAATGCAGGTACCCCAACATCTTTGTTCTAAGTACAATGAAGAGAAAATTCAAAATAGCTTGAGTTTCAAAATGGTTTGAGTTTCAAAATAAAAGATGTCATTTCTTTTCTTTACCCAGTAACATATTGCTGCAGAGGTCTTTTAACACTTGCCTGTTATACACATTATTTGCAAAATGAGATCAGGTCTTCAAGTAGGTCCTTTCCATTGTATTAAAAAAGATATTTCTAATCTATCTTCTAACATAGAGATAGTGAGAGAATTTTTAACGCACTAAGCACTGTGTATTTAACCAGTGAATACTTGTAACAGAACTGGAATATGCGTTAAAATTGCTCCTCCTAAAAAGAAAGTTTTATCAGTGAACCTGCAAGCATTTTAGCAAATCCCTCAGTTCAAGTTTTCTTTAGTTCGAAGGAAAAGTACTAAAACAGGTTTATACAATATATAATAATTGCACTGTTCTTAAGGCATCTCTTCCAAAATACAACAGAATGCAATTCTTTGATAATACCTGAATTATCAATGGTTCCAACAATTTCTCCACTGTAAACGTCTGGATCTGCAGATCCCGAGGATCAATTTTCAGTTTAATGCTTGGCATTTTTGTTGACATTTCGCCTAGGTACAAAAGAAAAAAAAAATGCAATAAGCAATTATTAGCCACAACAGCAAGTCTCATTGCCCTCTGTCAGAACCCAGAGATTGCCTGTAGGTGTACAGACTTGGTTCCATAACAGGCTTAGGATTTCAAGAGATAAAATGAATTTTTCTGATCCCTCATTTCTAAATTGCATGAACTGTAAAATAATAGGTTTGAAGTACATATAACTCCTTGTCTTCTCTTCCAGATTTCTCAATTGACCATATATTGAAAAATACACAAAGGCAATTGGATTAGAAGATCTTGGAATATAAGTTCTCTAGTAGTCAATAAAAAGGAACTTTAAAGCAAAAATTATATATATTATTGAATTTATCACAAAACAAAAACATTTATGCTATGTGCACAATACCTGTACCTTATTCTGCGTGCCAAATTACAGTGGTCATAATAAACGCTCTAAGAACAAAAAAATACACAGCAGCCCTTAAAAGTCCTGGCAATTAATGGTAGGAGAAAGTGAAACATTTAGATATTTTACACCCTCTAATAACAAATATTTTCTAAGTGTCAAGACAGATTAAGTAAAGAAAGCCTATTACTGAGGTCAATAAGATGGAAGTAAAGCTAAATAAGGCCTTTAAAGCGAATAAATCAATCATTAGGAGCTTGATCCAAAATCCACTGATGTTATTTTAAGGATTTTCACCAAGTTCACCAGGTTGTGGTTCAGGCCTTTAGCCACAGCGAAATGTGTGTGTGCCAACAAAGAATGATAACTGTGCTTTAGTAGGAATGCAACCGATCATTGTCTCAAAATAAAAAACATTTTAAATTTTCCAGTAACTTAACTTGCCATAAAGCATAGCTCAGCAAAGCCTTTTGAGCAAATAAAGACTTCGAATACACAAATAATGGTTATCTGTCCTTTTAAGCAGGACTTACTACAACCATTGCTTCTGTATAATAAAGTAATAAGGTACTGCAATTGTGCAGGCTGAAGAGATATATTGTCACCGTCCAGTGAACCTAGCAGTGATTTAACACAACGCAGAAGGTTTAGGGTTTCTATAGCAAGTTGTGCAGAAATGGATCCGAACTGTTTACCACAGCATAGTTACCCACATTTCACTTGCAAGCAAAGATAACACAAACGATAATTAAAGAATTAAGGTTAAAGGTAGTTTAGGGTTTTCTTAGTAAAGGTTATGCAAGTGCCAAGTTTATTCACAAGCTATACTAGTTGCAGCCCTAAGTTCCCACAGATTCAGCTGCATGCAGTCAGGTGACAGCATACGTAAAGAACTGATTTTTCAGTTCTAATTCCAAGTCAAAAGATAAAGAGAACAAAAACTTGAGATCAGACTGAGAAGAATTACACTTTTCCTTCCACAGATATTAATAATAGAAAGAGAACTCTAGAAATATTAATGCAAATAATTTGGCCATATTTTATACATTTAACTCATAGATACTTGTAATAAACCCGAAGGAAATAAAATTTGAGACTCCTAAAGTCACCAGCGTCGGTGGTTCTCTTTCTGTCCCATGAATCAGTAGGTAGGATACTTCCACAGTTTTGAAATACTCCAGTTTAACACATTGCTCTGTTTGAAGGGAACCGAGCCCCCTCTTCGTACACTGTTTCAGAAACAAGTGGTTGCTTCTAGTCAGGAAAAGGACCACAGCCTTCTGCTAGCTCAAATTATTTATCCTTCCTCACCTGATGAAGTTGTAGCTATGCAAGTGTACAGACCACCCCTCTTATTCACAAAGCTCATTGCAGCTGTTACAAAGTGCTTTGAGATGGATGACTTAGGATCTTCCCAGTTCTGTTCTACTCAATGCAAAATACTTATTTACTCACTGAGCTCCAAACAAAACAGGCTGAAAACACAGCATAGCTGTAGAGGCTGGTGGGTAGGGCATGCTCCCAGACAGCAACAGATTTTGTTTCCAAACTTTGCTTAACTAATGTTTTCAGAATTTCAGACCAAGGAGAACCACAAAAGACAGATGACATCTAAAGTCAACAAACTCAAAATATCTACAAGCATATTCAACATAATAAATGTCCGACTGAATCAGATCAACAGTCCATCTAGCCCAGTACGTATGTTACAGTCAGGCTATCAATTCTTGATAATACTCTGTATACACAACAAAACAAGAAATAAGGTAGGCTCTTTCCATCTGCTGTTTAGCAGAGGAATCACCAGAAGAAAAATTCACAACCACCCAGAGGGCTTCATACAATGACTTAGGTCATCATGAAAGCACAAACACTCCTGTTTTCTTTATATTGTGATAATATCCTTGGTGAGCTGAACTCTGCAACAAGGGCTTATTCTTATAGCTCAGGCCAAAGACATGCCCACTCTGTACTCACACAGCAGGTTGGTTTTTTTTACTTTTTATTTACCTGTAGTGATTCTTACTGTTAATACCCATTGGTTCTTTACATATGGACTAAAATCAAAAGTGAAACCAATTTCTCAACCATATAATTCTTTGGAAATACACTAAGTATATAATGATGCAAGTAAAGTCTGTAAACCTCAAGAGTTAGAGGTCTAGTACAAAATGCAACCTCAAAGGGCATTAACCTATTAACTGCACCATTTTATTGAACAATGAATATTCAGAAAGCTTCCGTGCCTGCAAAGCAGATTAAAATTCGAACTTTCTTACAGCTACAGCTATATAGTTATTTCCACCAAAGTTTGCTGTACCAGCAAAGGAGCTATCAGTAACCTGGAAGTCAGATTCCCACCAACATTCAGAACTCTGCGCAATCTCTTGAATTCGAGTTAGCAAATATTAACAGATCCTTTTTAACCTGTTAAAGTAAGCTTTCCTACAGTACTAACAACTTGCTCTGAAAGACACAAATGTCTGTTATTCACACCCCTGCTCTTCTCAGTTAGCTTCAATTCTGAACTGCAATGCTATTTAATAGCTTCTTAAACTGCCTCTCCCATAATAAAACTGTAGCCCATGCACCTTCGGTTGACTCGGCAGTGTCGGCAAATAGTGCGGCATGTCTGTGACTACCCCCATGAGCATGTCGGCGCAGTCAGTGAACGTACAGCTGAGAAGCACCCACACTGCTGAAAAGATGGTTCTGCTGTGTCCACCCCTGAATCAAAAAGCCTTTTAATTCAACAAGATACTCCTCTCCAGCTTCACAGCGATTGCATCAAACCAAATCATTTCACATTCTTGAAAAGACAGACTTTTTTTTTTTACCCTCTGTAATTCACCGATTTTCTAAATCTTTGGCCAACACTTCAATGAATCTGCTTTTTATTTACATTAAAAAAATATATATATATCTATTGATATTGCTCCTTCACAAGCCTTATCTTTGACATTTTCACAAGCCTCCCGGTGTACAGGTACTTCTTGAAATTCATCACAACAGTTGCAAATAGATGGTATTGACTGTACGGTGAATTTTTTTCTGGTCAAGATATTCATCAGTTGCAAAGGGACCTGTAAGAACTGGACAGAGATAGCACTTCATGCTTCTACTGAGATTTGAAGAAATCACTAAATGATTTTTCAGGTTATTTTTTCTGCAGATACACTCATGCTTTAACTTCACAGTGACTTCCTCTCAATTCCTTGACAGAAGGGAAATAAAAGCTTTGCTGCTTGCAGCAAGAGCTGCTCCCTATCCTCTCAGTACTACTTCCTTTACTACAGTTCATCTACAATGATCAGATCTTTTCCAAAATTTGGCAGACAAAAACATAGTTGTAATTACAGTCACTTCCTCTTACTAGAGATCACTGTGCTCCAGAATCCTACCACTCAGCAAGTGGTAGTCTCAAACTTTGGAAGTGCTACAAATTCAATTCCATTTTTGCAGATCAGAAAAATGTTAATCCATGTGCTGTGACTTATTCTTTTCTGTTTTGTTTTGGGTTTTTTTTTTTTGGTTGTTTGGGGTTTTTTGTTTTGTTTTTTTTAACCTTAGCATGTTGTCTAACATAAGCATTTTTATTCTTTGCCTGATTTCTGGCTCAACTAGCTTTTGAACTCAACAATAGCTTTTTAGCCTTGGGTCAGGCCTATAACTTATAAGGAACTGAAAGTCAATTGCAAAAATGATTGTTGCTGAAAATTTCAACTATATTCTAAGGTATAAATAACATACTTAAGGGTTCACTTGCTGATTCTACTTTTTTTTTTTAAAAAAAAAGTAAAATTCCAATGCTTCCTGAAACTTCCTTAAAGCAGCCAAAACATGAATACAAGCTTGCAAGCCAACACAGTGAAAACTACAAAATCTCAAATTACTTTGATTCCTTGACTACATATTTTTAACTTACCAGGATCTCCTTACTGCTATTTACCATATTGGCTAATCAGCAGTTAAACACAATGAGTTTGTTTTTTTGTTTTTGTTTTGGTCTTTGTTTTTTTTTTTAATCAAGACAAGGGTAATAGGTGATTGAAAGAAAAATAAGCAGCCAGTAGATCATTCTAGGGTTCTCTGATATTCCCACTTAGAAAGTGATATTCTGTCCTTCCAGATCATCTTCATTAAGACTACAAATTTGGTGCTTGCCTCAGGAAAGAATGAGAATCACAGTCCATCTTCTATTTTTTTTTTTTTTTAAAGTATATGATCACTCAGTATAACATGACCTCTAATTACAGTAGGGATCTTGACTTCGAGATATTTTGGTAAAAGGCTGTTTTAACCTCACACTCAGTTATATTAACCTTTACAGTAGGCAATTTCAGCACTGAAGACCAGCAGCTCTTACAACACTTAGGATGTTAAGCATGTGTCACAAGATACAGTTGCGTCTCAGAACAGCCAGAAAAGCAGCCACCTGCACACTCCTGCCAAGTGCTACAAACTCTAATGAGAATTTTGTGTTTTCAGCAGACATGTCCAAACTGAAACTGCAGAGTCTTTTGGAGTAAGCAAGAAAGACACAGGAAAAAACAGTCAAAGTTTGTATCCATCTGCAATACAAGGTGAACATAGTACCTGCAGCTTTTAAACAACCTGTTAAGTACCCTATATACAGACATAGATAAACTCACTAGTGTCAGAAAGCAGAGGTAAAGATAATCTGCATGAATTAGAGAATGTTAACTTTAGAATCCATTTCCTGCGAGATCATTAGAAAGCCAATAGCACATCACTCACCTATCCTAGAATACATATGGTCCGTATTCAGCACTAAAGCAACTGCCTATATGGAATTTCCTTGTGTTAGGAACTTCAGTGCAACAGCTACGGCTCACTATTTGGCTTCCGAGGCATCTGCAAGGGACTGCCTGACAAGCTCTCCAGTGTATTTCAGGATGACTGACGGGACACAGTGGCTGCTGGAGGGGTGGCAGGGGGATGGGCATCCTTAAAGCTATATACTAGAGCACAAATATGTTAAAAAAAAAAAATTAAAGTTAAAAAGCTTTCGAACAATTAGATGACTGAAACATGCCATTACTGATACTTCTGGTGCTTATTCTCGTAATTTTAAGCACAGCTATTGTTTTCCCACACATTCTGATTGCATGCCAACTTCTGTCTTGACGCAATGACTCAGTCTCAGACTTTTGAGCTGGACAGCAAAGGGATTCATAAGGCTCTCACCCAGTAACTTGGCACCAAATTTGTTTTCTTTGGGTTTTTTCTCCATTGTATGTTACTCTACACTGATACACAACACATTAGCCTGTCAATTTCATAAAATGCACAGGCCTATCACCTTCTAAAAAACAGAGAAGACAAGAAAAAAAATATTAAAACAAAGTAGTCTGGTTAGTATTTTTAAACAAGATACATGTGGACAGGACACCTGAGGACTTCCCAGATATAAAACAGTGCTAAGAATATGTAATACAATATGGTTTATTATGTGTTCTTAATTACAATATTTATTATGCTGCTTCATGAGTTAGTGCCAACACCACTCTGGGAATAAAATTTGTTAGTCCTTTTGCTGGAGTCAGTACAGCAAATCAGTGCGAATCAGGTTTTACAGAAGTCACAAAAACAGTCGCTGCATTTTTCTTTAATCCTCTGATACATGAAATAAGATATTCAGAATACTAAAACATACTAGTTCTCTTTGCAATATAACAGCATGGATTTTTTTTTCCCTTGAAGACCTCCTGCGCTTTGTGGGCCAGACCATGCACTGGAATGGAGCAGTATCTCTGACACCTGGGAAGGATCTAACTCATTTAACACCAAGGAAAACCTATAATGCACCTGCTAAATTATTTAAATTTCCATACAGAGCTGTCAGGCTACAATCAAACCACCTCAGATTTTATCACTTCTTAATGCTAGTAACAGGAAACATGTCTGTTAATGCAAAGACACCACAAAGGAAACACGAGCTGGAGAATTTAAGAAGGTGGCAAGATTCAGATCCGTTAATAACATTTATTCACTGATGGCTACTTTATTTATATAGGCTACCTTTAGGTGTTAAATTTGCAGTAAAGTAATTGCAAGATAATTTTTAATGCTGGGGTGTGGGGGAGGGGAAGGGGGTTTTTTTAGATTCCCTTTCACTTCCCTCTGTGTCTGCTTTCTCTATAATTTTTTAAATCCATTGGCCAACTTCAACCACACCTGAAAAGCAGCTGAAATTTCCAAAGACACAAGATTTCAACCAAGTTTTTCAATATAGTACTCAGCATAAATAGTGTCATACATCATCCCTTACAATAAATCTACCAAGGAAAAGGACACAGCATAAGCCTAGTTCTTAATGGATACTGGAGAATCCACATGGCAACAAACAGGTTATGACTGACCTAATGGCATGAAAAGCTGTAATTAACAGTTTACGAAAAAAAACATTTGAGATGGGGAAAGCATTACACCTCAATGAACTTGTCTCGCAGACTTTCTGATGTCTAGTGAGATAACAAATGAAAATTTTTCCTAGGGTTTTAACATTCAGAACATGCTCTCTTTTCCTTGTTTAATAAGTCATGCCTACTTTTTATACAGGGCATTCCATCAAAGCACTTTTTCGAGCAGAAGTCATCTTCCAATATCACATAAGGAAATAGAATCACAGAGGAAAAAGTATTTACTCAAGATCACACAGAATGCCAGTGGCAGAATCAGGATGGAGCTGGGATACGACCTTCTAGTCACTAGAGCAACTTACTCACACTTTAACTGAGGCCAATAAACAGGCTAAGAAAAGTAAAATGTTTCCAAATACTATTAACACTATAAATGTAAAGAATACAATCTCATCTTCCATACTCATGTCAAAGTTACCCAGATACTAGTATTTCTCACTCTCAGTAAGGTCAGCTAATACATTCTTCTCCCTTAAACATACTATCAAAATTACTGCCTTGGTCAAATGCACTTCCAGCCAGTTGCGACACACTGATGAATTCTAGGAGTCATGCCAGCAGA
The DNA here is from genome assembly GCF_009769465.1 of Tauraco erythrolophus. Classification (NCBI taxonomy): domain Eukaryota; kingdom Metazoa; phylum Chordata; class Aves; order Musophagiformes; family Musophagidae; genus Tauraco; species Tauraco erythrolophus. Next base: position 36,670,414 of record NC_141473.1, read on the forward strand.
GGTGTGAATCCTACAACCTCGACCAGCTACAGAACTTCTGGCTTTGCACTAGCGTGCCAGACTGCTTTTCAACAAACAGCTATCCAAAAATCTGTGTTATGCTCCTGAGCCTACAGTCACAGCAAGGAAAACCCTGTCCACTGAAGTGTAACCATGGAAGTTTGTGAACCTGACAATGCTCTCGCTGTATTAGCAGTAAGCTAAATAATTCTACGGATATCAATGAAATTCTAGTGGATATACATCATTACGGGTGACAGCAGAATCAAAACAATCCTGCTCGTGTTAGAAATGCTTTACCAATCTTATCTTCATAACACTCCTTCCAGGTACATTTTTGCAGGTACTGGAGTTGTTGGTTTCAGAAGTGCAGTTGTAATATTTAAAATATTGAAAAAGCATTTATTTAAAAAAAGACAAAAAAAAAGGTGGTGTGACATCAGATGCCAGCATTTAATTAAAAAAGAAAAGGTATTCATTAATGCTCTTTGGACCCATTTCAAATTCTTAAAGTAAAGAAAAATCCCTTCACATGAGCATGGGTGCTATTTTCACTGCATGCACTTTGAGAACAAACAAGGATCCCTCTCTATTTAAGTGGCATACAGCTCCTACATGGATGGCTATTCTGTGCTGGTAATGATAGGTTAAGAAGGTCTGGCTCCAAGCCCTCCTTTCTGTTATCACTTTTAAAGTGTTCCTATCTCTATTCAAAACCAGAGACTCTGTTTAAATAAAGTTCAAGTTGACCTTCTACTAAAAATAGGATACTGTTCAACTCAATAAAAAAAAAAGACAACAAAAAAAAAATCTATAATGTGCTACTAAAAGATTCTAAAACTTTATTTTTGTTAAACACAATCCCCTTTACGTTATTTGCTGAGAGTCATCTATTACAGCATTATATTATACTGTTCCACTTCACAAACATCTCTGCTACGCAGTTGCAACGAGGTAAAAAACTCTGTTTTTCCCTTCTCTTTGTAGAGCTGCTACTCTTGCCAACTAATTTTGTTATTTCATACGCACGCATTACCCCAGGATGCTTCACCATCACCTACCATTTTACATAACTACTTTCAAATCGATAAAAGTTTGCATTTTTTGTTTTGTCCAGTGACCGAGTAGTATAATAATTCTTCCCTCTTGTCTACAGACATGCACAAAACAACTGCAAAATTAAAAGTTGCATATGTGTTGATGCTTCTTAAGTATATATTAATTTTGAGATACGCATGAAAATAAAAGAGAAATGGTTCTCATAAATTGCATTATTTTGGATGTTGGCAAGCAGCCAGTTAGCTAGCACCTACAAAAGCACTAGCTAAAAAACAGAGGACAGAAAAAACAGTATTTAACCAAAACCGTGATCCCACCACACCTGTATACATGGACAGATCTCTGACACACAGATTAGTTCTTCCAATGGGGTTCCTGGTGCTGCACAGCACTATGTCCTCTATGAACTCAGCCAACCAGTTTCAAATCAAGATGTGGCTCAGAAGAAAAACCCTACTTAGTTGATAAGTCATCTATTGTAAAAGAGCTTCAGAATAAAGACTAAAGACTTTCCTGCCCATTTTGACCTCCATTCTCATTCCAACTCAAAAGGATATGGCTAGAGAGCAACCATAAAAAAAAAAAAAAAAAAGAGTGGACTAGTTTCCTGACATCAACCAACTGATTAGAAATAGGAGAGAAGAGCAACAATCCATTATGCCTTTTTCTAAATGTCTGTCACCAGACCTAATTCTTCGCTGTGGATGTCTTTTGGCCTTCACTAGCTCTGAACACAGCTCTTGCCTTTAACAAAAGGAAACCAAATGGATTTTACATAACAGAAAATTGTCTTAGTTAACAAAGTTTTTCAAAAACATCGAGTGTTATATTGAATGTAACAGCCCTCCATTACTCCTCACTTATGAAGAAGTGCCTTTTATATTTTAAAATAAAAAATAATTGTATAAAATTGCCTTGTACAGTAATTCAGTATTTTCAATACCAAGGTGATAAACGTACATTTATATTAACCTTCCTTGCATTAGATACAAAATCCAGCAAACTACCAGGAGGTAAGCTAAACTTAAAATTAAGTGACAGCATCCATAAAACATTTCATCCTTCCTTTTCCAATATCCCAGTACGTTTTTTCACATTTGGAAAACACACAAACACACTGCAGAACTTTGGCTACTGGCTTCAAGTGAAAAGACCATGTGATTTCAAATATTCAGCACATTTAAAAAAAATCATGTTTAAAGTTCTTTTTCCAGAAAGTTGGTTAAGAAAACCAGCTTTTTTGACTCCAACTTCTGATGCGATTATTTGATCAAGCTACTATTGTTCCATTTACAGCTTCATGTACTTTCATTAAGTGGAAAATTCCCTTCATTCCTCTTCAATCTTACCTTTTCAAAGAAGAATCCAACCAGAGATCCTAGAAACAGCTCTGTGAAGAACTCCTCTTGATGTAGCTTGACTCCAGAGGCACTGACAGTGAGACAGCAAATGGTTGCCTGTCATTCCTAGTCTATGAGAACCAAAATAGGAGGGGAAGAGAGTCAAAATAGGGAGGGCAGTACCCATTCGGGACCTCCTCCTAAACTGTTATTTCCTGGCTTCACTGACAGCTTGCTAGGGAAAATACTACTTAAAGAAACCCCAAGCTCATTTCTAGTCTTGCAAATATAGTTTGGCAGTGAGCTTTTAGACCTTAAATCAGACACCATTGAAGTCAATGGCAAAGCGCCCTCAGAAATCAATGACATTTAGTTGCACGAGAGAGGAAATGGGAAGAAGGAAAGCAAAGACCATCATTGTAAAATCCCAATCAAATATATTTGCAATGTAAATATCATAAAAGTTGATACAAACCATGCTAAAAAAAAAAAGTGTAGCATGCAATAGCACTTATGTAAAAAACAACTCTGGAAACTCCAAAAAGGTAGAGGTTGCTCAGTACTTACATCTGTTCTGCTAGAGACTCTGTATTCTGCTGCTTAAGATCTTAATGGTCTTAAACCACTCAGTCTGAAAAGTTGTATGAGGTCCATATGTCAGGCTGAATTTTCTTTTTGGAGAATTTCAACCACAGCAGTTTGGCTATTTTTAGTTGATTTAGAGGTAAATAGGGCACAGCCAGCCTGAAGGTTGAAGTAATCTGAGACCAGCTAAGAGCATGGGAGAGGCTCACTAGAAGAAAAAAAAAAAAAAAAAAAAAAAAAAAAAAGAGAGAGAGAGAGAGACCTGAGGAATCAATACATATTGTGACTACTCACAAGTGAGGAAAAAAAAAACAAGACTCGGACAGACACAAGAGACCTTGTCCTTCACCAGCCTGGGCTGCGACTCCAAGGATGCCATTGCATCTTCCACAGCCAGGAGGAAATGGCCTGCCTTTTGTAGGCAGGGTCTATACCTTAGTTAATTAGTTAATTACTCAATTCAAGCCAGCTGGGTAATAATAATAGGATGCCATAATTTCCCCATTTTGTTTTACAGTTTTTTTGTTTTCAAAGTTGTTTTCAAGAAGGCTTTGCGGTGAGCAGAGACCCAGCCCATTCATTCCAACTCCAGCACGCTTCCCTCCCGCGAATATCACGTCGGGGCTTGTGGCTTTACCTTCTTCACCGAAGGACTCTCGCTCTGGCTCTCAGCTCGGGCTCTGGCGAGGGAGTCGGGGTCCTCAGGGTCTCTCGGATGTATCACGTCAAGGTCACCAGTTGTCACTCACCAGCCTGGGCTGCGGCTCCAGGGATGCCATTGCATCTTCCACAGCCAGGAGGAAATGGCCTGCCTTTTGTAGGCAGGGTTTATACCTTAGTTAATTAGTTAATTACATATTCAATTCAAGCCAGCTGGGTAATAATAATAGGATGCCATAATTCCCCCTTCTTGTTTTACAGTTTTTTGTTTTCAAAAGTGTTTTCAGGAAGGCTTTGCGGTGAGCAGAGACCCAGCCCATTCATTCCAACTCCAGCACGCTTCCCTCCCGTGAATATCACGTCGGGGCTTGCGGCTTTACCTTCTTCACCGAAGGACTCTCACTCTGGCTCCGGCTCTTTTAGCTCTGGCTCTCGGCTCGGGCTCTGGTGTCCTCAAGGTCTCTTGTGTTCATATCACGTCGGGGTCACCACTTGTCACTCACCAGCCTGGGCTGCAGCCAGGAGGAAATGGCCTGCCTTTTGTAGGCAGGGTCTAAACCTTAGTTAATTACTCAATTCAAGCCAGCTGGGTAATAATAATAGGATGCCATAAGATGGTACTGAAATAGTTGGAGGGAATAGGGGAGGAGAGGGGAATCAATCACATTTGGGCCCTGTCGTGCAACGGCCAACTAATTTCAGTAGTGTGTTCTGCACTCAAAGCTGCATAGAAGGAGAAGATCTGAAAGTCAGATCACAGGTATATACAGAACACCTTACAAAAGATTTTGTTCCCCTGCAAAAGCAACAAACATTATTCACAGAAACTAAGCAGACTTTCCTAGATGATATAATAATTTATTATGGGGAAACGTACCTGGTATTGCCATGTTAAACTTGCAATTTTATTCATAATTTATTCCTCTCAGAATTTTTTCAAGGTTCAACCTTGAAAGAGAATCCTTTCTTTGCTCACCTTCAACTCATGAATTTAGAAGGCATGAACAACAATAGTCAGAGAAGAAAGCTGCTGGACTAAGGAAGATTTCATTTTCTGAGCACTATATTAAAACCGTACGATACAATCCAAATCTAAATCTTACTAACTGCAGTTAGTATTTCCCAGCATTTCTTAGCTCTCATATTTACTTCATGAATGTTATTTTAAAGTTAACAACAAACCAAAATGCAATGCACTTAACTGCAAGATTCACTATAGACAAGTGGAATTACGTAGGTGATCCCTAATACACTTTTTTTAATCATTAGATCTTTGTAACTATGTCAGTGCTTCATTTATGAAGCAAATTACTACAGCGGTGAGCAGAGATCCTCTTTATTTTAATAGGTACACTGAGAAGAGGTGTGGAAAATGCTAGTTTTATTTAAAGATCTTTGCCATGTCATCTGGTATCAAATGAGGAATGGGATTCAGTTGCTTAAAATAAGCAGCTAATGCCATTTTAGAGACTGTAGGGCATCCATCATACAAGCCCCTAGAGTAGCACAGGTCTTCCACAGACTTCAACCACATACACCAGGGCTGGATATGGGGATGCTTTATGAGGACAAACGTGTCTAAAATGGCTCTAGACACCTATACTCAGGCACTTGAATCATTCCCAAGTTATCTTTATCTTAATAAATCCTCCTACTAATTTTTGAGTTTGATAGGTCACCTGTGGAACACTTGAAGTGGCAGGCACATATCATTACAAGTAAGCACTGCAAATTTTGTTACCCACAGCAAATGCCACTCAGCACCAACTCTTTAAGTACCATTAAAACATTACACACACAATAACTAAAATTATGCTTATGGTATGGATTACTGTAAGCTGCTATATACTATAATTTTCCACCTTGGCTGTCTTCTAAATTTCCTTAACAGCCTCTGTTAACCTTGTCCAAGCCTCTTTGACATCTGATCTCTATTAACGAGTCATAATTCCTTATCTCATAACTTTACATGTCACTAAATTTAACCCTCTGACTTCCATATCTCACCCATCTTTCACTAATTTCACTGAGCAGTTTTAACCTGCTGTGCAATGTTTTGCTAGACTATCCAATCCAATGGCATCCACACAGAAAAATGAGTTTTCACCACCGAAATACCAGTCATTTGGGTGTGAAAACTACATTAAAATAATCACAAAATAAAATTTGTTGTTTTTCCTCAATTCCCTTGTTCTATATCTATATTTATTATTAAAAAAAAAAAACACACAGCAACAACAAAACCACAACTGTACTGTTAGACAGATGAAGTTCTTCTTTTGTTCTAAGATTTCAGTCCTTTTCTGTTGCATTAAATAAATTTACAAAACAGTGGTCACTCGTTCAGGTACTTAAAAAATTCAGTAGCTTCTTATAGACCAGCAGTTTGGCACTTCCTCTGACAAATTACAAGAGTTATTCCATTCTCTTATATCAAAGGAGTTTATTCTTTAGTTTTTTAAACCAAAATGAACCATCCAAGCAGCATATCCACTAAGGAATATCAAAAGGTTTAACCCAACAGAGAAAAAGAACTCAACAACAAAAGGACACAAAAGTCTTACTTCAAACCCTTCTTCCCCTCCATTTTTCTCCAATTCATGGTGCTTGTTCAGAGGGATTACTTCAAAAGCTCTGGTAACTTTAAGGCTGCAGCCAGAACTGGCAGGTTTTGAACAAAGATCTTGCCATACCAAACAAAAAAAAAAAAAAAATAAGCATCTTGTTATAAAAAAAGCCCTGAAATCGCTTTCAAATTTTACTGAGGCAGTTGCTGGTAAAGGTTGAGAGGAGTGTTTGCCCTAATATGTCAGGAACAGGGCAGCAGAAGCGAGTGCACGCCATTTTCCTCGCAAGCTGGCTGGCAAGATGGACGAAAGCAGAAGACGCTACCTAAAACAGAGCTGTTGAAACTCCTATATTAATTATATTTTTGCCTACTTACTTGCTTACACCGTTCGTAACACAGAAGTCAGTTTAAAATCCCAGAACAGCTCTGAGCAAAAAGCAACCAGGTCCACGATATACCAGAGTATTACCTGAGTATATCTAGAAACATCTCTCTGAGCCATGTTCTTTCTTCAGTGAGAGGGACATTCCCACACCTCTCCTCCGCCCCCGAGTCTCCCCACTTTTCACACCGAGGGGGGCTGTCTCCGCAAGCCGCTGAAGACACAGGCTCCGGTCACACCCGGCCCTTCTCCTCAGGGGTGCTCTCGCCTTTACTCGAGACAGACGCAAAACCCCTCCCGGGCCGAGGGCGGGTCTGACGGGGGGCCGCCCAGCCCCTGCCGCCCTCCGCTCCCTCGCACACGAACGGGACCGGAACGACGACGCTGACGGGAGCGGCGGACGTTCCGCCGCCACCTCAGCCCGGGACGACGCCGAACGGCTCTGCGCGCGCCAACCCCCGCCGCCAGCCCGCCCCAACGGCTCCGCGCGCGCCGCGGCCTCGCCCCAGCGGCCGGCTGCCCGCGCGGCCCCGGGGAGCACGCGGCGCGCTGAGGCGGCGGTCCCCGCCGCTCGCACGCGGACAGGTAACGAACGTGTGGAGGGAATCTCCTTCTTGTCATTCCCTGCGATTTCATCAACAAACTTCCTTCTTCTAAACCGCGCGGTAAGCAGCTCTCGTGCTGCAGTTCGTTTGCACAGCCAAGAAGGCTGTTTCCTCAACAAACTCGTGAGGAGACCCGCCGCCGCCATGCCACTGCGGCTCCCAGGGAGCGGGAAATGACATTTCCACGAAGAGACGCCGGTTTTGGCAAACGTCCCTGCCAGAATCGGTTCTCAGCGGTAGTTGTGAGAATTGAACGTACAAATGTGCGCTAAGCCTATTTAATTTTTCAGAAGTTAAATCGTTTCGTGTCAGTGTTTGTGTGTTTTTGTGTCCCTCCTCCTGCCATAAGGTACTTTTTTAGGTGGTAGGTTCTTCTGCCTGTTTCACTAACTCATGATTTTTTTCCTTTGGGTCACAAGGCAAGGTTCTGCGTTTGTCTGTCCTGGGGCAGGGCTCTGGACAGAATTTCACAGCTTTGAACGAGAGCTAGACCTGCTCACACCCAGCACTTCTGGCAAAGCACATTGGACCCTTTAATAAATCAAACTTCAAATCAAACGAGGTATCCATAAAAATAAATCAAATTTTAAATCAAACAAGGTATCCATACCTGCATTGGGTGGACACAGTCTGTAGTGCACCCCCGTCTGGGCTGTGGTCAGCCAGGTTCCTTACCTGGATGATCAACATCAGGGTTCCATGCAGCTCGTCTACCTGGATTTCATTCCCACAGAAGACAAGTCAAAAAGTCGTAACCGGTGAAGTGGCTGAGTCTAGCCCCAACACAGCATTAGGGCATGGACAGAGGGTGTGACTGGACCCGGGGCCTTACGCTTAATCCTGTGTCCAGCAGTACAGGTGTCATAATGTTTGCTTAAATAATTTAGTCTACACTAAGCCAAAGGAAATTTTAAAATTGAAGTGACAAAATTCCACACTGCTGCAATAACTTCTGATGTTAGCTGTCATTTGAATCATTTCAGAAATAAAAGATTTATTTTTTTTTTTTTTTTAACAGACAGCACATTCCAATATTCTGGCTGCCTTCAACTATTATCTGTAAGTAAATTCAGTAATTAGTAATTTCTTTCTATTTTCAGTTGCTTTACTAATTTATTTACTTTTAATGGAAGTACTGAGCAGAGTTGATTTATTTCACATTCGTACATTATTTAATTAAACTTGTCAGAACTGTAATTGAATTCATAAGCTATCATTTTATGCAAACAACAGATAATTATTTAAAGAGAAAACTCTATAAAAACAGCCTGCTTACAAGGCACTACTTCTCGCTACTACTGAGAAGCCATGCAGTATGAAACTAGCAGTATGGAAGCTTAAACTGCAAAATTAATTGTACACCGTGAGCATCAGAAATGAAACAGCAGTTCCTAAACCCATGTTTAGGTCTTCTTGAGATCCACACAAAGAGAAGAAACAAATTTCAAGACTTCCATTGCTGGAGGCTTATTTCTTCAAACTAACTTGTGGAATTTTTACCAGGAATATTTTCCTTAAATAGGAAATGCAGGTTATAAAAGTGAGAATAACCAAAGTTAAAAAAAAAATTAGAATATTCATGAAGACCACAAGGTTCTCAGACAATTCAACAAGAGCACTCTACCACTGTGTTTCTCCACATGCAGCCCACCAGTGACAGAAATTGTCAACAATATAGACACATAAAAATCAAACTTTTAACCATAAGTGCTAACATTGTATACTGTAGATTTCTGCACAAGCAAAACCTAACAGTACATGTGTAATTAGTAGGTCTTTTAATACCGTATAACAATGTATATATAGAAGCTTTGTTTTAAACAAATGGGACATTGAGCTGAAAGACCCGTGGCAAATTGACTCTAAAGGATAATAAAAGTTACATCTATTGTATCTGTTACTGAGTTTTAGCTTCCCTACATTCAAGGCCTTATAATTCAAAACATACAAAGTATTTGATTTTACCTGTATAAAACATTGCAGAGGTTTATTGCTCTCATCTATCACTGAGGCTTAATAGGAATTAGAGTGGTCATTTACCCAGGATAATTGTAACCTGTCAATACTACAAGTAGATTTTTTTGTTAAACACAAATGTGTGTTTCAAGGTTAAGCCAACCACTGATCAACAGGGAGATTTTCTGATGAGGGGATTTTTTCATTATTGCCCACTATTGTCTCATCTAAACTTTCTTCTAAAGCATCTCATAATATGGAGGTACTAACAAAAATCATGGTACTGCACTAGATGCACCTACTAGTTTTACACAATAGCATAATTCCTCTGTTTGTGTAAAGACAATGAGAAAAATAGCCTGTAAAACAACACAAAATTACAGGTTTTAATTGTGACTATTAAATAGACTCTATTTTTTGGGGGGTAAGTCTATGAAACTGGAAAAACATGGTGAAATGAAAAAAAAAATGCCCTGTATTTTAAGACTTGAATCATGCAAAAGGGAACAACTCTTTGAAGTAAATCAAGGTCTCCGTACTTATATAAGGATCTGTGCTCAGAACAGAGACAAAAGTCAAGTGATACGGGATGGGAGCCAGAAGCATATTTTATTTTCATACAGGTGGTAAATATGTTACTTTTTATTTATGGTATGGCAGATGCATTGTGAAAGCCAGGTCTAATTAATAATCCTACCATGAGGGTAATTTTGGCATGCAGAGTAGCGTTTTCATATGATTTTTAGCATTCTCAGATTTTGAAAGCATACTCACTTCCCTGCAACATTAGAGGTATTTACTTATCCACTCAGTTTCTGTTTTCATAAAAATGTAGTAAATGTGTGTATAACACAGTTGCAGGTAGAAACATGAAATATGTTTTTTGTAGAAAACTCAATAAAAATGCATTAAGGAAAAAGGCCCCAAATCCAGTAGTGCACTGCACACATGCCCAAATTTACTAGGATTGTTTACTTCAAAATAATACATTTAAACATTTGGCTGCATTGACACCTATAAAGATGTTCAATTTGATAATCTCATAACACTGAATCTATAATTTCATTAAAATTTAAGTACAACTAATAACACTTTTCCAGAAAGTATCCATTACTGAACATAGAGAAGGCTGTAAAGAGAAAAGCAGGCCCTCTACAGTCTGTTAACTTTAAGAGTCACATTTTCAAGAGTTAGATGAAAGCTTCAACATAAAATTGCATACCTGTCTTTGAGTGTGCATGGATGTTTAGACACCTAAATTAAATAGGATTAGCAAACAGTACAAATTTATTCATATACTGGTGTTGACAGATGTCATACTCCCTTCTTTTAAAATGTTGCTTTAACTAAGTTGATTGAGCATCTGTGAGGAGTGCCGGACAGATGCACAGGAAACTGCAGCTATGTTTGCGTAGAGCAAACACATTAGTCAAAAGTATCAGCAGTTTTTTGACACTATGCTGCCAACAGCCTTAAGTCCCTGACCAGAAAGGACCAGCACTAGAAGAACAGTTTGGTTTACATAACTATCAGGATTTAATTTTTTTTTAGATTTTCTAGATAATATCTATTTAAAAAAAAAAAAAAACAAAACACCTTGTGATAACAATTAATTCCATGGAATTAATAGTTCATTAATAACTGCCCAGCAGCTGGTGTGTTGCAACACATTTTGTCATCATTGACAAATTTAAAACAATGAGAAGTTCCCTGTGTCATAAGCAGGGACCCAAGCCATCTGGGTCCTCCAGTTCTTGGCATCCTCTAGTTGCAGTTCAGTCCCAGAATAAATTCTATAATCACAGAAATTACAGCTATCCATAACAGAAAAAGAAAATGGCAAAATAACATCTATTTAATGAGAACCTCTCTCTGTTTCAGGACAGAGAAGGTTTACTAGAGTGTCGATACTCACTATTCCTATCTGAGGGAGACCAGAAGAAGGGAGGCCAGGGCAGAGCTCTGACTTTAGGTAACAAAGGTGCTAAAAGTTTCTAAAAATGATGCTATGCCCCAAACAGTGATTAATGTCTTAATCTCAATAAAGGAAAATGTTTTTGTCCTTTCCATTATCCAGATAAACATCTGCAATATCCATTAAATAGCTTTTTGGTTTAAGATAGCGGGATTCCATTCAACATTTCTAATATCAGTGCATGATTACTAGATCAGATTGTGTCAATCCTTAAGCACTTTGGTTGATGGAAAGTTCTCTTGCTATTTCTGGCATGATAAAATGCATTTCAGTCATTAGCAATAGCTTCTGGTGCTGTAGATGTGGAGTCAAGCAAAAAAATGAAGCAGGTAAAATTCTTCACAAGCTAAAAATCCCTTAATACAGAATTTTAGTGTACTTCTGTCAGAATGTTTTCAACCAAACAGAAGCAAAGTGGAGCACCATTATACTAGCCCCAACGAAGAGACAGAAGCCACAAAAAGCAAAGCAACACAATGCTAAATCAGGGAAAGGGACTGACCATGTTTGATAACAAACAGTGAAGAGAAGCACAGTAGAGGGTTGTGAACTAGGAAAGGAAGTAGAAAACAGCCATGTCATGAAAGAATTACCTAGGTCCTTTTTAAATAAGTTGTGCCAGAAAGCATAGTATGATGAAATGCAAACTCCTTGAAACTTGACAACTCTATTGACTACTTAATTAGGGACAATGCTCGTAAAGCATACAAAAAAAAAAAATCTTACTAAATTACTATCTATTTCACAGGCAAGTTAATTTGGTGTAGCAGTTGGAATTATAAGTGATGAATAATAGCTTTTCTTTTTATTTAACGTTCATATCTAATAGTCTCCAAATGTCTTAATGGAACTAGCAACAAAAACTTGGAGAAAAGCTAAATAAATTACTGTTCCCCAAAAGATCCTAAATGACTGAAAGGATACTGAATAAAAAAAAGCACACCAGAAATAAAATACATTTAACATCATTCTTACACCATGAACGCATCTATTATTCATAAGAGAGATGGAAACAACCTAAAGGGCTTTTCAGTGATACCAGAGATGCCATAAGAAGCTTATGACTTTATCCCAAAGTTCAGGATAAATCCAATACAGAATATTTTAATACAGAAGAATAGTATTAAAAACTAATTCTATATTTAAGAAGTGGACCAAAGTGGACTAAGAGTAAGGGTGTGCAGCACAGCATGACAAACTACTATGTGGAGGAGTTTATGAAACAATAGGCTGTAAGGACAGACATAGCATGATGATAGAGCAGCTCCAAAACGAAGCCACTTTTGATGCTGTACCTGAAACTGGTCCCTAAATCCATTCTTGGGCTCACAGAATGGAAGCTTTTAGCTATATAGGGTTTTTTGAAGCAAATTATTATTATTTTTATTTATTTTATGGTTTTGGCATTCAGCTTTTTAAAATAATCTACAAAGCCAATAGATAGAATGAGAGAAATACAGAAGAAACCAGAATACAGAAGTACTTCAGGGTGCATCATTGTGTTTGTTATTGTTTTTAATTAGCTTCTTCAGTAAGAAAACATGAAATGCTGTAGTCTAGTGGTGCTAGCATTACATGTCATGATGCACAATTTGTATTGAGTTCATCAATTCATTTGCATTCTGCAAGGGAGATGTAAAATTTACTCTTGAATATTCTAAGTTACACATAAGCACAAAGTTAATGTTCCACTGACATTGCTGTAAATGTTTCTTGTTAACTCAGCAGGCAGAATCTAATCTAATTTTTCTCTTGCAAGCACCACAGACATAACATATTAATAAATTCCTAACAGGAATAAACTGTTCCATTTGTGAAGCTGATAAGAGGTCAATTAAGTACAAGGCCACAAAGCAAATGCGTGAGAAGGGATGGAATAGGCATTACCAAACAAATACTGCACTTGAGGTCAAAAGAGGCAAGAAAACTGAAGTGTTGAAGTGCTAGTGTCTTCTAAAGAAGACAGTAATAATATAGAGATTATTTAATGCTGAAGAATAGTTTTGCATGCTGATTATCACTTACATATTTCTTCTCCTGATTGGTTAAAACTGTCCGTATTCCTATTAAAGACTTTGCAGTATCTGTCCTCTTTACTTACAGAAGTTAAAGACAAAAAAAAAACCCACCACATAGGACTGTTATATAAAATAATGGTACTAGGATATGTTTGCCTAAACCACACTTTTCTCTTTTCATTATCTATTCCAGTGTCCAGCTCTTGCTAGTTTTAAGTGACTAAGAAATAAAACTTTTAAGATTCCTTTGGGAAATAAAATTTCCCAATAGATAAGTCTATTTTGGAAAGTAAATTTATCTCTTACCCTATGTTCATTTTGGACCAGTGAAATCGTCATTAAAAGCCCATGAGCTATACTAAAGCTTTTTTAGTGTTTACTTCACATTTAGTACTTCCATGAAGAAAAATTCCAAGCACTGATGGTTTTCATTTAGTTCGCGTTTCCAAAGCAAGTATATTATAATTGCATTTTCAGTTTATGAAAGCTTTCTAAATATCACAAATCTTCCCTGAATGCTGTCAGCTGTAAATTTTATTCTCATTTAAAAAACAATTGCTGTAGGTTCAAAAATTCTGAAATTATAGAACAATACATTCTTAAAGCAGTTATATGAATGCATGAATTCAGATAATTAACTAATTCTTTGGCAATATCGTGGTATGCAAATTAACCATCTATATACATAAACATCACTAGTTTAGCCTGCGACATACCAGATGCTTCGGTTAGGCTTTTAGTCTCATACCTAGTCACCTTCAGGGCTGCTCAGTGGCTACTGGAAAGCGTTTCTGAAGAATTGCTAATTCCATGCTGAAATGGGTGAGCTTATTTGCCCATCGTGGGGCAAGGATCTCCATCTCTGATGACTGTAAAAGGTGACCCGAGCAGCTCGCTGAGGCATCTAAAAGTGCCTACTTGAATGCTGGGAAGCTCCATATTACTGAACTGCCCAAGACCAGTTTTCTTTTGACCTCTCTCCCCTTATATTTCCTCAGCCTCTTAAAAGTAGCCAAGTATCTTGGACTTTAAAGTCTTTAAAATGAGATTATGCTCTCTAGGTAGCATACTTTGTTAATTAAACACCTGTACACACAGAGGCTCTCCAGCACTTGGCAACAGACCTTGTTACTACATTTTAGGAATTTGTTTCAGTTTTACTTCAGGCTTGGATCTCGAGGTTTTAATTACTTATTTTAGATATTGCTGAGTTTCCCTGTCTCAGTATCTAGGACTTCGCACTGCAATGCTATTTTAGTTGAGGCTTTCTTTAGAACATTTTAGTGAGTTGTGTTGTAGTAAGATCTCTTTCTTGGGAAACACAATAGCTTCATAGTGAAGTGCTAGAATTCAGATAGCACTCTGCAAATGATATCATTCTTCCCTAATCCCTTTTTGATCTCTGCTCATCTTCAAAGATTATTATATGGAGTGCTTAAACCCACTCCTTCCGCATGTGGTACCTGCAGCACATGCTATCTGCTCTTCTACTTGCAGCTTGCACAAAGAACACTGGAGGTCACTCTAGCATTGCTCAAGTAACAATTCTCTCTAAAGATAAACCAAGTTTTTCAGGATTAATTTGAATGTAGTTGGTTAAATATAACACTTTGCGTGTCATTTACACAAGTCAGCCAACTCTCATTTATTATATTTTACTGAAATGGCACATTTAACTCAAGCTCTGGATTGACATGAACACAAAATAAAGGTAACTGTCATTTAAAGAAAAAATAAATTTCTTCTTAGTCCTGCTAGGAAATAAAGGCTCCTAAATTCAAATTATGAAAGTTGAACATCACTGACTGTGAGACAAAAGGAACACAGTCTATTTCCATGTTTCAGTAGCTCAGGATACTGCATGTATGGTTTAGATGTCTCAAAATCTGTGCTCATTGCAGCCAGGCCTATGGGCCTGGAATGGTTAGGCTATAGAGTTTCCCCTTCCAGGGAAGGCCCGATGGAGAACAACTGAACCCAAGTGTTCAGATCCAAGCTCCAGATCCAAACCTCACTGGTCTTACAAATGCATGGGCTATTGTTACACAGCTGTCAGCCACCCAGAGGTTTCCAGGAGGACAATTTGTAAGCAGTCCCTGTGTCTTTATGTCACTGCACAAAACTGTGCTCAAGTATGCAGTGTTCCAAAGAATATGGTCTCACCATTCGTGAGCCCAGACCTTGGTTTTGGCATCAAAAAAGTTTAGTTTAAAGCAGCAGCTTGGTTTTGCTATAGGTAGTGTGGGCATTTCCATTGAATCCAAAGGCCGAGTATAGTCTGAGCTCTGTATTCAGTCAATGTCTATAACCACCTCTCTCTTCCAAGTAAATAAGTTCTTTTGGTACTGAAACCACATTGTAATTTATTTTTGCCGTGTCTTGTTTGGGTTTTCTGCATTTTGCATGGCTTCAGAAGATAATTGTCTTTCCAGCATAATTTTCAGTAGATTTAAAACACATGCCTTGACAAGGACATCAAATACAAACTCCAAAACATGGTTCCATAATTTAGCATTGATGCCAGTTAACTTCATTCCTGAGACACAGGAATTGTGCTGTTGCAGCTTGTGGCAGCTATTAGAACACAGAGGCTGAATAGTGTGAGACCTCCAGTGATGTGAATATTTGCATAGTACTGACATTAATGATACCATTCACATTGATTTTGCTAGCTATCAAACTCATGTAAAATAGAAACAAACATGATTCCTCATTTTCTCTTAAACATTTTCCTGAGGCAGCTCAAAACTTCTTTGTAGATAAGTTACAATTTCCATATTTTCTCAGCTTACAAAAGGATTATCCTAATTTTAAAAAGCTAACAAAAATTCTTAACTACAGAATTGTATTTAACATTTCAGTTGAGAAAAGGAGTATTTTAAAAAGGCCCTTCTTCAATAAAGTACAGGAAAAAGTTGTCTAGAGTTCTCAGAAACCACTGTACTAAGTACTACCAGGTAATACTTCAGTAGAAGTGCAAGCATTGTTTCTGTAGTCTAAAAACAAGACCATTTTGATTTAGACTTTAAGAAGGTTTTAGTGTATGACTCCCAGTAATACAATGGATTTTAATTATTTTTGCACATTTCTTCAATGAGAACACCAGAGCAAGGCATCTGGAAAAGCAGGGAAGGCATATTTTGTATTTCATATAGGTAAAGGGTATTTTTCCCACATACAAACTGTCCTTATTAAGTGGGCAAAATTCAAAATGTAGAACACTTAAGAGTTTCCTGGGTAAAATAACTTTATGCAAATAACATAAAAGACTCGGGTGGTAGCACGCCATTATTGCTTAGATCTCTATGTCATTAAACAACTTTAAGTGGCAAAAGGCCTTCATTAATGACCAGAATATATGTCTAAGTTACTGCCCTTTATTCATCCTGGAAATGTCATCTATTTAGAAGGTGAAGATTTTGTGTAGTCATCCAGGATTTCTAGATATCCAACAGTTCACTCAAAGCTTCAAATTGCCTGCGAGATGACTGGAAATCTCAGTCCATCCATCCTGCATGTGCTGCAAGGCAAATACGCGCAAGAAGCATATGAAGAACGATATATAGCACATATGCTATAAATTTCTGCCCAAGATGGGGGGCAGGAACCAACCAAAAACCCAACAACTGTGGTGCAGTCCCTTCAGGATCAGTTAAAACAAATACCCTTCCTTGAAGGGGTATTACCCTGAATTACAAATCTGAACTTAATTGTTATAATTTGGTTTCCTTTGGCTTTGAATAGTAAAATGTTCTTGCATTTCATAAGAACTTCCTAAAACAAATTACTTGCATGGATTTCAAGTGGTCTGTTTTCTGTGAAGAAAATAAATCTGCAGCAGATCCATTAGTGGAGGAGTAAACAGCTCTGCTCCTTGTCGTCAAATCAATTAAAAAAAAAAAAAAGGTTTGTACTAAAAGCCCCAAGTCTTTTCTGGCATTTACACCTGAGAAATACTTTTCTCTGCAAGCAAACAAGATCTCTGACTGTCTCCACTTCTTTTTCTGTTCTTTAAGAAGTTCCCCTTGGCTATAATGTGGTATACTGAAGGCACTACTTTTCCTCACCGTGCTCTTCACACGTTTGCCATTCACATAATCATAAAAATTTGGTATAATCCTGTTGTTTGTCTTCACATGTATGAAACCAGGTACGCTATGGGGTAAAGCCAGCATCTTGTCAGGCCTAAGGCAGTTTGTGAGAGCCTTACCCAAGCATACAAAGCTACTTGGACACCAGCAAAACAGTCCAAATCACTTGGGTGTAAGCACATTAAACTACCAGCAGTTTAACAACGATCATTGTGATGCTGAACCACTGAGCTAAATAGGGAGATACAGAGTAGGGTAGTAAGAATCATTTTATCTGTTAATGTTTTTTAAGTGTTCCTCATTATCTAAAACACAGCAAACAGAACGAGCATAAACTCTAAATGAAGTTTGATTTATATTTTTTTTATCTCCACAATAACACACAAAGACAAACAGGAGAGAAAGAAATATACAGATAATATCAACAGTAGCATTTAATCCTATGCAGTTCAGTGCAAAAAAAAAAGAAACTAACATGTAGTATCAAGTTTGCTGTATGAGTCCAGCCTTGTACTTGTCTGCTTTAGAGGGATAATTAAAGGTCTGTTACCACAACAGGCCTGCATGCAACCGAGGGACCAGCTCTGTTTCTGCAAGTGGTGCATAAACACTGTTGTTGTTACTGTTTCCCATTGAAGTTCCTAATAAAATTCTCTATTTGTTTTCGTAAAGCAGAAATGAGCAGCCATACCTGTCTGACCACACACTAATCTAACTCCCAATTGCTAATGAGCAATTAAAGATAAGGATTCAAAACCTTTTTAAAAGCCGTATTAACCTAAGTAGTGAAGAGAATTTAAATATTGAAGTGTAACAAAAATAACTGAGTTCTTTTAAAATTATACAAACACTTTGTGATTTCTAATGTCTGTCTGTTCCCTACATTCCCCACTTCAGGTTCCAGTGAAAAGTTCTAAAAGATTACTTCATAAACCTAGTTTGAGATCTTTATTAATCCAGCAATATTTTTGGTATGGAGGAAAGTTAAAGAATTAAGAATGCTACTTGATCAGTAACTCATAAAAAAAGCCTGGGGTGGGGGAGCACAATCTCTAGCTATTTTTTTTTTAAATGTTAACAAAAGCTGTGACTGTAGGAGGGAAAATAGGGTAAAATTCCTAGCATAAACATTCTCTGCAAAAAGGGTGAAAAGGATAATGCTTATTTTTGTCCATTGCCGTCAATGTATAAAGTCAAGTTACATTTAATTTCCATTACACTACTGCTGACACAACTATTATTAGGGTAAAAAAAAAATAGCGTGAATGAAATTACATATTAAAGTCATACGATAGAGAACTTTGGTAATGGTTGAGAGAACAGAATTGGTAAAAAAAAAAAAAAAAAGGAAAAACTTTAAGATAACACCACTGTAAGAAGGAACGCAGTGCCTGGTATTTACTGTATTTTCTAGTAGTTGTGGCTGCGGCTTCAGTAGCGGAGCCGAGCGCGGCTGCAGCGCTCCCAGGCGCGTTTCACAGGAGCAGGCACAGCCGCACGCTCCAGGCTGGAAAACCCAGCAGCACGCGAACGGGCGTTTATTTTTCCCGAGCTGAATCGCTGCGCGGGAATCCGCGGAAGTCAGCACCTCGTTCGAAAGAGCGCAGTGACGCGCAGCGGCTCTCCGTCCGCAGCGAGAGCGGGGCGTGCGGCGGGGGAGAGACTGAAAACAGGCGGTGAAAAGGGGCGGCACAGCTCCCGCGTCTGCTTCCGCGCGCACAAACGTTCTGTGTGAGAAATAAACCCAGCACCCGCTCCCGCAGGGCCCTCCGCCGGGCACGGCGGGGCCGCCATTGCGGCGCCTCTCCCGGCCGGGCTGCGGGGGTGTGGCGGGGAGGCGCCACGGCGCCCATTGGCCCCGCGGAGCGCGGGGGGCGGAACTTCCGCCGGCCGAGCGCCCAGTAAGGCTTCCAGCCCGGATTTGTTGCTACCAGCAGCAGCGATGGCCGAGTGGTTAAGGCGTTGGACTTGAAATCCAATGGGGTCTCCCCGCGCAGGTTCGAACCCTGCTCGCTGCGGCCCACTGGGGGTTAGTTTTTTTTGCTTCTAATTACCCCCTATCCTCGTCTGGTGCTTAAAATGGTACAGCTTTTACTCCTCTGGTGTTCTCTCGCTATTAAGCATGCCTCAGCAGCAGCAAGAAGCATTATCGAGTATTTACCATATTGCAACTCGTTACGCCATGCCTATACAACTTCCCTGCTTCCATCCGCTTTTATTTAAAGCCATACCAAAGCAGCAACAGGTCCCAGGGCAAGTTTCCATCACTGCATCTAACACACTTGTAATAAGCAGCATTTGGTGGAGGTAGGAGAAGGGCACGTTGCAATCAATGTTCTTGCCACAGCTCACCTTCTAGGTCCTCTGTAGACAGGACAGGTGCTCTTCAAGGGCAAAACTCAGGATTTGCCACAGTGCCCTGATTTGCCCTAAGGGCTATTGTCCTGCCCTTATGTCCTACAACTGATACCAAGTAAATAAAATCTTGTAAGCAACAGGTTACTCTATATTGAATGTATTTGCTCCATCAAACCTTCTCTAGCATGCAGGAAGCTGCTCTGATTACTCCTAGACCTCCAATGAGGGGATCAGATCATCTTTTCCTGCCCTTCACAGCCTTCTGCACAGGCATGAAGCACACGTGCACACAAAATCTGGCAATGAGGGGGAAAAAAAACCTACAGAAGTTATTATGCAACTAATAACCAGGAAAAACGTAAGAACAAGGCACTTCTTCCTACACATACATGTACCCCCTCCCTGCCTCTTTCTGACTGGCTTAAACTGAGTTCTCCACTCAGATGTGTCAATCTCCTCCTATGTCTGACCCCAGCATTAGTGAGGAGCTGAAAAATCTGCCAAGTCACATAGGAGAAGGTGGGAAATAAGAAAAGGGACATTTCTAGAGAGGCCAAAATAGGCTAAAGGAGGAACAACCACTTTCCAGTCCAGTCTCTCTCAAAAGACAAGACAAAAACCCCATGCAGACACACATGCAAACCCATTCTTTCTAGCATCATGTTTTGTTAGTGCAACTTAATTTAATCAGAAAATGGAGGCAGTGGAAGAAGGGGAAACATTGAAATGTCTTTTCTTTTGTTCTGAGCAGGGAAAGAGAGGACAAACAAACAACTGGTTAAGCTGACAGCAAAATGAACATTTCAAAGTGCTCCCTAACAAGGCTTCCAGGGATTTCAGGTTTGGATGTTTGTTTCTATTAGGGCAAATGCAAGTGTTAGAGGTTATTCTTTAGAGGGAATCTTAAACTGGTAAATAACTGGCAACGGTACTGTCTAATACACGACCATAACATTAGGCATTTCCCTGACGTTCTTACATGTGAAGGTATGTGCCAAGGGATCCTGGAATCAGACATCTTATCTCAGATGTTGCAGAAGAGACAGTTTTTAAATTTAAGAGTACTGACTTAAGCATCCTTTGCTAAGGTGCAGCACACGTGCTACTTTTACCTTGGCATGTTTGTATTCTGACAGCAGCTTAAAATTGCGTGCTTAGAGCAGTACAACGTTTGTCACTCTGCAAAATAGCAAAGTTTTAGTGAGTGCACACATTTCAGATAACAAATCAGAAAAACCCAAACAACTACTTATTTTCAACATAAGGCTTGATTTTGTTTAACCAGTGAGGAATTTAAACTCCTTTTTTCTTTCATAACTTGAAGATCCCATCCCTATAACCTGGAACAGATGAGAGAAACTGTTTTTGTGTAATACAGTTTTAGGTAGCTTTCCAAATTAATAAAAAGACATTATTAAAAGAGTCAAAATACTAAACACAGTGGACAAGCTTTGCACTAAGTCCTTCTTTTCCATTTCATCACTGAAGAAGTTGCCAGTTTTCTTACTACTTTTAAGTGTCTTATTCCCAAAAGACATGTTTCATTGCTTTAATAGATCCAAAGACAAAGCACCAACTCAATAAATATTTATTAGGAAGTCTGCAACTTCAAGGTGTCCTTTTGACTGGGACCTCGCTGGAGATGGAAATGTCAAGTGACCAACACCAGAAGACATGGCTATATAAAATTTTATATTGAAAAATAAGAGGCCAGTCTGTCAGAAAAGCAACAAAAATCTCCTCCGTCTAAGGAAGTATTTGCATGTGGTGAACTCTAAAATTTGCAGTCAAAAAATAAAAGAGCAGCAGCAAACACCCAAGTTATTTCCCACCCTCACCCTTCAGCAAGATTTATGAAAATGTTCCCATCAAGATGCTAAAGGGAGAGAACCATATGGTTTTAATTGCAGTTATTTTTTTGTAATTTTACAGAAGAAAGTAAGGACTACCGAGTGTTCCGAGTTCAGAGCTCTGCTCTTGACTCCTGTCACTTTTCATCTTTATTTTGTACCAAAGAGTTAAGATGGTACTGTTCTATCTGCTTCCCTGTTTAAACATCAGCTGTAAGAGTGAGAAGGAGCAAGGCAGTAATAATCCTGGTGCTGGAGTCCAGACCCCAAAAAGGTACATATGAGTTCAACACGGTACAGCTCCATATCTCAGCCGCTTGGTATGATTTGCTTCCCCAAACCTGGCTCAGGCCCACTGCACAGTACCTTCAGGGATCAGGGTGCCTCCAGCCAGCCAATCAAAGAGATAGATGCTTAAGACATCCAGGCTCCTTCTTATCATCAGCTATCCACACTGACACAAGCAGCCTAATCCTTTGGCAGTGGCAGGCAAAGGATGGACATAGGAATCCTGGAGAAGACTCAGACCCTTAGAAAGTGAGGACAGCAAGTAGCAGAAAGCACCAGAGGCACCCAGGCCCAACCAGCTGAAGCAGTCTCTTACTCCTCTGGACCTTTCTGCTTATTCTCCTGCCCTTCCATCCCATTGATATCGTTCATACAGAATTGTTTATAAGAAAGAGGAGGAGCTGACAGTCCTCTACCCAGCATAAATTTAGAGGCCTCATGGAAATTAACTGCTAGTAAAGGACCAGCTCTGACAAAGTACATGTAGTTTCTGTAAGGACTGATGCCTGAGAGCTGTTGGCCTTTGGTGCAGAGTCCTTCGATATTTTTGGAAAAGCAGTTTCGACAAAGCAGCAAGGAAATCATTTTGTCCAAAGCACTGAGAACCACTTTGCACATCAAAACTGAAAAGCTTGCAAACATTGGCAGCAAATTTCATTTCTCTGGAAGTAGCCCCTGTCCCTCACTGCCCCACCAAAAGAAGGGAACAAGAGCAAAACACTGTGAAGATGGAATAGAAAGGAAAGAAGATCAGTTTTCTCCAGCATCCATCACCTGTGACAGGCTATGATATCCATCAGAGACCTAGAACTTGTAGAAGTTCCCAGTCTATATTGTGCACCCCTACAACAACTCAAGACACAAGCCTTTTAAAGCTGGGACAAACAGAGCACATGGAGAGGCTCAACTTCATTAGCATGGGACGGAGGAAAGACTGCTGCAGTGAAGGTGGAAGAGCAAACATACACAGTGCCTGCCATCAGAGGGAGGCTTGGCAACTCTTACAGCAGCAGGATGAGCATGTACACTGGGCTGCAATAAAAATACCTGGCATAAACTGACTGATGAATATCACCCCGTGTGACAGTGACAGAGGCTGACAGCTTACTGAGCTGCTTTATCTTCTGCTGCGTAACTTCATCAGCCTCACAACAGCTTCACTGCTTGCCTCCCCAGCAGCCTTGTCTCTCATTTCAGGATATGACCGTATAAGACAGCAATGTTCATGTTCAGGAAATTAAAGCTACTCAGTATCTGTTTTAATCATCTGGATATTTGCTTCCATTATAGAACATATAAACTGCCTTTGTCTTTCCCCATCTCCCTTCTCTGACTCAGAGAGAAAAAGGCATTCAGGAAGTGACCTGACCTATCATTCAGCATTATTCAGCCTGAGATTTTAAGTCATATACTATCTGTATTCATCATCAAAACTTTCTTACATTGCCACTTGGGAAACATTGGCGAAACAAAAAGTTTGTGAAGAAGTAGAACATTCTCAATCTTTTGTATTCAGCATTTGCACAACAACAGGTATGACAGCAGTAATTAAAGATATATTAATTTTATATAACTCTAGAACCCTCCCAGAGCTGTTCAGCTTCATTGCAAACAGATGGCTAAATAGCTGCTTAATTTCTAGTATTACAAAACTAGTTGATACAGTTTTAGAGACCTAGAAACACGGCATTAAACAACATGTCCTATTCTCAGTATTTTGTTATCATTATCCACCTGAACCTCCATCTGCTATCTCATAACTTTCAGCTGAAATCTCATCAGCCCTCCCAAGACCAGTAATGGCCAAGTTTAATCAATACTTTTGGTGAGACTCCAGAGGATCTAGGCTCACTTTACAGGTTGGTTTGTTTTCCTACCAAGCTAAGTCAAGTCATTTCAAGCTATAGCTAACAAAGCACTCATGCATGGTAATGCTCAATTGCTGTAGAGTGGAAGCACACAGGTAATCAGACCCCCCTCAGATACCCAGAAGGTTCAGGACCCTTTGTTACCTACCTAAACAACTCACAGGAACTCCTGAAGAAGAAGAAGAAAACAGGACCTCACCATCCCTTGCAGTTAGCTTCTCTCCCCTAACCTGGGATTCAGGGACCATAATTCTAATATATATTATCTGGGGTTGCTGCTGTTGTTCCCCACCCCTACACCTCTCCTCTCACAGCTGTTTCCACTTTGCAAAGAAAGTTAAGTTCTCTGCGGGCCACTGAAAATCCACTCTATTGCCTCTTATTTGCATCTTTGCAGAGCTTGAGAGACCCAGCTCACAACCTGTGCTCCAATTAACATTTCAGCATGTGAAGTATTTTGTGTGCTTACCAGTGCTGAGGCCAAGGCACCACATTATTGTGGATAACATCACCTGGGACATTTGCTGGATTTTTTCGTGCTTCTAGCAAAAAAGCTTCTAAAAATACTATATATTTTTAAAAAAGATAAGCAGTTTGTGCTTGGGGGGTGCACCCTGAATGATCTAACATTGAGTAATTTGTTATGCTTATGTCTTTCTAACACGAGGGAGAACTAGGCTGCCCACTTATTCCAGTTAACTGTTCTTACTGTCCAACAGGTCAGGTCCCACCAATGCTGTCCCAAAAGCAAAACAGGCTGCACAGCTTCCTCTTGCTTTCCAGTACCTCTGGCTTTGCTCTGCTAGGAATAGGTTGATTCAGCTCTGTTTGAGAAATACAGAACATTCGATCATTTCAAGTTAAATATATACATGAGTAGAAAAACGTCTGTACCAGAATACTAGAGCCCCAGTTAATTATCTGCCCCCTTCGCTAGGGCAAATACAAATTAGAGTGCTGATCTCTAGCAGGTATGTTGCAAAATACAAGTTTTGCCATCAGCTTGCACTGGGCTGAGAATCTTCCAAATATCTGTAATTAATCATCTGGAACAAATTATCTAAAGGTGCTTTGCCAAAACCATGTAATAATTGGCCAATAATGACATCAGTTTTAATGACATGAAAAATTAGTTTGCTGTTCAAAGGTCTATTGTTTACTCATTTCTCAAGGGAAATCAGCTGGTTAGGTGCTAAACCATCCATCCAGCTACTCCCTTTTACCTTAATGTGAAACAGAGAGAGGAGAATCTGAGCTGCCATCTGATTCAAAGTACTCCAGCTGGTTGCATTTCCATCTTTTTGTTAAAGAGAGAAAAACTGTACTCCATTGATTTGTGTCCTTCGCATGAACTGGAGTATCTTCTGTTACTACCGTTGGACGTTCTTTAAAGTGCCTCCCTATAAAACGGATTGAAAGTCTCTCTTAAGCAAATACCTCTATATAAAGGAAAGCAGTATATGCACTAGAAGAAAATTTTTAAGTACATTTAGTAGATACTACAGACAGTTATTAGTCTCATCGCTATAATGTTTTCAGCTGCAAAATATGCAAGGGGAAAGTATGTAGAATAAAAAAAAAATATTTTGGATAAGCAGAATGATGTGCTGTAAAAATGGCTATTGCTACTGATGCCATCAAATCTGTGATCAATGCAGCTGTATCAGCAGAACACCAGTATTTTGAGCTTTTATAAACTGGTACAGACACAACCAGCATTAGCACTCATATCAGCTCCTATAAAGAAAACTGGTACCAGAATAAATACACTACTGGGCTTAATAAGATATATATATTGTCAGGGGTCCCTTGGTAGCACTTGTGTTACAATCTGGAGCAAACAGGCACCAAAGAGGAGAAGTGCAGTAGGTCAGTCAGCACATCGTACCCCTGCACAGGAGAGCCAAACATGTCACACCAGGGAGAGAGACATCGTAATACTGTTTCCATGTTGGGAGAAGACTGTAGTTTTCAGATTAGGCTTTCCATTTAGATGCACAGGATTCATAACTGGACTCCCTTAAGCTTTTACCCACTGAGGGAACAAGTAAAAAGAAATTCAAAACGGATCTCTGTGGTGGGTAGAGGATTTCAATTTGAAAAATGAAAACGACTCCGTTCTGTAGGCATCCAGTTTTATTTGTTGCTGATGGAATGACTTGCCTGCACAAAAGCACAATGTCAATAACTGACACATTAGTCTGGTTTACAAAGAAGAAAGCAAATACAAAATAAACAAACACAATGTAGCACTTGAAAAGTTGGCCAAAATACAAAACAACTTTCATGGGAGATTCTGTACGCATTAATGCTGACTGGCCTGATTCTTCATTCCTCACTATACAAACCCTGATAAGACCCTGTCTGCCAGGCCGGAGCAGGGAGGGAAGTTACTGTTGAGCCACAGGACAACGCTGGCACACATACAAGGAGTATCATCTGTCCACGAATAAATCTCAAGAAAGTTGCTAGCTGGAGGAGTGAAGTGCTGGAACGGCCTTCCAAAATAAATAGCTGTTCAAAAAGTGTTAAGATAGAAAGCAAGTGATTTTTAAGAGTGCTCGATCTATCACAATGACCTTCTTGGATAATAAAAAGGTTCTTGCTTCATCTATATTGTAAGATCACAATTCTCCAACAAGTTAAGTTTGCAATAGTATTGTGCATGCATGCACTAAATCACTACAGTGAGTACAATGCAGTGGAGAGATGAACGAGAGTACATAGTTTAGACATAAGCAGTTTTGTTTGAAGTTCATTGTCAAATAGCTTTTGGAAGATCATCACTGAGTAGGATGGTATGCTGGAGTCTAACATTGACTTGTGGTCCTACCGAGAATACATTCTTTATAATGTTACAGTATTGAGAAGAATACTACTCACTACACCATAGTTAAGGATACAAGACACAACATAGAAGGTGTTAGACAACTTCCCAAAATCGCTGTATGTTAATACTGAAAAGGGCTCTGCGTATTAAAGCTTGCTTATTAAACAAAGACCTCCATCTGTAACGCTCAGAGCATGTGTGTTAAACCAGGACGAGGACGTTTATTAAGAAAACGTTCACATCACGATGAATGAATACAAAATACGAATAACTTATAACTGCTGGCAAAAAAAAATACTGAATTGTTGAACAGATGATCTCCACGCTCTTGCGTTTTTGCATTTTAGATCTCATAGTTTCTGAATTTCCTCAGAAGCTCTGATGGAGCATCCCCTGACCAGCGGAAACGCAAGTGCCAGTAATTTGCCTCTGAAAATCCTGAGAAAATAGAGAAAGGCAAGTAAATTATTATAAACACGTGTAAAACTTCAGTTGTCTGAAATAATACTTGATAATCTTCTCCCAAAAAAGTATGTAAAACATCGGTCACTTCCAGTGCTCTTGACTAGCAGGGCCAACCTCTGTGTTCTTGGCATTGTTTGAACAAGAACTCAAGCAACCACCAAACTTCAAAGTACGTATCAGCTGGGAAGAGTCCAGAGGAGAACAGAAAGAATGATGGCAGTCCAGAAAACAGGACTTGCAAAGAAATCCTGAGCAAATTGCATTTGCTTAATCCGAAGGAGAGAGAGAGGGTGACATGATAAACCTCGAAGTACGTGAAAGGCGCAGCATGGAGGGAAGGTACGGCCGGCCCTTTCCACATGCAAGGGAGTAAAAGAGTTTTTCAGGCCCTGTGCTGTGTTTCTGTGATCAATGGGCTGTTAATGCTAAAAGGTTCTCTTCCAGTATCAGGAGGCTGAAATCTGTTACCAGACCTACTGTTAAATAAAACCTCTTATTCAGGCTGACATAGCTGCGTGGAGCCGTAGTCCGTCATTCTTACAAACCAGCAGACAGGAACTGAGAATGTCCCGGTTTAAAAGCGGAATCCCACATAATAAATTTTCTTGGACGAAAACAAAAGCATTATCAACATCCTAACATCAGGTATGAACACTGAATTGCACACAGGCCTTGTCACATAAATATATTCTAATATTATATATTTATTGCTAAAGTATATGTCCACTGGATAAATTAAGCAGGCATTTGATGGGTTTGATATTTTTCCCATTCAAATCTATGGAAATTAAATTTAAACTTAAAAAAAAATATGAGAAAGGAGATGCCTGCAAAGAAAGCTCACCATTTCAAGGAACAAGACGATATTTTCTTTACTTTGGAATTCTGCTGTTTTACAAAGGACACAGCGATAGTTTAATGACCAAAAAATAGCAAATAGTGTAATGTTATAGAGCACGATTTTTTTAATATAACATTTTCAGCTATGCCTCACGTACATTTGTTTGTAGAATTTTCTTATCAATTTTCTGCATTCCACAAATGTTTTGAGATTAAATTAGGTTTTGCTACCCTCACAGCTCAACTTAATTTCCTGTTTGATCAAGCTGGGAAGAAATGACAGGACTTTGTTTAATAATAGTTGTCTGATAACATGAGCTTAAAATTATGAAACTCCTGAAGGATCAAGCAGAACAAAGGGTGGCCGTTGTGGTAAGCACACTGGTTTTGGCACGCTACCCTGAAGAACAGACCAGAGATACTAACTGGCCAGGTGACAGCTTTTGAAATACGCGCTTACTCTGGTGCACGCACTGTTTTTGAAAAGACCTGTTCAAATCCAAAAGAAGCCTTCAAGTCTCAATTTTTAGTCCTCACTGACTCATCAAATACAAACTGTGTAAGTACTGAATGCTGGATAAGGGAAAAAAAAAGGAATATAATACCTAAATGTTGTATTTAACATTCTTTAAATTTATTTCTTTATAAATCACTGAAAATAATTGCCTTTTTTTTTATTTTGATGTAGCAGCAAAACTGAACTTTCCGTTTTCGTTTTAGAAGGTTTTTTTCTTCTCCTCCAGTTTTTGGTTTTACTAATAAACAAGCGAGCAAACACAGGGTAGGGAGGAAGAAAGGACTGAAAACTTCAAAATTAAATACATAATAAAGAACATAAAACCCAAAACAAAACCCCAACCCAAAACCACATTTAAAAAGCTACCAGTTAAACATATTATTCTGGCAAAGAATTTCTCACGACTAAAAGCCTCCACTTCAGGCCAATCCCTGGATACTGCAATTTTCTGTAACTGCTGGTTTCACTTACTTGGGGAGTCTGGATTCTTTGAAGACTGTGGTTCCACATCAGGAATTGCAACATCTTCTTGCTCCCTGTTCCCATCTGACAATCCATCTTCATTGTTTTCAGTATGTTGGGTCCAAATCTCATTAGCTATGTTGTTGCTATTGTTCAAGTCAGGAGCTTCTAGCATTTGGTCCTTCTTACTTTGGACAGCCCAGTGCATTGACTAAAGAAGTGCAAAAATTACAAATAAAGAACTAATTCCTAGGCTTTAAAAGATGTTTAATGAACTTCTCTTTTCTTTCTTCTATTGGTGTAATAAATGGTTAAACAAAGCACATAGCAGAGAAGCCTGCGGGTCAACAGGGCAGGGGACAGCATGGTTTCATACTGCAGACAGCATTTGAGAGGATTGTTTATGTCAGGCGGGGATGAAGAACAAAATGTACAAATGTGTCAAATAATTATAAGGGTCTTTTGTCCCGTTTCTCCTGTTATGACTTCTGACGCTTTTTTAGGAGGGCTTGAGTGACTTAGAAAATGTGCATTGTCAAAGCTGTCTTTGACTTAAAGGTGCCCGTTGAAAACAAGACAGTTTGGAAAGCTTTACTCTGAAAGCCTGTGGAATGACTTCTGTTTGGAGCTGAACTAAGCTCGATGGGATACTTCCAGCAAACATCTGAGCACAGGCATAATGCCATAGTTGAAGAATTCTCAAATTTCTCTCGTAAGCAGAATTGAGGTGGGCAGAATCGGCAAGGGGAGCATTTATTCACCTGCCTTAAAATCTGACCATTGTAGACTTGTAATTATCATTCACCCTAATAAGGCAGAAAAAGAAATCAAACATTACGGAATTAGGATCCACTAGGAACATGCTACCAAGTTATCTCACCAGCAAAATAAGGAGGGAGAGCAACCCTCAGAACACCTGCCTCTGTCACAAATTAACACCCCCAGTAGCCTAGCAAGGCCCCTCCAAAGACCTGTGTGAAGCCCATGGCTCCAAGGAACCTACCTTCTACATTTTTCAATGGGCTCTCTCTTTAATCAGATGGCATGAAAACCATCTGAGAAAGCAATATACCAAAAAGAGAACATATTAGACACAGGTCCTAGCTTTGAGAATAAATAAAAGGTTCCTACAAAAGCAAAGCGTGCTAAAGCGTTTGAAAACAGCCCTTAAGTTACTTAAACTTCATCTAATACATATAAAAGCAGAAAATTGATATATTCACTCTAAAACTAGTAGCCTAAAACCCTTCTGTGAATGGCCTTCTACAGTCTTCCAGTTTTTCCTGAACTTCCTCAGTGCAGGAATCACTGTGCATTATTCCTGTCCCCAAGACCTACCACTGCAGCAGAAGTGGTGTAACTCACCCAGTCGCTCGCTGCAACGCTTTCTCTGGACCAGCCCTAACCCCCTCCACCTGAAGGCCCAAACTTGGGCAACACCAACCGTTTTCACGGAGTTGCTCAGGGCCTCCCACTGCTGGAACGGAATGGTGATTTTGCTTCGTCGCCAGTAATCGTAACGTGCTCGGCTCTCTTCATTAGTCAGAATCTCCTTAGCTTGCTGCAGCCTCTGGAAATTCTCCACTAGAACATGAACCAAAAAGATACTAACGCCATTATTTGTTTTCAAAGAAATTAATTTGGGTGTGAAAAGGAACCTGCCAACAATGGCCGAGAGCACACAGAGCAGCGGGGGCAGAAGGAGGGCTGAGTGACAAAAGAACGTGGTTGTGCTGCTCACAGCTTTGCAAAGTTTCAGCTGGCTTTAGGATGATAGCAGCCTCGGTGGACTACTGACATCCGTTACGACTGAGGACTAAAAGGCTTGTTTGTCTGCTGGCTTCAAAATCTCCTAAATTCACGTTCGGAGAAACTTAGAGAGCACAGCAGGCAAAAGGCACAACGCGCCTCCTGTAGACAACCTTCAAAAGGGAAATTAAAGTAGAGTAACACTGCTTAGAAGGAACACACTTACATCCACAGCAGCAAAGAAGTCAGATCAAAGCAAACACTAAGGAAAAAAAAGAGTCAGGGTAATAAAAAAAAAAAAAAGACAAGCAAAAATTCCCAAGCAAGAAGAGGAATCTAAGTGTAGTTCAAATTACCTCACTTGTGCATTTTATTAGGTACGTTTTCTACATACGCTAAAATGTTATCTTGAATACCAGACTGCATGAATGAGGGCTCCTGTTTTTCCCTACAGGGTGATTTTTCATTAAACGCTTACTAAGGATGCAGCTGCATGTTTGTAGAAGGGTTATAAAGATTTAGATTTTATCTATGAGTCACCGATGTTAGTGATCTACTATCATTATTCATTTATTCCAGTTTACAAACTAGAGAGATTTCTTTTGAAACACACTAAGCTCAAACACTAATCAAAATTGCTCACCATAAATCAAACAACAGACACCAGGTGTGGGGGGGCAGTTCTGTTAGGTTTCCTCTTTCCAGTGTCACTAGTTTTCAGCAAATGAAAAGTCTACTTTAATTACTCTTTATTGAGCTCTAAGCTGATGAAATAAAAAATATAAAGTAAACTTTCACCAGTACCATAAAAAGGCATTTAAAGTAAACACAGCATGCTCAGGTAAACGGAGCATGAAGTATTTCTTCTTGACAAACAAAGCTGCTCCAACATTTGGTGCCTGGCCTCCTTTCTTGCTTTAGTTTCAGTTAATCTGGGGGGCAGCGGAGGGTGGTGGTGCAGACAGATAGGACCATGGAATAGTCTCTCGTTTCCCTGCTGCAGTAGCCAGATTTTTCTGCAGAGACAATTGATTCCATTTGGTTTCAGTGGTACTTGTGCTGTCATTCAGAATAAATTAAATATTAGAGATCGGGTTCCTGTTAATAGGTGGTCGATTGTCTCTCAAACACCAAATTTGAGGGACTTTGTTGGGGAATCTCAAAAGTGAAAAATCCCACCTGTTCTCACCTTTTAAGCCCCGCTTTGTCAACTCTCTGCTATTAGGCTAAGCCAGCACACCAGTAAGGAACGCCAAGCCCTGCTGGGAGCTCTGCTCAAGGCAGTGGAGCGTGAGTCTCGTTAACATCTGCTATACCCCCAGCTCTGGTACGTCAGAGGAGGGCGTGGATGAAGTCAAACTCACACAAGTAGGTAGGCTGTGGTGCTCAGTTTATGCTCACCTTCAGTTTATAGTTAAAGGGAGAATTCAAAGGAAAAATTTTGTGCATTAATCAAAATGAGAAGCATATTTAATTATTCTACAACAGATTTTTGGTGGGGACCATAATTATGATCAGAACAAACTTGCTGCTGCGCTGCAAACAGATGGCTACTCGTGTGCTGCTGCATTGGCTTTATTTCCAGTCGTTAAAGTACATTAAAATAAGCTAAAGTAGATTTAATGTGTTCCTGATGGGCTTGATCATGGCAGCAAATTAACCAGGTGACGCAAGTATGGCACTTGGATGCCACTGAGCATTGGAAGCAGGCCAGCTTCATGGGTCTAGAAAGGGATACACTCCATAAATATTTTCTGGATTAAAAGATGTTCTACCATAGAAAGAAAAAAAAATTGAAGGTCCAAGAGAAAAAAAAATATCAAACAAGTGTCTTCCTGCTCTACCACCTAGGAGTGTGCAAGTGTTAGAAAAGAATATTAAAGCTTGCTATTTAAAGACAATATGTTCTATGCACATGACCATGAAAATATACTGGGGGGAAAAGAATATTTCATCAAGTCTTAAGGCTGAATTTAATATCTTAGTCATGGTAATGTAAGAGAAAAAAAACAAACATTGTTTCTAAACAGGGAAGAATACATACCTGCTCTGGGGTTTCCAGGATGTTTGTCAGGATGACATTCAAGGGCTTTGATCTTAAATTCTGCAAGAATTTGTTCAACCTAAACAGAATGTCAAGATTTAAAGTAAGTAAACACATACACACAGAAAAGATTTTCAAATTCACTTTTTGAAAGGGGTTGGGAGGAAAAACAAACAACGCTGAAAGGTTTTTCCTATTCATTTTTACAAGCTTTAGTACAAGCAGCATAGGTAACAACAACCATCTGTCCGTGACTCTGCTTATTTAATTTAATTTTCCGTGCACTCATCCTTGTTCTTGTTTTTGTGATGCTCAGTCATCCAAAATTGTGAGTTGGCTTTAAAAAAAACGTGCAAAGATCATGTGTGCGAAACCCCATTCTCATACGTGACCATGTCAGCAAAATGCAGCGCTTCAGCTGCTCCTCGCTTTGCTTAATCAATTCTGACTTTTAATGAAGGCTCATTGCAGGAAGCAAAGACCCTCTGTATTGCTGAAGATCAGTTTGTGGGATTGGGTGGCTTTCTCCACATCCTTCTCGTAGGAAATTCAGCCAGTACCACATGACTTTTCCGTCTTGGATCCCACAAAGCTAGATAACTAACAGTTCGCACTCTTCTCCTCAAGTTAATTGTCTTTGCCAAAAGGTTGGCTGGAATAAATTTATAATCAAAATTAGAATATTGGCATGGTTATTAGTGAATTACAAGTTCCCACACAGTTAATAGTACCATAAAGTATTACAACCACCGGAAAAACAAAGGCATATTAACAGTTAACAAAATACAGGAAGCCACTGAAGTGGGCATCAGCTCAAATTTTCAGATTTTTCCAAGTATCTTGCTGCTTATTGTAATGCAGAAGCCAAAACTTCTTTGTATCGTTGTAGTACAGCTTAAGCTTTCACAACAATTTGCCCTAAGATACCAATTAGCTACTATTCTTTCCCGTGCTAGAAAAGCTGTTCATATAAATTCCTCATCCTTCAAACCCTGATATCCATATACAATTTAAATTATTTCAAAATTGAGACTCATAACTTTTTTTCTTTAGTGGCCTATAGTGGTATTTTAAGAATTCTGCACTCTTTGCTCTTCTCAGTAACTTCTTCCAGAGGGACAGATATAAGATGGTGTATTTCCAGTCAGGAAGACACTTAAAAATATATGCATTGCACAGAGAACTTGCTGAAACTGTTTACCGTATAGCTAGCTACCATCGCTAAAACTTAGCTGTATAAAGGGGAACTTTAAAGTTAAAATATGCACAGTAGCAGAAGGGTAACATGCAAGTCTTCAGTTCAAAAAAAAATCACTAGCAGGAAAAGTTTATAAAGAAGTTTAAACAAAATAGATGAAATTTATAAAAAAAATACTCATTTTATCAAGAAAGGTATCCAATACCCACTATCTATGAATAATATTGCTCTTGGAAGAAGGACGTAGATTAAATCTCCCCTCTTCCTCTCAAGTCTGGAGATGAACTCAGTGTCCATGAGCTCAATTCTACAAGAAGCCAAGAATGAACATGGATGTTTACTTGAAAACAGGAAAAATCTGTAGAAATCGAGACTATTTATGCTTAAGTTGAACCAGGTCAGACGAAGACCAGCCTATTCAGCACCTGAGATGAAAGCACTGCAGCCGGGAACGTGCTGTCCATGTCTGAAGAAGCCCATGCTGCTGCAAATACTGCACTGCATATTCAAAGTAACGTGACTGCAAAAACACCTGCAACACTTCGAATTTCTGTTCAGTGTTCGGAGTAGTTGTGTGCATCATCCTGAGGGAAGGCAGTCATGGTCCTCAGCCAGCTTGGGATCTCGGTGCCTACTCCCACGTCAAAATAATCTAGGAACATCTGCTGCCTCTCTAAACAAATAATACTTGAGAGGTTATTTGTCAGGACCCATTAGCGTTTATTCCACCTTCTTCATTTCACTTTGAAGCAGTTTGTAAGATCGTTTACATAAATACTGCAACTGTTCGTTAATTGCGAAGCCCTTAAAAGAACGCCTCTGAGGTAGGAAACAGCAGCATCTGCGAAACAAGCCCGCAGAGAAACTAACACCGCCCTCTGCTGGGGTGACTTTTTAGGAAAAAAAAATAATCAAGTTTTTTCTCAGGAAAAGCTTTAAATTGCCTTCTGTAACAGATCGAAGATGCTTACTAGTATCCTTCAGTGACAGAGGTATTTTCCCAGCATTTCACCACTAAGACAGAGGAAAGCCTCTCAGTAAATTTACTGAGCAAAATACAGCTTTTATCCACACTGAATACATCCTTCATTACAAAAGAGAAATCAAAACTGCTTTTCCAATGTCAAAACACAATGCCAGTTAACACAGCAACTAGATTAAAAAATATTAGCATGCCATGAACTCAGAGTATCCAAAAAAATGTTATATGGACACCTGTAGGAAGAAGAACACTTGTTTTAGCTACAAATGGTTCAACAAAAGATCTCATTCTAGAGTAGGTATCTCCTACGAAAAGAAATGAGTAAAACTAGTATTTGAATGTCATTAAAATTAGCATTTTAAAATCATTAAGATGGTGAATGAAAAAGACACACTATTTTTGTTTTTCCTCCCAACCAATGAATACAGTTCTTAAAAAACTAAAAAAAAAAATGTATAAAACATGAGAAACTCAATAGCATCATCAGTGACTGGCAGCTATGAACATCGATTGTATTAGTTGCTTTTTTCATCTTTTAACACTGAAAATATGCTCAAAGATATTTTTTTGAATGTTGTCAAATTGATGCAGTTGCCTCATGATTCACAACTGTATCACATGTTGAACTAAACCAATGAATAAACCACCATTTCGGTCGGATCTATCACACAGTCCCGTTGAACACGACACTTTTAATACACACCTCACTCTGGGATCATAACACCAGTACACAGATCGGAAACTGAGCTTTGCCAAGGGAGATACTAAAAGATAAACGTGGTGAGAAGGAAGGGTCACGGTGCATTTCAAAGAGTCCTGCCTGCACAGATACCCACCTTCAGATCCCCCTGGAGATGGAGAAGCACATTCAACACGTTACTAACCCGGCGGGGAGGTGGGGAGGGCTCTTACCGTAGACAGCTCATCGCATCCTAGCAAGTTGTAGTAATCTTCCAAGTCACCCGGTCTGCAGTTCAGAATCGCATCCATCTGGGCTAGTCCAGAGGGCTTTTCAAGCCGAGGCGCAGTACCAGTACGGAGCTCGCAGAGGGGTTCAGAAGTAGCCCAGGGAAACAGGGAATTTCCACCCAGGTCTACAGCTCTCTCCAGTGCTTTTTAATACTGGCAGCTGACACACATGAATTTTGTTACATTCCCTGCCTGCCATTGGTCCCTGCAGGATGCCAATCCGGTTGCACAAACCTGCTCATGGCAATGCTCCCTGGGATTTGTAGTTGCCAGCGTTGCTTCACTGTTAAACTCGGTCTCATCCAGGCTGAACAGAGTTCTGGATGCCAACTACAATCTACCTGTTTCTGAGGGTTAGATCACACCGTCACGTGTACAGCCACCTAGAGTCAGGCACATACCTAAAGGCTTTCCTGCACCTGAGCCTACATATACTAAAATGTACTTTCTGCTTAATTTTTAATTGCAACTTTTGCCACTGCCTTTGACAAGGGGATAATATGTGTAATTATAGAAAAGAGTAAAGATTACTTCCAAAATAACCGTTACAGGGCTGCAAACTTTAGAGAATGAAGTACCGACCGTGCCTAAGCCTCTCTGAAGGCTCTCTGGGCACACACGTAGTACTTTTCCGAAACAAACAGCTCTGGGACATCAGCTGCATGTCTGAGGAAATTAAGACTATGGAGAGACAACATTAAATACTTAGTCTACTGTCAAATCAAACAGAGACTCTCATGCTAAATTAGTTTCAGATTGCGGCTTGGAGGTCTGTATTGTGTGCAAAACGTGTTCCTTGTAAAGCTCATTTTACCTCGCAGTGAAACGCCTTTAATTTTGAACTGTGATGAACGATCAAGGGCTCAGTCCAACAAAGACTACAGACATTTAACTGTAGTGTCTCCTGTGATTTAAAAAGATCACTTCCTCGGTGTAACACTAACCACTTGCTGAAGTCTTTCCTCTGGAGCCTAAGGAGCTCTATTTTTACCGCTCCCACCCCTGCAAGAGCTTTGTAATCTGAGATATTTCATGTCATCAGATATTGCTGATTCTTTAAACTAACACTAGCAAATAGACGCCTCGAACAGTTACACCATTTTAGAGCAGTGACCTCCTAGGAGAGTCTACGCAGGGTGTGACCAAGGCGAGAACAGCTGCGTGGTAATCAATGAAGGATCTAATGGCCATTCAGAACTGCTTATAAAATACTGAATATAGAATTCCTGCATTTACAAGTGCTTCATTTTATTATCTATGTTATTAATCTTCTGAAATTACCTACATATAATATTAGTCTTCCACTGCTTTCTCTTCAAGGTTGTATTGTCTGAAATTTCCTATTTTTACTGTATGTTCAAATAGCCTGTTAAGATTATAAAATATATACATGTAAAGAGGAAGCAATATTAAACAGCAAAGCACAAGCCTCAGCAAAAACATTTAAATCTGCTAGAAAACACTGCTACCATATTTCTCTGAGTAAACAGAACAATAGATACAGTTTTTCAACAAAGTGGAAGAATTAGTAATTACAAATCTCTCCCTCTACCCCATTCATAACTTAATAATGAGCCAGAGAAGTATAGGAAAGAAAAGAAAGGCTTTTAGCAAGAGATCATGTAAATATTTAAATAGATTGTACTTTGGGGCAGGATAAGAAAACAAACAGCTGTCCCTCTCCCCAGCAGCACTCCTGACATACCGTTCTTGTCCAAGTATTTCTTGCGTATTTGCGTAAGGTGAAAGGGAAGGCTCTTTCACCCTGTTCCCCTCCAGCTTCCAGCGGCTGTTTCTGTGCTGCACGCTAAGCCACTGCTCCAGGCGCTGGATTCAGACAGTAAAACCCTGAGACTTGCAAGCTGCTTGTTCACAGGGAGTTTGCTGACTGAAGCCCGAGTCCCGTCTCTGCTCTTGGCTGGTCACACCAAAGGAACAAGGGCTTTGATCCAAACTGCAGCAGCGGCCATACTTGTGCCCCCCACTCCTAGAGACTTCCAGTGCGTAGGGCACACAGGGCCCCTTCACACAGGCT
This sequence comes from Tauraco erythrolophus, assembly GCF_009769465.1. Taxonomy (NCBI): domain Eukaryota; kingdom Metazoa; phylum Chordata; class Aves; order Musophagiformes; family Musophagidae; genus Tauraco; species Tauraco erythrolophus. The sequence goes on from NC_141473.1 coordinate 36,708,109, forward strand.
GAAGGTGTGCACGTGGAGGACACGAAACAAGGATACTGAACAGTACTCAGTCTTTCCACTGCTCCCACTGACTCCAGTGGTACAACTCACAGAGCAAAGCGTCATCAAAAAATGGAGAGCAGGAGAACCTGGGTATAACACGCAGAAAAAACATAAACATTGCCTTCAGGACAAACTTTATTTGAGAGAGAATCACGGCACAGGACATGGCACAGCTCGTGTGTCGACATGTGTTTTGGTTAGTGTTGCTCGGAGCGTACAAACAGTACTGGCAGTGAGGAAATCTCGTGTTTGCTTTCTGTACCCAGCCACGAACAAAACATGTCCATTCATTCCTAACACGTTATCAACAACTTTGGCTTGTTTAGAGCCAAGAGTGAAACTAAATTCTGGTTCACTGTAACAGGAGGTTTACTATCAATTTGTAAAAGTCATAAACGGCCCTTTAAATAAAACAGCAAGATCTGGAAATCTCTATTGGAATTTATTCCCATAAAACACATCAAATCTTCAAGTACCAGTTCTTCTCAGTTCACTTCAGCAGGTTTGCTTCCTGAGGGCAGGGCACACATTTTCAAGAAGTTCAAGGCACAATATAACTGAAATGAGTTTTGCATTTCGTGCTCCATCCTTGTCCCCACATATGCTCGGAACTGCAGAAACAGAAGAAGACCCGAGCCCTGACCTCCCGATGTAGGGTAACCACTGCAACAACGTCATTCACATGTATAAATGCTTGCAACGTTAGAGGCAGCTTTGGGATCCTTCAGTCATTTCCTCACAGAGACCTTCGCTAAAAGCTTTAGGTCACGCACCGGTATCACACACACACGTTCTGCCTTAGCACGCAGTCCTCACAGAAATCCACAGTACCAAAGCCACTCCTCTCCTTTATATGCTGACAAGAGCATCTTGCACATGGTTTTTAAGAAAGCTGAATCTTGCCGCAGCTTCGAGAAGGATGCTTCAAGAATGCTTGCTTACAAATTGCACAGAACAATAAAAACTTTATGAGTCACCTCTGGTTACGTCATAGCTTGGTTTTGAGAAATAGGTAGTGTAAGAAATGGCATGAACATCTTTTTAGGGGTTGTTAATAGCCAAAAGAACCAGGAAAAAAAAATTCCTCCCCCTACAAATACATACAGTACCTATAAAACCAGGTATCTATAAAACAATCCCCTTTGAAACCAAAACCCATGTATTGATAATTTTAACCCAAAGTTTTTCAAAAGCTGCTGTTACCATGGTCTGCAGGGGAGAACTTCCACCTAATCTTCGTCTTGCCTCTGAACTTAGGGATTCAGTTGTATTAAAGTCACCAAAACTATTCTGCAAATAGTTTGTGATGTTAAGCAGCAACATTAAACAAAACAATGTTTAAATTTATATCCACGAAGTTTAGATCAAAATGCTGTGTTGGCAGAAGTCCCGGGAAAGTGATCGAGTTCTATCCAGGTATGACTTCCAGGTGGAAAGAGACACTGTGCCTAGGAGAGCCCACGCGTGGTACCTCTGTATAGAGTACGCCGTGACGGGCCACGATTCAGCACGGAGGCTGCCCGCTAAGGATTGCCTCTACCGCTTACGTAGCAGAAGAGACCACTGGAAAACCGCCGGTCACCACAGCGACTGGCCGTGCGCATCCCACCAGGGAACGCCCACGTGAAACAGAATGGATCTGTGAATTTCGTTAGAACAAATCCCAGCTCTCCCGTGTGCTGTGCAGGGTCCCTTCCTGAACCAGTCGTTCAGCCGGGCGCCGAAACCCTGGCTCCCCAAAAAGCCTCCCTGTAGCTCAGGAGCCCGGTACCACGCGTGAGCATCCCTACCAAAGCCTCTCCAGGCGGGAGCCGGAACTCCCATCAGTGTTCCTCTTCTGGCCCTCAGCTCTGCTCTCTGCCGACAGAAAACGCGGAGCCGCTCCGAGCCTCTCGGTAAGGCCGCCCGGCCGGCAACCGAGCTGCCGGGGGCTCCGAGGGGCTCTACGGGCGGGCGTGGCCGCGCCGGGTGCCGTGCGGCCACACGGCAGCCCCGCACGGGGCGCTCGCACTGGGAAGCTGTGCCGGGAAACATCCTTTGTCCCTGTCTGATGTCGGGAATACCGTTACGGAGAGGCCAGAGGGCTCCTCGAACGGCTTACGGCGAAAAGAATACCGAGACCCGCGGAATCGCCGTGGAGGCGCCATTTCCCTGCCGGGCGAGGCCACGTGACCAGAAACCGCCATGGCGCGAAGGGCGCACGCACGGAGGGAAGGAGCGCGCCCCGCCGCGCGAGGGTGGGGCGGGCACGGGCGTCACGTGACGGCGCCACCGCCTCCGCCCCCCTCACGTGACCGCGGTTTGTTGTTGTTGTTGCGGCCTCCGCGGGGCGGGGGCCCGCGTGGGCGGCGGCGCGGTCACGTGCCGGGTTTAAATCGCTCCCCGGGGTGGGGGAGGGGGCCGCGGCGGAGGCGCTGCTGCGCGCTGCGCCGGGCGGGAGGGAGGGAGGGAGGGGGGCGGTGGCTGCTGCTCCAAGATGGCGGACGAGGAGGCTCCGCTCCTCCGTCCGCGCGGCGGCGGCGGCCCCGGCGGCGCGGCCGAGAGCGCCGAGCCCGCTCCGAAGCGCCAGCGCCTGCACTCGGAGGATGGCGGCAGCGAGCGGGGCGCGGCGCCCGCCCCACGCCCAGACCGGGGCGCGGGGCCGCCGCCCGCCGCCGCTGTGACGGCGGAGCTGCCGGGCGAGGCGGCGGCCGTGACCGCCGATGGCGGCGGCCGGGCGGAGGCGGAGGAGGACGACGACGGCGACGCGGCGGCGGTCTGGAGCGGCGCGGACAATAGGGCCGGGCTGCGGGGCCTGCCCCGGGCGGAGCCGCCTCCGCAGCCGCGGCAGCGGGGCCGGGGGGAGGGGGCGGAGGCGGCGCCCGGCGAAGACGCGGCGGAGGCGGCCATTGGCTGCAGGCGGGCGCAGTGTTCAAACGGGGCGGCCGCGGCGCCGGCCCCGCATCCCGGTGAGGACCCGTCCCTTCCCCCTCCCCTGCGCTCGGCCCGGCGCGACGGGCCGCGGGCCGCCCCCTCGCAGCCGGAAAGGGGCGGCGCGGGCGCGCAGCCCGCGGCGGACGCTCTGCTCCCCGCCGCGGCGGCCATCCGGGCTTTGCCCCCCGGCCACAGCCCCGCGGGCCGCGTCGCGCACGGAGCGGTCTCGGTGCTCGCCTGCCGCGGCCCGGGGCCGGCGCTGGGCCGTGCCGGGCCCGGGGAGGGCGAGCGCCGCGGGCAGCGGGTGCCGCGAGCGGGGTCGGTCCCCGAGCACACGGTGCGCGCCGTGACCGTAACGCGGAACGCAGACCCGAGCGAGCTGCGCCCCTTTCTCTAAATCAGTCGGTTTCGCTTCTCGTCAGCCCTCCTCGGAGCCGGTGGGTTCTGGTGCTGGGCTTCACAGGAGGAGACCGACTGGGCTCCCGTTTCTGGAAACGCTTATTTTGCTGTGTTGCTGGCAACAAGTTATTAAAAATGAAAAATCGTAAGCCCTGTTTCCTTTTCACAATTTCTGCCGTGATAATTATTTTACTTCCGTTTCTTGGAAGCTTGCACAGGAGCAGCCGTCCTGAACAATTCTTTAAATAACTTCAAGTTACAGGCTTGGTTAAGACTTCAGTGCCTGCAGCACAAAACTAAACTGTCATCTTAGAAGTTTCTTTGCAGGTTTTGTTTGAAGGGTGCTGTCTAGGGCACCTTCCATTGCCTTACTGAAACGGACAGGGCTTGAGGGGGGTGGTTTGTGTTCATTTGGGTTTTTAAGGTAGTGCTTTGGAAAGACTCCTTAAATCATATAAGATACCTGCATTCCGCAAGTAAAGTCTTCCTGTTTCATCCTGGAATGCAGTTAAAGATATTTTACCCTTGACTCCGTAGTAAAACTGCAGGAGATTTCTGCCTGTGCAGCAGCTATCTGAAAGGCAGCAGAGCTGTACAATATGCTTGGAACAGCCTTGGTGTTTAAAAACTTCACTGGAACAGCACAGGAGTAAAACTGATGATCTCTTATGAGTGCCTCATGAAGCCTTTTTGCTCGAGGTACTCAGATCTTCAGGCGTGTTTTGCTGTGCTTTGCTTCCTTCTGGCGAGCGTTCCCTGTGTTTCTTTGTGGAATCAAATGAATACACAGGGAGTGTTACAATCAAAACTGTTACTTTAGCCCGTTTGTATCTCGTCATCGCAGGGTTTCTGAAATAGAAGAGACAATGTGACCTGTATATGATGAGCCTTAAACATTGTAGACTTGCCTAGGAGACATGAAGGTGGTTTTCAGAAAACTTGCACTTCACGCTTGCTGATGTGTACTAATCGACTTTTTTTTTTTCATAATGCTTTTTGCATAATATGTTCACTGACTTCCTGCATAATGAGGTGGAAGCAAAATGCTGTAAATATGTAGATTAAAAATAAGAAATAGTAATGTGAAAAGAGCACCTGTGGTTTCAGAAGAACAAGAGAGCAAGTACAAAAAGCAAATTTCTGTCCTCGATACCTCTTTCCATTCTAATCAGAATAAAATATTGATGCGAACAAGGGAAAGAACAGGACAACGCAATCTCTGAATAAAAAGTGATGGTGTTCTGTGGTGTTCTTTATTTAAGAGTAAACTGAAGTAACCTAGCAAAAATATTGTAGGGGTTTATTCCAACGGAGATTGAAAACGATTCTTTGCTTTAGAGAGCACAACTGAAACTTATTCTCCTTTGTTCACAGTCTTAGATTTTCAACAAGTTAAGCTACAGTTGCTGGGGTTATTTCTAATAAAAAAGCCAAAACCAAAAGTTTAGTAATCTATATTCTAATAAGCTGCTCAGGTCAAAATTTAGATTTCCTCTTAAACGTTAGCTCAGTAGTGCATGCTGTGAGACAAGGATCTGGACTCCGACTAGATACACCATGGAGTTGGATTGAGTTTCTCTGGCTTAAGGCCACGAGCTGAGCTGAAGTCACTATGTCCCACCCTGAGCCAACCCCAGCTGCAAGGTGAAATGGATGAGAGAAACTTAGTGAAGGTGGCTCCAGGGAGCATGTTCTCTGTCATAGCTCAGACATCATCGGCGTGGCTGCGTGGTCCCCTGCTGCAGCTCAGCTGCAAGACAACAGCCTAACAACATTCTGTAACTCGGTCTTATCCGAATGTGCATTTGTGGATTTCTTTTAAAATGCGCTCTTAAAAACCTAGCCAAAGATTGGTCTATAAATGGCGACATGTTTTGATCTTATCCAGTTTCTCAGTAAGCTAAATGAAGCAAGAATTGTAACAGAAAGGAATTTTTAATTGTACTTTTTAAACATTTGGGTTATTTTTTAAGATGCAAAAAACCTTAATGCCCAGCACTTGATAGAAAGAAAATTTCACCAAGGTCACCATCCAGCTCACTGAAGCCCAGTATTAAGATGGCAAACATACTGAAGGCTTGAAAGCATGTCCATAAACTCAAAAAAGGTAGAAATTTTCTGTGTCTGATGAAACTGCCTATTTGCAATTCATTGTCATCAACTTTAAAAGCATACAATTTTAGGTTTTGCGATACATGTAAATGTATATCTGTGCCACTTGGCTCAAGTGTAATCCGTCATTGTTGTGCTGTCTTGCAGATAACTTCCTTTTCAGTGATGAAATCATAGCCAATGGTTTTCACTCCTGTGACAGCGATGAAGATGACAGAGCCTCACATGCAAGTTCTAGTGACTGGACCCCAAGACCACGTATAGGTAGAAGCCTGTATAATGTCCTTGATACTGTTTGCCTTTGAACAGTTACTTTATTCTTCCCAGTCTTCAAATGATTTCTTCCATTGCAAAAAAAATGGCAATTAGTGCTTTTGAGCATCTAAGAGTTGTCGATTGTATTCTGTATGTTACTTAAGGAGCTTAAAAATGAACCTCTTTAAACTTGCTGCATTTTGATTAAAATTGTCCACGTCTTTTTTGTGTGTAGAAGTCCTGCTGTGATCCATATTAAAAGCATACACACAGACTCACTAAACTGAACAGATCTATGGGATATTTCTAGCCGATTTGCTTAGTAGTATTGAACCTTTAGGGAGCAAGAAGATGGTTCTTGTATGATTTTAGCCAGTCTGGAGGGCTCACTGTCCTAAGCGTTACATCCATTAGGGAATTATCAGTCTGCATATGTATTGCATCTTAGCAACAGGGAAGTTAAGCACAGCAGTTAGGAACTCAGTAGGAAGTTCTCGCCTCGCACAGAGGCACGATAACTGCACTGCGAAGGTCACTGGTGACTCGCGTAGGACAGGGGCTTCCAGGGCGCAGCGGGGTTGGGACTTGAGGTCTTTTATCTTACACAGGTGTGATAATACCAGTGTTCATTTTGCCAGTATTGATAAGAATAACAGCAGGAAAACACATTATGACAACACGATTTATCACTTAAAATCCCTCCGTATGTTGTCTTTGCTGATGCCTCGTTCCAGGATCACTGTTGGTACTTTTTAAGTAAATATGTATAAAAATTGTTTTCTTTATACGTATTCTAACTAGCCTTACTGATAGCTATTTGAGTGCTTTTAGTTTAGCTTCTTAAGATTTACCTATTTTTCTTCCACCACTCTGTTCTCGAGTGTTTCTGGAAGGATTTATTTGATGGCTTTAGGAGGTCATGTCTGAAATCATCAGTGTTGGACAACTAAAAGAACCAACAACAATCCATGGATCGGTGGGCCCTATTTGTCCTTTAGAGTGAAGCTTCATGATATGACTAGAAGGGATACTTATGTTTGCTGTCTCTTCAACTTATTGCTGTAAATACCTTTAAAAACATTGGAAAAACATAAATGAAGCCATAAAATGGAGATACGTTGTGCAAAACTTGTTGCTAAATAAGTGCACCTCCAAGAGCCATCAAGTTTGCTGTGAACTGGGATTTCTACCTTAACTAACTTTCTGTGAAATCCTTCATGGGTTAACATGAAATCATAATAAAGAAGGAAAAACCCTAGCTATACTGTCACTTCAGAATTTAGACCGAAACAGGCAGAGGTTCTGATCAACAAAGCATTAAATTGGATTAATAAAATTGTAGTAGCAAGCATTAATAAATGGGAAAATGATCATAATCATCTGAAATACCTGACTCAAAATTATTTTTTTTTAATTTTCTTAGGTCCCTACACTTTTGTTCAGCAGCATCTCATGTTAGGTACAGACCCACGGACAATACTGAAAGACCTGCTACCAGAAACAATCCCTCCACCTGAGCTGGATGACATGACACTGTGGCAAATTGTTATAAACATTCTTTCAGAACCACCAAAAAGAAAAAAACGAAAAGATATAAATACAATTGATGATGCTGTGAAACTTTTACAAGAATGCAAAAAAATAATGGTCTTGACTGGAGCTGGGGTACGTATTGCTGCAATGACAGTGAGAGAATGTATAGACTGTTGGTTAAATTCTTATCCAGTGCTTTACAGCATGCGGATGATGTGACCCTGGCAACGTTCATAATCAAATAGTTGTGCTAGATGGGAAGAGGAGGCACAGCTGCCCACTAGAACGATGTACGCTGCAAGACTGGAGCCTAAGTTGGAAATTACAGGATCTCTCATATTAAACTCTTAAAACAGTTGCTTCCATGCAAAGTAGTTACGGAATGAGATTACATCTGCCTGTTCCAGAACGTTTTATATCCTAGTCATTTTTTCATTTGAAACAAAGGTAGTCATTTTTTAAACAAAATCTCAGCAGATCTCTTAAAATACCTGACGGAGCTAGGGGGACTAGAAGAGTAGGACCTGAAAAGAAGAGGGCTGGGGGGAAGGATTACAAGGAGAGTTTCATTAAGATTTCAGTAGACTGCATTTTACTTTTAACGTTCTGCTCTACGATGGTAATGAGATTATTTGCTGGTTTACTAAAGAATATTTTTACACAGTTGTACATCTGCAGCTTTATCCCCATGTACCAGATCAGGATACAAAAGTTGATCGCTTTTTGCTTCTGTCGTTCACACGCAAAGGGTGTGACGCCGTTCAGAAGAGATGGGTAATTCAAATCGGCTTGTCAGAAACACACTGCTACTTCTGTTTCCCAATCGTGCTCTGTCTGTAATTGCTGTCATACACCTATTTCTCCTCCTCTTCCCATAGTATTTTGGAGTAGTCGGAGACAATAAGTTTTCGCCTTTACTGACTACCACAATGCTTTGATAAACAAGCATTTGTTTATCAAAAGAGGTTTATTCATTAAAAGTAAGAATCTATTCTGCTACTGCGTTAGCATGTAAAAAAGAAATAAAAATCAACCACTTTGTCCAAGCCTAAGTTGAAAGATCAAAGAACACTTACTAATCAAATTTAGTGCAACGCTATTTTAAATTTTCGTTCACTTCTTACAAAACTTCCAGGAGTAAAAGTAAGTTCTGGTGTCCTGACACTGCCTGTATGGATTGTGCTAAAGAGGTTTTTTGCCCAGTTGTCAGGCTTTGTTTCTATGCTGTTTCTTCTGCTTGGGATTTGTTATATTGGTCCAAAAAAAGGAGAAAAAAAAAAAGGAAAATAAATACAGATAACCCGGACTGGTTTTGTTGTTAATATCTCCGAGCACTGTGAGCGTACAGAAATGTGGTTTCCCATATAGCCTGTATCATAGCAAGTCTTTAATAGCCCAGTATGTAGTTCTTCTTATTTCAGATTGCAAAAATATATTTCAGGTGTCTGTGTCTTGTGGAATACCTGACTTTAGATCAAGAGATGGCATCTATGCACGCCTTGCTGTAGACTTCCCAGACCTTCCCGATCCTCAAGCAATGTTTGATATAGAATACTTCAGAAAGGATCCCAGGCCATTTTTTAAGTTTGCAAAGGTATGGTTTTCCAACAATTCTTACCTTAGTCAGTAAAGACAAATAACTATTAAAATGCGTAAATCAGATATAAAACTATTCTGTTAACAAAATAGTATCATTGTCTTTTTTTATAAACATTTTATAAATGTTAATATATTGAATTTGCTTTAATGAGAGACCTCATTCAGTGGCATAACTCCTCCCTCCTTGGGCAGGTCTTTGCAATGTATCATTTTTATATCCTGGGTCATTGTATGGAAACACTAGCCTTATTAGAAATATTTCACCACATTCTCTCTCTTTTTAAGCTTGTTTTTACTGTTCCTGTTATAAGTTCATTATATATACTGCCATTCTAGACAGTGTTATCTAATTTCAGGGACGATAAATAAAAACTTGTTATTTGAGCAGACCTCAGTAATCGTAGCTGCTGTTACATTCTCTGGAAAATGAAAGAATGTGGGAAACTTTTGGCCAGCACATAAGTAATGCGGAAAGCTGAATTTGATACGCTGCAGCATGCTGTTCAGTGTCATGCAATACATTCACATTTTACCACGGTATTTGCAGTTAGCAGGAATAGGGCCGTTTCATGCACTAATAAGTTTGTTCTCGTTTCAGGTTTTGATAGAGCTGTCACAAGGATCTGTACATCTTAGAGAATTAAAGCTTTTTTGCAGGGACTGTGTTCACTTAAAAGGGAGAGCAGCAGGTTTTGGAAAGATGTTAGTGATATTAAACAGTTTAATTTAAAAAGCAGGGAGTACATCTCTGAGAAAAGAAGGAACTGTAGAACCTGTAGACATACGTAGAAACAACAAGTAATTGCATTTAGTCTGGAATTTCCTTAGGACAAAAACATCAGACCCGAAATATTGTAAGAGTTACTACAGGATCAGTAAGGACTTGTGAAAATCAGTCACTGCTAATTATGCTCACTCTCTCTTCCCTTTGCTCACAATTTACGGTACTGCTCTATTGTTTTTTTTATGGAAAAGAAAAATCTATGCATTCTTCAGCTACTCAGCTTTGTCTGAAAGCCTCCTGTCCAGATACTGACATATTTTGATGCTCATTAGTATACTCAGTTCCTTGGCTTTTTAATATTAAAAACTAAAACAAAAAACCCAGAACAGACAGAAAAAAACAACCTACTTGAAGCTTTTGCATATGCAGCTTTTACCAGAATAGTCCATATCCAATTTGAACTGTTTTTTACTAAAATAATTTCTCAGTTCACTGTTGTGCTAGAACTTTTGGTGCAGCTTTAAGTATCTTCTAGTAAAGGTAGGCAGCAGCCTCCTGCTTCCTAACTTTATTTTGGCCAGTACCTCTTGTGCTTTTTCTCTAAAAAGGCCTCACTTTCCCAGGTGAGACCCCAGCCCAGTCGCTGTTCAGTAGTGAGAGAATGACTGGAGAGCAGAGGGTCTGGAATTCAAGTTCCTCCCCTAAATAAGGGCTCCTGAGCAACAGGGTGGTGGTGCTGACGATGCTGTCCTCCTTGTTGCACAGCAACCAGAGGTACCACTCTGGGTGGTCAGCTCTAGACAGAGGTTCCAGGTGTGAAGCTATGTTTAGTTTTTCCCTTTAGCAAGCTCCTTGTACACTGTGAGCGAACATGAAACCATTCCATAGAACCGCCTACGTTTTTTTCCATATTCTCATTAGATACACCTACCTCCTCTCCCTTGATCTAATGGAAAGGCCAGGCATCTATCAGGCACAGTGGAATTGCTCTACTAAGCCACGTGGTTTTACTTTGACGACTATTTTAACCGGCTAAATTGGCAAAGCTGGTCTGAGAACCACCTGTCTTCCCCCTTATACCCAATGTCATTCTGCTTTCTGGGCTTCCATGTCCTAGGAACGGCTGCTCATAATGCTGATGAGTAAAACTGCTTATCCCAAACCAAAAGACCAGAATCCAAATTCCTCATGAAATTTTTGTCTGACTGCAGTTAAGCCATATATGTTTCTAATAGCAAATATTGAGGTTAATTGACACTTACAAAGGGAAAAAAGCTTTCCTATTTCATAATTCTCAAAACCAAAGATGACCTAAACCTTGCTTTTAGGCGGTGTGAAGAATAAATTATCAACTTCCACAGGGAGCAAGTCATCCTGACATGCTCAGAAGCTCAGGTGTTGAAAGAAGAGTTGGATCTGACAGAAATGGCAAAAGGCAAAGGGGGTGACAACATTAACTGCTGACATAATCGTTACTGATACTGTTGAGCTCTGAGTGAATTGCTGGAGTTGGAATAAAGACATTGTGTATTCATTGACACCTTCTAATGTACGTCTGAATTCCCTAGGAAATCTATCCAGGACAATTCCAGCCATCTCTCTGTCACAAGTTCATAGCTTTGATGGATAAAGAAGGAAAACTACTTCGCAACTATACTCAGAACATAGACACATTGGAACAGGTTGCAGGAATCCAAAGGATAATACAGTGTCATGGTCAGTAGTTCTAGTTTCACTTTTCTTATTTTATGTGTAGGAATGATTTTTACTGGTGCATGTGAAAGGCAATTGCTATTGGAATTATTTTTTTTTCTTGAATTCATATCTCTTGGCAACAAACATTCTGCTTTTGAAGTGTCGAAATTTTTTTTTAGGTAGCTTAAGTATTTAAATCAGAAGTGTTTCAAGTGGAAATACTTCTTTCAGAAGTTATGCTTGATTAACAGTGGTCTTTGTGTGTCAGTAAGATCCACACACAACCTGTTTGCACAAGCTTAGGCTTTAAACTTTAAAACGTACTTGGTCCTTCTTTATATTCATGTATGAGAAGACAGTGTGGAAATCAGCCTTTTCATAGGTCCCTCTCACTATCAATGAAATGGAGTTTAGCTGTTACCCGATTCTTTATTTAGAATATATTCCATTGAAATCTTAAAATATCCTGACATTTCAGTGACTTTACCTCCTGTATAAAACATTGTGGATTAATCAGCAGTTCAGTTGAACTGAACATCGTCTATTTACACCTTCAGTGTCACACGCATTCTGTAATTATGATACTAAATTAAGGGGAGTCTCTTAATTAGCTGCTTGATATGCTTTCCATTTCCAAGGACTTGCAAATGTCAAGCTAAAAGGCCAAGGATCCATTTTTAAGGAAAGGATGCAGAAAATGGGTTCTTACAGTGCATGTTTGGATCGTTCAGTAGACTTCTGGCAAACACATTGCTTAAAAGCAGTGTTGGCATGTTCGTAAGGCCTGTCTAATTCCACCTTTTCCAGGGACTAAACTCACCTGGCATCCTTACCTACAAAGCTGAGCTGAGCGCTGGATTTGTCAATTCTCTGTATTCAGACAGAGCAAGCACGGTGTTCTGTTGTGGTGCCCAAACAGCACGCAGCAGAACCCCAGCTGTCGAATAACCCAAATCTAGCGGTAGTTTCCGCTCGTACTTGTGCGTCCTGCATTTTCTTTTGGTTGTCGTTCCATGAGGTATTTATCTTCACCTCCTTACATGGTTGCTTTCTTGCACATCACTAACACATTCAAGCTTCCCATTTTTTCATGTGCATGCTACAATAATTAGATTTCAGGCCATCTTTAGTGTACGTCCTGTGTAAGTTGACTTTAAATTAAAAATATTAACTTCAAAAACATGCTACAGACTGAGATTTTGAGACCTTCGGAAATTAGCAAAGGTTGTTTAGAGCACATCAAGCTTTATCTGACATACAGGTACGCAGCTCTTTAACAAGTGCTAGATGACTAATGGTAGTGGCTAAGGAGAAACTGAAACTGTTATGTAAGGGTTCACGCTGCTATGTTTATTCTGTCTTTTTTGTTTAACTGTGGCAAGTTAAAGTGTGCCAGATGATGAGGAACATTGCAGTTTTTTGAGGAGTTCATATAGGAACCTCTGAACCCATTTCACACTGCAGACCTACAGTCAAGTTACTACTATGAAAACTGCTGTAGCTTAGGTGCATTTTCTGAATTTAAAACGGCTATTGCATTCAACAAACGTGTCTGGAATTAGATCACCCTCCTTGCCATTGCTGCAGCTGCATGATGGGAGGCAGCAGCCTGCTGGCTACACGACTTGTGCATGGGACAGCATAACTCCTGCATCAAATCCTTCTGACAGTGAAAACCAACTCACGTAATACAGTAGCAAGTAGGTAGCAACAGGTGCCTCAGAGAGGGTTAGATCTGCTAGCCTGAGAGGCCCGTCCCCAACACACCATACAAAGGCCTAATTATTACTATAAACAAATGAGAATGAGCAAATAACTGTCATACTTCCTGTAGTCTCTGAAATCCCTCAAGTTCTGGGAGCTGCAACGGTGAGCAAGCGTTTCAGGAGCTGTGCACACGTTACTCAGTCACAGGCCTTCCTTACTGCCCTCTTATCACCATCAGAAATTGGAGAGCTCCAGACTTCTGCTGTATGAGTGACTCATTCCAGTTCAAGGTCAAAGATCCCCAGTTTTGGGGGTTTTTAACCCCTTGTTTCATGGTTAGGAGAAAATCTCTCAATTTCTCTATTCTAAAGCATTCTGTCAGCTTCTAGCATTATTCCTTCCACAGATAAAAGGCCACTCCAGTTTGCCATGATGACTCCACACTGTGTATTTTCACGTGTGTTAGCAACCTGAAAAGCTTTCCCCTTAGACAGATAGAGATGCAAATGCTCTACCAGAGCACCTACTTGGGCATCACCTTCAGCTGCCTCAGAAACAGGCCAGTTAGAGATACCAAGTGGCTGGATGGAGCAACAAACTTAACAAGGTCTTACCAAATAATGAACACCGTAGCTAAGCTGGATACCGAGTTCAGAGCAGAATTTCAGTTTGAACAATATAGCTGTAACCTCGCACTTCTGCTGGAAGGAACAGCGCTGCTATTGAGTTGTCTATAGTGCAGTCGTCACCAAGGCGTTTTCTTAGTTATTTCGCCCTAAAATGCCTTGAGTTGCTGTGGGTTCATGTGCTGCTGCTGCTGTTGGCAGGGCTGTTGGCACTACCGTTGGTTGTGTATAGAGAAAAAGGGAAGGTTCGGCTCTCCCATCCTTGTATGTGCGTGCACAGGTTGGGGGAGTGAGAGGACACAATGTAAGTTGTGTTGACATGCACGTGGTATATCACTACTCCTAAAACAAGATTTCTGCTGACTGACATCTAGAAGAACTAGTTTTAGTAGTATTAAGTATCTTCTCTTAATTTTACATTGCTTTTTCATGAGTGGTGTTTATAGCACTGCAACGTAACAGTCTTTGTGTCAAAATAGCTTTGGCAAAATGACTGGAAAATCCTTATTTCAACCATACGGGTTTTTTCCCTCAGGTTCCTTTGCAACAGCTTCCTGCCTGATCTGTAAATACAAAGTTGATTGTGAAGTTGTTCGAGGAGATATTTTCAATCAGGTAAAAAAATTTACTTTAACTCACTGCAGCTTTCTCATAAGTAATTCTCAAGAAAAAAAAAAAAAGACACAAACCAACCACAACACTACGCTTGGATTGCTTAAAAGATCTGCTTTTAAAAGGCTACGTATCCTTGCATGTATTTCACCAAAGTGCCTAGCTGTATTTTAGCATTTCTTCTAGTATTTAAAAGTATACTTAAATACTATACTGTAAAAATTATGTAACGGGAAAAAGCAGAACACAACCATAAGGCTCCCTTTTTAGTGGCACCTCTGAGAAAAGCGGAGGTTAAAATGGTAAGTAGAAAGTTGGATTTATCCCTGGTTTATGTTAATCTGAACTCACAGTCATACTGAGAAAGCGTTCGTGGCTGTTCATAACAGGGTTGTTCTTTGAGCATTTACCTACATTAAAAATGTGCTTAAGCAGTGGATGATGTATGGAGAAACTGCTAACTACAGAGCACCCTCTGAGCCAGGAAGGACATCAAATGAGTTGTCGGACTTCACCTTCTAGGACCTCTGAACTATTCCATGTTCCATACTCCCCACATCTGGGTATGAAGTGCCTCAGGGCCAAGACAGGAGTTAGTTCTGCTCTGACAGAGCAGAAGCAGCTTTGGCTTGGCGAGATCCTCTTTGCTTTTCCCTTTATTTTGACAGAACAGAGATGATGATTCTCTGATCAAAAAGCTCGTTTATACAGATGGAAGGGGACTCTCTTTCTGCAGGATTGTGTTTTTTCGATAAATGTTTAGAGTCCACAGTTGCAGCTTTAGATGAGAAACACAGAGGGGCTGCAAATCTTTCAGGTATTACATTTGAAATGGAACTTGATGAAAGCCTTTCAGAAGGGATGTTTGATTTAAAGCTTTAAGAAATGTGAATCTCTTAAGCCTGAAGCTTTGTAACACTGAAATATTGACTGTGAAATCTGGTTTACTTTGCTATTAAGAGTATTATTTTTGAGAACTTTTTATCCTACAGATGTTTGCTGCTGCTTTACCTTCAAAGCCAGCTGGTTGGAGTTTAGGTTTTCTTTCTTCTAAACAACCTTCCTAAGCATGTTGTAATTTTCTCTTTTGATTCTTAGTGGTCGGGTCTCATTTTTCTAACAACACTTTAATCATTTTATGTTCATATGCTGAATCAAACTCCTGCCCCGATGGCCTGTCCCTGCTGGTGGTCAGTAGTGGAAGCGTGGGGAAGCGCAGAGAAGTCTGTAGCAATACTGCATAATGAGAACAAAGAGGGTTCTTACGCCTGAGATGAGACTGAAGGAGCTTTTTACACTCAATCTCTCAGCCTTAACGTTACAGTACTGTTGCCAGGTATATCTTTCCAGGGCAGGCCCTAGCTGTAATACTGAATTATTTTCGTAATGCAAAATAAATATTGTTATTGGCAAATATAATTTCACACAAGAAGAAATAGAACTATTGAAAGAAAACATATCCTTCCTCCTTTATGCCTGAAAAAAACAACTGTTCTATTTGCCATTGTTGTCTTTATTCCGTAGCCTGCATTTCCCTAACCAGTGCTATGCGGTTTCTTTTTCTAGAATATAGAATTTGGTTCCTTAGATATCAAGAGAAACCTTTTCTGTACCTGTGAAACAAAACACTCCTTTTCAACAGCTTTGTTCTCTAACAAGTCCTCCTTCACAAAAATGGTTTTGGCACCTGGGTCCCAATAGATGGCTCCAGTTTCTAGTCTCTGCTGTCCTCCACTACTTGAAAGTTCAGTTATACGTGGCCCCAGGTACTTAATTTTCCCTAAAAATACTACCTTTCCTTTGCTCTGGTCCATCCCCTAATGGTCATAAGTGCTTCACAAGGAAGTGAGTCTAGCTAGCGTCTTTTTCCAGGATTTCTTTTCAACATATTATTGACTGAGAGTTGTTTGAGATAATCTGATTAGAAAACTACCAGTTTCTTGTTGCTGCTCTTCATTCTTTCACCACTTCCAAGATAACGTGCAAGTTGCTTGTAGCATGTTTCTTTCTCTTGGTTGCTGTGCACAACCATCCTTCTGGATGAGAACCAGCAGCAGTTAAAAATTACACATCAAACTTTGAGTAAAACAATTGTCAATTACTTCAAAAAATACCACTTTTACTTTGCTTTTGATGATTTTAGGCAAATTCAAGAAATAGCGGTGAAAGGGTCTCAGATTTAGGCCCAGAAAAGGCCCAAGAAATGGAGAACACGCGCCAGTTCTTGGATATTCGTAGGCCAATGTAATCTTTACTAATCTTGTTTTTGATATACAGATAACATAAATAGTCAATGAGAAATTCCATTTCTCTTTCATTAGACAAGTACATCAGCAGAGGTGGTGGGGTTCTGGGGGAGTGCTGCTTCTGGAGGGAAAGAGGACCCTAGGCAATCGAGTGGCCAATTATCTAGCTTTAACTTCTTGGTATCAATTTCAGCTGTTGGAATAGATCTTCCCCCTTACTGAGGACCTTTCTGAGGATTAGCAGAGAAGCTGGTGAGTAGTGTAGTGTTGAAACGGATTTATGGGCCCATTACAGTGACTGAAATGATTTGGATAGGGGCATCTGTTGCTCTACAGAGATCCACTAAGTCACAAGTCATTGGACTTCCTGTGAGACACGATGGAAACAGAGTTAATATTACTTGGTCTCTTTAAATTAGAGGTCTTCATTTCATCTTCCTCCTAATACAGAGCAAATTGTTTTCCCTCCTTAAGCTTCCAACTGAAAGACCAAAGGCATTGCTAACGTCAGCAGAAGAGACAGCAGGGTAAAAAGCTTCAGAAAAGTTTACGCTTTTTGTGTCTTATGAGCTCTCTTTCTAATATCAAAAGATTTGAGGAAAAAGTTCAAGGTTCGTTCTACCCATCTGCTCCTTTTTGAGGAATTCTTTAGTTGGTTTCCCTTTAGCGTGGGGTTACTAGATGCTCTTTAGCTTGGGTACGTGGTGAAGGTTTCCTCCACATCAGTTCCTAGTTCTTGTGCCATATTGCTTCTTAGGCATCCCTCCCCCAAGGTTTTCCTCAAAGAAGGATTGGAGACTTTGTTCAAAGACTTAAATTTTGGGGAAAGGCCTTTGACACTAGAGGAAGGCCTTTTACTTGTGATATTTTCTCATTTGGAGAGCATCATCTTTTGTCCTGCTGCAGGCATCCATAAACTAGTTCTTTGATTTAAACTTTCTAAGTCCTGTATTATTTTTTCTGCATATGTTCTTTGTACAAGAGGGAGTTGTTATGCATTTAAATGTCAGTTTTCATATATGTGCCTATTACAATAGGTAATGCACATCTCTTTACACAGCACTAATTTGTCTGCAGTGATCGCTATAGGATTGCAGCTACATTCAGCTCCTTAGATTTATTCTGGGGTGTGGTATTTCAACACTACAACTGAGAAGACTTGAACTATTTCACAGAAAAATTGCTCAGTAGTAATTGAAGTATGGTCCATCCTTATATTGCTCACCTTCTTGCCTTTCTTATCTCTGAAAAAGCCTTTAAGATAGGAAAGATTTGAAAGAGGTCCCAAAGATCAGAAAATCCTCTGGTTTCAGGAGGAAAGGGAGCCTACTTCTCCACAAATGTAACTCTTACCCACTTTTTTTAGTGAACAAGGATTCTGCTCTGTTTTTGGAGGAATGGGGCAAGTTTAAAATGGAGACCAAACAAAAGTTCTTTCCTATGTTCTTGGCCTGTATGCTTTTTGCTGGCCACCTGCTACAGTGCCATGTTGCTTTATGTATATAACACATACCCTTTGGAGGAGAGGAGAAAGCAGAGGGGTAAAGCTCTACTATATATACTCTTTGATTAGGAAGGGGTTTATATCAGATCCCATAATGGAAACTGTCTGACAGAGATCTGAGTTTTTGCTCTGACTAAACCAAGAAAAATACACTGCTGTCAAATAGGCGGTAATCGCTCTTTGGTGCTGAGCATGACTTCTGGACTTTGGCTTAGTTGTCAGGTGAGAACTGTGGTGTAGATCTGCATGGTTTCTCCCTTCTGACTTAAGAGGACTCCCACTTTATTCCTGCTATGGTTTTGTTTCTGTGTGCAGTTGCTGCAGGCTAGAGTAAGAAATATACTTGACTGCATATCCACAGAAAAACAAAGTGAGAAAGTATCACGAAAACTTCCTTGTCTTTTGCCAAAATGAGTCACTGCGAATTGCTAAAATCTGAGGTTTTCAAGGGCGCAGCCTTGAATTGTAGTAACAGAAGCTGTTCTGATGCAGGTTGTACCCAGGTGTCCCAGATGCCCACCTGATGAACCGCTCGCTATCATGAAGCCCGACATAGTGTTCTTTGGAGAGAACTTACCTGAGCAGTTCCATCGTGCCATGAAGTACGACAAAAATGAAGTTGATCTCCTTATTGTCATTGGGTCTTCACTGAAAGTAAGGCCAGTAGCATTGATTCCAAGTAAGTGACTGTCTCTGGTAATATTTTCTTCCAAAGATTTGGATCAAAAGTGAAAAATTCTCAGTTAAGAGCTCTAAGAAATGCTGTTGGCTTGATTCAGTGAAGAAACTAGATTAAGATCTAGTTTTCCAAGATGAAAACTGATTGCCTGTGTAAAGCTGAAATGTGAAATAAAGTAACAAATTCTAAGTGCTTTTCCTACACTCCAGGTAGATTGCAAGGTAATGAAATAATAATGTGAAAAACTACTCTCCTAAAACTTGAATGACTTTGTTCTGTACAGCGTAGATTGTACCTGGAAACATTTTGACGTAATTAAGGGGATGTCATTTACCAGCAGTATATTCTTCATGTGCACTTGAGTACATAAAATGTATGCACAGAATCAACATAATTCTGCTAAGAGATTATAGTACTAATTTCAATAATCTTTTTAACACTGGACCAAACACTGCTGTAGTCAATATTTCTGTGCATGTGTTTCTCAGCGATTGAGTAGAAGAATACTTTTTACTGGAAAAAAACTCTAGATAGGCGTCAATGGGTGTAGCACCTCAAACTGCTCTTGTTCAATTCAGGATTTGCTTGTCTTCTTCCTGATCTGTTTTGGTCTTGTTGCAAGTGAAGGTATGAAGACAAGTCTGAGGAATGAAGCATTCTAAGTATATCTCTGCTGAAAGTAAAACTGGAGTGACTACCTTTAAATTCTCTTTTCTACATATAGGTTCCATCCCCCATGAAGTGCCTCAGATCTTAATTAATAGGGAGCCTTTGCCTCATCTACACTTTGACGTGGAGCTTCTTGGAGACTGTGATGTTATTATTAATGAATTATGTCAAAGGCTAGGTAGCGAATATACAAAACTCTGCAACAACTCGGTAAAACTTTCAGAAATAACAGAAAAGCCCCCACGAACGCACAAGGAGCTCGAAATGCACTCAGCCGAGCTACCACCTACCCCTTTACACATTTCGGAAGACTCTAGTACACCAGAAAGAATGACTCCACCAGATGCTTTGGTGGCGTCTTCAGAACACCCAGCTGAATGTAAGGTAGAAAACTGTGATCCTGCCTCAGAAACTAAAGGGACCCGCACAGAGGAAAAGCTTCAGGACACACAGACGTCATCAGAAAACCCTGAAAATCCTACTAGTGAACTAATGAACTCTGAAACAATGAAGGAAAACGGATCTAACAACGGAGAAAATAAAGAAAAAAATGAAATATTGAAGAAGTGCTGGGTTAACAGATCTGCAAAAGAACAGATTAGCAAAAGGCTGGATGGTAAGTGTTAAGGCACCGTGGTATTTTGCGTTTTTTGGCCAAGATGTTTATTCTAGACTTAGTTTAAAGCAATAAATAAGTCATCCTTGAGGGAATTTTGGGGGTTTGGTGGTTATTTTTGTTCAGACAAGTGTCTGCATAACTCATCATTGTGTCGTTTATTTCTTTTGGAGAAGCCAATAGGATATTTTTTGGTAATTCATAATAGGTTTTATAATCAGTAATTACATACTCCCTAAAAAGATCAAAGTTTAGGAGGCTGAAGGTAGGTATCGAAAAATAAATCAGTTTCTAACATTTTCAAATGGATTTTCAGAGAAATTAGTTTGATCCTGAGGTGTTAAGAAGCTGGTCACCCTAGGTGACAATTTGATATCGCAGTAGAACTGAAAGATGAAGTCGCGACAGGAGTTGAAAAGCAAATCTCACAGCTGGAGCCAGGCACATTTTGAAGGAAACTTTAGACTTTCCAAGGAAGCCTTCCAGCATGCAGTCTCTTAACTGATGTAAGGAGTTACCGCACTGGCAAATCAGTGTGGATGAAGAACCAGGTATTAAATTGAAACTTTCCAAAGCAAAAGTTCTTTTTAATCTTTGTCAAATCCTCTCTTCAGTAGAATCATAGAATGGTTTGGGTTGGAAGGGACCTCAAAGATCATCTAGTACCAACCCCCCTGCCATGGGCAGTAGGTTCCAGTTCTGTTACAAATAATGGAAATGTAGCTGTGAATAGATATACTAATGAAAAAAAGGTGCTAAGCATTAAAGTTTAAATGCTCTTTTGTGTCAGTGGGAGGGGGGAGAAGGAATGGTGAGCTTTCCAGTGAAGCATTTGTTAGTGCTTCATAATCAATACCCATACATTAAAATAAAACACGTTTCTAATGTAACCTGACTTGTCAGTGAAGTCTCACTGTTGAAAATACCTATATGCAGATGGGTACTTTCTAACCAGAAGTCTACAAGACCTTGTATGAATAATTTCTTTTAGCCTTTTGTTGACTTTTAACATTCTATTTCAGGTACTCAGTATCTATTTTTACCACCAAATCGCTATATTTTCCATGGTGCTGAGGTCTACTCAGATTCTGAAGACGATATCATATCCTCTAGCTCTTGTGGGAGTAGCAGTGAAAGTGGTTCATGTCGTAGTCAGAGCTTAGACGTGGAGGACGAGAGCGAGATCGAAGAGTTTTACAATGGCGTAGAGGATGAGGATGCTCCTGAAAGGGAAGAAGAACCTGGATTCGGGGAAGACGGAGTTGAACAAGATGAATCAGCAGCTGATGAATCGGCTTATACAAATGAAGCTGCAGGGACTGACCATCCAAGCAACAAGTTGTAAAGCGATCACTGACTGGATACAGGAACTTTCCACCAGCATTAGGAGCTTTGGCATGTCAGAATGAATGTTTACGTCTGAATTTAGAGCAAAGAAAGCATAAGGATGTAGTGTTTATAAGCAACTAAAACAGATTTTCCTGCTTAGTTTTTTACCTTTTTCAATAAAATTCTATTACTGCGCACTCAACACTAACTCATCTTTTTTTTTAAGGTACTAAGAATATCTAAACAATTGTCACTATGTTCACTTTTTAGTTCATCTGTCTGGTCAGGCATCCATGTATATAATACATATTTTTGCTTAATGAATTTCAGCTTATATTATTTTTAAACAGTTTTGAAAAAGCCATTGGAATGTTAAACTAATATAAAGGGAACAGCTAATTTAGACCAAAGAATGGTATTTTCACACCTCTTGCTTTGTAACAGTTTGATTTATTTAAAACCTTCTTAGGCTTCTGCTAAACCTTTCATTCTCGCCTAGTCTGTCATTAAACACTGGCATTTTCTAAGACCTACTGTGGCAGCTAATTTTTTGCTTTAACAGTTACTTTGTATGTTTGAGACATACTTCAATGTGAGTAGATGGTTTAATGGAAACAAGACAGCGAGCACTTGAGAAGTCTGGTTTTTAGGCTGATCAAGAAATGCTGTGAAAACGCTAAGGTTACTGAGTTTAATACTTCCTGTGGACGTGAAGCAGTGTTGATGTTGGCTCCTTAGCAATTGTGACGTGCTGGCATTTTAAACAAAATGGATCCCCCACGACAGGAGTTTTTATGTTGTATACAAAAGTCAAATATAGCGCAGCTTGCATTAAAAATAGCGTTTGATAACCTGCCCAGGCTCTAACGTGGAAGCTAGGCTGAGTTCAGGGTAGCATTTCTGCCAGCATGTGAGAAGGCGCAAAAAACACAAGCTCTTCCTTTGTACTTACTGATGCAACAAAACCAGGAGAAACCAACTCGAGTATCGAGAGCCTCTGCTTACACTGCTGAGTGGATAAAACACAGCTTAATAACCTGGCCTGGAAGCACGCTGTGATGAGGTCATGCCTCAGGTTGGGAAAACCATTTTCCACCTGCTAGCTCCACCTGGCACATGAAAAAGCAAAGCAGCTGCTCAGAATGTTACACTGTATATTCAAGTGCTAGGCTGCCTTCAAACTGGATGTTGCCAAGTTTCAAGTGCGGATTGTTTCCAAGCCTTTAGAACTATTTTGTAAAATTGCACAGTGCAGCAGTAAGTGAAACAGCATTTTTCTATAAACCACTTTTTCAACGTTGGCCCAAACAAACCCTATGATGTAGATTATTCATACACTTTGCTTTAATATTTATTACCTTTTGGAAGATGTATAGTAGCTGTTCTTCGAACGTAAGATACATCAGTCAATAAATATTTAAGAACAGCCTCCTGTATTCATCAGAAAATGTTGGCATGTTGTCTCATTGTCCAAATTTAACACAGCTCTTATTCGGCTACACTAAAGAATGCAATATGTTTAGTTTTCACTTGCATGTCACAATGTATTAGTTTGTGCTATAGGAGATATTTTAAATTGAAATACTTTGTTTTAAATTATTTTTACAGTGAGGATTGTTTTCTGCTCTTTTATATTGTATATAGTGTCTTTTATGTAATCTACTGGCATATGTTTTGTAGAAGACTGTTTAAAATGACTGGCTATCTTCCTGCAACTTTTGAAATACAAAACCAGTGTTTTATACTCGTACACTCTGTTCTAAAGTCTATTAAAATTGTCATTTGATTTCTGGTTCCTGTTAATTTCTAGTTAGATCTTAAAAACTTGACAAAAGGTGCCCTATAAAGTCAAGGTACACCCTAGCTAATGGAAGGCATTCCATACTGGGTTTTTTTCCATCTGCCCCCTTGGGGGGAAAAAAAAAAAGCCTGGATGAAGCTACTCCACACTGTCTTTGGGAAAATGACCTCCTGAACCACAATGCAATGTCATCCTTCAGAAAACTGCTTTTCTCCTTCCAAACCCTATGTTAACTTTAGATGTATTTGCTTAACAAGAGTGTTTATTTCTGCTCTTACTCCAGTATCCCGCAGCTCTGCCGCCCTTTCTCCACCCAGCCCAAAGCTCCTTTGGTGTTTGGCACTCACTGCTTCCACCCTGCCCCTGAACAGCCACATCCAGGAGAACCTTCCTGTAAGGAACCTGCAGCACACAGGAGTTCAGGGCATGTTTTGGCATCACACACACAAATTTTTCACTCGTGTTTTGTGTTCACGCAGGTAATGCCGACAGGTAAAGCCTGTCTTTCCCCTTGGGTGGTGTTCTCACTGCCCAGCAGAGCTGAGGATGAAGCTCAACTGCAGAGGGTCAGTCCTTGGTTTGTCCTGCGGCTTCCCAGGGGCTGCAGCTGTACTGACTCCCCCACAACTGCAGAGATCCACCCCCATTTGCCTTCAAGGGCCAGGGCCCAGTTTAACTGGTTTTCCGCTATGTAACACCTTACTATTTTGATGATTCTGCTGTACTTCTGAACCACCATCCCTCAAATATAGATTACACTTGTATTAGGCAAAAGAAATTGTTTCTAAAACTCGTACACTTGAGACATGAAATAAAGTATTAAAAATACTAAGCGTTTTTTACACAGATAATGTTTCGCAATCAATTGCCTACTACTCTGAAAGGACTTGAAAACATTTTTCCTCTAGAAAAAAACAGCTGCATCTTTTTCTACACCTAGATGAAGAAGTTCTGCTTTTTGTTCTTTCTTGTATCTTTGCCAATATTATCTGAACAGAAAAGGAACCTTAACTACAACGTGTCACTTAATTCCTCCATTTCACACACTACATTTCCCTGTAGTGAAGATGTCATCTGTAAATATTGTTTAAAACAACCGTAAGGCAAATGATAGGAATGAGGAAATGTTTGCTATCACAACCCTGTTATCCCTAAGTATTCACCATCTCTACATGAAATTCATCTGGAAGCATGGAAGAGCGTGTTCAGTTCCATCTGTAATTCATACAGTACCAAAAAGGGAGATTACTTATTTTTCTCATATTTTTATACTACCCTATGAAAGCATCTTAACCCTCTTAGTATTTACATTCAATAGACGCACTGAAAAAAACAAAGTACAAGCATTTGTTTAATAAGACGGTGCCGTGCCCCAGCCCCCTTTCAGCCTATTTTGATGCATTGGGTACAATAACGACCTTGCAAAAGTATTTCAAGTGATGTAGAAGTCCACATTTTAAAATCTTGTACTAATTTTTTCTTAATGGTTGTGGATTCTCTATGGATCTGTCTTGAATCCAGTATGTTTTCAATTAATGTTTTTGATCATGGAAGATACATAATGTTTTTAAACGCATAACAGCAAAGCGTCAAACAACATCAAATTGGGAGGGGCTATGAGTACAAAATTTGAATGAAACCAGCATCCAGAATCAATCTGAAAAATTTTTAAAAGTTTGAGCAAAATTAAGAAAGTTCAGTACCTCAAGTTCAACATCTATGCTTGAATATAGAATCAGAACAGTCAAATCTAAAGGCAGTTGCAATTATTTGCATAATATACTTATCTACAGAGTAACTGAACAATAAAACCCAGTTCAAAACGCAGAATTTCAGGCTAAAACAACTGGCTTTGTCTATGTAACAATGGGTTCTAAACCAGCTGTAACTAATCAAGAAAAGTCATGGATTCGTAATAGTACCCTTAGTAGGGCCACTCTTTGCTCAGCAGTTTTGAGAAGACACAGAGGCTGCTAGGACTTACTAATAGAAGTAATAACATTAATGACAGCGCACAAAGGGAAAAGAGTTGGTATTTCCTCCCAACACGTGGCCCAAGGGCCACCCAGCTGTAGATGCAGAAAAGCAGAGACAACGAGGTAAACCATCGCACGCGAACTGTGAGACTCACTGCCGCAGGGCGCTGCGGAGCTCAAAGCCGCCTCAGAAAGCAACAGGAGAAACTGAGGTGGGACAGGTCTGCTGAAGCTCCTTGAGGAGGATCCCAAGGAACAGAGTAGTTTCCTTCCCCTGAACTCTGCGGATCCCTCCGCTGCCGGAGCCGCCCGGCACCGGCACCGCCCGCGAGGGAGCGGCTGGCAGAACATCCACGTGCGAACCGCAGATTAACTCACGCGCTTCAGACGTCCCTAGCAAATTAATAGTCTTGAAAACCACAAAGAAACGCCATTCCAAAGTCCTTAAAAGCAACACGCAAACACATTTCACGGGGGTTCTGTTGTGTGAGCTTTGTTTTGGTATTGTAGTCGGTACCATTGTTATCCTTGGTACTCGCCAACAGCAAACTGCTTCCAAGCACAAGCCCCAGCTGAAGGAAACTCTCTTTCCAACAGCACCCGCACGGCTCCCACAGAGCCTCGGATAACCAGACCCCGCTCGCGGCGCCCGCCCCGCCGCGCCGGAGCCCGGCACTCGCACACCGCCACAGACCACCGCGCCCCCAGCCCCACTTACCGCCTCTGCAGCGGCGTCGGGAACCGGCGGGAGAGGACGGGCTGGGCTACGGCGCCGGGACCCGCCGGGCCGGGCCGGGCCGGGCCGGGCCGGGGTGCCGCCGGCGTGAGGCGAAGGGCCGGGCCGGGCCGCGCCGAGGTCTGGCGCTCTGAGGCGACGGGCGCACGCGGGGCGCGTGTTCCCGCCGCGAGGAAGCGAAGCCCGCCGGAGCCCCGGGGCCGGCTCCTCGCCTGGCCGTCAGCGCGCCCGCCCGGCAGTTAACTCGGGGAAACGCGGGCACGTCGTGAGGGGCCTTTCGCCACCAAGGGGAAGCGTTTTTGGGCCGCGCTGCGCCCTCCGAGCGAGCCGGCAGCGGCGCAGGGCTGCAGCGCCGGCCGGCTGCACGCGCCGGCCGCTTTAAAGGCGGGAAACGGCAAAGGGAGCGAACCGCAACGCTGCGCGCACGGCGACCTGCGGCCGCTCCGCTCCCTCTGGAGACACCGACCCAGCTCCTTCTGGCTCCGCAGCTGTTCCACGGAAGCTGCTACGCAGCCCCGCAGCAAGTCGCCCGGAAATGCTGCACGCTGAAGAGCAGGTGCAAGGGTTACCCTTAGCCCTTACGATGAGGTACCACTAAAGTCTTATCCCAATCTTCAAAGCTTCTCTAGGCGTTCCGTACTGGCCACCAGCACAAGGAAAGCCACAGAAAGCTCAAATATCCGACAGGGCACTGGGCTACGCTGACCTCTGCGTTAACAGCCCTGCTGCAGAGCTGCGGGCAGCAGAGGACTCCCCTCAACTGCTGCAGGTCTGTTCCAACAGCTCCCTCACCTGAAGATACCCACGATCTCCCTTATCTCCTCAGTTACCCTCTCCCTTCGTCATGGACAAGTCGATCTCGGCCCCTCAGGGTGCGTTGGGGTACTCACCCCTGGCCAGCGGACCGCCTCAGGCTTGCTGAGACGCTAGGCGTAGCTCCCACAGTACTCAAGCGCTACTGCGAGCAGGTGCGCCCACACAGCCTCTGCGCAGAATTAAGCCACAAATAATTCAATTAGTTTCACCTTTTATGCAAGGACCTGGCAAATACCATTTCTAGAGGAAGCTGGGTTTTGGCTAGTCTGCCAGCTCTGTTCCAACAGAAAGGCTGGTGTGCCTGCTCAAAAATGGACAGGAAACTTAATTTTTGCACTCGACTCAAACTGAAGGCTTCGTGTAACATTAATCTTTTGTTTCCTCACTGAATTCCTCAAGTAATCGGGCATGCGGTGGGTGTAAAGGGGGGAAGCAGTGAATTCCTGTGGACACTCACAGCCCTCCAGGCACCACACAGTGTAGGATATGCAGAAACTCAGACTGTTCAATCTACTGGTAGTAAGAGAGCAGTAGCTCCGTACATAGGATACTTCTACACAGTTTTAACATGGTGATGGTATTGCCACAGGTGGTTTTAGGTGCTTTTGCCCCCCACCCCCAGTTGTCTTGTGATCAGAAGATAAAAGACATCCTTCTCATTCAACAGATCTGCATCAGTGCAGAAACGGGGAGGCAAAACGTTGCAGTTAGAAAGTTTTAGCGTACTCTACTTGCAGAAAGGAGGCCAGTGCAACTGGCGGCAGAGAGTTAAATAACGTGTAGGCAAGAACACGCTCCTTTCCTCAGGGAAAAAAAAAAATAAATTTGAGGATTCAGCCAACTCTTTGTTATGCCTGGTGGTGTTATTTTACCGATTAAGCACATACGTGCTCTGGGAAAACAGTCAAGGGGATTTCTTGGGGCTCTAAGGTGTAGTATTAGACCTGGCTACAGAGGTGACAGAGGCTTTAAGCCTTCTAAGGTCTAGGTAAGGTTTTTAAAGTTACTGCTCCAAATCTGATCAACACAAACCTGAATGGCACACTGAAAGAGAGAAAAATAGTAGCTTGATACTGACCTATCAATTCATAAACACCCACTTGGTAAGTAAGGGGAACTGTCACTTATCAGGAGAAACAGATATTTTACTCTTCCCACCTTTTTTTTTTTTTTTTTTCCTCACCTCCTCCACAACCAAGTAAGACAGCTGTACATAGCACACACAAGTACATAGCTCTGTTTGCACAATAGAGAAAGTGAACACAGCCATTTCTGTGGTACTTACTCAATACTGTCTATCATGCTGAAAATTGTATTATTAAAAGAAAGCTTTTATTCTGTATTTGTCTCAACTGCAGAACCTCATGTGCCTTTATTTAAAGAGCTCTCTTTTATAGTGGTTTATATTTGATTATATTAACTTCATTTATTCTTGATAAATCAAGTTTATTGCAGCAGAGAGCAGTACGATGAATTAAAATCCTTTTTAAAGTAGCATATAAACCTTCTTGAAGGGAATACCACGGCTTGATGCTCTACATTAATAACAACCTTAGTAGTAGTAACTCCCACAAAGTACCAAAGGAGGCAAGTCATCACGTTAAAGCAGGGCTCACCGCTTTAATAGTTCTACACTGGCAGAGGGCAACAGCGTTCTTAGATTTTCCCTTAAAAATGAGGGACAAAGTTGCTTGAATTATCCTTTTCAAAAGCGGTACGCAAGCTTTCCTCATTAATCGGAGATTCAACAAGGAGGAAGTTCCTCAGCTTTCTTCATTTAACACCATGGCAATTTTGACTGAGCATAGAATGGAAGGGATTTTTTTTTCTTTTGTCCCCTTTCTCACATGATGCACAGCATCAAATATTGTATGTAAAATGATACGTGATCCAAGAAAGAGAAAGCACTTCCTGCTGCCCACCTTTTTCCAGCCAGAGGAAACACTTAAGCGTACAACTTCTGTAGAGACCCTTCACAGGGCTGTTACAACTGTCAACAGAACTAAGGGCAACATAGTATTGCAGAAAGTATTAAACTGTTTGACAGAAGTAATATAATGACTGATAATTGTTCTAGTAACATATGAAAATCTACCTTGTTATGTAGACAATGTCTGTTTTGCAGCAGGGCACCTGTCTCACTGCACATACTGAGCTAACACCTGCAAGATAATTGGCAGCACTTAGCAAATACGATCATGCTCTGTAGGACCCAATTCTATTTCTTGCAGAGGTGGGTAAAACCAAGCCCAAAATTGCAAAAAGAAGTCTCAGGTGAACGCTGCCCTGAGAAAAGCGACTCTAGCCTTGTTCTGCCAGTGGATCCTTAACGTAACAGGTAACCAACCGTTCAACACGTCCCAACACATACTAATGTCCACTAATGTTCCAAGTAAGAAATATGTATTGCTGATGCTGGAGGAACTTTTGCAGCAACATGAAGTGGCTGCCACAGCAGTTTTAGTCAACAAAAACTGCATGTCAAAGATAAAGGACATTCAAGTTCTCTAGCACATCCTACATTGGGCACCAAAAATTGGTAGTGTTGAGTTATCTATGGCTTGGACTCTGTCTCAGACCCCCTCCATCCACAGAATAAGGCTGTACTTATCTTTCAGATTAATATTGATGAAAAATCCAATACAACAGAAATCAGAGAAAGTCCCACAGGGAAATTAAATACAAATATATAGTGCTGGGTTTAGATGACACACAATAAATTAGACTTGGACCTGCACAACTGAACATAAAATCCCCTATTATTCAGTGAACACCATCAACTGAGTACACTGAATGAAGCAGGAGTCCCACAGAAAAAAAAACAGCACTTGATCATGTAATAATACACAAGCAAAAAAGGAAGAGGACAGATTTACATTAGCCACTCCCTAATTTTTTAATATTTGTCTTTGCAATCTTGATGTTTCCTAATTTTAAAACAGTGATTTAACATTACCTGGTAAAATGAAGGCATAATACCTTTTTTTATTTTTCCTGCTTCCTTTCTCTCCTTTTTTTTCTTTCATGTATAGTAAGATTAAGCTGCCTAAGTTGTTGTTGGCTCCTTGTTTTTCACAAGAGGGAGAGTTTCCCAGCCAGGCAACAAATGTTGGGAAAGATGGAATATGGGCTGCATTCAAAGAAATCACTAGAGGTTACACTGCAGGAGAAAGCTATAAAAACACAGTGTTAAGGAAAAAAGAATTATTTTAACTGTACTAACTGCTTTATGTTATATCCTCATCTACGGCCAGCACAGAAAATGCATGTTACACAAAATTTATGACAACAGATTAATTTCCCTGCTTTTCAAGTGAGATCTTGGTATCCTAGCTGTATCCTCGATTTAACGCATGCAAAAGTTGCTCTCCTGTTGAAGAAATATGCATGATGCAAGCATCCATACACATCAACCAACAAAGGTTTTCATTCAAGTCTTTTATTATAGCTTGAATTTTTTCACTGCATTTAAAAATCTAAAAAAAATAAATATTTGTTTCACAGCTGCAAGTCACATATGCATTAACACCACAAAATCTGGAATTTAACCAGAGAAGGAAAGTCAAATCTGAAAGTGTCCAGCTAAGCACAATCGTCTCAGGGCAATTTTACTAAAAATAAAATCTTAAGAAAAGGGGAGAGGGGTGTTAAAGAGTTATTTCAAATGCATTTATCTGGAAAAAAGTGAAAATTCTATTAGAAACCATAAGCTACGCTTTCAGCAT